>NC_141912.1:43932045-44557045 GCF_057802395.1 Ceratotherium simum simum
ACAAGCACATCTTTCTTACACAAATCAACCAATCCAGACTTTACACCCCCAACTACCTCCTTATCTAACTCTCACACACCGAGTCAATATTTCCCTGACCTTAAATCATGCCAGGTCCAGGTACCAGGTAACTAGAGACCACCCCTACAGCTTACAGCCCACCAAAATTACTCAAACTAGCTAATCCTAAACTGTCCTGACTTGACTTTCCCATGGAAACCCCAATAATGGCCATGGACTATGCTCTATCTTTCCTCCTGTGTTATGCCTCCTGACCAATGCTGGTGCTTCTTCTGTGGCCCTTTGTTGTGTGTGGTGACCTTTCCGTAGTATATGTGAGCATAATAAATTTCTTCCTTTCAAGCCTCATTCTTATCTCCTCCTGTGGCTGCACTGACTTTACCATACCATAACCAACATGTACATTCTTCAAACATGCATTTTGTCAAAACAACCCAATCTTAAAATGGGCAAAAGATTTTAATACACATTTCACCAAAGAAGATATGTGAATGGCTAACAAGCACATGAAAATAAGCAGTTGAAAAAAAATGTTCATTAAAACATCATTATTCATCAAGGAAATGCAAATTAAAAGCACAATGAGATACCACTTCACACCCACTAGAACGGCTAAAATAAAAAAGATAGACAATAACAGGGGCCGGCCCAGTGGCACAGCAGTTAAGTGCGTGTGCTCCGCTTCAGCAGCCTGGGGTTCAGAGGTTCGGATCCCAGGCGTGCGCCGACGCACTGCTGTGGCAGCATCCCGTATAAAGTAGATGAAGATGGGCATGGATGTTAGCCCAGGACCAATCTTCCTCAGCAAAAAGAGGAGGATTGGCATCAGATGTTAGCTCAGGGCTAGTCTTCCTCACAAAAAAAAAAGATAGACAATAACAAATGTTGGCCAGGATGCAAAGAAATAGGAAATCTCAGACATTGGGAATGTAAAATGGTACAGCAACTTTGGAAAACAGTTTGTCAGTTTCTTAAAAAGGTAAATATAGGGGCCGGCCCAGTGGCGTAGTGGTTAAGTGCACACGCTCTTCTTCGGTGGCCCAGGGTTCACAGGTTCAATCCTGGATGGGGACTGATGCACCACTTGTGAAGCCATGCTGTAGCAGCATCCCATATAAAGTACAGGAAGATGGGCACAGATGTTAGCCCAGGGCCAATCTTCCTCAGCAAAAATAGGAGGATTGGCAATAGATGTTAACTAGGACTAATCATCCTCACAGGAAAAAAAAAGTAAATATAAATCTACCATAAGACCTAGCAATTCCACAATTAGGTATCTACCCAAGAGAAATGAAAACCTATGTCCACACAAAGACTTTTACATGAATGTTTATAGCAGTGTTATTCACAATAGCCAAAACCAGAAACAACCCAAATATCCTTCAATGGATAAATCGATACACAAAATGTGGTATATATTCATACAATGGAATAATATTCAGGAATAAAAAGGATATAACTGGAACATAAGGTTGATTCAATATTTTAAAAATCAATTAATGTAATACATTCTATCAGCAGAATAAAAAACAAAAATTACATGATCATCGCAATAGACAAAGAAGAATTTGACAAAACCCAACATCCTTTCATGATAAAAACACTCAACAAATTAGGAATAGAAGGGAACTTCCTCAATCTGATCAAGGTCATCTATGAAAAACACACAGCTAACATCATACCTAATGGTGAAAGACTGAACGCTTTCCCCCTAAGATCAGGAACAAAACAAGGATGTCTACTATCACCATTTCTATTTAACATTGTACTGGAGATCCTAGCCAGGGTAATTAGGCAAGAAAAAGAAATAAAAGGCATCCAAATTGGAAAGGAAGACATAAAACTATCTCTTTTTACAGATGACATGATTTTGTATACAAGAAATTGAAGGAATCACTAAAAATGATTACAAATAATAAACAAGTTTAGCAAGGTTGCAGGATACAAGATCAATGTTAAAAAAAAATCACTTGTATTTTTATACGCTTGCAACAAACAATCCAGAAATGAATGTAGGAAAAAAATCCATTTTGTTAAGTGAAATAGGCCAGTCACAAAAAGACAAAAATTTTATGATTCTACTTATATGAAATACCTAGACCAGTCAAATTCATAGAGACAGAAAGCAGAATGGTGGCTGCCAGGGGCTGGAAAGGGGGGAATGGAGAGTTAGTATTTAATGGGTATAGAGTCTCAGTTTGGGAAGACGGAAAAAGCACTGTTGATGGATAGTGGTGATGGTTGGACAGCAATGAAGATTTTATTTATTTATTTTTCCCCCAAAGCCCCGGTAGATAGTTGTATGTCGTAGTTGCACATCCATTCTAGTTGCTGTATGTGGGACGCGGCCTCAGCATGGCCGGAGAAGCGGTGTGTCGGTGCTCGCCCGGGATCCGAACCCGGGCCGCCAGCAGCGGAGCGCGGGCACTTAACCGCTAAGCCACGGGGCCGGCCCATGGACAGCAATGAGAATGTACTTAATACTACTGAACTATACACTTAAAATGTTTAAAATGGTAAATTTTATGCTTTGTATATTTTACCACCATAAAAAGACGGAAGGAATGAAGTACTGGTACATACTACAACTTGGATGAACCTTGAAAACATTATGCTGAGTGAAAGAAGCTAGTCACAAAAGTCCACATATTACAATTCCATTGAAATGAAAGTCTAAAATAGGGAAATCTACAGAAACAGACAGATTAGGGCTGGGGGTGGGTGATGGGGAATAAAAGACTGATAACTAAAGGGTACAGGGTTTCTTTTTGAGATGATGAAAACGTTCTAAAGTTGACTGTGGTGATTGAACATATCTGAACACATTTTTTTAGCAAGAATATTTTATTTTTCATAAGGAGGCACACAACGTCTGGTTGTCTCTTTTTTTGTGTTAGCAGCCACTAACTGCCTAAATGATTATTGGGGGATGTGAAATGCAAACCTACATTTCTCAATTTATAACAACAGGAATATTAATTTCTGACCTTAGAGACACCAGGCTTCTTACTGAGATTAAACAGGATAATTATAGTTATTTGTGGAGCTACTTTTCTTTGGGTGCTGTACATAATAGTGTGAGGTAGATACCAGGCCCAATAAACAGATAATAAAACTAAGATGCAGAGGTAACTCGCCCAAGATCACACTGTTAAAAATTGGTGGGGTCAGGATTCAAACCCACGTCCATCTAACTATAAAGCTTATGTTTTTTCCATTGCTTCCCTAAAAGATTTATTTCTTGTGGGACTCTAAGCATTTTAAATTAATTATGCAACTCTCCAATAGTACTTTGGTATTGTTACCACACAAAGCACATGATATGCTCTCAGAAAGACAAAAACCAGTCATCAAGAGGCAAGATGGTGGCAGAGAAAGGGCATTTTATTAGAGCTTGCTAGCAAGGGGGAAGATGGCCGACTAATGTCCAAAAGAACCATCTTAACCAGGGCACAGAATCTTGAAGCAGTTATATAGCCCAGTGGGTTATAGGGCAGGCGGTTAGGAATGTTGACCCTCTGGTATTACAGACTGGGAGTCACCACACCAGATCTTTCAGTTGTCATTGCCGATGGCTATCAGCATAGACTCTCTGTCTGGCGGTCATCACATTACTAAGGAACTCAAAAGAGCATAGACTCTCTGTCTGGTGGTCATCACATTACTAAGGAACTCAAAAGAACAAAGAAATCGTCTTATCACAGCTAGGAGGTACATACACAAGCTGGGGTCATAAAATCTACAGAGCAAGTAGATCTCCTGGAGGGTACATATCCAGCTGGGTTAGTTAGTCAGAGGTGATCCAAAGTTACAATATGGTTTCTTTTCTACAATATGGCTTCTCTTATGTCAACTTTGTGTTGAGCCAGTAATCATTATTGCCCCCTTTGTACAGATAAAGAAACTGAGGTTCAAAGAGGTTAGGTAACTTCCCCAAAGCCATGCAGCCTTGGAATAAGGAAGAAAATGGTCTCAGTGTCCTGAAGTGCCATTATGCGTCCGTGTAGCACGCATGTTTGGCTTCCCAGTTCTGTAAGCTTTAAGAATTAGAGAGTGCAATGCATGTGCCTGCTAATAAACAGTAGACAGATGGGAGCCAGTACTTTACGTGCGAGTGTATGAAAGACGTTGCTCTAGTACCGAGATCAGCCCACACGCTAGCTAGGCAGCATAACCACGCCGAAAAGCAAGGTTGCAAATGCACCAGCGCACTGCTTATCATCGGAAGCAGAGAGCAGTGCGCATGCGCGCAGAAGCCCGGCGAATGGGAGAGGCGAACGGTGCCTGAAAGGTCATCCCGCCTCTAGGGGGTGCCAAGCGAGCCTGGCCAGCACCCCAACCCCGCGGCACGCTCTTTTGCATGCACCAGTGCTCGGGATCTCGGGATCCGGTGGAAAGCAGCTTCTTCAGGTTAGCGGTTCCGGATCTCTGGGGCGGGAACACAAGGAGGCAGGGTGAGTGACCGGTCCAGAAACCCGCCAGTTCCGGGGAGCTAAATCGCCCCCAAGTCTACCGCTTGAGGTAACGCGAGAATCGGCGGGGTCTGGCTTCGTGGCGGAAGCGAGGGGAAGTCCTGTTTCGAGCGTGGAGTTGGAGGCGGGGAGACCCGGCTGGGACGCGCTGTCAGGGTCAGCTGACACCACTCCTCTTCCTGGTCATCGTGCTGTCCTCTTTCCCGCCACACCCCCACACACACCCCCCACACCCCCGCCCCGGGTGCACGCTCCCTGCCTGGACCTCGCCATTGGGAAAAGGGATTCCCCCTCTCTGGGAGGAACCTTCTCTCTCTCCACCCTCGGCTTTTCCCGCAGGTGAGGCCTCCATGGAGCGGCTCCTGGCCCAGCTGTGCGGCACCAGCGTGTTGCATCCGCTCCCGTTGTGGGAGGGGGACACCACGGGCCACTGCTTCACCCAGCTGGTGCTCAGCGCCCTGCCCCACGCGCTCCTCGCCGTGCTCAGTGCCTGCCACTGGGGCACCCCGAGGTGGGTAGAGACGGGTGTAAGACATCTGTCCATGTGTGCTTGCAGACCTGACCCGAAACCCTCATCTCCGCGGCAGGATAACCAGAATACGTAGTGAGGACTCTGGAGGCGGACAAAAGTAGAATAAAATCTGGGCATTACCACTTTGGAGCCGTGTGGCTGTTCTGGGGCGTTATGTATCTTCTCTGAGCCTCATAACATCGTTGGGAGGTTTAAATCACATAATGCATTTAAGCATATAGTGCAGTGCCTGGCACATTTTTAAAGGCCCAGCGCGTGATAGAAATCATCACTTTTGTAGATTTTCAGATTATAAGACTGGTTGATGGCTAACTTGGGGTCAGTGTACCAGCCTCCAAGAGCCCGATGTTCTTTCTTCTGTCCCCACATCTCAGGAAATAGAATTATTAACGGTTGCCTTTTATTCCAATGCAAACCCCTCCATATAACTGTGATCAGCTGGACTTTTTTAAAGAAACCTAAAGCACTCGACAATTAAACTTTTTTAGTAACCCAGCCCTGCCAATAAAGGGAATAACAGTCCTCTTTTTATATGAACCTTCAAGACATTCTAATATTGTCTGCTGCAGCCATGTTTTCCTGTACTTGATTTTAGGGCAGACAGATCACCCTTTTGTTTATTAAATATGTTTTCTGCATGACAAGAAGATATAGACAAAACTGAAAAGAGGTTTTTCTTTAGCTAATGGAGTCACAAAAATGATCCACACCACCTTCTACAACCATTGGTAAGACAGAGTAGAATATTCTGAGATTTCATAAAATTTAGGCTGTAGTATTAGAGTATAGAAGCTGTATGTAAGTCAAATTTTTCTTCATCTAATAGTGCTTCAGGTGAATTTAAGGGTTATTAGGTAGATAACTCTCGTAAAAATGAATACTCATCACTTAGTGGTTATCTGTATGAAAATTTAGGATTTTTTTTTTTTTTTTTCTAATTAGGGTCTTCATGTTTGGTACAACCTTAACTCAAAATTGTCAGTTTCTGGGGCCAGCCCCTTGGCGTGGCAGGTAAGTGCACGGCTCCACTTTGGCAGCCTGAGGTTCGCAGGTCCAGATCCCCGGTGCAGCCAACGCACCGCTTGTCAAGCCATGCTGTGGCGTCGTCCCATAGAAAGTGGAGGAAGATGGGCACAGATGTTAGCCCAGGGCCAATCTTCCTCAGCAAAAAACAGGAGGGGTGACATGGATGTTAGCTCAGGGCTGATCTCCCTCACAGAAAAAAAAAAAATTGTCAATTTCTGTGGTGAAAGGATGATCAGAAATGTGGGTACATTAGAAAATGGATTAGGTTAATCGAGGAAGACTTCCTGGGAGAAAAGACCCTGGATTCCAGGGTAAAATGGGATAGAAATAAGGTGTGCAAGACAGAAAAGGGAGTTGATTCTCTCTAGGTAAGTGAGTTATTGGAGGTATGTTTGGGCCCTGAGTCAGCCATGATGTGCCTCCTTTTCTCTTTTCCCCCTTGTCCCCAGGAATCCAGATTACATCCTACACTGCAGTTCTGGCTGGCGCCTCCGACTTGCAGCCTCCTTCCTGCTCTCCGTCTTTCCACTACTAGACCTCCTTCCAGTTGCTTTGCCACCAGGGGCAGGCCCAGGGCCCATAGGGCTAGAGGTGCTGGCAGGGGGCGTGGCAGCTGTGGCCTGGATCAGCCACAGCCTGGCCCTGTGGGCATTGGCGCATTCCCCTCATGGCCGCTCCCGGGGGCCCTTGGCTTTGGCTCTGGCTGCCTTCCTGCCAGCCCCAGCCCTAGTGCTGACCCTGCTGTGGCACTGCCAGCGAGGCACACTTCTGCCCCCACTTCTCCCAGGGCCCCTTTCCCGCCTGTGCCTTCTCATCCTGCAGTTGGCTGCACTCTTGGCTTATGGACTGGGCTGGGCAGTCCCTGGGGCGCCACAGGAACCCTGGGCCCAGGAGCCCCTTCTATCCGAGGGACAGGAACCCGAGGTAGCTGAAGATGGGGAGAGTTGGCTGTCACGCTTTTCCTATGCCTGGCTGACACCCTTGCTGGCCCGCGGGGCCCGTGGAGAGCTCCGACAGCCCCAGGACACTTGCCGCCTCCCCCGCAGGCTGCACCCAACCTACCTGGCCCGTGTCTTCCAGGCACACTGGCAGGAGGGGGCCCGGCTGTGGAGGGCCCTGTATGGGGCATTTGGGCGGCGCTACCTGGCACTTGGACTGCTGAAGCTGGTGGGGACCATGCTGGGATTCTCAGGGCCCCTGCTGCTGTCCCTACTGGTGGGCTTCCTTGAGGGGGGGCAGGAGCCACTAAGCAACGGCCTGCTCTATGCCCTGGGGCTGGCCGGTGGGGCCGTACTGGGCGCTGTGCTGCAGAATCAGTATGGGTATGAGGTACGGAAGGTGACACTTCAGGCACGGGGGGCTGTGCTGAACATCCTGTACCGGAAGGCTTTACAGCTAGGGCCCAGACGCCCTCCTACCGGGGAGACCCTGAACCTACTAGGCACTGATTCTGAGCGGCTGCTCAACTTTGCTGGGAGCTTCCATGAGGCCTGGGGCCTGCCCCTGCAGCTGGCCATAACTCTTTACCTGCTGCACCACCAGGTGGGTGTGGCTTTTGTGGGCGGTCTGATCCTGGCACTGCTGCTGGTACCTGTCAACAAAGTGATTGCCACCCGCATCATGGCCGGCAACCAGGAGATGCTACAGCACAAGGATGCGCGGGTTAAGGTGAGGGGCTGTTTGGGGTCTCTCAGCAGTCTGGAGACCCCACCCAGCATCCTGGTCCCCAGGTCCTCCCATGCACGGTGCTTGAGAGAGAGAGTGTGATTAGAAGTTAAGAGCTCAGACTAGAGAAAGACAGACATGGATTCACATTCCAACTCTACCACTTACTAGTTTAATTGCCTCAGGCAAGTCACTTAACCTCTGGGCCTCCACTTCCTCATTTGTAAAATGAGGATAATAGTAGCTTGCGTCATAGGGTTGTTGTGGGGATCATCTGAGATAATGCTTGGTACAGTGCCAGTCACAAAGGGAGCACTAGATAAATGTGGCCCGTTAGTACTATAGTATTAGTTCATGCAGCCCTAAGCAGCAGCCCTAGGAGGGAGGAGGTAACTGGTCTGGGACCAAATGGGTTTTTAGTGTTACAGCCAGGACCTAAGTCTCCCACCTCCTCATCTAGGCGCCATCCCATGGCCGCGTGTGGAGAGGCCTAGGAGAACCCCAGCTACCTCTTAGGGGTGGGCTGTGGGGAAGGGAGTAGGTCACTCTCCTGCCTGGGCCAACTCTAGGTGTTGAGGGTCTGGCTGAGTCAGTTCTGGATTCTGCAGTGATTGTGGGGACCTTTACAGAGGGGATGTCAGGCGGGGGGTCTATACAGCATAGTTGTCCACCTCTTACTGGAATAGCTTGGAGTGCTAATCGAAGGGTGTGTCCCTGAAAGCTAGTTATGGGATGAGGCCTTTTTCCCTACCCATGACATCTACACGCTACGTCTCCAGGGCCATCTGGAAAGGCTCCAGTGCCTCCCTAGCTTACAGGCTGTGGATGTGCAAATATTAGGATCCAAGGATTTCCTCTGGCCTTTGCCTATCTGGCCTGGGCCCATCAGCCTGTGTGACCCTGGACTGTGCTGCAGCCTCCCATAGCTGTATACTCCTACAGGCATAGTTCCCATACTACCCAAGCCATAGGTCGGACTGGTGACCAGCCTCTGAAGCCCACAACTTCTGGCTTTGGGAAATAGTCCTTAGTCCCTCATCTAATGGAAGGAGGGCTTTACCCCAGCAGGTTAACGCCCCTGCACTTTCCACCACTTCATCTCCTAGGAAGGTGGGGGGATTCCAGCTCCGACCTGCCCTCAGCTGGAGCATATGGAGGAGAAGTAAAAGACTGGCAGGGCAAGCAACCCAGGGCTGAAAAGGGTTTGAGGGCAGGATTTCTGGAAAGGGCTGAGGTGAGGACAACCAGGACTGGGGAGGTACAGAGTATCTGGGGGCTCAGAGTATTCAACATGCTCTGCCAGGAGCCTGGGGAAGACGGGCCGAGGAGAAGGCACAGGAGCAGTGTCTCCACTTCACACTGCTCTCTTGTCCCTGTCCCTAGCTCATGACAGAGCTGCTCAGTGGCGTTCGGGTGATCAAGTTCTTCGGGTGGGAGCAGGCGCTGGGGGTCCGAGTAGAGGCCTGCCGGGCTCGAGAGTTGGGGCGACTCCGGGTCGTCAAATACCTGGATGCGGCCTGTGTGTACCTGTGGGCTGCCCTGCCAGTTGTCATCTCCATCATCATCTTCATCACCTATGTCCTCATGGGGCACCAGCTCACTGCCACCAAGGTGAGGACCAGGAGGGGAGGAGATGGCTGTAAGAGAGCATGGGAGGGAAGCAGCAGCAAGGTGACTGCAGGGGGGTGGGGAGGTGGGCTCAGGCCCTCAGTGCTGGCTGGGAAGGAGGGGAGGAGGATCCTTGGCTACCTTATCCTTTCCCGACCAAGGGGAAATTCTCTGAAGTGACCTTTTTCTGGGGCCTCAAATATATAACACTTCCCTCTGTGAAGGAATTCCTCTTTTTCTGTCTCCTCTTCCTTCGTTTCCAACTTCCAGTCAGGCCCAGGCTCCTTATCCCCATTCTGATGGCCTGGGGAAAAAATCCATGATCCAGTGCTGGGTCTAGCCAGCGCCAGCTGATGTTGCTACTTGGAAATTCTGAGAACATCTCAGGATGAGCTAGGCCTGTGTGCTTATCAAGATGCAACCCTGGAGGAACATCTGGGATTTCAGGGATTCTTGGAGTGGCCGCCTCTAACCCAAGGATTGTCCAGCCAGCCCCAGTTTTGCCACTGCCCTGCTCTTCCCTCAGCAGACCTGTCCACAGGGCCACCCCTAGATCAGGCCTTCAGATAGCTCCTGGGCTTCAGCTGATGCTTCCCCCCGCTCTACCCAACTTAGGTGTTCACTGCCCTGGCACTGGTGCGCATGCTCATTCTGCCCCTCAACAACTTCCCTTGGGTGATCAATGGCCTCCTGGAGGCTAAAGTGTCTTTGTACCGGATCCAGCGTTTCCTTGACCTTCCCAACCACAACCCCAAGGCTTACTACAGCCCAGGTAATGGGAAGCTAGAGGGCAGAACCTGGCACAGGGTGAGGAGGGAACTCTGGCTCCCTGGGGGCTGGACATAGACACTGTCAAGAGGAGCCAGAGGCAGCAGAATCCAGGCCGAGCTGGTGGCCATTTCCTCAGGGAGAATCCTTAGACCAAGACCGAGGCTGCCTTAGCCCTGGGCGGGTAGATATGGGACAGGCAAGCCAACGACATGCCCGTGGTGTACCTTCCCCGAGCAGGTAGGTTGTAGATTAGAAGCCCAAGTTGAGTGGCTGCTTCCCTGTTCAGACCCCCCTACAGAGCCATCTACAGTATTAGAGCTGCATGAAGCCCTGTTCTCCTGGGACCCAGTTGGAACCAGCCAGGAGACCTTCATCAGTCACCTCGAAGTGAAGAAGGTTCGTTGGTCAGACACCCTGTGAGAGTCCCCAGACTAAGGAGGGAGATGCAGACTCAGTGACAGATAAACAAGGACAGAGCCAGTCATAGCCAGATGGCCCTGTAGCTCTGATTACTGAGGGAGGAACTGGAGGGGTTTGCATGAGCAGGTTCTAATCGGAGAGGAGATGACAGCTCATTTCTGAATGTCATTCCTCCAGCACACAGCTTTTTTAGAGTAGTCACATCTCTCCTTGGTCTTTAGACAGCTCACATCCTCCCAGTCCAGACCAACAAGTGTGTTTGTCTCTCTGTGTCCCTCAGAGGCTGTCGAGTTCAGAACAGACCCCAGAGCTTATCCAGCTTCTCCCCCAGGCTGGGGACCTGGGGAGAGGCCCAGCAGCCTTTTCGGAGAAGGATTTTGCAAATAGGACAGATAATCTTCTTTTTAGCCTGGTGAAAAGGAATCACACCCTGTGACTCACACCGGCATACATCGTCAAAGTACTTGAAAGAACATTCCTGGCAGGACAGCGACTCCTGTTCACCCCAGTCCTGAGTTTTCACTCTCCCCTGACCCTAGTCCAACCCTTTGCCCCGCAGCTCAACCCAGCGTTCCCCAGTGGTGCTCCACCACTGCCTCTGCCACCTGTGGCTCACATTTCTGGCTTGGGCTACATGTTTTGTTTTGTGTCTTAGTTCAGGCAAGACAAGGCTGGAATTTTTCAAAGGAATTTTACTAATGTGTCATTTGGGCTTTTTTGGATATAAGTTATAGAAACCCATTGGAGCAGCCTAAGCAAACAAGAGTTTATAATAAGGTTATAGAGATGAATTGCAGAATCAAAAGGCGAGCACACAGCCAGATCTCAGCAACAGCCCAGAACCAAGCCTCGACTCGCATAGCTGTCCTGTCTGCTTCTCTATATTTGCCTCATTTTTCCCTGTGGACCCACTTTCCACTGAGCAGAAGATGTGACTTCAGAGAGCCCTTAGGCTGCAGCCTGAAAGGGAATTCCCAGGGAAGGGTCTCGGATTGGTCCAGTGCCCACTCGTGATCAGTCAACCCTAGCTGGCAGGGTAGGGGCATCACAGACAGAATTTCTGTGAGCCCCACCTATTTCTAGGGAAGGATTTTTTTTTTCCCTTTATGTACAGGGAGATAGCTCAATGAATGTATGTTACAGCTAAGAAATGAAGGGAGAACAGAAAATTTTAAACTGCAAATCACAGAAGTGGGCACTTGTGCAAAGCACTGCTTTTTGCCCTGAGATGTCAGAAGTCTAGCTGCAGGTGGACTTAGCCAGCCCAGCATCCAGGCCGCAAAGCCTGGAGTGCTTCTTTCCCCCTCCCCGTTCTGGGATGCTTGTCTCAGAGCTTTCCGTGGAAGTGCTTAGGCAGTTTTCCTCCCGTTCTCTCTGGCACACTGCTCCTCTTCAGAGGCCATTCACACAGACAGTGACCCTGATAGCCCCTCTGGGTGGAGAATAAAACACCCCACTTCTCTAGGTCCAGCACAGCATCAGTCACTGAGCCACAGCTCAGCCTGTGGGGTGGAGACTTTCTTCCCTGCAGACTAACTAGGGCCTAGAGAAACCTCCTTTCTGTGGGAGTGACTGGCAACCCAGTGCCTCTGGAGGGAGACCTGACACTTGTGTGGCTTCCTTGCAGGGTGTCCTGGTGGGCATTGTGGGGAAGGTGGGCTGCGGGAAGAGCTCGCTGCTGGCCGCCATCACTGGGGAGCTCCACAGGTAAGCAACCTCCAGCACACTCTGTCCTCAGCTCTGCCCTTCAGCAACACTTACCTAGCCCCTGCTGTGTGGTGGACACCTCTTTAGGGGCCAGAGATGCCAAGATGAACAAGACCTGGTCCCTTTCTTGGGAGAGTTTTCAGTCTGGACCAGGAAGGCAGTCAAGAAAGTGAGTTCTCATAATCATGACACTGGAGTGTTCTAAGTGCCATAATAGTGAGTGGAGAAATAAATGGAAATATCTAGCATGAGCTGTGCTTTCAGAAGATGTGGTTGTGCAGGGGAGGGATCCAGAGAGGAACAGAGGTGTGAAGCAGGGCCTTCTTATGTTACCGTGAGAATGAATGAGTGCAGGGTGGTGGCACACTCTCTACTGAGCACATCTAGATATGACAGCTGCTTGGCTGCAGCCAAAGAGCAATTTCTTCCCTTCCCAGTCCAGAATGAGCTTACAGCCTTATTAGGACCCCTTGACCTCAGTGGCTGCCAATCCAGAGAGCCATGTGACATGCAGGGGGACCCTGTGTAGAAGATAGCAGTCTGGAGAGGCTTCTAGGAGGCAGGGGCTGAGTCTGGAGGGACCCACTTAGGAGCTGGCCCCTCATGCTGCTGGCCTGGCTCTCTATAGGCTGTGTGGACGGGTGGCAGTGTGGGGGCTGTCCAAAGGCTTTGGCCTGGCCACCCAGGAACCCTGGATCCAGTTTGCCACCATCCGAGACAACATTCTCTTTGGGAAGACATTTGATGCCCAGCTGTACCAGGAAGTGCTGGAGGCCTGCGCCCTCAATGACGACCTCAGTGTGAGTACCTGGCCGTGAAACCTGGCCACCTGCTTCCCCGTGTCCCTGACACCTCAAGTCAGAGACTTGCTTCTTTGGAAGGGGTTGCTTCTACCTGGGCACCATTTACCTAGACTGGCTGTCAGCCTTCGGTCCTCCCAGGGTGTCCAGCTGCTCAGTTCCCCCTTCCGCATAGGGCCCGGAGGAGTGGTGGTCACTGGGTGTTCCGCGCAGCTGCTGGGGGAACCCTGAGGCCTCTGGGGCTAAGGGAGGGTTCCCTGCGAGGCTTGGCTCTCCGTAGGTCTGACTCATGGTTCTGATTCAAGAGGCCCTCCCTCACCTCCCACTGGGAAGGCTTGTGAGGGTCAAGGTTACTATAGGGAAGGCTGGCAAGCCCTAGATCCCTCACATCCAGCGTACTGAATTTAGAGGGAATGAGATTCCAGATTTCTCCCGTGACTTCCCCACCCAGCCCCCATGTTCCCTGCAGGACTATCATTCCCACTACCCTGTCCAGATAAATGCGGAACTTCCCTAGGAAAGAAGGCCTTGGGTTTGACCATGGGGCATCCTATGTCCATTTATCATTTGTTTCTTTTGTTTTGTTTTGTTTTTGTGAGAGAGATCAGCACTGAGCTAACATCTGATGCCAATCCTCCTCTTTTTTTGCTGAGGAAGATTGGCCCTGAGCTAACATCCGTGCCCATCTTTCTCTACTTTATATGGGATGCCGCCACAGCATGGCCCTACAAGCAGTGCATCGGTGCGCGCCCGGATCTGAACCGGCGAACCCCGGGCCGCCGCAGCGGAGTGCGGCGCCACTGAGCCGGCCCCTATCATTTGTTTCTTCATCAGGCATTTCCCAAAGGTCTACCGGGTACTAGGAACTGTTCTAAGCACTAAGAAAAGAGATGAAGAACAAAGCTTTGCCCTCAGGGGACTCACCATCTGGTACACCATAGGTGCTTCCTCTGGTGTGGGGACCCCTTAGCTAGGGGACCACTCCTGAGGCCGCAGGAAGGCTCGGAGTACATTCCTTCTCTAAAACCCTATGAAAGCCTTCACGTCAAATTTGCCCATCATCATCTTTGCCTGTTACAAAGTCAGGGTAGTGAGTGTGATGGAATGGTTAAGAATCTATGTTCGTGTCCTGCCCTTTACTAGCTGTGGAACAGCCTTGGGCAAGGTAGTTACTCTGAGCTTTGGTCTCATCTGTGAAAAGGAAATACCAACTTCATAAGGTTGTCAAGGGGGTTGGATGAGATGATGCCTATAAAGCACTAAGCACACGAGAGTGTTCAACAAATGCTAGTTGTTGTTGGAATTATGGTTTATCCCCTCTGGCTCACTCACCCCAAATTCAAGTCCAGGCGCCTCAAACTCCCTGGCTCTCTTTTGTTTGTTTTTTTTGTTTTTGTGAGGAAGATCAGCCCTAAGCTAACATCCGATGCCAATGTTCCTCTTTTTGCTGAGGAAGACTGGCCCGGGGCTAACATCCCTGCCCATCTTCCTCTACTTTATATGGGACACTGCCACAGCATGGCCTGACAAGCGGTATGTTGGTGCGTGCCCAGGATCTGAACCTGCGAACCCTGGGGCCGCCAAAGCAGAGCGCGCGCACTTAACCACTGTGCCACCGGGCCGGCCCCTCCCTGGCTCTCTTGACCCGCCGCCGTCTCTTCCCTGTGAAGGGATAGGAAGTGGGGCACAAGGTACAAGGGAGCTCACTCACCAACACTGGGGGGCTTGTCCTGTCAGATCCTGCCTGCTGGGGACCAGACAGAAGTGGGGGAGAAGGGTGTGACCCTCAGCGGGGGACAGCGGGCCCGGATTGCCCTTGCTCGTGCTGTCTACCAGGTAAGTTAAAGATGAGGGAGTCCAGAGCCTTGGGAGCTTGGCTGAGAGAGAAGGGATGGGGATATTTTCGTTAGCATCTGGTTTCTTTTTTTTTTTTTTTTTTTGGTGAGGAAGATCAGCCCTGAGCTAACATCCGTGCTAATCCTCCTCTTTTTGCTGAGGAAGACCGGCTCTGAGCTAACATCTATTGCCAATCCTCCTCATTTTTTTTTCACCAATGCCCCAGTAGATTGTTGTATGTCGTAGTTGCACATCCTTCTAGTTGCTGTATGTGGGACGCGGCCTCAGCATGGCTGGAGAAGCGGTGCATCGGTGCGTGCCCAGGATCTGAACCCGGGCCACCAGTAGCAGAGCGCATGCACTTAACTGCTAAGCCACAGGGCCAGCCCAGCATCTGGTTTCTTCCATGTTCTTGAGGTGTTGGTCCCTTGGCCATTGCATCCCCCTTTTGTAGTTTCAAGGCAGAATTAAAGACCCTTTACAAAGCTTTATGTGGCTTACCTCGCTGGGACCTAGCAAAGCTGAGCACTGGCCCTGGGGCACTGGCCTTGCTTGGCTGGAGGGAAGTCCACCCTCAGGTCTCACCTCCTTCTCTACTGCCATAGGGGTAGCCCCCAGAGTTCCTCTCGACTGTCTTCTCTGACTGCCTCAAGATCATGTCCTAGGAGAGGACCTGGGACATGGTGCCCATGGTGTCCCCTCCTCTCCCTAGGAAAAAGAGCTCTATCTTCTCGATGACCCCCTGGCCGCTGTGGATGCACATGTGGCCAACCACCTGCTGCATCAGTGCATCCTGGGAATGCTGAGCCACACCACACGGCTGCTCTGCACCCACCGCACCGAGTACCTGGAGAGGGCTGATGTGGTGCTGCTGATGGAGGCCGGGCGCCTCGTCCGGGCGGGTAATGTGGGCCACCAGGTGGGAGCCCAGCCGAGTGAGGGAGCCATCTACCTGGGTGTGACAGGGCAAGAGGGACAGATGGATTTTCAAGTGTATAACTTGCACCTGCTCCGTGTGTGGCCTGGGCCCGGTCATCCTTCCGTCTAATGGGAGACCCTCTCCTGCCTTCCCAGAACTGGTGTGAGGAACTGGAGAGCAGGAGGGAAAGGTGCACACTGGTGACGTGCCAGTGGGTTTGGGACTCGAGCTTTGTGACTGGGTGCTTTGGGAACTTAGAGGCCCACGATCTCTGAGAACAGTCTGATGTTCTTGGAGAAGAGAAGCAATCAGATTTAGAATAGTTTTTTTATTAAAAAAAAAAACAAAAAAAACAACCTCTGAAGGAGTATTATCCAGAGGGACATGACCATCTGCAAGTTTACTGGGAGAGAGACAGGAGGAAATGAGGCTCCACCAGAGTGTTAGGAATTTCATGAAGCACGAGGGAAAATCTCTGCAGTAATGAGAGGTGACTGGACAGGGTGCTCACGAGTGGCTGTGACTCTCCTTCTGGAGTGAACATTTTCTCTCTGTGCTGATTGGACTCCAGACACAGAGGGATGGACTTGATGGTCCTGCTCAGAGTCTGGGGGTCCAGGGAAGGGTCCTGTTAGGAAGGGTCAGGGAGGAGGTCTGAAGAGAATAGGAGGTGGATTGGCACACACGTTTAGAAAGCCATAGTATATTCCCAGACAGCCCCTCCTCATCTCTCCTGCTACCTTCCAGGGCCTCCCTCTGAGATCCTGCCATTGGTACAAGCTGTCCCCAAAGCCTGGGCTGAGGAAGGACAAGAGTCTGACACAGGTATGGCCCAGGGGTGAGAGGAAAGGGCTTGCTCTTTACTCCCACACTGGAGAGATGTTTGCTACAGTTCTGAAACACTGAGGTTTTCAACTGTCATCCTGCGAGCTTAATCCCCCCCGACCTCCCTGACCCCTGCAGCCACAGCCCAGTCGGTACAGAACCCAGAGAAGACAAAGGAGAGCCTGGAGGTGGAGGAGAGCACATCTGGCCGCCTGCTGCAGGAAGAAAGCAAGAAGGAGGGTGCCGTGGCCTTCAACGTGTACCAAGCATACTGGAGGGCCATGGGCTGGGGCCTGGCTGTAGCCATCCTCTTCTCTCTGCTCCTCATGCAAGGTAGGAATAAACCGTGGCGCCTCCTTATCCCACCCACAGCCCTATCATCTGGTCCCCATCACATCTGTCACCTTGTACTAGTCATTACAAAGCCCAGAGACTCCCCAGGCTTGGGCAACAGCTGGGACCAGAGGCAGGCTCCCAATTCTGAGAGCGTACCAGGGGCGAGAGGGGTGTGCTCCACAGCCATCTTCTGGACTGCCTCCCAGGCTAGCTCCCATTCTGCAAATCTGAGCTCATGGTCCCTCCAGAGCTGAAGGGTGATGACCCAGGAAAGAAGGGAGGACATGGGATAACAGCACAGTGGGGAGAGCCAGGAGGGTGAAGAAGGGTAGAAACCAGAGTCAAGGGCAGAGGAGGGGATGTTTGACTAGAAGGAAGGAGACGAGTCTCTCTCGCAGCTTTCCCTTCCCATCCCCACCCAGCCACAAGGAACGCTGCTGACTGGTGGCTCTCCCACTGGATCTCTGAGCTGAAGACAGCCAAGAACAGCTCCCAGGAGGCGCCAACCCCCACCAGCCCAGGCTCCACTGGGCTCCTGTCTGCCCAGCTGCTCCTCTTCTCCCCCGGAAGCCTCTAGTGAGTGGCTGTGCTAGGAGCAGGCCTGGTGCTCCCACGGTGGTTGCCAGGCAGGGAGTGAGAGTTGGGGCTGGTGTCTTCTGGAGGACGAGGAGAGGTGGTGTGGGGGAGGGGAAGGGACCCCTGAGTGGCCCTACTTTTGGTTACCCACAGCCCCCTCCCCACCACCCAGCACCTCAGTGTTCCCACTGCCCAAAGCTGCCCCCAATGGCTCCTCAGACATCCGTTTCTACCTCACCGTGTATGCAACCATTGCTGGCGTCAACTCCCTCTGCACCCTCCTCCGGGCAGTGCTCTTTGCGGCGGGCACCCTCCGAGCAGCCACCACCCTGCATCGCCGCTTGCTGCATCGAGTCCTTCTGGTGAGGGAGTAGAGGGCAGGGGGTGGCGTGGGGGAGCCCTCCCAGTACATGGGCTCCATCGGGGGCCCCAACCTTCCTCCTAGTCCTTAGGAGAAAATAGCCCCTCACAGTCCTTGACAACTTGAGACCTGGAGAGGCCGAGAGCAGAGTGGCTGCCTGGGTTCCAACCCAGTTACTTAAGCCTATAGCTTTCTCATCTGTAAAATGAGGAGAAGAGAATCTTCCTCAGAGTCACTTCCATTTTGGACTTCAAGCGCAGAGGGCTAGAAGAATTAATCACCCCTTAGTTCATGCGAGGTCCCTTTTTTGTTTTACTTATTTATCCATCCCCTTTTATCTGCATACCCTATTTCCATTTCCCCTCCTTTCCTTGATAAGCAACCATTCTGTGTTTAATATGTATCTTTTTGTTCGTCTTTTTGCAAAACGCCTGTTTTGTGCGCACGTATATTTACAAATGACATTCCATTTCTTACAGTCTTTATTTAGGGCTGTATCTAAGGTCCATTCCTGTTGCTATTTGTATATCTAGTCTGTCGCTTACCCCATAGACTTATTATGAAGATTAAATTAATTAGTATGTGGAAAGTGCTTAGGACAGTGCCTGGCACATACTAGTGTTCAATTAGCAATTATTATTAATGTTGTTATTATTACAAAGCCCTTTTTTGTCTGTTATCTTTTTAGGGCCTCATAATAACCCTGTGAGGTAGGTACTATTATCCCCATTTTACAGATGAGGAAACTGAGGCTCTGAGAGTATAAGTGACCTGGGCAAGGCTGGTTCCATGGAGAGCTGGGCCGTGAATGCAGTGGCTGTCAGGGAGCAGCTGCCCACTGTCCTGTCTCTCCTCCAGAAGCCAAGGAGTGGACACCTTTAGGCTATGAAGAGATTAATTTCTCATAAGCTGGCAGTAGGAGGTGCTTCAGAAAGTCCTTTGACCTAGTCCCCTGCCTTAAGATGGGACTGTTCCCCAAGTAAAGACAGTTGGGGGACAGGGAAGGCAGGGAGGGGAAGGGGCTGTCTTTGAGACTGTCCCTCCCAACAGGAATCCAGATAGCTAGCAGTTCCCGAGCACTTGCTCCATGCCAGGCAGACTCTGCTAAGCACCTGACTGCTGTATGTATGGCCTTTAATCCTACTAACAGCCTTGTGAGGTGCAATTCCATTATTATCCCTGTTCTTGAGATGACGAATGGGGGCCTTTAAGAGATTAAGCCTCTTGCCTGGCGTCTCACATCTAGTAAGTGGTAGGGCTGGAATCCAAGGAGCAGTCTGACTCCAGAGCCTGAGTGCCTAACCGTGAGACAACACTGACTTTGACTGCTGCCCTCACCCCACTCTGTCCAGCCACAGGCAGTCAGGGTGTTCCTCCTGACATCTAACTAAACCTCACTCACTGGCCTGAAGTCCCCATCTTCTGGAGAGAGATGAGCTCCACGCCCTTGAAAGGGGAGTAAGCATGTCCAGCACAGAGATAGAGGAATGGCCAGCATGGCCTCAGGGTCGCCATTGGCCAGAGGGATGGGAGACTCTCCATCTTTCCCACCCTGCGATATTCTTCCTCCAAGCTCCGCCAGCTGCCCCCAAACTCAGGGGACTACCCCTTTCCTATTCTCTAACTTGGGCCTTCCATCCCCCCAGGGCTGCCCCCAAACCCTTTTCACCAGGCCCTGCCCTCACCTAACAACACCCCCCTCCTCCCAGGCACCAGTGACTTTCTTCGACTCCACGCCCACGGGCCGGGTCCTAAACCGCTTCTCCTCCGACGTGGCCTGTGCGGATGACAGCCTGCCCTTCGTCCTCAACAGCCTCCTGGCCAACGCAGCAGGCCTGCTGGGCCTCCTGGCTGTGCTGGGCTCCGGCCTGCCCTGGCTGCTGCTGCTGCTGCCGCTACTGAGCATCATCTACTATCGTGTGCAGCGCCACTACAGGGCCTCCTCGCGGGAGCTGCGGCGTCTCGGCAGCCTCACCCTGTCTCCACTCTACAGCCACCTGGCCGACACCTTGGCTGGCCTCCCCGTGCTCCGGGCCACCAGGGCCACCTACAGGTGTGTGAAGTCTGCCTCTCTCAACCAGAGCCAGGGGGATGAGGGCTGGGGAAGGGGAGAAGAGGGACCCCTGAGAAGAAGGCCTTGTGGGGGAAGGGGGCTTCAGTTCTCCTGAGAAGGGAAGGGTGGGTAAGGGCACTGGGGGAAAGAGGAAAGAAACAGAAGAAAGGGATAGTGAGGCAGAGCAGACCCCCCTACAAAAGAGCACATTGGCTCCTGTAACCCTGAGGTGAGGCCTGTGGGTGTGCAGATCAGCTCCAAGAAGGAGGCGCTCTGTGGGGAAGGAGTCTGGGCGGGTCAGTGCAACAGTAGAGCGGCCTCCTTCCCTCCTGGCCTCCCCCAGGTTTGAGGAGGAGAACCAGAGACTCCTGGAGCTAAACCAGAGGTGCCAGTTTGCTGCCAGCGCCACGATGCAGTGGCTAGACATTCGGCTACAGCTCATGGGGGCCGCGGTGGTCAGCGCCATCGCAGGCATCGCCCTGATGCAGCACCAGCAGGGCGTCGCTGACCCAGGTGCCACCCCGGGACCCTTCACTCTCACCTCAGAAGCATGTTATTCCCACCCCCTGCCCCCTACCTTTCCCTGCACTGTCCTCCCAACATTTTCACCTCCCACCCAGAGTATCCTGTGAGGATGTGTTGTAATTTTCATTGCCCCCATTTTGGAATTGAGGAAGCTGAGTCTAAGGAGTGACTCGCCCAGGTGGCGGTGGATCTAGGACTTAGAAGGGTCTTCTGATCCTCGCCCTGCCCTGCTCCACCCCATCCCCAGCACTCTGCTCCGCCCCACCTGTCATCCCTCACAGCCTCTCCAGGCCCACTCCACTCCCTTGCATGTAGCCTCCTGTGGTCCTGGTCTGGGTCCTGGCATCTTTTTGTTTCTCTGCTGGCTTCCTTTAAATGCCCACAGTCCGCAGCATGGGATTCCCCTGTTCTGCCCCACCCCTCCCCACACGCACCCCAGTGTCTCAGCCTCCCCTAGCGGCTAGTGCTCCTCTTCCCCAGGACTGGTGGGCCTGTCCCTGTCTTACGCCCTGTCCCTGACGGGCCTGCTCTCGGGCCTGGTGAGCAGCTTCACGCAGACGGAAGCCATGCTGGTGAGCGTCGAGCGGCTGGAGGAGTACTCCTGTGACCTGCCCCAGGAGCCCCAGGACCGGCTGCCACAGGTGGGCTGCACCCCCGCCCCAGTCCTGCGCGCTGGAACCCTGAAGGACCCTCCTGATGGCCCCAGTTCCTTTCCTTTCACTCCTCCCATCTCTCTCAGCTCCTTTAATGTCCCCGTGTGATCTCCCTGTTCTTCACGGCACCCCTTTTCTTTGTGTCCCTGCTCCCCATCTCTCCTATACTTGCCCCCATTCCCCCACCTCTTCTCTCACGCTGTCTGCTTCTCATTCTCTTTACTCTCCAACCCCCCTCCTCCTTCTCGTTCCTCCCCATCTCACTCATCTCCCTCCGTCTCCCACCACCAGCTGGGCATCGGCTGGCTGACCCAGGGGAGCGTGGAGTTCCAGGATGTCGTGTTGGTGTACCGGCCAGGGCTGCCCAATGCCCTGGACGGGGTGACCTTCCGCGTGCAGCCTGGAGAGAAGCTGGGCATCGTGGGCCGCACGGGCTCCGGCAAGTCCTCCCTGTTGTTGGTGCTCTTCCGGCTGCTGGAGCCCAGTTCAGGGCGAGTGCTGCTGGACGGTGTGGACACCAGCCAGCTGGAGTTGGCCGAGCTCAGGTCTGAGGGAGGGAGGAGAGGGGAACCAGATTACTGGCACTTAGGAAGGCCTAGCCAGGAAGGCTGTATATAAACTCCGGGCAGCCGGGGCCGACTAGGGGGCGAGGCGGCGGAGAAGACGAGCAGGTGAGGAGAGCAAGCTCCTAGTGCCCAGGTCCAGATTCACACTGTGGTCTCAAGGTCTTCCATCTGACCCAGGCCCACCTTTCAGCTTCATCTTTCTTGTACTTCCCAGCATACACCCTCCACTCTAGACCACCAGTCACTGCCTCCTGAGTCACTCCCAGGTGCTGTGCCCGACACTGATCCCCTCAGCCCTCAGGCTCAGCAGGCGGTGCTTGGGACAGCTCAAGACCTGGGCCACTTGCCCCTGGCCACAGTGGCCTCATCTGGGGCTAACATCTCCCCACCCCCACCCCCAGGTTAACCCAGTATGGTTTTCACTGAGTTCCATGACGTGGAAAGGTAGGGAAGCTCTGTCCCAAACCCCATTACTGATCTAGGGCCCCGGCCCCTACCCTCCCTGCCTTACCTCATAGCTCTACCATAGAGCTCCCAGGACCCAATTCCAGGCCTGCCTCCAACCTTGAAGCATCCCCTCCCCGTTCAATCTCTGGTCACTCCTTGCCTATCACTGCTGTCCCAGTGACTGCTGGAGTCAGTGCCACACAGTTTAGCTCACTCTTGTTCTCTGTTTTTTTGCACCTCAGTGAGATGCAAGCTCCTAAGGAGCAAGTCTGGGCCTTTGGTTTCTTTGTATTCTTCAGAGCACCGCACAGTTCCCGGTACCCAGCTGACCAGTGCGGGTGCAGAGAGGGGTTATATTCAGATCTTATCCCCAAGCTTCCAGGAGGTGCTAGACCTACAGCTAAAACCCATGCTGCAGCAGAAGTGGCCTCATTTCCAGCCTAGACCCCATGTCCTGTCCCCCGGCTTGTCCCCCAGGTCCCAGCTGGCTATCATCCCCCAAGAGCCCTTTTTGTTCAGTGGGACCGTGAGGGAAAACCTGGACCCCCGGGGCCTGCATGAGGACGGGGCCCTGTGGCAGGCTCTGGAGCAGTGCCACCTGAGGGAGGTGATCCTATCCCTGGGTGAGTACAGACCTCCCCTGCAGGGCTGCAGAAGGAGGGAGCAGGGAGAGGCCCGGGACCTGGGGCTGAAGCTGCTGTGCCTTGCAGGTGGTCTGGACGGTGAGCTGGGCGAGGGGGGCCGGAGCTTATCCCTGGGGCAGAGGCAGCTGCTGTGTCTGGCCAGGGCTCTCCTCACAGATGCCAAGGTAAGGCGAGAGGAGGAGACAATCGAGAGGGCCAGGAAGAAGGCAGGAGACATGTCAGGGGTGAGGATGTGCGTTGGGGAGAAGTCTCAGGGCACCAAGTTAGTTTCCTTTTAGAGCTGGAGGTGGGGAGCTGTAGGCTGGGCTGGGCCAGGAGTGGGGGCTCGTGGTTGGGTAGGAGTGAAAGCTAACCCTCTTCTCCCTCTTCCTCCCCCACCCCCTCCACATGTTCCAGATCCTGTGTATTGACGAGGCCACAGCAAGCGTGGACCAGAAGACAGACCAACTGCTCCAGCAGACCATCTGCAAACGCTTTGCCAACAAGACAGTGCTGACCATTGCCCACAGGTGTGCAAGCGTCCAGAGTGAGACTCTAACGGGGCTATGGCGTCAGGGACCCTAGGGGTCAGGGCCCTAGAGAGTCCACCCCCCCATGAACCTCAGCTCCTCATTCTCCAGGCCCTGACCCAGGCCTTTATAGCACATTGTCTGAGGGAGTCTGCAGCCCCTCCCCTAGCACAGAGCCAGGGACTAAGGCCTGCTGGGCAGACCTGTGCTGTCCAGGGGAGGAGAAGAGGGGACACAGGTCAGCTTTCTTCTCTAGGGCGTTGTCCCCCATGCCCCCACTGACCACCATCTCCCACACAGGCTCAACACCATCCTGAACTCGGACCGGGTGCTGGTGCTGCAAGCAGGGAGGGTGGTAGAGCTGGACTCCCCTGCTGCCCTGCGCAGCCAGCCCCACTCGCTGTTCCAGCAGCTGCTGCAGAGCAGCCAGCAGGGAGCCCACTCCTCTCTCTGAGGGCCCGAGCCCAGTCCCCCACCCTGCAGGGTCTCCCCTCTGTCTGACCCTCTGCTGGGCGGCTGCAAAGGGGCAGGCTGCTTGTTTACATTCTCCTCTGTGGCTCTACCTCTCCCTCATTCCCCAGAGGGAAAAAGGGTGCCCTGGGCTCCTCTTTGGAAACCACTCCTTCTTGAGGGGCAGAGTCCCAAGGCTTGCCCAGGACCAGGCCTCTGCTTGGGCCCTCTTGCATCTGCGACTCCAGGCAGGTTCTTCTGGCAAAGGAGCCCATTTGCACTTTTATAATTTTATTTGATAAAATTCCCATCTTACATTCTAGGTATTAAAAAAATAATATTTCTGGTGTGAGGCTGAGGTCCCTCAGTGTGTGTACCCTAGCTAAGGGGTGGCAAGAAAGGACCACTCCAGTCTGAGGGGTGGAGGTGAAGGAGGGGGCCGGAAAGCCCCCCCGCATCACAGTGCTGTGGTCTTGCCAGGCTCAGAGGGCAGGTCAGGCGGCGGGGGCAGCCCTGCTGGCAGCATGCTGACCTGACACTCCTGGTCCTGGCGGGCTGGGGCATAGTGTGGGGCTGGGTAGCAACAGGGTCCAGGGGGGCAGACACCCCGGCGCCAGGCCCTCAGGGTCAGCAACCCTGTGGACAGGACCAGGGCAGCAGTGAGGGCCCCAAATACCACCACGGCCACCAGGCTAGACTCACCCAGCCCAGCCTCCTGCCTCCGCACCACCTCTTTCACTGAGATGCGCAGCAGGCCAGCCCCCACACTGTGGGGGACAGGCCCCGTGGCAGGTACCACCGCAGCCAAGGTGGGCCCCCGGGGGCTGTCTTGTGTGGTGGCGGGGTCCGGGACAGGTAACACTAGCTCACAAGTCTTGCCACCGTAGCCACTGGGGCAGAGACAGTCGAAGTCATGGACACGGTCCCGACAGCGGGCCCCTCTCTGGCATGGGCGGCTGGCACAGTCATCCAGGTTGATGGTGCAGAAGCGTCCAGCAAAGCCCTCAGGGCAAAGGCAGGAGAAGCGGTTTATGCCATCCAGGCAGGTGGCGCCGTTAGCGCAGGGCCGCATCAGACAGTCGTCTACGTTCACCTCACAGCGGGCACCCACAAAGCCCACCAAGCAGCGGCACGTGAAGTTGAGGGCATAGCCCTGGTCGTCCTGGCACTGCCCACCATTCCGGCATGGGGAGCTGGGTTGGGGGTGGGAGAGGGCATTGACACTGACTTACACCTGCAGGGTGGCCCAGGTCGGCATCCTGACCACTGCCCCCCTCCTTCCAGCTGTGTCACCTTGAGCCACTCTCTCTGCACCTCAAATGCCTCATTTATTTATTTTATTTTTTTGCTGAGGAAGATTCGCCCTGAGCTAACGTCTGTGCTAATCTTCCTCTACTTTGTATGTGGGTTGCCCACATACATTGACCATTGCCCACAGGTGTGCAAGTGTCCAGAGTGAGACTCTAACCAGGGGCTATGGCATCAGGGACCAGCATGGCTGACGAGTGATGCAGGTCCGCGCCCGAGATCCGAACCTGCAAACCTGGGCCACCCAAGCAGAGCGTGCCGAACTCAATCACTATGCCATGGGGCCAGCCCCGAATGCTTTGTTTTAAAAAGGAAAATAAGAATAGTACCCAGCTTCCTAAATTGTGAGGGTTAAATGAGATAACCCGATGTCAGGCAGTTGCACAGGGCCTGGCCCAAAGGCAAGGCTTAAGGCCAGTGTGCTATTATCATCCCCGTAGGCTCTCAGGCCTGAGGCGGAGACGAGGACAGGTCCAGTCCTGCAGGCCCGTTTCTTCACTCGGAATGAGACGTAAGGCTGCCATGTGGAACATCCTTAGGAGCTGCATCCCAACTTCCCTGGGAGGCTGAGGGGAGTCCTAGGTCCTCTACCTCCGCACACCCACCCTCCCCCGTCAGAGCTGTCACACATGGAGCTGGTATACCTCCAGCTCCTACGGATTTTTTGTTGTTGAAGAAATGGTTCAGATGGTACAAAAAAAGTTGATAAACCCTGAACTAGGATAGTTTGCCAGGCTGGGGTTTTATCCTTGGGTGTCCCCATGTGGGGCATCTCTCAGCCCTAACACTTCGCCACCACCCTCAAACAGTCCTGCCTCCTCATCTTCCCATCACCAGATTCTCATCTGACCTCCCACTCATCCCACGGGGCCAGCACTCACCCTGCTTGCTCACAGGGTCCAGCCTTGCGCTCACAGTCACGCCCGTGGAAGCCTGGTGGGCACTCACAGTGGTACTCGCCACCTCCGTCATATATGCACTGGCCTCCGTTCCAGCAGGGGGACTGCGTGGTACAGATGTGCTCGTCTGGAGAGGAGACCAGGAAGGCTCTGGGATAGCCCCTCACATCTGGCACCCAGAACTGCCCAGTTCCCATCCAAGGCTCTGTGGGTGTGGCTTGCACCACAAACCCACCCCGGGCTGGTATGGTGTCGGGGAAAATAACAACAGTGAATCTGGAGTCAGGAGGCTCCTGGCACTGCCAGTCTGTCTCACAGCGACTTTGGACAAGTTGTATCTCATCTGTGGGTCTCAGTTTCCTGTATACAATTTTCCTGTATACAAAATGTATACAGTTTTCAGCAGCTGCTTTGCCTACATCATGGGGTTATGTTCAGGACCAATTCAGACAACAGATAGGTGTAAAGTCTAAAATGATAAAATACCATGTATTTGAAAGATTGAGCCAGATAACAATAGGTGCTCAATAAATATGGATGGGTGTTCTCCCAAGACACATGTTCTCCCCAGCTCCACAGCCACCCTCTCTACTCCCCTACCTTTGTCACAGAATTTGCCCGCCCAGCCACTGTGACAGATGCACTGCCAGGGCTGGTGGCAGGTACCGTGCTGGCAGCCAGGCATCCTCACACAGCGCTCACAGTGCAGCCCCTCCCAGCCTGGGTCACACCTGAGGGGGAGAAGCACAGTCAGGGCTCTGGGTAGGGAGATGTGAGGAAATGGAGGAGGCAAGACCAGAGCTTCTAGAAAACAGGAGGACATAGGACAGCCACTAAGGGAAAGCAGGCCTATCCCAGGTAGGTGTAGGGCTGTGCAGGGTCACAGGACACATATGGAATCAGACCATCAGACACCAGCATCAAGTCCTGCTTCTGCACTTACTTTCTGAGGCTTAGTTTTCTCATCTGTAAATTGGGGATACACCTGGCAGGGACATGTTGAGGGAGAAATTAAATAAGATGATGTCTATAAATGCCCCCAGTACCATTCCTGGCATGTCTGAGGTGCTCAGAAACCCTTAAAAAACAAGAGTGACCTTGAAAGGTCATCAGGATTATCTTCCCACCCTGATTCCAGGCCAAAGCCTGACCTATTTCAGAGAGTCCCCAACACCCCTAGCCTTTCCAGCAGCTTGCCTTGTCAGCTCATTTCTTTATGTCCAGACACTTCCCTCCTGCTACAGAATTTGCCCAACCCCCATCCCAGTGAGTCAACTTCAAATTCATAGAGAAAGATCCTGTTTGATGAGAGTGTCTCCCCAGCAACCCTCCAGCAGCCTTTCTTTTCCAGGCTAAACTAATTATCTTTCCTTTATCTTCCTCTTTCCTCATGGCTCCCAATCTCCAAACTCTCAAGCTTCAGGTCTTTCTCCTGGTATCTTGAGCAGGAATGTTTCAGAAATCCTGATCAAACTTGGGAGAGTAAAGAAGCGGGGAGACATGAGCCAAAAGCGAGGCACAGGGGAACCAGGGGTGGGGAGAGGCTGGTCAGCCCGCCCTGTGGGCCATGAGCGGCTGGCGAGTGAACAGTAGGGTATACACGCCTAGACACTCTGCCCTGAGGCTTGACCTGATTGTGGGTGTGGAGGGCTGGGAAATGGGGAGCAAAGGCTTTGGGAGCACATGCTCGGGAGAAGTACCTGCAGGAGCCGTCAGGCGCACAGCAGCCGTGGGCCAGGTCACAGTAGGAGCTGCAGTCATTGGCTGCAAGAGATTGATGTGGGAGGGCTGAGCCCGGGGTCAGGGTTCAGCTCCCTGAGATGCGGGTCGGGAGAGGTGCGGGTGGACTCAGCTTTGGGGCAGGACAGAAGAGACTCTCATGCTATTCGAAAGACAACCTGGGTCGGCCAACCCCGCGGGTCGGAGCGGCTGCAGTGCCGTCCCTGGCCGGCAGAGGTCAGCGTGAAAGCGAGAGACGGCCAGACAGGGCCTCGACCTGAGCCCGGGGGCGCGCTCACCTCGAGCAGGCAGAACGGGTGCCCCCAGGATGCACAACAGGCACACGAGATGTAGGCAGCGGCAGCCGCTGGGCATGGTCAGCGCCGGCCCCAGGAGGGACGGACGGATGGACGGCCGGACGTGCGGACACCTGTGGGACGGCACAGGCTGGCAGGCGGCCGGACGCGGAGATAGCGGCTTGGATTCCGGTTCCGAGTGACAGAAGCGGAGCGGGGAGAGGGATGTCCTGACAGAGGGGGATAGGGGCAGCGAGGGCGGGGGTGGGGAAGGTCTGAGCAGGCGATGAGAATGGAGACAGGAACCTGGGAACGGACTCTGTGGGAAGGAGGCGAAGGATGGGCAGCGCAGAGCGAGGTCAGGGCGCGGGAAGGGCCGGGGCTGGGAACGCAGTCTGGACGGAGGAGTCCGCGGGGGACAGCGCCGAGAGGCAGCCTCGAGCACGGAGAGGAGGCGAGGGCCGGTTCCCGGCCGCTAGCAGTTTCAGCCCCCCACCCCGGACCCCCCAGCACTTGCTCCCACGTCCCCTTCCGATCTCTGCCGCGCTCGGCTCGGCCACGGCGCCAGGCCTGGAGTCCCCAGAGCGCCCCTAGCCCTGCGCGCCCCTGCCCTCGCGGTCCTCACCTCGGGCTGGGAGGCAGCGCGCCCCGGGGCTCAGAGCGAGGCCGGATCCGACGGGCTCCGCCGAGGGCCGAGCTGGGGCAAGGGGCCGCCCCTAGCGGGCTGCGGGGCCGCGAGCCGAGCCCGCTGCCATGCGAGCCGAGCGCTCGGGAATCTGGGGCTCAAGGCGACTCCGAGCGGCGGCGGCAGAGGCAGCGGCGTCTCCTCGTGCGCGCTTAGGCCGCCTGCCAGGGGCGGCTTGTGCCGGCGGAGCCCGCCTCCCCCCTCCCTCCCCTCCCCGGGCTGCCGCGGGCCCGGCCCCCCACCGCCCGCCGCCGGCGCCCACCCCGCCGCCACGCACGGCGCGCACCTCGCCCCGAAGCTCGCCCCTTCTTCCGCGGTCTCGCGCTCCCCCGGCCCCTACGCTCTGCTGCCGCCTGACCTCTCCGAACGTCCCTTTCTTCAAAAAAGGAGGAAATTACGGGAATCTCAATGGGAGCAGATTGTCAAGTGCCGGCCAAATGTGCGCAGGCCTATTATTCTCCCATCTCGCATCCCCGCTCTCCTGACCCGCGCCCCTCTCCCCACGCCCCACCTCTGCTCTCACCAACCCGCTTCCCATCACGCTTCTCATTTATATCCCATGCAGGCTCAGGGCACATTGCCGCTCCCCGCCCTCCTCCTGTCACCAGCCCACGCCTCCTCCGTCTGTAAATCCTACAATACCTGCTTCATCTGTCTGCTCTTCTCCTCGGCTCTCTCCGCTTTCTTCTCTCCTCATTGCCATCCACAGCCTTCCAGGATCAACCCACGCCTATCTTGAGTATCAGCCTGCCCCGCCCCGCATCCCTCCCGCCGTCAAGTCTGTCTTTCCCACTCCATTCCTTTTCGTGACTACTACTGGGAAGCCTCCCTGGGTTGGGAACGCCCCTGACTCGTAAATGTTCCTCCCAAATTGCCACTTCTGTACCCCGGATCACATCCGTTCTTGACCTCAGGCTAATCGTCAACTGCCCAAACCCAGAGCTCAGACTGAGAATTATGTGGAGGGAGTGGGGAGGACTACCGGTACCCCCAGGCTAAGGGCTCAGAGACACCTGTGCACCGCAAGGACAGGAAACAGAGGGCAGAGGTCAGGAATGCCACTGCCCACCTCTAATCCCTCAGATCAAGATTTCACCACCTTTAAGTTCAAAACATTGGAAGGAGGAGTCCCTAGCCCGTGCAGAGCAGCTTCCTACAGATAGCACCCCACCCACCCAGAAGGACGGAGCCCCTGGACTAACTTTTCTTGCAATCTCCATTGGACTTAGCCACACCCACCCCATCACTCTAGCCACCTTCCCCGAAACTCTGCTCACCTCTTTCCTGAAGCACTTTCTGAATTTGAGTAATGCCAGGGCTCTCAAAATAAATAAAACAATTTTATTTTGTTTAAATTTTTTTTCAGTGAAAAATTGCAAACAACCTATAATGTCCAAAATTACTGTAGGCCAAATAAATTATATGTCAGCGCTATGTGACTATTTAAAGTCATCTTTTTGACGTCTAAAGATGTCAAAAACGCTAAGAATATGTTAAGGGGGGGAGCAAGAAACAAAGCAGAACCTATCTCAATGTTGGCAGTGATTTTTTTTTCTGGATGATGGAATTATAGGTTATTTTTTTCCTATTGCTTTTCAGCATTTCCCCCTTTTCCACAATGAACATGTACAACTTTTTTTGTTATAAAAGAAATTCAATAACATTAAGGAACTTTTGGAATAAAGAAAAAATCACCCATGATCCTAAAAGCTTGATAAAACCACTATTGTTGTTTTGTCCTCTTTTCCTACCCAGATGTTTTTACACAGTACCTGTAATGTTGTATCCTGCTTTTTTTACATGTACTTGTAATTTTTATCCTGCTTTTTACTCCATATCATATGTTGGTAGTCCTCAAAAGCGTAATTTTTTATGACTGCATGATATTCCATTAAATAGACATACCATAATTTATTTGACCTCATTATTGGATGCTTATAAAGTTGTGTTTACTTTTGTGCCATTGTAAATTCATTCAACAAATATTTACTGAGCACCTGTGTGCTACTATTATGCACCAGACATCATCCTAGGCACTGGGGACACAGCTCCTGGATAAATAGTAGTGCCACAAATTTTCACGCATATAGTTTCTTTCCATGGTTTAGGTTCCTTCCTTAAGATAGAGTCTGAATTGATGAGTGGCTGAGTTAAAGAAGTTGTAAAAATGAACAATTCCTTTTCATTAATGAAATTCATTGACACTCACTGATGGAACAATAGAGATATTTGAAGCTTTGGAGGTTGATGGCATCAGACTATATCACTTACTACTCCCTTGTGCTTTGAAGATTTTGGCACGTGGCTTGTTGTCACTCTCTTCACTCCCACTTCTGTCAAATTCTTGGTGATTCTTAATGATGCAGTACCACATAGACAATTATTCCAATAAATGTGATTGTTTGTTTGCAAAGATGGCCAGTACGCTTCCTCCTGTCCCACATGACCCTTTGCAATGATTTTGCTGCTTCTCCTAGCAAAAGGTGGAGTCTGTTTCTCAGCCCCTGGAGTCTGTTTCTCAGACCCTTGAATCTGGGCTGGCTTTATGACTTGCTTTGACTTGAATGTGACAGAAATGACATTGTGTGAGTCCCCAAAGTCTAGGTCTCAAGAGACCTTGTAGCTTGCCCCTTTGCCCTCTTAGAATACTTCTAACATTGTGTAAAGAAGTCCAGTGTAGCCTACTGGAAGATGAGAAGGCCATGGAGGAGAACTGAGGTAACCTGGCCAACAACCACCAGACATGTGAGGTCATATTACCAGCCCCAGTCAAGCTTCCAGATGACTGCAGCCATATGAGTGAGCCTAGGCAAGACCAACAGAAGAAATGCTGAGCAGAGCCCAGCCCATATTACCAAACTACAAGCAGATAAATGGTGGCTGCTTTAAGCCACTAAGTTTTGGGGTGGTTTGTTAATATGGCAATAGATAACTGATAAAACCGGCTTCTCATTTCCTTAGTTTCTTTTTCTCCACCAATGAGGATGGTCCCACCCGAACCTTGTTATTACCAATACTTCACACACTCCATAATCTCAATTTTAAGTATCACACTTTCCTATTACCAATGTGTATCTTTTCAGCCCATGCCCTCTAGTACCTAGACTCAAACAATTTTGGATATTTAGGTTGTGTTTACTTTTCACCATTATAAATACATTCAACAAATCTTGAATTTGGATTCCCTGGGATCACTTATAAGTGCCACATTACAACTTTTGTGGGTCCTCGGCACTTCAGTGAAATTCATGGGCCCCTTCCTTCACAAAAGAATATTAAAAATGATATTTTATGACTGCATTGGTATAAAGACAAATATAATCCAAGCTAGATCCATTATTATTTATTCATTTTTATTATATTCTATTTTTTCTTCTGATTTTAAAATAAATTACAATTAAATCATTTTGTGGGTCTCTAAAGGTATTGTGGGCCTTTGGCACTGTGCCTCCTGTGGATAAGTTGGCCCTGTCTCTCATCTATTGATCATACCTCCTCTTCAGTGTCCCCTAGCCCCATCGCATCCACCCTTCTCTCCTTATCTAGCTTTGATTCCATGATCTGTCATTATAATCAGTCCCTTGCATATGCCAACTCCCTGGCCCCTCTTTCCCATCATATTCATCTGGTAAAACCCCATCACGGTGCCTTCTCCAGCCTGCACACAAGCAGCTGAATGTGGCTGGAAAAACACATCTTCAGGATGACTGGTCTAACTTAAATTCATATTCTCAAACACCCTTTGTGTTGATCACCAATGCTCCTGCCTTTCCTCAGTTCTGTGCACTCTCCCACCCTCCCTGACAGCTATTTTTACCTTCTCTCTCCTCCAACCTCTGACCTGTCCTCCTGTCTCCTCATTCTGCTGGTGGTCTAGCTTCTAACTTCATGGAGAAAATAGAAGCAATCTGAAGAGAATTTCCACATGCTTCCACCGCCTACCTGCATCTGTCTCCACGTATTCTGCAGTCCCTTCTGTTACCATAGATGCACTGCGTGCGTTCTTACCTAGGTGAACCCCTCCACCTTGGCACTAGTTCCCATCCCTCCTCACCTATGTAACTACAGGGCTCCACCAGTTCTTTCCACCTCTTCTGCATCATCAGTTTGCTCATCTCTATGGGATCATTTTCATCATCCTCTCTTCCATCTTAAAATAAATAAATAAGCTCCTTCAATCCCATATTCTCTTCCAGCTACATTTTTCTGCTCTCCTTTACTGAAAACTCTTCAAAAATATTTGTCTATAATTGCTGTCTTCACCGTCTCTCCTCTCATTTTCTTTTGAACTTACTCTCACCCCACGACTCCACCACAATTACTCTTGTCAAGGTCACCGATGCCCTCACCATTGTCTAATCCAATGATTACTTCTCAGTCCTCATCTCACGAGCTCTGTAAGCTGCATTCGATACTGTTGTTCACTGGGCTTCTGGGATCACTCTCACTAGCTTTCCACCTACCGCAATGGCTGCCCCTCCTCAGTCTCCATTGCTTCCTCCTCATCATTCCCAATTTCTTCCATAGCCCCAGGGCCCAATCCTCAGCCCTCGTATCTTTTCTACCTTCATTCACTCCCTTCATGATGTCATCCAGCCTAATGGCTTTAAATTCTAGCTATAAGTTAAGGACTCCCAAGTTAATATTTTCAGCCAAGATTCATCCTTGAAATCCAACTGATTACTTGACATCTCCACTTGGATTGTCCAATAGGCAACTCAAACTTAGCATGTCCAAGTGCAGACTCCTGATTTCCATCCCCAAACAGTCTTCCTTTGTCAGTCTTACCCATCTCAGTAAATGGCTAAGTGTTTTAAACCAAAATCCTTGGCATCAGACTTACCTCTCCCCTTTCACATCCCAGGTACTGCACATCCTGTTGTTGGCTTTGCCTTCAAGTTCGTCTAGAATTAACCACTTTTCATGATCTGACCTCTAACACCCTGGTCTGAGTCCCATTATCTCTTGCCTGGATTACTGCAACAGCTTCTTAATGGGTCTAATATTATCATGTAGCAGCCAGGATGATCCTGATAAAACGGAAGCCAGAGAAATGTGATGTGGAATTCTAAATTGAATTTTGAAACAGAAAAAGATCATTAGTGGAAAAACTGGTTAAGTCTGAATAAAGTCTGGAGTTTAATTTAAGTTAAGGTACCAATGTTGGCTTCTTAGTTTTGACGAATGTACCACGGTAATGTATAATGTTAACACTAGGGGAAACTGGGTGAATGGTATATGGGAACTCTCTTTACTATCTTTGCAACTTCCCTGTAAATCTAAAATTATTCAAAAATAAAAAGTTTATTTAAAAGAAAGAAGTCAGATTATGTCACATGCCTGCTCAAAACCTTCCAGTGGATCCCTCTGACCTTATGTCCTACACTCTCCCTGCCTCATTCTCCTCCAGCTAAACTGGCACCTGTGTTGATCCTTGAATACATCAAGCATGTTCTATGCCTCAGGACCTCCGCACTAGCTGTTCCCTCTGCCTGGAATGCTCTTACTCAGATAACTCCATAGCTCACTCCCTCATTTCATTCATCTCTCAGTTCAAATTTTGTTTTAGTAAAGAGGCCCTTCCTATATAATAACTCTATCCCCACCCCTGGCATAGTTCCTTTATCTATTTTATTTTTGCCCACAACACTTTTATCCACCTGGCCTATATATCTATTACCATATTTATATATTTGCTGGCTCCCTCCACTAGATTATAAGCTCCCTGAGGGCAAGGACTTTGTTTTGTTTACTGCTGTAACCCAGCTCTTGATTTATCACATCACACCTTATACTGCTTATCACTGAATTTGCACTCTTATTGGTCTTAGTTTCTCTGCCTTTATTGAGACTCGGGTCTGTTTCATGGGCAGGATGAGGGATTTAGGTTGATGGTGTGTTCACTGCTTTCTCAAAACTTAGAAGAATTAAAAAATGAATTTCCTATGGGTCAGGCCCTTCCATTTAATCCTCACCACAACCCTGCAAGACAGTCATTATGATTATTCTGATTTTATGAAAGAAGGAGAGGATACAAGGGGTTAGGTGACTTACCCAAGATCACAGAGCTAGTGAGTGAAGAAGCTGGGGTTCAGAGCCAGGCCTGTCTTCCCTTGTGCCATGCTGGTGATCCAGGCAATTGTACAGGGGTGTGGCCGATTATATTTTCCAAGGATGGCTGCCGCAAGATCTCCCATCCCACATGCTCTTCTTATAATGTGACTTTGACACTCCTCCCATTGAGAGGTAGGGTCTATGTTCCCTTCCCTTGATGTTAGGCAGGATTGTAACTATGGTGGAAGTGATGCTATGTGACTTCTGAGGTTAGATCACAGAAGATGGTCTAGGTTTCACCTGATTCTCTTGGGGCGCTTGCCTTTGGAGATCTGAGTTGCCATGTAATCAGTCTGATTGCCCTGAGGTTACTGCGCTATGAGGAAGCCCAAGCTAGCCCCAGCAGAGAGGCCACGTGAAGAGACCTGTGGCTACATGGAGAGGGAGAGAGGCCCAGACAGCCCCCAGCTGCTGCAGCTCCTGCTGTTTCAGCTGCAGCCACTGGCTAACTGCAGTTGCCTGAGAGACAAGGTCAGAACCGCCCAGCTGAGCCCTTCCTAACTCCCTGACCCACAGGAATCTGAGATACTAAAATGACTATTGTCTTAAGCCACTAATTTTGAGGTGATTTGTTATATGCAGTGATAGATAACTGGAACAAAGGGAGTGACAGAACGTCAGAGGTAGGCAAGTCCCTTCTTTCTGGCCTTAGCCTTCCCTTGTAAACAGTAGGCATTAACTCTGTGATCTCTGAGGATGGTTCCAGCCCTGATGTTTGCTGCTTATCCATATGTTGCCACATCCCCCACTGTCCATTTTCACTGCGTCCTCAATACCCAGTCAGTATCCCACCATTTTGTTACTCCCAGAGAGAAAAGTAACACCCCCGGGGCACCGGGGGTTGTCTGCAGATCTGCTGAGGAAAGGAGGTGGGTGCCTCTGGCCTCAATCTGCTTGAGATGTCTTGAAGTGGAGGTGTGGTGTAGTGAAGTAAAAAGAACAGGATTTGTAATCTGGTCGCTGATTGGCATTGGCTGTGTGATACTGAGAAAGTCTCACAGCCTTTTTGGGCCTCAGTTTCCTCATTTGTAAAATGGAGAGAATAGTGCCAGCCTTAATCTCTAACAGGGCTCCAAGCCCACCCCTTTCTCCCATACACCCATTCTGCAGGATGCCTTGAGGTTAAACATTCTGCCCCAGCATTGTTGCCATCCCATTCTCTGGCTCAGTAGCCCAGGATCACTCTTATTACTCTTCAGGCTGTGTGATGTCAAGACAAGAGTACCAGAAGCTGCTTTAAATCCTGGCTCCAACATCCACAGGTGGGTGACCTTCAAGAGACATTTAACTTCTCTGAGCCTCAAGTCTTTGCTGGTAAATAGACAGACATCTGTGTACCAGGCACTGTTCTAAGAACTTTACAAGCAGAAGCTCATTTGAACCTCACAATAACTCTGTGAAGTAGGACTACGCTTAACCCATTTTATAGATGGAGAAACTGAGGCACAGAGAACTTCAGTCATTTGCCCAAGTTGATGCAGCTAGTTAAGTGATAGAGCCAAGACATGAACCCGGGTGGTCTGCTCCACTGTCCTATCCTTGGGAAAGAGACTGCTATGGGCTGTGTGGTCAGAGCCCTCTGGCTGATGCTAATCAACTCGGCTTTCATTTCTGCTTCATAGCACAACTACTGGCTTTCTTTGGAGAACTTTGGGAACAAATTGTGCTGGAAGCCTGATGACCATAGGGTTCTCCTAAGCCTGCCTTAATAGTGGCCTCTTTTCGGGAGCGGGGGGGGGGGGGGGGGGGTGACACACCACTAGACATATGAGACTCATTTCTGGCTTTGATCTCAGACCTGAATAGTAATCACAGCTCCAGAACACCCCAGTCTCCCACCCCTCAGGATTCCCCACTTTCCTGAGCATTTCTTTTCTGAGTACCTGCCAATAAGTCCCTCCTCCAGGGCTCCCAACCACATGGATTCATCTTTTTGGCCTCCTCACCCCTCACCTAGGGGGTGAGTTCTCCAGTTCTCCTCCTCTCTCTTCAGCCTCCTTTTCAAACAAAAAGTTTTATGTACTACCAACACCAAATAAGGGTGCAAAGACAAGAGAACGGGGAGCAAGAGGAGCCACACATTCATTGACCCATCCGCTCGCCGTCAGAGCCTAGCACCATAGTAAGCACTGTGGTCAGGAGCAGGGGAGGGACCCCAGATGCTCAATGAGCATTAGTTGAATCAGTGAATGAATTAACATGAGTGAAAAAAAGTACTGGGCCTTGACCTCGAGCAACTTATAGTCTAGTAGGGCAGGCACATCCACTCACTGCCCACACAGTCCAAGTAAATGAGGGATCAGATGCACCTGTGGGCTCTGGGCCTCATGGAGACCCAGGGGCATGCAGGCCTGGTCCTTGTCCTCACCAGGTAAGAGGAAATCATCTACCTGCTTGTTTTGTCCTGCCACCATCTCTCCAAGCCAGTTCTGGCCAGCCCAGCAAGTAGCGGCCCCAGGCGGGAGCTGAGTTGGTGCAGGGAGGGAGTCACGCATACTCAATCGGTCCACTCTTCACTGGGGCTTTCTGCCAGCCCAGGGGCCTTTGGATCCTGAAACAAATGTCCTCCTCTGGTTGTTTCCTGTCCTCCACCCCCACCGCTTCCTCACTGCAGGAGTTGGAGCCAGCTGCTCAAGGGCTGAAATCCAAACCAGCCATTGTGCCCCACCTCTTGGCTATGTTTGACTCTCTGTGTGTGTTGGCAGGGCCTGTCGTGTGCCTCAGGGGCTGCAGTGCCAAGTCTTAGGCCCTGGGTGCCATGCTTGGGTACCTGGAGATACCTGTTTGGGGAAAGGAGGAAGCTAGGCTAGGGTAGGTGCTAATACTGATTGTGGGCTTTGGGGTTAATTGAGAAATGGCAGAGGGGGACGCTTTTCCCGCTGCTGGGCCCAGTGTACAGTCATGTAGCTAGTGTCCAAAATGTCAGGAGAGCAAACATGTCCATTTGGAATCATGAGAGTGTGCCCACACATGTGCACAGGTCTGGAAGGGCAAGAGGTTCGCCCCATCCAGAATTATGAGCGTAAAGCACACTGGTACCATGGATTCACACACTTGTGAAGCCCCTGCCACCCTGGAACCACCCAGCGCCCCTGAGGGGGTCGCGGATGCATCAACAGCCCAGGCAGGTCATGCTCCAGCCCCTCTAGCAGCTGTGGCAGGAGCCAACCCTGGAGGTTTACTTGAAGCTTCTGGAAGCTGGGCCTCCTCTCTTAACCTTTCATGTATAAATAATTGCTTAGCCTATGGGACAGCACACACACTCAAGGCCACATTTCAGGTGCTGACCTGGGATGCAGGGAAGCCCTCCTGATCAAGCAAAGAGAATGAGGACCGCAGAACTACCCAGTGCCTACCAGGTCAGAGCGAAGAAGGGCCTGACAAACGGGTCCCAGTGCAGCCCAGAAGAGGGAGGTAAGCTGCTGCTTCTGCACTTTCCAAGCTTCCCCAGGACTCAAAATTGAATTCTGAGAGGGGAGGCACAGGTTCTCACTTCAGGCCCAAACTCCAAGGGGGTAGACAAGCCTTGCCCTCAGGGAGTCCCTGCCTTAGAGTTGGGAGGGCTGGGACCCCACCTGAAGCCAGAAAACGAGACTCAGTATCATATAAAGATGTACGGGATGTATATTTTAAGTATATATGTGTGTGTGTGTGTGTGTGTGTTTGCGTGTGTGTGTGAGGAACATTAACCCTGAGCTAACATCTGTTGCCAATCCTCCTCTCTTTGCTGAGGAAGATCGGCCCTGGGCTAACATCCGTGCCCATCCCATCTACTTTATATGGGATGCCGCCACAGCATGGCTTGACAAGCGTCGATGCGCACCTGGGATCTGAACCTGCAAACTCCGGGCCACTGCAGCAGAGGGCGCGCAGTTAACCGCTACGCCACCAGGCCGGCCCCTTAAGTATTTTTCTTAACTGGAAATATTTTTTATTGTGGTAAAATATACATAACATAACATTTACCATTTTAACCATCTTTAAGTGTACAGCTCAGTGACTTAACATTGACTGCCAACATTCACATTGTTGGGCAACCATCATCACTATCCACCTCCAGAACTTTTTCATCTTCCCAACCTGAAACTCTGTACCCATTAAACACTAACCCTCCATCCTCCCCTTCCCCCTGCACCTGGCAACCACCATTCTATTTTCTGTCCCTATGAATTTGACTACTCTAGGTACCTTATATAAATGGAATCATACAGTGTTTGTTCTTTTGTGACTGGCTTACTTCACTTAGCATAATATCCTCAAGGTTCATCCATTTTGTAGCATGTTTCAGAATTTCCCTCCTTTTTATGGCTGAAAAATATTCCATTATAGGTATATACCACATTTTGTTTAGCTATTCACCTGTCGCTGGACACTTAGGTTGCTTCCGTCTTTTGGCTATCGTAATAATGCTGCTATGAACAGCGTTATTGCATACATGGGTGTACAAATATTTGTTTGAGTTCCTGCCTTCATTAAGTACCTTTTAAGAGTTAAGCGGTTTTAAGAATATCAAAGAATGCAAGATCCCACCAAGTTTCAAGGTTTTTAAAATTACATTTCCTAAGCTCCCATCAAATACAACAACCTGAGTTAGGAAAAAGACACTTACACATAATAAAAGCTTATCCACCAGCGTGGCAGCTGTGGACTTCCATTAATAGATGGAAGAATTAGGAAATGGGTATAACTTAAATTTATTTATTTAATTTATTTAGTGTGTTTGTGTGTGTGTGAGGAAGATCAGCCCTGAGCTAACATCCATGCCAATCCTCCTCTTTTTGCTGAGGAAGACTGGCCCTGAGCTAACATCTGTGCCCATCTTCCTCCACTTTATATGGGATGCCGCCACAGCATGGCCTGACAAGCGGTGTGTCGGTGCGCACCGGGGATCCGAACCCGGGCCGCCAGCAGTGGAGCATGCACATTTAACTGCTACACCACAGGGCCGGCCCTGGAAATGGGTATAACTTAAATCTAGGGAAGCAAACCAAGTTATAACCTCTTGAAGTATTGAAATCATTGTTGGGCTGGCCCCGTGGCTTTGGGGGGATAAATAAATAAATAAAATTAAAAAAAAAAAAAAAGAAATCATTGTCAAAATAACCGTGTAAATAGTGTCCAGCATGTCCAGTCAGGGTCACAAATAAGAATAGAGGCAGGCTCCTGGCTTCAAACTGTTAGTAGATAAAGTCCATTGCAACCAAAAAGACTGCATATGGTCTAAGGCCCTTCTAGCTGTCATGATGAACAGTTTAAAGGACTATGGGGCTGAGCCAGGATGGTTTCATCTCTTTTGCCAGCAGTTTCCTCCAATACCCAGAGCTCAAATAGCTGTCTTTGTCCAAGACTCATTTCTAATCCAAGGTCCTTTTCCACCTACATAGCCTGTCAGGCCAAGCCTGCACTCTGCACCAATACATTCAGTCCAGTTGGGAGACTAGGTCTACGCAAACGAAATCAGGAGAAAGAATGGTCTTGGATGGGTGGCTTGTGTCCTGGGAAATACTTGACCACGCTTGTGCAGGTGGGCCCTGCAGCCCCTGCCTGCAGCCCTGTGGACACCGAGGCACAACCATATGAAAACTGTCATCGAAACCTAGTGAGCCTGACTCTTCTGCAAATTGCGGCTACTTTGTAAAACCCTGAAAGCCTAGAAGAGATCTTCAATCTTCACCACCTTCCTCAGAGTTGTCTTATGGTGATAGGATCAACTATGTAATTGTGGCCTAATGAATATATAGGTATACACACATGCATTTGTACATCCACAGAGGGAGTGATGAGGTAAACCAGCCACCTCCTAGTAAAAAGAACTTTATCTCACATATCCTAAAAGTTAAAAACTGTGGAGGACTGTGACTCTTTTTCTTTTCAAAGATACGTTTCTATTTACTTATGCTCTCCTCGTTTACAAAATACAAACTTGGATCCCTTTTCAAATTTATATACTATAAGTTTGTTTACCTGACAGTTCATGGGCCTCCCTTTCCCTGTGCATCACAGAATAATTTCCGGAAAGGTAGAGAGGAGATCTGGGGGTTATAGCTGTTTCGAAAAGAAAACTAGCTTCCTCATTTCTTCCTTTAAGCAGATTCTTTTTAGTAAACAGTAAAAGTCCTGTTTCAAAAAATCTGAGTTTGTGGTCTTCTATCACAATGAATGTTACATTTTGACAGTACTGTATGGCCATTTAAGGGGAACCACGTGGAAATGTATAATGATAAGGAGCCCTTATTTTAAGCTCTGCAAGAGCCAATATGATTGATTCATTTAGTGTAATTTTATCAAATTAATAATAAGAAGAAGTTGTATGGGATTGAAAAGCATGAACAGAATGGGAAATAAAAATGACTGACCCCTCCCTCCAGGGACTGGGGACTCTCTGCTGAGGTTTTATTTGTGTGTGTTGGTGGAGGAGTGAGTGCTTGAGGCCAGTTCCACCAAGGGACAGACCAGCTTCCACCCCTAGGCTCAGGGAAATGGGACACCTCTCCACTCTGAAATGTTGATGAGCAGTGGAGGGGAGAAGACAGGGGAGCAGATGGAATTCCTGGACAATTGTTCCGGCTGTCACCAGAGAAGACAGGCAGGAGGGGGCACTGGATAATTTACAGAGGAACAGATGCTGAGGCTTCTCCGGAACCATCTGGCCAAGAGAGGCCTGGGCTCAGGGTGGATATTTTCTTTAGATCTGAGTAAACTCCTCAATCTCCAGCCCACCCCATTTCCTCTACCTGAACTGTGGCTTTCCCAGGAGGGCTCTGCTCCCTGCGGACCCACCTCCAGAATTCCACCTGGCTCTCATCCCACTCCCTCCTTTGCTGAGCCTGGGTTTTGTCTTTGCTACCATTCCTGATAGGGCCAAGCCTGGCGTTGGGGGCCTGTAACTTCTACCTATGCATTTCCCTGTTTTGTAGTGTTTGCAACCCTTCCTCTCTACCACTATATTCCAAAATCCCTCTATCACTCATCTCCATGCCATTTATTCACTCAATAAACATTTATTGAGCACTTACTATGCCAGGGTTTCTTTTAGACACTGGGGATACAGTGATGAATGAGAAAAAGTCCCAGACCTCTGGAGTTTGCATTGTAGTGGGAGATGGTCAATAAACAAACACAGAAATATTTAATATGTCAGATAATTATAAGTGCTATTAAAGAAAATATTAAAGCAGGGTAAGGAAGAGTGACTGGGAATGTTGTTTTAGATCAAATGGCTATGGAAGGCTTCTCTGAGGTGGTGACCTTTGAGTGGAGACACGAATGGGAATATCTGGAGGAAGAACATTCCAGGCACAGGGAACAGCAAACTAAAAGCTCTAAAGCAGAAGTATGCTTAGTGCGTTGGAGGATGCCATGCTGTTTATTCATTAAGTATTTACCTTGTGCCAGGCACCTGCTAGGGAATACGAAGACGCAATCAGACATAGCTTTTGCCCTGAAGGAACAGCAGCTTAGTGAGGGATACACCATGTAAATAAATCCTTACAGCACAGGATAGCTACAACGAAGTTATGTGCAAGTGGCTAGAGATGCCCAGCAAAAGGAGCACCAAATCCAGTCTGGGGGATTGGGGAAGGCTTTCTGGAGGAGGTGACAATTCGAGCTGAGGGCTGAAGGAGGAGTAGGAATTGATAATGCAAGGGGAAGAGAGGGTGTGGACATTTTAAGGTCTGATGGCCTGAAAACACAGGACAATTGGAAACCTGAAGTCCCTGGGAGAGGTCGAAAATTAGGCTGGTAAGGTGGAAGAGGCTGGGTCATGCGGCTCTCCGCATGGCAAGCTGAGAAGCTGCTTTTATCCTTTGGATGATGGGGAATCAGTGCTACAACTCTATTTTTGTAGTGTTTTCCTCATTCTTTTTTTTTTTCCGGAGCACCAGAATCTTTCCCCACCCTTCCTGCCATTGCCCTACTCCTGACACCTCCTTCCTTCTCCAGCAGCCAGGCCTCCAAACCCTGCTCTTACGAAATCCGTATCTCCCCCACCACCTGATGCCCCAGTTCCGCTCCCGTAGGCCACGCCCATGGCCACGCCCCCGATGACGCTCAGCGCCTTGTGCGTGGGGATTCCCGCGGCCGTGGCCACTACCCGGCCTGCCTCTCGGCAAGATGGCGGCCTGAAGGGAGCGGGTAGCGGCAGAAAGTTTGTTGTGGGATTGGAGTTGTCGGGCCGGGAGGCTAAAGTTGGGGGGGATCGTGGGGACGCTAGCGTGGAGTAGGGGCAGAGGAGGGACTAGCTCCGGGGTTGAGAAGAGGAAATGGAATGGTGGAAGGTTGGAGGCGGGGAGAAAAAAAGAGGGAGATGGGGCGGAGGGGAGGGGGCCTAGGATCCAGTGGCGGCCCTGGGGGAGGGGGTCCAGGACCCAGGAACCCGAAGTAGGTGTGCAGGCCCTGGAGAAGCAGAGTCACGAGTTTGAGGAGAATTTCTTAACCGAGAGTAAAGAAGCCTGGAGCTTGTGGCCGCGGCCCATCTGTGCCAGGCCGCTGGGAGAGGAAAGGGGTCTTTTCTGTGGAGGAGGATAGTAGGGAAGAGGGGCGGAGAGACATGGAAGATACTGGGCAGGTTTGGTAAGGAGGGAACTAAGGCCAGTCAAATGACCCTCTTCCAGACTTAGATCGGTTTTCTACAGTTCCTATAGCAGCGTCTGCCCCAATTTCAGCTGACGACTCAGGGGCCCCAGGGACTGGAAGAAATCGCAGTGCCTGCTTGGAAAGAAGAGGTAGCGACTTGCCCCAGCCCAACCCCAGAGCGGGTAAGGTGGCCTCCAGTGACAGGCTGGCATGTCCCCTGGAAGTAAGGATGCATGGGCCCCGAGCGACGCTGAGAATCATTTAATCTGAGAAGGGCGCTCTTCTATAGAGGTTGCCCTTTGCTTGTGGTCTCTAAATTACCGTGTTCTGCTTAGATTGCACTCAGGTGTTTGAGAGTTGGGTTAGAATTGAGTCTTGTGTGCCTTTACCTGTGCAAGCAGACATGGGCAAGGGCCTAGAGATCAGGCTGAAAGTATTTTAACACATCCCTGTCACAAGCAGTTTCTTACAAGCTCGTTGTATCTTCTTCGATCTTCCCATCACGTCTCCAGTTGGGCATCCTGTCTGAAGTGATTTGTAGGTGACAGATGGTGGGGAGTCTTGAGAAAACTAATTTCTGATGGTGTTCACTGACCATTTAGGTACCTGCTGTCACCAACTCCTGAATTCACTCTTGCAGCGTGTTTACTTCTTTTGATCTTTTCTTTTGGTAAGAAGGGCTCATTGGTGTTCCTTTGGGGATGTGGATTTGGTGGGTAGGTGGGGTCAGAGGTGGGGGAAAAGGCAGATTGGAATTAGGGAAAAGAACCCCAGATCAGTTTATGGTCAAGCTGACTGCTGTAGAGCTCTGGGAATGTTTATCACATGACTTTCTGTGTCTGAGATCCCTGTTTAAGAGCTGCTTTACAGTCTGGACCAGTGTGGTGACGGAAGGAAAGGATTGTAGAACTTGCCCTTTTTTCTTCTGGTAGCTTTATTCTCTTCCTTTGTGTTTTCCCCATCAAACCACATTTAAAAAAACAACAACGAAATGTGTTTCAGTAGCCAAACTAAGCGTGGCTTGAGAGATAGTGGACTTGGGGTTGGAGAAAAGGGAAGGGGTCTGGGGCTACAGAGAATACAGGCCTCACTTCCTTTGATGCCCTGTGGTTATGCCCAAGCTGGAGTTGGGAGCTAGCTCTGCTAGCTCAGGACTAGCATCTGCTCCATGATTGGGCTGGGAGGTCTGATTTGATCCAGGACTCCTCACTAACCATCTCTGCTGCCCCCTCCTCAACCGCCCCCCCCCCCAAAAGAAAAGGCTTACTCTGGACAGACCAACCCAAATCACTGTTACTAGGCCAGCTTCAATGCCTCAATACCTTCAGGTGTCTGAAGAACTGATGCTATTTAGCTGTGACTCCATTCGTAGAAGGTTGAGAACCTTCTCTTCCTGAGGACAATTTGTGGATCCCCCCTTGGAAATTGTGATCAGCAAGGACAGTGTGGTGAGCGTACGTAGAGATTAGGAGCACTAATTCTGGAGCCACACTGCCTGGTTCAAATCCTTACTTTGCCATTTGTAGCTTTGTGATCTTGAGAAATTGCATAGCTCTCTGTGCCTCAGCTTCCTCATCAATCAAATGAGGATGGTAAGAGTACTGGTCTCGTAGGGTTGGTGTGGGGGTTAAACAAGTTAATACATTAATGTATTTAGAATAGTGCCTGACACTCAATACCTATTTGTTGTTATTATGCTAGTCAGATCTCAGCACTAATTTCTGCTTCATGCTTGAACCTGGTGTCTCTCCATGGAGGACCTGTACTGGTTTGGGCTGCTTTCCTGATGTTAGAGAGATGAGGCACAGCTTTTGGATAGTATCAATTTTGCATGTAGTGAGAATATCCTCATTAGGCTGTTTAAAGTGATGTTAAAATGTCAGTGATTTCGTGTTTGAAGCTGTGAGGCTATAGAATTATCTTCTTTGCAGTTGAGTGTTAATAATAATAATAGTGATAATAATAATAGTGCAATAGAGCACGTTCTATGTGCCTGGCACTATTGTAAGTCCTTTACATGTACTAACTAATTTAATTTTCATAACAACCCTATGAAGTAGATGCCGTTTTTATCTCCTTTTTACAGGTGAAGAAATAGAGGTGCAGAGTGGTTAAGTAACTTGTTCAAGGTCACCCAGTTAATAAGTGGCAGAATTGGGATTTGAACCGAGGCAGTCTGGCTTCAGCAATTTAACTTTTCTTTTTATTTGGTATGAAGTTAACTTAAATATGCCTCGTGGCAGTTTGTGTCTTTGTCATGATGGTTAGATGTAGACCTGTTTTTGTTGTTGTTAGTGTTGTCAAGTGGATTTCGACTCTTAGCGACCCTGTGTACAGCAGAGCGGAACCCTGCCCAGTCTTTTGCGCCATCCTCTACCGTCTGGCGCTATATCAGACAATGCTCCACTGCTATTCATAGGATTTTCATGGCCAGTTTTTTAGCAAGTGTGTGGCCAGGTCCTTCTTCCTGGTTTGTCTTAGTCTGGAAGCTCTGCTGAAACCTGTCCCCCATGGGTGACCCTGCTGGTATTTGAAATACTGGTGGCATAGCTTTCAGCATCACAGCAACATGCAGCTGCCACAGTATGATAACCGACAGATGGCTGGTGTGGTTCCCTGACTGGGAAACAACCAAGGCCACGGTGGTGAGAGTGCCGAATCTTAACCACTAGAGCACCAGGGCTGGCTTGTATACCCATATTGTAGTAAAATTTTTGGTTATTTAAAAAATGTTTTAAGAGCTGAGCTGTTCCTCACAGCTCTCTCCTTCCTCTCAGAAATAACAGCTGGTGCAGGGACTGTAGTGAAGGAGCCGTATGTGCCATGTTAGCCAAATCTGGACTCTCTTCATGATTTGACTGCCCTTTGGAAAACCTTGGGCCTAGGATGCGTGAGCAGACTGACATTTGGATCTATTCTTGGCATGCCTTAAAGGTGTGTGTGTGTGTGTGTGTGTGTGTGTGTATTAATGTAGGTGTAAATATAAGGCTCGTTTCTGACTGATTACTGACATAAGCAGTTGAAGTAGCCATAGTGTTAAATTCATAGACAGTCTGGATGTCATCTTTCTTTTAAAAATAGCAAGTAGCAAACTACATAGAAAAAAAAAAAGTGGCATTTTAAACTGCTTCCCCCCCGCAGTTTGAGAGGAAAATGGAAAACCAAAGTGCTTCTGCTAAAGCTTGTGTTGCTGAGGAGGGCCCTGGCGCAGTGCTCCAGGCTCTCCCTTAGCTAGGCTGGAGGCCCGTGTGCAGTCTTAGGGCAGAGGTGTGCCTGAGGTTTGATTGACTGGCTTTCCTTTGCCCTATATTTAAAACTCACTCTTCCCCTCCTTCTGAGTCATGTCCTGTCTATTTAGCACGCCCTCAGGGCCCATCTTTTTCTTCAGTAAATGACTCTCTACCCTGCCATCAAGAGTAGACACGCGCCTGGTGTCTAACCAGATTTAAGGGGAATTGGGGGCTCAGGCCTTAGAGCTTTCCCTGGGAATCCTGACCCAGCCCTGTGATGACTTTTCTATTTGTTGTGGCACATGTGATTTTGAGAGTTGGACGGTGTCTGTCAGACTCTGCTCCCCTCCTCCATTAACTTAGGAGCTACATATCTTAGGATAATATACTTTATCTTGATTTGTGCTGCTGTCAGCATGCTGAAATGTGTTATCTCCTTAGAGTACACCTTTGTGTTTTGGTAGAAGTCTGACTTTCTAGATTCAGGTCACATTTTAGCAAATGATTGAACTGCAGGGTGAAGGCTAATGGATTTTGAGCCGATTCTCCTCCTTTGCTGTTTTCTTTTTGTTGTTATCTAAATCAATTTCTTCTCATAACATCCGTTACGAGACCCGTTATTCATTCGTGTACTATCTTTGAATCTAATCCCTTCACATCCTTTTCACCACATATTTTGAGTGCCAAAGACCTCTGGGTAAACTGGGCCTTCCTTTCTCACCTGGATTCAGCCAGCTCTCTGCACTTATCTCATTCTCTCTTGCTTCTGGGCCTTTGCAGGTGCTGGGCCTGCTGGTGCTGCTGGTCTGGAAAGCGTTCCCCCCTCCTCCCTTTACCTTCCTTTTTGTCCTTCAGGTCTCAGTTTAAATGTCACTTCCTTTGGGATCCCACCTCCCTTTAGTGCCCCTCTGTACTTACTTCTATTTTAACACTTGTGCTGTATTGTAATTGCCTGTTTACTTGTCTGACTCTTACAAGACTTAAGTGCCCTGAGAATAGGGCCTGTGTATTATTTGCTGTTGTGTTCTACCAGTTAGGATAGTGCAGGGCACATAATATTGCTTTATAATGCAGTGGTGCATATAGAATGAATGAAATGTGGTGGGCAGTCTCTCCCCACTCCAATCTATCTTCTGTGCTGCTGTAAAAATTATGTTCCTATAGAAAACGATGCCTGTTCCTTTAGAAATGCTGTGGGTTCTCCCTTGTTTAGGATAAAGTCCACACTCTTTGGCTAGGCATGCAAAAAGGTTCTTTACATTCTGGCCCAAACCCAGCCCTCTGGCCTGAGGTGCTGCCACTCTACTTCATTTTCCTGTTCTTCATTGATCCTAAATTTCCTATGGCTCCTGAACCTGTTATGGTTTACTTTATTCTTTTTTGCTTGTGCACTTCACTCTCTCCATAATGGCCACCCTGTCTCTGAAACTTTGCTCATCCCCTAAGACCCAGCTCCTGTGTCACCTCCAGTGAGGAGACTTCCCTGCTCTCCTTTCCTCCTCGGCCTCCACAGCACTTTGTTTGAACCTCTGTTCTGGTACTTTCCATACTGAGTGGTGAGTTCTCTGTTTACTTGTCTGTCTGTTTCACTGAGCTGACCCTCTGTAGAGGAGGGACCCTCCCTGATCATGGGGTAGGGAGTTGTGAGTGGGGTGAGTAGTGTGATAGAGTCTGACTTTGGAGCTAGGCAGACCTAGTTTATTTTTTTTCCCCCAAAGCCCCAGTAGATAGTTGTATGTCATAGCTGCACATCCTTCTAGTTGCTGTATGTGGGATGCGGCCTCAGCATGGCCGGAGAAGCGGTGCGTCGGTGCGCACCCGGGATCCGAACCCCAGGCCGCCAGCAGCGGAGTGCGCGCATTTAACCGCTAAGCCATGGGGCCGGCCCATAGGCAGACCTAGTTTAAATTCTGACTCTGCCTCTTACCAGCTGGGCAACTTGGGGTAAGTTTCTTAATCAGTAGGATCCTTGGTCTTGTCCCCTATAAAATGAGAGTGACATTATCTTTTTGTAGGAGTATTGGGTATTAGAGATAATGTGTTCACAGCATGTAACATGGTGCCTAGCATATGAAGGATACTCAGTACATATTTGTTGAATGAATGAATCCCATTTTGGAAAAGTCAGTGGATAAGAAAAGGCTTTTTTTAATTCAGGTTAGAATAAGCCTTTTGATTTCTGCCCAGTAGCCAGGAGCATTTCTGAGATGGGAGTAAAATTGAGAGTGTCTCTTTTCTTGTGTTGACGCAATAAAGAAAAGTGAGATTGGGGGCTGGCCCTGGGGCGTGGTGGTTAAGTGCGGTGCGCTCTGCTTCGGTGGCCCGGGTTTGGTTCCTGGGTGCGGACCTATACCACTCATTGGTGGCCATGCTGTGGCAGTGACCCACATACAAAATAGAGGAAGATTGGCACAGATGTTAGCTCAGGGCGAATCTTCCTCAGCAAAAAAAAAAAAAAAAGAAAGAAAGAAAGAAAGAAAAGTGAGATTGGGGACATCATCAATGAGTAGCCTGTGCAAAATAGGATTATTGATGCTTTTCTCCATCTCCTATGATGTAATGACTCCTTTGACAGATCACGACATGCATGCGAGAGTGGTGGTGACCTTGGTGGATGCGGGTGGGGGCGGGTAGGTGGTGGATTTGTAATGTAGTTAAGGCTGTGGATGACTGGATGGGGTGTTTGAGGATCCACGTTTCCTGGAGTTTTATGGACTGAAAAATGTTGGGTGAAGCTGATGGAATACATCTAGGCATTGAGAAAGCCAAACTTCTTGGCCCTAGTTTTCTTAGGGCTTTGATGATCTTCTTGTGCCACAGAACAGGCTTAACTCAGATGCTCCCCAAAAGTGGGGCTGGTAACTGAGAATCACTGTCCATTCTTTGCTTTTTTGTTTTTAGTGTGTCTGATGTAGTTCTTAGGGCACCAGTTCCCAGCAAACACCAAAGGAATTTGTTTCTATAGGTCCAGACCACTTAATTGTATAATGCCAGGTGGTGCTCCGTGTGAGTTTACAATCAGATGAGGAAGATATGTCTGAGTTTTCAGGAGGGCATCCTTCTTGTCTGGTCCTTAAACCCCTGCCCCAGCCAGATGCCTTTCCTCTCTTTCAAAGCACTCACCACACTAGAATGCAAATGGCTGTTAACCTGTCTCTCCCTCACTGAGGGCAAGGTCTTTTACGGAAGGCTGAGCATTTAGGCCCTATATAGTAGGTGCTAGGCAATCCTGGTTACTGTGGGACCTGACCCAGGCTTTCCTTGGTGAGACTAAAGCAGATAGGATCTATCTGGCGAAACCTTTTGAACTCTTAGGACGGAAGATCCTGCATAAGCAAAAGGTGATAGCATTGACAATAGCATTCCTAATTATTTTCCAGGGTTGAGTTAGTGTGGTTAAATGATCTTCCAGGTGCTTGGCTTCAGCTGTCTCCCTTTTCAGCCTTTTTATGTTCTAATAACACGTCCCTGAGCCAGCAGGAAAGGGTTAAAAGAGGAGATGAAGTACACATCGATATATTTTCTTGCTTAATTACCATCTTCTAAAAAGTCTTAGGCTGCTGCCGTCCTCTGTTCTTCGTTAAGCTCCTTTTAGTGCCCTGTGTAACTGGCTTGCTTTTCTGGTTGTATCCTAGTCCTATCTAGGTGTGCCCCATGCCCACAGCCAGGACTTACTACAACTTGTTAATGCCTGGACAAATCAAAAGGATGTAACATGTAGCTACAAGTGGAACGAAGGAGTTTTCCCTGGGGTCTACCCCTTGTCCCTTGGTGCGGGAGTACGCGTGGCAGTGTGGTATATCTTCACTGATGGCATCTTGGCAGGAATGATAAGCTACATTGTATGTTAAGCAGATTTAAGAGGAGATTGCGTGAGCCAACTGGACTGGATTGTGTTGTGTACTTTTTTGGGACTAAGTCTCCTGGACTGGTCATGAGTGCGGCCTGTTCTTTGTTAGTTACTATCTCGTAAGTGCCAACTGTGGGCTAGGTGACATTTGGAATCTATAAAGGACATGGCCTCCTATTTGTGAAGAGCTCCTGTGCTCTCACAGTGAACTGGTAGGAACTCCCTGAGGGGAGGACTGCCTCGCAGGAAGTCAGCCTAGACCCGAAAGCCCTGTGCTTCCACTCAGCTAACCAGTAGGGTGGAACTCTGTGCTTATTCTGGGTCCTGAGCAGTGGCCTCTTTGCACCTTCACAGATAAGCGAGGTGGGGAGTTCAATCTCAGAAGCCTTTGAGGGTCTTTACATCAGGGCAGAATTGCTGTGGCTTTCCTGTGGCTCCCTAGAGAAGACAGCTTTCCAGGCTTTGCACTGGAATTGGAAACTGAGGGTTCTGTCCCAGTTCTGTCTGTGGTCTTGGGCCTCTCCCACTTCAAAAGGGGAGAACTCCACCTGTTCTGTGGGCCTCACTAGGCTACAAGGATCAGAGGAAATATAATGGAAGGGAAAGCACTTCCGGAATGGTAAAGCACAGTGCAGATGAAGGGGCTTGTCCATATGTCTAGGAATTGTATGTTTTCATGATAAACATAATGTATGTCCTTGTATAAAATACCAACCATATAGAAAAACGTACAAAATAAAAAGTGAAAAGACCCTCCTTTTCTTCCCACACTGCTTCTGTCCAAGCCCTATCCCCAGAGATAGTGAACTACTGTTAATCACTTGTCATGTATCCTTCTAATCATTTTTGTGTACTTCTAGACATTCTTATCATGTATTGCCTATAAAATAAACAGAACTCACTAATAGTACATACTGTTCTTCAACTTGCTCTGTTCACCTAACAAGTTACCCCGGGGTCAAGTAGTCCCTGTTGGAGCCTTTGAGGAGCCTGGTTGTAGCTTCTTCCCAGCTTGGTGGCTCCCTCTGGGGCTGGCTCCTCAGAAGGGATGGAGATGCTTTCCTGGAGGTTCTCACCACAGCAGGCCCCTTGGTTATCTCGGAGGGATTATTTTTTATTCTGAGATGAAATTGTCTGGCAGGAGTGGCCTTCAGTGGGAATCAAGATAGATTTAAGTGCCATATGGGCATCAACATTTCCATCTCTCATGTTGTTTCTCCCCTTCACTCCTTTTTTATTTTTGGCTGGGAAGAGAGGAAAATTACCTGATTTCTTAGCCTCTATTTCAGTGCAGAGAGAGTCTCTGGTTTCTGAAACCTTGGATTAGCTGGGTTACTTGCTGCTCTACCTTTTGAAAGCAAACCAAACCCAGCTGGTATTTTTTTTTTTTAATTTTATTTATTTATTTTTTCCCTCAAAGCCCCAGTAGATAGCTGTATGTCATAGTTGCACATCCTTCTAGTTGCTGTATGTGGGACGTGGCCTCAGCATGGCCGGAGAAGCGGTGCGTCGGTGCACGCCCGGGATCCGAACCTGGGCCGCCAGTAGCAGAGCGCGCGCACTTAACCACCAAGCCACGGGGCCGGCTCCCAGCTGGTATTTTTTTGATTTTGTTTTGTGGGTGAGGATTCTGAAGGTAGCCTGTCAATGGCCATGCTTTCTTAGCAGTCCAGGGAAGAGGTCAGAACCCATAGGAAGAGTTGGTCATCTTCTCTTCCAGGTGGTTGTCTCACCTGCAGTCAGGCCTTGGCCTTTTGAGCTCTGGGGCTGTTGTCAGAGCGATATAGGGAGCCCAGTGAGTAGGCCATTGCGTTGGGAAGCCTATTGGAGGCTTTTCCTGCCTGCATTAGTCATTAACCTAGGCTTGAGAGAGGGCCAGGCCCTTCTGTGGGGCCAAGGTGGTCACTGTTCTCCCCTTCTACCCCAAGGCATCTACAGGGCTTTCCAGACCAAAGGGAGAATCCCTCTCCTGTTTTTTCCTTCCCAGCATGTTGCCCTTCTCTATTAAGCACAAGCAGTATTTGCTGATACATTTGTGGTAGCTTTCCTATCCTGTTGCCCCAGGGGTCACATCTTGTGGGGTCTCTGGGACTCCACTGCTGTGGCCGCATTTGTCTTGAGATCTCTAAGCCAGGGTATGTCACTTCCCCTGGGTGGGTCTGGAGGCTTCAGGAAAGTGTTTTCTACTGTTCCTGGGCTTGCTGTGATGGGAACACTAGCCTTTCTGAGTGTTGCTCATTCTGAGGGGATGGATTAGTCCCTGTTGGAGTCTGAGAGCCTGGCTGTAGCAGAGCCTTTATCCTCACTCTTTGTGTTCCTAAGGGGCCAGCTTTCTGGGCAGCACCATCCCCCTGGCCCTTTCAGAAACTGAAAAGTGGCAGTGTGCCGCCTCTGCCCTTGACTGGCCGAGCTCTGGGCCAGGTCACACATTATGCCTCATTATACTGTGCTTTCCATGCAGCTCTTGTTGCAGCCTCTGGTTCCTGGGCCAGTGCTGTCTCAGCCCCTTTCCTTGGAGCCTGTGGGAGGTGGTGGGGTAAACTCTGCCTGCACAGGCACGGGAGGGGTGGCAGCTGCAGCTGTGGGTGGCTTTGTTCTTAGAGCTCAACTTTGAGGACTCTGGTGGAGCCTGGCAGCAGTGTTCAGGGCATAGGCGAGACAGGGGTGCTGCTCCCTGGTAGCAGTGCCCCCTTCCACAACAGCTGTCCTCTCTTTCTGTTGACCAACTAGAGAGCCTTGTTACCTGGGGTCAGCGAGCTGGACTCACTGGTTGGCAGGGGGAGTGCTGCACTTCCACGTGGCATGATTTCTGGATGGGAGAAAGCCCCTGAGGGTATAGTGGTAAGTCTGGAGGAGCTTGCCCTGTCAGGCGAGTGCGGTGTGCACCCTTGGGCATCCTGCAGCTAGGCCTGCCTCTGCTCTCTTTTTGCAGCTCCGGAATTGGGCTGCTCACAAACCAAGCTGTCTGTTTATATGGAGTGCCTGGAGGGCGTCTGCCATGAGTCTGTCGCTAACTGCTAACCGTGCTAACCGGGAGAGCTGGCTGACTGGGGAGAAGACACTAACCCTGTGAGTCTGACTTGGGCCGGCAAACCTGCCCTGGGGGTCCCACCAGCAATGCCTCTGTCCTCCCCTCCTCCTCTCAGCCTGACTGCCTCCTCCCCTTAGTTTACAGCATGGCATCTCCTCTGCTGTCTTGTCCTTTCTACTGAATTCCTTCCATCTTCCCAGTCTCCTTGCTGTGGGTGGGGATGTGCCCCTCCACAGCCAGGAGAGGGGGGCCTCCTATGCACAGTCATCTGCCCCTCTGCCAGCCTGCTGCTGGACTCTGCTCCCCTCACCCTTCCCTCAGTCAGTACCATACCTCTCAGTGCTCCCTTAAAACAGAATTGGTTAGAGTTTCTGTTTCATCTGCTTTTAGCACATGGAGTTTGAGACTATCCCTCAGTTACCATGCTGTTTCTGTTTCACGCCTCAGAGACGGATGGAACTAGAGTAGGAAGGGAATTTTCTTCTAGACCGGATAGTTTGCTCCCTCTATCAAGAGGGGCAGATTGAATGATGTCCCTATTATTCTCACCCCAGGATGATAATTTAGGATCAACTGCAAAGTTCTCAGGGTTGGGGAGGTTGAAGAAAACCTTGGCATGGCTGTGAGAAATTCCCTGAGCAGAAGAGTGAAGCTACTTAAAAGCTGGAGCTCAGAACCAGGTACCCATCTGAGATGTAGCTCCTATTGGTGACCGTTGCTCTGGGAGGTGGAGTGGGTGGAGTTTGGCCCCCCACCTCCTTCCACGTCTGGAGCTTCACGTGGACTTTAGCCGGGAAGAGCTGGGAAAGGCGCCTCAGCCAGAGAGGGCAGGACCTGGCTTTGGACTCCACAGTGGGCCTAAGAGAGGCCTTGGCCTCGGATTTGGAGACGGGTGAACAGGCTGCCATGGAGAAGCTCCTGCCAAACTCCCTTCTCCCTGCAGGCTTGGAAAGGAGAAGGGGGTTCTAGAGATAGTAGGAAGGCTGAGTGCTCGGGGCTCCCTAGTGTTCTACACAGGTAACTCTAGACAGACTCTCCGTGTCTCCAGCCTTTGGAGGCAGTGCAGTGTGGGGTAGGCGGGATGGGCGAACTGGAGACCTGAAGGCCCTCCAAGTGGGTTCTACTCCCCTGGGCTACGAGGGCGAAGGCAGGGAGCTGCCCTCCAGCATGGGATGGGAGACGGGAGTGTGTCAGTGTGAGAGGGCATAGGTGCTGCATGGAGTGTGGGGACCGTGACTGGGGGGTCAGCAAGCTGGAGGGGTTTGTGGCTTGGCTCTGACCAGGAAAGCAAAAGGGGCCTGGAGTGGAGGGCTGGTTCAGGGCCACCCCTCACTGTGCCCTTCCTTGGAGAGGGCATGGGGACTAATGTCAAGTACTGGTTATGATCTTGAGGATTTTTTCGGCCCTCCCTTTATGAGGGGTGGGGGAGTTTGGTTTGCTTGGATCATCATCAGTAGTCTTCAGCCCCTTTGCTCCTGTCAAGTGTTTGCTTGAATGAGAGGCCAGGTGGATAGACTTGACGTATTTGCTCAGCTAGGGAGCCAGGTGAGCTCTCACAGGTCACCAGCACTAGTTCTGTGTCCTCAGGATTACTCTGGGGCAGAATAATTTCCACCCATTTTGGCTTTTAAAAACCTGTCAGTCTGTTCCACTTAGAGCAGGCAGGGGGCCAGTTCAGGGCCACAGGCAGCTTGTCCCAAGACGGTGAGGTTGTACTTGCCCAGAGGGGTGGCAGGCATGGCTGTTAGGGGGGCAGCAGGGCTGGTCTGGGCACAGACTGGCATCTTCCAGTCTAGTCATCCGCCCAGAGCAGAGCCTGCCCAGGCCCCACCCCGTGCTCTGCTGGCTGCTTGCCCGCCACGCGCCCAGGATTGCTGAGGGCTTTGCTCATGTAGCTCAGGAACAGCTGCATGCTGGGAACTGGGGGCTGGTGGCAAGCAGGAGGGGCACCAGGGACGGTGTGGGGAAGACAGAACCCAGCCAGCTCTAGTAGGATCAGCTCACTGTGCTGGGAGACTGTTCTGCCATTCACTGACAGTCAAGGTGGAGAGGGGTCATATTCATGCTGGGGGTGGGGGGGAGGTCCTTGTGAGCAATCCCCAGGGCCCCTGCTGGGTCACCTGGTTACAGGGCTGGCCCTTGCAGGGTGGTGGTTTGTGTTTCTAGGGCCTCAGATGGAGGCAGAGCCTGGATTTCAGAGGCTTGAGAAGCAGCTGGGCTTGCATAGCAGGAGTGTGCCCTGCCCCAGAGGTGCAGCTTCTTCCAGGCTTACAGAGTTCAGAGACTCCGCATCCAGGGTTTATGGTTGAGGACGCTTCCCGCAGGGAAGGCTCTAGTCCCTGTGTGATCAGATGTTCATGTTTTAGCAGTTGATTAGGGGCTTTAGGAAGGGCCTATGTTTATGTTTATTATTTATTTATATCCTGCTGGGTTCCCAGGGAATTAAGGCAGCATACAACACAGCTGGAATGTTCTGAAAAAGGGCTAGTTTTCCTTTTATATTAAAAGCAGTAGCGATTGCTGACTTCTGTTTGACTTTCTTTGGGTGAATTATGAAGAAGAGCTTTAATGATTTTTGTGGTGATGTGTGGGCCCTCCCTGATTCAGAAGATTGGGTTCATTGACCCTTCAAGGTCCGTCACTTGCTTGATTCAGTGCCAGCTGTGAGCAGAAAGGTATATCAGTAGGTGAGGAAGTGGTCTGAGACCAGATAAACTGTTGGGCCATCGTCTCTTAAAGAGACTGTGGGTGATGTGGGGAGCGGGGGAGGGAGCTGATCTCTCTAGGGCAGGGCAGCTGAACCAGTGCGGGTGGAGTGAGGTAGCAGTGCAGAACTTGGGGCGCTGGAAGGGACATCTGGTGGGGGGAAGTCAGAAGTTTGAAAAGCCAAAGAGCCACAGCCATTTTGGATTCCATCCTGTCTGCCTCTACTGGGCCATTGTTGAAGGGGTGGTCTCTGAGCCCTCAGCAGGGAGAAGGCTGGATGCTTGGACCTCCCCTCCTCTCCTGCACCTTTGACTTTGCCCTGGGCCTTGGGCAGACCCACAGAAAGGAAGGCAGAAGGAAGTGAGAGAGTGTCCTTGGCTCTTGGGCTTGAACCTTTTTGCTGTTGCCTCCTGTGGGTGTTTGCTGGGAGTAGGAATTAGGACAGTGGTTTGGAGAGAATCAGGATTCTGAAGAGTTTTCTCCTTATCCTACTCGGTCTCCAGCAGCGGTGATCCCAGACCACGGTGGAGGCCCCTGTCACATACACATACTCTCTGATCCATGAAAGGGAGCAGGTATGAGTCCCAGCTCCTGGTTAAAGAGTGATCCTTGGCAAATGTTTTGTCCTTCGATTAAAGGATACTGCTCAGCCAACTTCTGGCACATTTCTCCTTATATTTGTCTCTGTCTACATTGTCTGCTCAGCTATTCAGTAGGTTCAGAGTGCAGGTTCGCTGTGCGTGCCGAGTCCCATTTCTAATGAAAGTAGACTTTGTTCTCTGGAGGCAGCTAATCATGCCCCATGGGCTGTAATCAGGGAGAAGGTATTTAATACGGGGCAGGCGGCAACAGGCGGCCTGCACCGCCTGGCAGATTGCAACATGGCAATTAGGAAGCTATCACCCCTTCTCTGCCCCAGCAGATACGTGGTTGAGTCTCTCTGAACTGATTTTGAGTAAGTGAAGAATGAATACTATGCAGAAGAGGAAGGAGGAGGCGGGGTTAGGTGGAGTGGGGGCAGTGAGAGGTGAGGAGAGCTGCTTTCTCTTCTCACCCCACCTCCATGAGATGGGGAGGGTTTACTGCTGCTCTGGGCGTCTCCCTCAGCAGTGCCTACGGGTCCAGCTGGAGGAGCCCCAGACCAGACTGGGTCAGCCAGAGGTTTTCACCTAGGCCTCAGTCTTCCTCCCAGAGCATGGCTGTTCTTGTAGTACAAACCCAACACATCATCTGGTAGCTCCCCGTTCTAAGTCATCTGCCTCCAATTCCTTGAAACTCAGGTAGTTTGGGGTGAGGGATGGGAGTGACATTCATCCCTGTTGATTTCTAGACCTTCCAGAAAACCATTTTCTTGGAGGTGCCCTGGAGCCAGCTCAGGACCCAGAGGCCAAAGCCCTCAGAGGCTGCTTGCTTGCTCGTCATGGCCCATGTCCCATTCTGAGTTGTCCAGCTGCTTTATCTAGGGGCCTTGTCTTCTTGACACAGGATTGGGAGTCCTCCTTGGGCTGAAACACTCCAAGGCAACCTGGCAACCTTTGGTGAAGATGTGGCCAGGGGAGGCCGCACATGGTAGCTGGGTCTTCCTGGAGGGACTGCTCTGCTGCCTTCCAGCTCACCTTTCATCTTCTCCCAGCTCGTGGGCCTGGTGTCCAGCTGCTTCTCGCTTTGTTCTCCACTGCACCTGGCATTGGCTCTTACCTCTGGGTCTGTCCTTCCCTGTAGCACTTCCAGTCAAGGACAGCAGCCTGCCAGGCCTGTTGTGTCCCTGTTCAGTGCTGGAATTGTGGGCCCCTGTGGGCTGGATCTGGGGCACTTATCAGATCTCAGGAGTTGGAGCTAGGGCCCCAATACACACTACTATTTATGGACATGGGGTGGGGAGTAGCATAGACTCTCCCTCATGGACTTGTGTTGGGGATACTGCAGGCTCCCTGGTGGCCTGTCTCCCTAGTGGCATTGCCTTCTGCTTCCCCAGTGGGGAGTGGTTCCCCTCCTTGTGACTCTGACGTGTATGGAAAGAGCAGACTGGCTGGGGGAGATAACCCCTGCCCCAGTCACCGCTACCACTCATCCCAGAGAGTCTGGATTGCATTTACTACCCATCTCTACCAGCCACATCTACACTTTCTGCCCCCTCAGCAAGCCAGATATCTGGCCATGGAAGCCCTGGGAATATGTGCCAGGGGGCCAGGGAGTGGGGACTTGAGGTCAAGATGAGGCAGGATGAGGTGTAGGATGTGTGACAACTAGAGCTGGGGCTGCGGGCATGGAGTGAGGCTGCTCTGCCTACAGGTAGAATTTACCAGATAGCTGAGCATGTCAGTGTCCTCCCTGCCCGCCCAGTGCCCATTCAACTGTCCTGGTGTCTAGAGGACGGTGTGGGCATTGGCAGGAATAGGGCTAGGGAAGAAAAGAATAGGCTGAAAATAGAGGGGGGTACACAGGGGCCTGCAGGGAGCAAGCAGCAACTCAACTGACTGGGGAGTAGATGGGGAAGGGCACGGGGGCCTAATTTCTCTGCAGAGAAGGGGAGAAGGCCAGGCCAGCTCTGGAGCCTGCCCTGGATTTTGAAGAAGCCCTTGGCTTCCTGTGTCTCTTACTTCTGTCTCTGCCACCCTTTCCAACTCATATGTACCACACACTTACACCCCGCAAGGATCAGAACCCAGGTATCCAGGCTGGCTTGGGACTTTCTGGGCCTCTCCCCCAGGCCATAGGAGCTCCCACCCCTGGGGCCTTCTGGAGGGGTGGCCCCGGGGAACCTGTAGGGCTGCCTTGCTTGCTCCTCACACCCCAGGAATGTGCTGTCCTCTCAGGCCCGCCCGGATTCCTGCGCAGGGAGTCAGCCCGACACAGCATGCTGCTTGTGCCCTGTGGGGACACGTTCTGCCTCACCATCAAAGGGGTGAAGGTTGGCGGCTCGTGCCTGCTGCCATGCCCCAGTTCCCGCAGAGCCCCAAGCCAGAGACCAAGCTGCCCAGACAGAGGAGGGAGGCCGCTCCTGTTCCCCGCCCTCCCTCCTCTCCATTCCTCCTGCCTCAGGCCCTATTGGAATGTGACAGGAGTCATGGTCAGGGCATGTCCCAACAGCAGGAACACATGCTTTAGCCCGCAAGGCTTCCCTCAGCCCCCAGCTCTGTTTAGGTGGATGGCAGTGGGAAGATTGTTTATGCCCAGAAGGCCACCTAAGGTTACTGCCTCCATTGGTCCCTGTGGTGCCTGCTGCCCCCATGCTGCAGCCTAGCTTATTACAGGTGGGGGCAAAGCTCAGAACCCCAGGAACCTGGAGGGGTCCTCACAGGTCACTCAGACCAGCCACCCTTGTGTAGATGAGGAACAGGCTTATCCAGTTCCTCATCTGGAAGGGACTTACCCAGGGCCACGCAGTGTGTCAGAAGCAGCACTGAGCCTGGAACCCAGGTGTCTCAGCCCCTAGACTTTGGTTTTCTACACTAGGGTTTCTCAAGTTTGGCACTGTCAACATTTTTGTGCTGATAATTCTTTGTCATGGGGGCTGTCCTGTGCATTATAGGATGTTGAGCAGTATCCCTGGCCTCTACCCACTAGATGCCAGTAGCACCCTCCACTGTCATGACAACCAAAAATGTCCTCACACATTTGCTAGATATCTGGGAAAGGCAGGGGCCCACGGGGGGACCAAACTCACCCTGGTTGAGAACCATCATTGCTCTAAACCGCTGCCTTTTCAGATTTTCTCTCCTGGACCTACCCTTCCTCGTTGCAAAGTCTGTTTACCACCATTGTACATGGTGGTAGTCTTTGGGCTCCTTCTGAAAACACTGGTAGGAGCTTTCTTTCCAGCATCTTCTCTGGTATCTACTAGGCTTTTTCCTGGTGTTCTCTTCTGCAACCCATGTTCCCCCAATCTCTTAGTTGTTTCCAGACTCTGAGAGGCCTGGGATATGAACAGGACAGATGTGGGGTAGGAAATGTACAGGACGGGACTAGGCCTATTCCAGAATCAGGTGTGTGGTAAGCTGAGACCATGGACACAGACACGTGACAGTGCTTTCATGGAGAAAGGCAGGAGCTCAGTGCTTCCAGTCCTCTCCCGCCTCCACTGCTTTCCCTTCAGACTCCTGTTCCATGGCCTGGCTCTCCCTGGGGGCCTGCTAGGGACTGGGCAGACCAGCCTGTGGTACTGACAGACAGGCGGCTGACACCTGGTTTCCACTTTCTTCCCTTCTCCGGTTTCAGGATCTCTTGGCTAGAGGAAGTGAAGGGGCCGTGGGATGCGGAGAGCCCCGGGCTAACTCCCGGACAGCAGAACAGAGCAAGCTGCCGACAGACGGATGGTATGTCCCTGTGATGCCTGCACCCCCTACTTGGCTCTCTTCTGGGGACGCTGGCAGATGAGGGGGCTGCCGGGTGACCCCCCTTGGTCGGGGCTGAAAAGAGAGTGGTGGAGGCCAGAGAGGCTTGGCCTTCAGAGCTCGTGAGCTTGGAGACCCCCACTGAGGAGCCTGGTTGGGTGAACATCCTCAAACCCTTACTTTTCTGGTTACGAATTTTTTAAAGCTAACATTTACTGAACATTTCCTAAGTGCCAGGTACTGTTTTTAGTGCTTTATATAATCTTCACAACAGCCCTATGAAATTGCTGCTATTCTCATCCCCAATTTAGAGTTGAGGAAACCGATACATAGGGAGCAGGTTTTCCCTCAGAGGCCTTCTCTTGAGCCCACAAGAGTGAGTGGTGGGCTGCTCTTTGGACTCTTCGCCCCACTCCTGGGGCACAGTCCATTCCTCCTGGTGCCCAGGCCCTGGCCCTGCCTTTCCCACTCTTCTCTTCCCATTGGACCTGGGCTCCCCTCTAGCACTCCCCTGACCCATGGACACTGACACACCAGAGTTCAGTCCTTCTAATGACCCCACCAATGGCCCAGACCTGCCTGCCTGCCTGGTGGCTCCTATCTCTGTCCCCTTTTACCGTTCTTTTTTCCCCTCAGTCCAGAGGCCTCTTGTCCAGGTCTCTGAGCCTCCTACTTCCTTGCTTCCCCTCAGCAGGTCGAGGAGCCCTCACCTCCCAGAATGACCAGTGCGGCCCCTGCTAAGAAACCCTACCGTAAGGCACCACCTGAGCATCGGGAGTTGCGGCTGGAAGTTCTTGGATCCCGGCTGGAGCAGGAGGTCAGCAAGACTGGTACCCTGCGCTGGCTGGCAGAGGCAGGCCTCTGAGGCTGGGTGTCTCGCTGGCTTCTCCCACCTGAGGGGACTTCTCATCTTCTGAGTTGGGGTGAGGCGTTGCTAGTACAGGCCTGGAGCCTGCTAGCTGCAGCAGTGCTGGAAGGGGCAGTGTTGGCTCCTAGAGGACAGCTGTGAGTACATGTCCACAGGTCATGGAACCCCTGTGGATCACTTCGTAGCGCAGCAGAAATGATCCTGCACAGTATTGTTCTTCCTGCAGGAGGCAGCCCACCAGACTGAGGGGTCCTAACGTGCTGGAGGCTGGGACTCTGGCCCTCTGCCAGTGGAGGAGGGCCCTTCAACCTGCGGCCCCTCTAGGGGTTGTTAGGAGGCGGTGCTCCAGCACTTCCCACCAGGCCAGCTGTTCTTCTCTGGCCCTGGAAGTCTGGCCCTTCCTCCAGCTTTGCTTTGTTTGGCTGACATTTGTTAAACACGTGCTGCCTGCTGGAAACTGCGTTAGGTTCTTAGGAGGCCTTCTTCAGTCAACTGCAAAACGTTCTCCAAATCGGTTATCCTCCCTCATTAAGTTTACTGACAGGAGGAAACGAGTGTTGCCGTGGTTTATTCACCTTATTGCCTTGTTTCCACCCTGTTGCGGCAGATGGAGCACGTTTACAGAACCTGAGAGACAGTCAACGCATGCTGCGCATCTGGTGTCCCATGGCCCACTTTGGTCAGATGCAGGGCAGAAGTGCCATGACTTGCCCACTTCAGTTCAGGGAACATGAAATAAAAAGGCCGAGTGTTGTGCTAGGTGCTACCCAGTGGGCATTCCCCTGGTTTTGTAGATAAGGACACTGAGGCTCAGTGAGGTTAAATTAGCCGTAAGCAGTGTGTGGTAGAACGGGATCAAATCCAGGTGTCAGTGGCTCCAGAGGCTGTGGTCTGGGCACCCAGCACATTTTCCTGCCCGTGCCTGGCGTTCTGAAGCAGTCAGCTCCATTTGGAGTGGCCCCGTGACATTTCCCTTTTGCCGTTAGCATGTGCCTGCTCTGCTTTGTGGTTGGCTGAGCTCTGGCTCTTGGGCTGTGACCAGCGTGGGGGCTTGGGGAGGGTGGGGCAGGTGGTTAAAAGCAAGACAAGACACGTCACTCTCTCAGTCAGGCTTGGCCCAGAGGCGCTCTTTCATCCATGCACTTGTTCCTTCCGGGCCTCAATAAAGACCTAACCCTAACCCACCTTCCCCCCAGGGGACAGGAGAGTTTGTCAGAGCTCAGAACCCTCCTAGAGCTCACCTCCCTTCTTCACTTCCCAGGAAGGTCTCTGCCTTGCCTGCAGGGCCCACTGGGAGCTCAGTGAACAGCTGAGAGTCTCTCTTTATCCCCGGGAGAGGTGGCATAGGTACCAGGATTCATTTGCAACTGGCTTTAGGATTAAGAGAGGGGTTGGAGCTGGTGTGGGTAAGGGTGAGGGTTGGAAGGGGTTCTGGAATCTTCTTGTTGGCAGGGGAGAGAATAATCTAGGCTTGTCTGGGCGTTACTGGATTGCCTCCATCTCTGCAGGACCTGATAGCCTACTCTGCTGTGAGAGTCTTTGGGCTTCAGACATGGCCCTTTCCAGGGCTGTTTGGAGGGTGGGCTAAGCATAAGGCCAGTTGGTCCAGAGCTGAGCCTCAACCTTCTGTTCTTTTGTGCCCAGGAGTTCCTGACTGATGCGGAGAGGATGAAGTGAGTATCTGCTGCCTGAGAGCCTGCCCTGCCTCAACTCTGTCCCTCTTAGCTCCAGGCGAGGCTCTGGGTACAGTTGGGCTTTTCCTTGGATTAGGTAAATATTGGGGTGGGGTGTTTTAGGGACTCTGGGAGCAGGCTTGATGTTGTAGATATTCCTTTTGGGAAGAGGTTTTGTTCCATGGGCTCTAAGAGAGCCTGGAATCAAAGGGGGGCTGGCTCTGAGGGCCTGCTCTTGCCAGAGAGCCCTTCCCCAGCTCCTGGCCCCCCTGTGCCAGCTGCCTCCCTGCAGCCCTTTCTGTCAGCCATGTGAGGCCTCTGGAGAAGAGGGCAGTGCTGGGCTGGACTTCCAAGAGATTAATAATGGAGCAGCCTGATTGTGCAGTGAGGAAACTGGAGCTGGGGGCTTGGTGGCCGGCTGGCTTGGGCTGTAACCAGAGATAGGCTAGGAACTGTATCCCCCCCATTCTGTCTTCTCATTCTTGTCCAATGACGGGGTGTTGGACTGCCCTCTGCCTCCCCCATCCTCCAAGCCAGGTCATGTTCTCAGGACCAGCAGGCCTATGGAATCTACTGCCCTAGACTCAGGCTGAGTCCTCATGTCATCCCTACTTCTTCCTTCCTGAGACCAGCCTGGGGCTCCAGGGCTGGGCCTTCTGTCTCTGATGCCCCTCTGCCCTTAACCCCTCACCCTGCTAGGCTGTTGCAGCAGGAGAATGAGGAGCTTCGCCGGCGCTTGGCCTCAGCCACCAGGCGCACTGAGGCCCTGGAGCGTGAGCTGGAAATCGGGCAGGACAGCCTGGAGCTGGAGCTGGGCCAGAGCCGCGAGGAGCTGGACAAGTTTAAGGACAAGTTCCGCAGGTGTGGGCACGAGGGGCCAGGACACACGTGCACACATCTCCCCATTCATAGGTTAGCTGGAAGAGGCCTTCAAGATCATTTGATTCTCATGAGATAACTGAAATTCTGGGAGGAGAATGACTTGCCCAAGATACCATATCAAGGAGGGGCTGAGCAGGGTCCAAAGAATAGGATCTTGACCCAGGGCTCTGCCTGTTATTCCTTTACAGGCTGCAGAACAGCTACACGGCTTCCCAGAGGACCAACCAGGAGCTGGAGGACAAGCTGCACACGCTGGTAACCTGTCCGGGAGGGCAGTTTGCCTGGCACTGTGTTCACAGCATAGCAGGGGGCTAGGACTTGTCAGGGGAATGCCGTTCTGCCCTGGGGCTTGGGGAGGGGGGTGCAGGGGTGCAGTGGTGGGGAGGGGACCGCAGTGTGCTGTGCAAGTCAGGACTGTCCTAATGCTCACACTGTTTCTCTTCTCTCCTCGTCTTCCCCTCATGCTGCCGCCGTTGCTGCTGTGCTCTCCTCTCAGGCCTCTCTTAGCCACAGCTGGATTTTTGCAGTTGCGTCTGAGTTTGTGTGTTTCCTCCTTTGCCCTGGCCTCCTCCTCAGCTGAGATCTGGGATTGCTGGGCCCTGGCACTTTCCTCTGCCCACTCCTTTCCTCTTCCTCTGTGAGGCCCGTTCGGTAGTCAGGGCCTCCCTCCTGGGGGACAGCTGGGGAGCCTGCTCTTGGCTCCAGCAGAGGTGCTGACTGATGTCACCACTGAACACAGCTTCTCAGCTGCGGTGGCAGCGAACCAAGCCATTAGGGGAAAGGGGGGCTGTAGATCCAGTCTGTGAGCTGAAGATCAGAAGTCTGCTTTTGAGCCTTCAGCTCCCTCCCAGCTCAACTAGATAATCTCCCAGGCGCCCCAAGCTGCCAGCCAGCCCCACTCCCCCCTCCCTCCTCCTAGCCCGATCCTGGAAACAGCTACACACAGGCTTCAGCCCCTGGGTTTGCACCGTTATTGCCTCTCGGGTACCAGCTGCCTTGCCTAGGGCGAAGAGCCCTCCAGTTCCCTCAAGGGATGGGCGGCTCTTACACAGCTTCTGTCCCGGGCCCCGGCAGCAGTAGGTCATGCTCAGAAAGCCCCCGTTCCACAGCTAGCCCAGAGAACAGGAGAGGTGTCTGGTCTCCTTCTGTCTGTCCATCATCTGTCTCTATTCCGTCCGCCTTGGCTGCCCTAGCGCCTGTGGCTTCCTGTGTCTCTGGGCTGGAGGAGGTGGAAGGGGAGGAATGGCTGGCTGGGGTGTGGGCTGGGTTCACCACCAGTCTTGTGCCTCAGATCAAGAAGGCTGAGATGGATAGGAAGACACTGGATTGGGAGATCGTGGAGCTGACCAACAAGCTGCTGGATGCCAAGAACACCATCAACAAGCTGGAGGAGCTCAATGTGGGTGCCCCTCGGGGGCCTTCCTCGCCTGTGGCTGGCCCAACCCTGCTCCCTTGGGCCGGGCCAGGCTCCGAACCGTGTCTGTATCTGCAGGAGCGGTACCGGCTGGACTGCAACCTGGCTGTGCAGCTCCTCAAGTGCAACAAGTCTCACTTCCGTAACCACAAGTTCGCCGATGTGAGTAGAACACCCTCCCCGCCAACGCCAGTCCAGCCTTTTTAGGGCTCCTCTAACTCCAGTTTCTATGCCTCTCTCCATTCTCCTGCCTTTAACTCCCCCTTTCTACTTTGCCTTCCCCTCGCCTCCATGTCTCTCTCAAGCCGGTCAGCTGCCACTGGTTGGTGTCCTGTGTCCTGTGCTGTCAAGGGCCCAGCACTAGGGCTGGGGGCTGGCCCTGTTGGTATTTCTGGAACAGAGACAGGGTGAGAGGGACTCAACTTCCGGGTCCCATGCAGGAAGGAGGGGGTGGCCAGAGCTATCAGCCAGAGGAGTATTGAGAGAGGATTGGGCCCAGCTGATCCCCTAACCCCCAGGGGCAAACTTGGGACCCCAAAGCCTCAGGCCTAAGGTTGATGTGGCCTACAGAAGGAGTGAAGGTATTCCCAAGGCTGCTGGTCAGTAAAGATTCTCAAACTTATGTCTGGTTTGGGCAGAAGCCACTGCTGAGATGGGGGAGACAGAAGTTTGAGAGCACGTGGGCCTTAGCACCAATTCAGGGTTCAGGTCCTGGCTGTGTTCATCAAAAGCTTCAAGTTATTTTACCCCCACTGAGCCTCAGTTTGTCTGTGAAGTGAGGATAGACCTTGGCGTGCTGCGAGAACGAGAGAGAGCAGAGTGCGGAGCACACAGTGGTCCTAGTATTTGGTAGCCGTTACTTTTGCCATGAGTCAAGCTGTCTTAGGCTGGGATCAATCATGTCTCTTCCCTTCTTCCGCTCCTTCACTCCAGCTGCCCTGTGAGCTACAGGACATGGTTCGGAAACATCTGCACAGTGGTCAAGAGGCTGCCAGCCTGGAACCTGCCCCTAGCTTGGCACCAGGGGCTGTGGTACCCACCTCCGTCATTGCCCGGGTGTTGGAGAAGCCAGAGTCGCTACTGCTCAATTCAGCCCAGTCAGGCAGTGCCGGGCGCCCCTTGGCTGAGGATGTCTTTGTGCACGTGGACATGAGTGGGGGTGCCCCGGGTGACCCAGCCAGTCCCTCAGCCCCTGGCAGCCCCACCCCCCAACCCAATGGGGAGTGCCAATCTCTGGGCACTGCTGGGGGCTCCCCAGAAGAGGAGCCGCCCCTGCCGGCCTTTGAGAAGCTGAGCCCCTACCCCACCCCGTCTCCACCACACCCACTGTATCCTGGCCGCAAGGTAATAGAGTTCTCTGAGGATAAGGTGCGAATTCCGCGCAATAGCCCCCTGCCCAACTGCACTTACGCTACGCGCCAGGCCATTTCCCTGAGCCTGGTGGAGGAGGGGAGTGAGCGGGCCCGCCCCAGCCCAGTGCCCAGCAGCCCTGCCTCAGCCCAGGCTTCACCCCACCACCAGCCCAGCCCTGCCCCCCCAACACTCAGTGCCCCAGCCAGCTCTGCCAGCTCTGAGGAGGACCTCCTGGCCAGCTGGCAGCGGGCATTTGTGGACCGTGCTCCACCCCCGGCCGCCGTGGCCCAGCGCACAGCCTTTGGACGTGACGCACTCCCTGAGCTGCAGCGCCATTTTGCTCTTAGCCCAGCTGACAGAGATGAGGAGGTTCTGGCACCCTCTCCCCCACCCAGTGAGAGTGGGATTTTGCTGCTACCAGAACCTGACTCTGGCCTTCCCAGGGAGGAGGAGGAAGAAGAGCTGAACCTGCCCATCAGCCCCGAGGAAGAGCGCCAGAGCCTGCTGCCCAGTGGTAGTGGCACAGAGGAGGGGCCTGGCACCTCTCACACTGAGGTTAGGACCTGGGCACTCCCCAGCTCCAGCCGCCCCCAGCGCAGCCCCAAGAGGATGGGGGTGCACCACCTGCACCGTAAGGACAGCCTGACCCAGGCCCAGGAGCAGGGCAACCTGCTCAACTAGGGCCCCTGCTTGCCTTCCTGCCGCTGCTGCACTGGGACTGCAAGGAGGCCTGGACCCTTGCAGCTCAGGGTCCCCTGCCCACCCGAGCCCTTGAACTTTCCTCCCTCCAGGCCTGCACAGCTCTGTTCCCTGTGTGGATGGGGTCAGGCGGTGGCCACATCAGGCCTTTCAGCTGCATTAACTGTGACTGGCACTGGCTTGCCTCATGGTTTTTCCCCTTTCTTCTTAGACTATTTATTCTCCAAAAGTAATATGCAGCCAGGGCTCAAGACCTTTCTTCCAATCAGCCCAGCCCAAATTGGGCTGTTCTGGGGAGCTGAGGGGTTTATTACATAAGTGTTCACTCTCCATCCTCCTCTCAAATCCATGAGTTTTGTTTGTTTTTTTCGGGGTGGGGGGTGTTGTTGGGATTATTAACCTCTAATTTCTATTTTCCACCTGTTTCCCTCTCCCCCAAATCCCCTGCACGAGCTGTTGCCTTCAAGGGGCCTGGCATGGCAGGCCCTCGGGGATGAGGGAGAGGGCTGACTCAGGGCTCTCCTCAGCTGTTTCCTTCCTCCCTCTGGAAGGGAGTAGAGGGTGGGATTCGGGGGCTTCAAGCTCGGCTCTATGTGAGCCCTAGCCCCCCTCCCAACCTTGGCTCTAGACTGTTACTCCCAGCTGTGGGAAATTTTCACACTGATGACTTTTAAAATTAAATAAAACTATTTTACTGGTATGGCCTAATTTGTCTATTAATGACCTTCCTTCTGCCATTCTTCTCCCCATTCTTGAGTATTGCCAGTCCTTATGATGTCTTAGTCTTTGCTAGTGACTCTCCCTTGCCCCACACTGCCAGGGGCTTCCCTGGGCACGGAGCCTCAGGCAGTGGGAGAGGGTACACCTCAAGTAACCTTGGTAGGGCCCAAGTCTCTCCTTGAGGTGGGGTCCAGTCCAGCCCAGCTCTAGAGGTGGGCTCTTTACCTTAGTTATGATTCTTATTGTGGGGCCTGTGTGTCATCCCAGAACCTCAGGACAGAGACCTGAGCTAGACGGGTTGGGGACATTTGGGGCCAGAGAATGGTGCCTGGAGCTTGGGCTGTGGGGTGGCACTGCCCCCTAGTGGTGTCTAATGGTAATTCCAATTCCTCCCCTACTGCCAGCCCCCAGTGACCACAGCCACATGCCAGGTTGTAGAGTTCATAAAATCTCTTCCCAGCCAGTGGGCTGCAGTCAGAGCTGCCAACAAGTGCAGAGGCATTGCTTTGGGTTCAAGTGCCCCCAAGGCTGTTGCTCAGTCACAGTTTCCAGAGCCTCCCACCACACTGCCAGGAGCTGCCAGAGCCCCAGGTACCCCCTCCCCCTCCCAAGCCCCAGAGCCTGACCCTCATATCTGGGGTAAGGTGCTGGGGACACAGACAAATGTAGTGATGCGCAGAAGCCCATATGGAGAGTCACATCTCGGTCTCAGCCAACAGACTGTCCCCTAGTCCTGACGTCATCAGTACCATCTGAGAGCTGGGATCTGTGGAAGGGCAAAAGGGTGTTCAGACCACAATTTGTTCCTCCAGTGGGGACGGCAAATAGGTGAGAAGTGGCCTAGGTTTCCCACACCCACTCTCACTGGTCCCAAGCCTCTTCCAGACCTGGCTCTGATCAACCCTCAGGGCTCTTACCACTGGGGCACATCCAGGGACTGCTGCCCCTCTGGTGGGCAGCGGGCTCCTGCCCTCTCTCTCGTTCCTGGGTGTTGCCAGCCCCTCCTGCCATCTCCTCCTCCTCCTCCCCCTCAGAGAGGAGGTCACAGATCTGCTGCTGCAGCTCCGGGCTAATGCTGTTCTCAGCCAACACCAGGCTCCGCAAAGCCGTGGGGTAATTTTCCACCATGTCCAGCAGGGTCTGAGGTGCAGGAGAGTATGGAAAAGGATGAATACAGTTAGGGCAGCTCCTCAGGCTCCAACCTGCCACTCTTCCCATATGTCCATAGATGCACTGGCTAACCACCACCCCAACCCCTGGCCCATCCCCAAACATGAAGACTTCTTACCTGAGCTGACTGGTTGGTGAGCCCTGTGCCCTCCAAGTCTAGGACCTCTAAGGTGCGGCTGGAGGCCACAGCTACAGCCAGCATCCCTGCCACGTGGTCACCTGGAGAGACAGCACACACTCATCTGCAGGCCTGCTAACCCCTCCTCCCCCTCCACTCTCCATTGCCCTAACAACCTTAGATTCCCACCCCCAGGCCAGGAAACATTGACAATTGGTAGGTGGCCAAGAGGGGAGGATTGTGATTGGTGAGCGACTGGTTGAAGCAGGCCAGGCCCAGGGACAGTGAGGGATGCTTTGATCTACCTGTTGGTCATCTGGTTCTCCACACAAGTGGCTCCTCTACTACCTCCCAGACTCCCCTCTCTTCTTCCTTTCTCCAGTGTGGGCGTTACCATGACAACTGATGGTCCCAGGTTCTTGGATGGGAGTGGGGTGGTGAGAATTGAAGGGGGCTTTCCTGAGCCTCACCCAGGGGGTTGTAGTCCAGATTGAGGACGCGGACCTGGGAGCTGTGGGCCACAGCAATGGCGAGGCGGCTCCAGCCCTTGGGGGTGATGCCAGGGTTGGCACTCAGCGTTAACTCCTTCAAGCCTGGGCAGCATCACAGCAAGAAGCCAAGATGGAGAAGTTCAGGCCCCTCCTCAAGCCCCTCCCCCACCCGGAGTCTCTGTGGTGTCCCTAGTGGCTGGGAGCCCCCCCACAGAGCTCCAGGGCCATTAGAGACCATGCCTTCCCTGCAGCCACCCCCTGCAAGCCTGGATTCCTGCCTCCCTCCTGCTCAGCCCCCAATCCTTTTTCCTGAGAGGATTTTCTCCCACTCTGGCAGAGCCCTCAGCTCTGGGCCACGCGCCCCCTGCTCTCTGCACTTAGTTGTTCATCAAGGCCACACCAGCCCATGCCCTCAGCAGGGCCCTGCTCACCAGACTTGGCCCCATCTGGGGGGAGGAGGCCACAGATGAGGTTGATGGCTTCATCACCCAGCATGCAGTCCCCCAAGTCCAGAGCCACGAGGGCAGGGTGGAGGGCCAAGGCTGGATTTAGCAAGGCCAGCCCCGCATCTGTCAGGGGGCTCCCATGCAGGCTGGGGGTGAGACCAGAGAGCAGAGGTTACTGTAGTCAACAGCCCCATCTGTAGGGGGAAGCAGCACCTTCCCTTATGTGAGCCCTAGAGGTGAGGAGGGCACTCGGTCACAGCACTTGGGAGAGGCCTTGGGAAGGGAGAAAGAAAATTCTAGGTTCTAAAGGAATACAGGTAGAAGATGAATTTCGTTTCTTTTCTGGGGCAGGGACTGGGATCCAGGACGCAGCACAGACAAGGGGTGTGTGGGTGGTGGACTGGGATTCTTCAATGGGCAGATGTAGGGCAGGGGTCTAGTACTCCTTGGGAACTGAGGAGCTGCCCCCGAGAAGGGTGCTTAGGTGAGGAGGTACACGTGCCCTGCTAGGAAGGGGTGGATAAACTATCTCATTTGGGGTGGGGCTGCGCCTGCAAAACTCGGAGATAAGGCATGTGCTTGGAGGGGGTTGTGGACGCCTGGGCAGAGGGATGAGGCGTGTGTGTAAGCGGTGAGAAGGCAGGTTGGTGGAAAGACAGGTACAGGAAAGTGTGTGGAGGAAGAGGAGGTGGCGGGGGAGTGCGAGGAGGGGTGCAGTGCCCGGGACCCCCGTGCGAGGGAGCGCACTCACAAGAGGGACTGGATGGAGCGGTTGGTCCGCAGCGCCTCCGCCAGCTGCTTGATGCGGCTGGGGCTGGACACGACGCCCAGGTTAAGGTTGAGCTGTGCCAGCGACGTGGCCCCGGCCAGGGCCCGGCAGATGCGGCCGAAGTCGCGGTCGCAGAGGCGGCAGCCGCGCAACGAGAGCAGGCGCACGGCGTTGTCGCGCAGGCCGCGGCAGATGTCCCGCACCTCGGCGCCTGACAGCGGCTCCCCCGAAATCTGGATGGAGCTGGGCAGCATCGTACCCGCGGCTGGGCCTCTGGGGCCGGGGCTGGGGCCCGGGCCGCGGCCGAGGTTGGCGGGGCCGCGGGCGGGGTCTGGGTTGGGGTCGGGGCCCGGGCTGGGGGCGCGGCCGAAGCGGGGGCAGCGGCTGCGGCAGAGGCGCAGGCGGAGGCGGCGGCGGCCGCAGGGGCGGCGGCGGCGGCGGCGAGGACCCCGGGGGCCCGGGCCGGAGCCGGCCGGGGTTGCGGGGGCGCCGAGGTCGCCGGCCGGGCCGAGACCGCCGGGCGCTGCGGCCGGGGTGGACCGTGCGGTCCGTGTCTGGGCGGCGGGCCGGGGCGCGAGATCCGGAGCCGACGGGGCGCTGCCTGCGCTTGTCCTCGTCCCTCCGGGTTGCGGCGGCGGCTCGGGGGCCTCGGCTTAGGACGCGCGGGACCGGTCTCCGCTCGGAGGCCGCATCCCCCTCCCCTCCTCCAGCCCGGCTCCCCTACCGCCCCGCGGGGAGAGCCCGAAGCGGGCAGGCGGGCAGCCGGCAGCTTCGGCTTCAGCTCCTGCACCCGAGCGGGCGGCGGGTTCCCATGGCAACCGCCGCGTCACCGCCGCTCGCCCCGCCCCCCGCCCGGCCTAGGGCACGCGGGACCACGAGGGTTGCGCACACCGGGTGGTTCAGGAGTGATGGGCACGCTCTTGCCCCGGGTGTGGGGCCTGACAACAGGTAGCATGTAGGTAGCGGGGTTGAGGCCCGGGACGGGCAGGGGTGGGGACGGGAGAGTGGAGGCACGGCACACGGAAATGGCGTTTGAGACTATTACCGACCGGCCTTTTTTGCCCATTCTCTCGTCGTTCCCCATTCCTAAGGCCAGACACTCGGTGCCTTCCCCTGGACCCCAGGCACGCCCTCGCGTCCCCTTTGGAAGTCCCCAGGGCTTCTCAGGCGCGCCCCGCCCCGCCCCCACGTTCCCGCCCCGGCCCCCGCCAGCGCGGCACGCGCGGGGATGCCAGCCGGGGAAGACATCCCCGCGCGGCCCTCGCCAAGATGGCGGCCCCGGGTCACGGCGGGGCGGAGGCGGCCCGAGCGGCCAGGCGTAGCGGACTCCAAAGGGCCCCTGGGGGAGGGGAGCGCAGGTAGATGCAGGGTGTTGGTGCCGCCCCTTCCCCAGGTGCGTGGGGCACTGAGGCCCTGAGGTTCTCGGTCCCCGTGAGACTAGGGTAGCCGAAATAAAGGGGGTGCCCGGACCAGCGACCTGGGGTGGTGGCAGGGCTATGGAACGTGGGCTGCAGCGTTCAGGAAGGGCACAGTGAGGGCAGTGCTGTTGGAACGTTGTCCACTGGTGATGGTGTGGAGGCCTCACTGTAACAGTCACGCAGGCAAATGCAGGGCATGTCTTATAGTCCCTTGATCGGGAGGGAAAGGTGCTGACCCAGATTTACTAGGGTAATGATTTTTTAAATGAATAATAATAAGCGTAGTGAAGGGAGGTGGAAAATTCTGCGCGCTTGTAACCACCTGAATTAACTCCCTAAGTGGGGGTGGATGGTGCTCTGCTTGGGGTGGTGGTTGTTTTTAAGAGTGAACAGCACTCTTGAAGAGGAAGGATGGAGACAATTCTTGAAGAGTGCTTTGTTCCTCTGGCCCCAGGATAACCAGGGCAAAGCCAAGTTTGACTTCAAATGTGAGCTCCCACAGGAAAATTATCCCTACACAGTGGCCTGGGTGCATAAGGGCTTTGTAATGACACGGGGTCGAGTCTGGAAGTTTTTGTCCAATTGTCATTACTCCACTGGCGTCCCAAGAATGAGGGTGAGCCCAGACTCAAGCTGGGCATGCTGTCCCATCAGGCTCATGGTTCTTGTGTTTGAGGCCTTCCTGCCACTCCAGAGGTCAGGTGTCCCCTGCCCTCAGGGACAAGTTACATATTCAATCACTGCCTTCAATGTAGTCTGGGCTGTCCCACCTTCATCCTGCCTGGATGAGGGTATAAAGAAGGGAACAGGTGACATTACCACCACTGACAAGAACAGGAAAGTGTATAGGGGGCAGGGAGGACCACTGGAGGGGTAGCTGCAGTTCCAGACTTCAATCAGTATTTTAATTACCAAGTCTGTCTTAGCAAGACATTGTGTGAGAGACAAAGAGGAAGGAAGGGGTAGGTGGAGAGGGCCTCGGAGGAGCTGGCCCACTTTCTGCACTGGCTGCAGAGCCTGCAGTCCCGGCCACGCGTTCTTGGCCTTGCGCCCTTCAGAAGCCCTGACAGGCGTCAAGGAGGTGCTTAAGCGGCTACAGCTCTGTGGCAGCTGCAGACCCCATCAAAGAGACACATGTCATCAGTACTGTCCTTTAATCCTCCTCCGCTCCGCAGCTGGGGGAAAGGGGGCCGGCCAAGGATTTCAGGTGGGGTCAGTGTGACTGCAGGGTCACTGCGACAGCCTTGGCTGTGGCGTTGAGCAGGGTGGCGGGAATCCTAGCAGCAGGGAGCGCAGCAGGGATGTCTCTGGGGACCCTCTGCATGGGTGGAATGTTGGGGCCCTCCAGTGTGTCCAGGATCCCTGAAAGGAGGACGGAAGGTGAGTGAGAGTCGGCTGGGCCCTGCCCTAGGCAGCTCTCTCCCCGCCCCCCCGGCCCCCCAGGCCCTCCTGTCACTCACCCTCTACCACCTTGTGGTAGGCAAAATGCAGATAGAGCAGGAAGAGCATGTGCAGGGCAGCCAGAGTGCCACAGAGGAGCAGCCGCTGTGTGGGGCCCACAGTCCGTGACACCAACACTGCCACCTAGAGCCACAGGAATACAGTTCAGAGGGCCTGGCTCCGAAGTGAGCAGTGTGGAGAAGACACTCCTCCCTGGAGCAGAACCATCTTTGGGCTCCTCCCTCCCACTGAGAGCACTTTGTGGGGTTCTGCCCGAGCTCTGGGCTGTTTAACCCAACTCCCTGGGAGGACAGCCCACCTCTGGACACCTCTTGCCCAGCTTACCATGCGCAGGGTGGACAGCCCCCCCACCAGCAGCCAGAAGAGGTAGAAGAGGGCGTGGAGGTGGATGTTATAGGTGATGAACAGGACGATGCAGTGCCCAAAGAGGCCGTAGCCCTAGGAAGGAGGATGGTGGAGAGGAAAATCACTCAGGCTGTGCTGGCCTAGACCCTCATGGGGACCCTGACAAAGAAGTGGTCCACTGGCCAGCTCACCCCACTCCATGCCCTGGGGCCCCAAGACAGATGCAGACCAAGGCCTAACTACTCTTTTAAGATCACCCTTGCCTACAACCATGCGGGACTCCTTACCAGCAGTGCCAGCATCTGCAGCATGGTGATCTGGGCATTGCACAGGTAGGCGAGGAAGTAAATGAAGGACGAGACACCCAGCCAGTAGCCGAAGCAGGTGCCAATGGCTGTGCCCATCAGGGTGCCCTCCCGCTGTGGGATGAATGCTCTACTTAGTCCTGGGAGGCCTCTGGTCTCAGCCTCCCCCAGGGCCTTCCTCAGAGGCTGCTGCTACCTCACTCCACCATCGTCTCCTTGGGCAGCTTTCAACTCAGTTCAGCCACCCCCCAAAGTCCTCTGTCCTGCTTACGATAATGGTGTCAGATGTCTTCATCCCGTGGAGGAGGATGGCAACCAGCGTGAAGACCAGCATGAGAGGTCCATAGAGCTCACCTGCGATTTTCTGTCAATATACCAACTCACTCAGGCTGGAGAGTACAATGGCCCTTCTGTTGATGCCTTCCCATGCTTTGCCTGGTGGCCCCACCCTCTGCCCTAGTGCCTCCCCGGGCTCTTCCAGACATGCTACCCCCTATTCACCTGGGGGAAGTTGACCATCTTGATAGGGATCATGGACTCCAGGAGCCTGGGAGAGGAGAGGAGAGATGAGAGCAGAGGCAGCACTAGGCTATGAGGTTCTGGAGGGCCTGAATCTTATTCATCTCTCTAACTCCAGAGAACATGCTGGATGGTAAAGGGAGAAGAGAACAGTAAAGATGGACAAGGAATGAGGGAATCACTTCCTTGCCCCTAAAAATGCTTCCAGGAAGGACAACCCTCCGATGCCGTGCTGACTGATGCAACAGCAAAATGGAGAACTCAGCCCAGCTGGGCCTCAGGAGAAGGCATGACCATTTACCTATTTGACCTGCTCCCCTTTAAAAGACAGGCAAACCCCAGGGGAGAATGCCCAGCATTCAGGGCTGTGAAGGTGAAGCCCTGGGAGAGGTTTACAAGGAAAGGTTTTCCTTGAGGGAGCCAGTGTGCCTCCTGCCTCTTCCCACTTACCGTTTCTCCCGGCACTGCTGAGCTTGTTCTTTAAAGTATAGCTAAGTGGTAAAAACATCCAGGCAAAAGGAAGAAAAAGTACAAGTCACTCCCTCACCCTCTTCTTAAGCGGGTAGCTCCTAACAATACCTTGGATTTTGGCTAGATTTTACTTCCTTTGGCAAACCTGCCTTGTCCCACCCTCCAGCCTACTCTGGGTCCAGGTGTCCCTCCCGTGTGCCCCACCATAGCACATGAGTGCTGTATTGTAACTGCACTTGAGGGCAAGGCTCTCATCCATTTTTACCACTGAATCAGACATAACTACTAACGTGCCGGGCACAGAGCAAATGCTTCATAAAGCCTTGCGGAGTGGTACTGGGTATTTGATAAGCATTGGTTACATTAACGGGTAAACAAAGAACCAAGCCAAGATTAAATCCAGTTCTTGAAAAGTCATTCAACAACTATGCACTGATGTTCTGGTTCAGAAACTGTTGTGGTGCTGGGAATAAAAAGATAAATAAAACAGAGCCTGCTTTTGAGGTGAAATCTGGGGACACAGACACAGGAATAAGAAAGTACAGCTTGGCTGAAATGTTATCTGTTAGAGGAAAGCAGAAAGATCTATAGGACCACTAGGAGAGGACAAAAAGGATGGGGATGAGGAATGGAGAACAAAGGAAGTGACATCTGAGCTAGGTTTTGAGGGAAGATGAGTAGTTTGCTAGATGGAGAAGAGGAAAAAGGCAATGCGTTATCCCCATGTCCTGTTCTATGACGGGTAAGAGGTACGGTGTGGCTGGGCACAGGTGCAATGATGAGGCCTGCGGGGGTCATGAAGAGGGGAGCCTAAGACTTGGTATCTGGTTGTGGTTTGGATGAAGGACTAGGTGTTAAGAGGGCAGCTTCTGTCAGGAGAAGGATCCTCACCTGCTTCGCACCTGGGCAGGCTCCACATCAAAGTAGGGTCTCAGGATGTCGATGTTGGCGTACAAGCTGAAGGCCCTGGAGGCTTGTCTCTTCCCTGCCTGCCACATCTGAAGTAAGGAAGACGGGGGTGGGGTGGGTGGGTATTGTGAGACTCTTGGCTCTAGGCCTTGTAGCTTATTTTCTGTTGGATTTCTACATGGTTCTAACTGGACAATCTGGGGTGAACTTCAACACCAACTCCAGAACCTGGGGGCTGCTTAGGTATACTTTTCCACCTGCCAGGGATCCACTCTTGCTTACCTGATCAGCCACCTGCCTGCTCAGCTGTCCCTTAAAGCCCTTCATGCCCAGGAACTCCCCATCCTCTTCTTCAGCAGCAGCTGCATCAGCATCTACTTCTTCCTCGCGCAGGCGCTGATGCAGCTCACCCATGTCCTCGAAGCTGGAGCCTGAGGTATCATCCATGTTCTCCATGTCAATCACAGCCGAGCCCCCACCCTGTGAAGACAATGGCTCCTAGAGTGCAGGACCTTTCTGCTCCATCCATTAAGTCCTCCTCTGTTCATCCCAGGGTTTGGGGCCTTGTTCTGTCACTGCTGGGGATATGGCTTGGAATCACCACAGATCATGCCACTATCTTCCCCTCTTTTGCTCTCAAAACGCTTGGTTGGTTGGCTCTCTTCTTGCCTGGGAAACCTACTCCCTGTCTTCCATACCTGTCTTTCTCCTATCTTCCCTATCAAAGCCTCAAAGGGCTCCAAAAGTGTCCATGTCCATTTCCTTTGTCTTTCCCAACCCCTAAACGAGGCTGCGTACACAGTATGGTTTTAGCCAGCGCCAGTGGATCCCGCCCACCACTCCGTCATGCCTGACCCCGACCGACCTCCTAATTGTTCCGAAAGAGCGGGCGAGCCCAGAGATCTGAGGCCCTCCGGCTGGAGTACCAGTCTGGACCTTTCAGGTCAGCACTAACCCCAATGCCTTTCGTGTGCACGAAGACCCAAAGGAGAGCAAAAGGGCTGCAAATGGAGCAGACGTCCAGGCTCCAAGGGAGGGTCCCCACGACACTTCAGGACGGCTGCCGGCCCTGGGGCTGCTAGCAGTCGGAGCCTTGGGGCCATTACCTGGATGTTTTCTTCGAACCCTCCCCATTCTGGGCCAGCCCCGTTTCGGGCGCCCCCGGCCGGCGCCGCCGTAGTTGCCATGGCTCTCGAGAGCCCCCGTCGCTGAAGCCCGCGCTGGCACCGAGCGCGGAGTAGTGGGAGAGACGTGGGACTGACGGAGGGAGATGTCCAGGGACGAGAGAGAGAGGTGGGACCCACCGGAACGCAAAAGAGACGAACCCGGATGTTTGGCCAAGACTGACTGCCGGAAGTTGGGGACGTGGACGGAGGCGGGGCAGAATCTCGCGATATTTAAGATTCCAGGAGGTGGTGCGTTGCCACGGAGACGGAGGAGGGCGACTAGAACGCACGCGTCAGTTTGCTGCTCTAGTCACGTGCAGAGGTTGAAGATGGCGGCGGCGCAGGCGGTGGAAGAGATGCGGAGCCGCGTGGTTCTAGGGGAGTTCGGGGTTCGCAATGTAAGCCCTGTGCCCTTGACCTCGGGAGGAGAAATGAGAGCGAGACAGGGATGAGTTTGGATCGGTGTGGGGACAGACTTGGGCTCGCTGCCCCTTCGCAGCAGACTCGTCTCTTTGCCCTAGGTTCATACCACCAACTTTCCCGGTAACTATTCCGGCTATGATGATGCCTGGGACCAGGACCACTTCGAGAAGGTGGGTGGGGCCGGAGAGGGTATGAGGAACGGACCGTGTGATGTGAGCAGCCCCTCCCTTACAAGGTGCCCTTGGGGGTTCGCTCCGTTCATGAAACGTTTATTGAGCAGTGTGCTAGGCACTCCGTGTACACGGTTTCTGCCCTCTTTTGCGAACAAGAAGTTCAGTCTTGTTGGAAAAGAGCGCGCGTAAACAAATGATTCCAGTATGATGTGGTAAAAGCGGTGAATGGCAGTAAGGAAGATTGGGGGTGGGGTGAGGGGTATCCCACAGAGGCACTTAATCTAGAATGGGAAAGGGGGCAGAGGTATGAATGATTTTCTTACTGAAGGAGATGACATCTGAATTGAGCCTTAAACGGTGAGTGGAAGCTGACGACAGCGAAGGATGAGGAAGGACTAAGAACAGAAGCTGAATTATAAAGGCCTTTGTGAGCTGTGCTCCGGCTACGTCCAAGCAGTTAATTATTGCTAGAATGTAAAGCGGGCCGGCGTGCATAGGAATAAGGAGCTTTTGAAGAGCTCTTAAGTAGAGCTGATAAGATTTGCAACTTTAATGGTTGGGAGAGAATGAATCTGAGGATCATCGTATGGGGCAGGCAGATTTGTGATAGAATTGTATAGGGAGCTGAGGTTGAAGGCATGAACTAAGATTATCATCACGGAAATAGAGCAAAGGAGAGAGAGAAGGTAAGTTTGGTGATTGCTTTGATATGGGCTGTGAGGGGGAGCGTGAGATGATCTAGCTCGGGGAACTGCTTTGATGGATGGTGGTGTCCTTTACTGATGAGAAATGGGTCTGGGGGAGGGGAATGATGATGCGTTCCGTTTCCTGCATGTGGAGAAGTCTAGCAGGCTAGTAGAATATATGTTTGAAATGAGATCAGAAGTGAGATATAATGTGAGGAGTTGTTAGTACAGATAGTTGCTAAAACCATGAGTGTGGTCAGGTCACTCTGGAGAGAGACAAAAACCTGGGAAATAGTAACATTTATGGGGTGGGTGGAAGATAGTGAATTTAGGATTCATCGGAAAAAGAAGGAAGAGAACCAGAAGACTGGTGCTCAGAAATCAAGGCAGTAGTTTGAAAATAGGGAGATTCTAGCAACAATGCCAAATGCAGCAGAGGAGTCTAGTAAGATAAGGGTTAAGTAGTGTCACATGGAAGCCTGTTCTTTAGTAGAATAGCCTCCGTGGATGGACTGGCTGGAAGCCATATGGCAGAGGGTTTTAAATGAATGAAAGGTAAAAACAGGAAGACTTTTCAAGAAACTAATAAAGGATTGGAGGAGAAAGGAACATCTAATGAGGGACATCTGGGCCAAGGGAGGTTTTTGGATGAGAGAGAATGTTAAAACGTTGAGAGGAAGGTCCAGAGGGTAGGTACCCTGTTCTATAGAGAACAGACTTCATTTAGTGCTTTTCCTGTCCTTTTAGAATTTCCGTGTGGATGTGGTACACATGGATGAAAACTCATTGGAGTTTGACATGGTGGGAATCGACGCAGCCATAGCCAATGCTTTTCGACGCATTCTGCTAGCCGAGGTATCGGTGGGCATGGTGGCAAGGGTGGACTTGTGAGGGGAAACAGTGCCATGGCCTCGCTTGGAGAATTATCTCAAGCCACCCCTCCTCTTTATTTTTCCTGTAATATTGCTGAGCATTCCTCCTCATTCTTTGAAAACTTTTTATCAAGCATTCTTCTAGGAAGAGGTCTCTCCCATCTCCCTATGTCAGGAGGCGGGGAGTACATGGGGAGTCTATGAGATCTTTGTAGATGATTCTTATTTCTTGGGCAGGTACCAACCATGGCTGTGGAAAAGGTCCTGGTGTACAACAACACGTCCATTGTCCAGGATGAGATCCTCGCTCATCGCTTGGGGCTCATTCCCATTCATGCTGATCCCCGTCTTTTTGAATATCGGAACCAAGGTGAGTGTTTGAGAAAGTGAAATTTTGGGAAAAGGCAAGCAGCTTGCCTGTGAAGTAGATTCTGGAATCAGACTGCCTGTGTTCAAATCCTGGATTGACTACTGCATGACCTTGGGCAAGTTACTCATCTTTTGGTACATCAGTTGTTACCTCTGAGAACACTTGCCCTTGCCTTCCTCAGTTTGTCAAGAGGATTAAATGAGAAATGTAAACAACACACTCAGTATGGTGTCTAGCACTCAAACGTTGACTAGTTCTTTAAGAGCTGCCACCTCCCCCCTTTCTGCAGGAGATGAAGAAGGCACAGAGATAGATACTCTGCAGTTTCGGCTGCAAGTCAGGTGTACTCGGAACCCCCATGCTGCTAAAGATTCCTCTGACCCCAATGAACTCTATGTGAACCACAAAGGTGAGGAGTGGTAGGGAGAGGGAGAAGGCCCACCTGTTGGTGGGTGCTAGTTTTAGGGACTGAGGTCTTCTGATGTGCTTCTCCCCCCAGTGTACACCAGGCACATGACATGGGTGCCCCTGGGAAACCAGGCTGACCTCTTCCCGGAGGGCACTATCCGACCAGTGCATGATGATATCCTCATTGCTCAGCTGCGGCCTGGCCAGGAGATTGACTTGCTCATGCACTGTGTCAAAGGCATTGGTAAGAACTGTATGGGCTGCCCTGGGCAGGAGGGCAGTTCAGTTACAGTGGGGCCACGTGTGACTGAGGTACTCTGCTGAGGTGTCCCTGACAGGCAGAAAGCCAGTGGGCCTTTGCTGTTAGTGGCTTAGGGAACGTGAAGAAGGGTTTCTTACAGGCTCTGATTTCTCTCTTCCCTCCAGGCAAAGATCATGCCAAGTTTTCACCTGTGGCAACAGCCAGTTACAGGCTCCTGCCAGATATCGCCCTGCTTGAGCCGGTGGAAGGGGACGCAGCTGAGGAGCTGAGCCGTTGCTTTTCACCTGGTGTTATTGAGCTGCAGGAAGTCCAAGGTATGGTTTTTGGGATGCCGTTCAGGTCAGGACCTCAAGTATGTATTTTTTGAAGGTAGCACAGAGAAATAAAAGCTCTGGGCTCACGTATTTATAACATAGTTTGTTTTCATTAGGTAAAAAGGTGGCCAGAGTTGCCAATCCCCGGCTAGATACCTTTAGCAGGGAAGTCTTCCGGCATGAGAAGTTCAAGAAGGTTGTACGGCTGGCTCGGGTCCGGGACCATTATATCTGTGAGTATCAAGCTGGGGGGCGGGGGGCAGGTCTTCGGTACTGCAGCTTCCTTGCAGAGTCCAGACGTGGAATCGGGCAATAACTTACACAGGAGCTTTTGCAGGCCCTGCCTGGGCTAAAGTGTCTCTTTGGTCCCCAGTCTCTGTCGAGTCAACAGGGGTGTTGCCACCAGATGTGCTGGTGAGTGAAGCCATCAAGGTACTGATGGGGAAGTGCCGGCGGTTCTTGGATGAACTAGATGCGGTTCAGATGGACTGAAGTTTACACTGGACTTATGGCATGGCTGGGCTTGCAGGCTTGCTCCTGAGGCCAACTGAAGATTCTGGATTTTTTTTTTTTTTTTTTGTGAGGAAGATCAGCCCTGAACTAACACCCATGCTAATCCTCCTCTTTTTGCTGAGGAAGACCGGCTCTGAGCTAACATCTATTGCCAGTCCTCTTCCCCCCCCCCCCACCCAAAGCCCCACTAGATAGTTGTATGTCATAGTTCCACATCCTTCTAGCTGCTCTATGTGGGATGCAGCCTCAGCATGGCTGGAGAGGCAGTGCGTCGGTGTGCACCCGGGATCCGAACCAGGGCCGCCAATAGCGGAGCATGCGCACTTAACCGCTAAGCCACGGGGCCAGCCCAAGATTCTGGATTCTAACTTGCCCCCACAGGAGTGCTGTAGAGAGCCCAGTGTGACTAGGGGTCCTCAGTTTTTCTGGGACAATTACGGCTTTATTTTCAGTCAATACATTTTGTTAAGTGTACCACAAAACGTGACTTTTATGCCTTTGTAAGGTGTTAATGTAAATAAATTCACATTCAAAAAGCCTTTTGTCAGAGACCACTTCTTGAGTTTTGGCCCCCAAAAATGGGGCCTCACCTAAGAACAGGCTTGGTATTATTTAGCAATTTGGAACACTGGGCTCAAATGTCACTGTGGGTCAGGGCTAAGACCCTCTGACGCCTCATGAGAAATGCCAAATTGAGGTGGTTTCTGGGGGGCACAGCCAGACCCTAGAAAAACATTGTGTGCCACTGTAATCCACTGTCTCCTGGATTATTACCAGAGGAAGTTCCTGTTGGAAAAAAGGTGGCTTATAGCAGTCAAGTCACATTGCTATTGGGCCACATGAGGAAGAACAGCAGTTCCCTTTGGACAGTCTCTCAGTCAGGTCCAGAGGCCACCAGTGACCACTGTGAGAACGGTATGGGCTGCCTGGTCTAGGTGTCAGGAATAGAAACCTTTTTCTAGCTGGCATACTACTTCAGAACACTTGACGGAGCAGGCCCATCAGTCACGCTTCTTCCTGCGCAGTCCCCTTAGCAGGATGCTCACAAGGAACATTGACCCTGGAGTATGCCACTGGTTTGAAAGAGGCAGCTGGGGCCCTTCTGTAGGAAATTGAGATTTTTACTGACATGCAGATGTGCTTTAGAGTTAATGTTTCTACAAAAGGTTCTATAAACAATAGAAAACTTCTAGCATGAAGTCACAGGATGTTAAAAATATTACAACACAATAAATACAACTATGCCCTCCACAGCCCCAACCAGAGGAGTAGGCAGCATCAAGTCTGGAGGGAAACATGCGTTAAGAAAGCCTTCACAGTTGACAGGAAGAAGCCCAGAGCACCACCCAGAAAAAGGGTGTGGGGCAAGTCTGTGCCGCAGAACAGATACACGGGACTCCAAGTCCTGTTTCCCCAGCTTCGCCTCTTCCCTACCCAACCCGCACCAGCTCACAGCTGTAGCTTCGGTCCACGCCACTCCACTCAGTCCTCACTGAAACCCTCTTGTCAGCGGATTGGATCAGTGATAGGCCTGTTTTTGTGCAGAACTCAGACATACTATATGGTTTCTGGAGGCATTAAGCCTGACTATGGCCAGCAACGATCTCAAGGCTAGGGTTCCACATCCATGTCCCCTCTGCTTACAGGGCTGTCCAGTGACCTCTAGAATGGAGACTCACAGGTTGTGATGGGAAGGCATATTTTCTTTTGGAAATGGCCCATGAGAGAAGTGACCAGGGACCTGAAAGACCATGGGATTTTTGAAGGCACCTGGACTCAGCTAGTCTAGGAGAAGAGACCAGGTGGCTTTGCTAGCTGCTTGTCACAGATGTAGCCTAGCTGGTCTGCATTATCCTTAGATGCCAGTGGCATCATGTGACACTAGATAGGGTACTGTGGCTCTTGTGCCTGAGTGGACCCTGGGGCTGAGGAAACCACACTGAGGGGTCGGTCATGGAAGGGGGACATTAGAGAGCACTACAGACCCTGGCCCAGCCTGTCCCTGAAGGTGCTACACTTGCTCATGTCCAGAGCTTAGCAGTTGCCTGTACCGTGGGATCCCATCAGGTAGCCAGATTCTTGCTCAAAACAAAGAGAGGGAACTGGCCAAATTCACTTCAGCATTAGGCACCTGACCCAGACATGTCCCTGGGGGATGGGAAGGTTCCCTGCCAGCCCAGCAGCAAGGGGGCTCAGGGGGACTGCAATGGTCCAGGAGAAACTCTGGCACAAGTAGTTCAGGGCTGAGCCCTCGCCGTAAGCCTGGCTAGTCGCAGTGTCGGGGACAGCGCCCCTTGTTCCCACTGCACAGGCATATGGTTGCACGGGGGCAGGAGCCACTCTGCTCTAGCTTTTCTCTCTTGGAAAAGCCAAAACTCCAAGTAGAATGGGAGCTACCTGGGAGATGCAGACAGAATGGTGTAAGCCCTGACTCCCTTTCTTGATACTTGATACTTTAGTATAATGACTTCCGGCCCTGCACAGGGCCCACTCTCTCCAGCTCCAGACCTGGAGCTTTCTCCAGGCTGACAATGGTGGAAAGTGAGGTGGCAGTGGAGAGGGGCCTGGACATTAGCTACGAAGGGGAAGAGATGACAATAAAGGCCGAGGAAGGATGCCCAAAAGCTTGATTCAGGGTTCAAAGATGGTGGCCAGGCTGCCCTCCTCGTTGTCCAGCACCTCTGTCTCCAGCATTGGCTTTGTTTTTTTGAAAAGCGAGGGAAGATTCTTAATGTGAACTTCCTTTCGGAACTGCTCTCCCAAGGGTTTCTGTGGAAAACAAATGAGAGAGAACTAATGCTGGGCCCTGAATAGTGGGTTGTTTTAAAGACCATTACCCACCGTAACGGCCAGTGGCTATAGGTGCTTTCTGGTTTGTCTGTACGCATGGTCGAGGAAGACTGCAGGGGTGGCTGAGAGCACTAAGGAAGGGGCATGACCTACCCCGATGCAACCCGCAATGAGGCGTTTGAACTGGTCCTTCCGACGCTTGTCAGCCACCTTCTGCAGAGAGGGGTTCAAAAGCTTGCAGTCAAACTGGTCCAGAGAGTCCTTCTGTATTTCAGGAATCTGTTCCATCACAGCTCTTATCTCCAGGTACCTAGGGCGCTGAGAATGGGGATGCACCCACTCAACGGTGTGGGTTTGGGCCCTGCCACCTTTGCCAATCCCTGCCACACCCACCTCGCAGGGGCATCTCTAGCAACTTCGCAGCTGCCTCCATTTAGGATAAGGCCCAAATGACTGGGAGCAGGCTGTGACGGTGAAGCCACAGCCCCCCTGCCCCCTTGCCTTTTCCACTCACCAGCGCCTCATATATCTGGAAGGCCAGGTGGACCAGGGAAGCCATGCAGCCGTCGTGCTGCCCGTGTGTCTGTAAGCCCTTTAGCACACTGGTGAAAAGCCACGTAACGGCGTCTGCCAGCAGCGTCCCTGATAGCACCTGGGGAGACAGCTGTGCTCAGGGCCAAAGTGGACTCTGAAGGGCCGGCCCAGCACCCCAATCTCCCAACTGAGTCAGTCAATCCTCATGACCCAGACTTTTCAAAAGGGGTGAGAAGGGGTGAATAACCGTACTTGTTTGAGGAGAGGCCAGCAGAGCTGTGTGGTTGTCCTCTGGCAGGACAGAGTATCCTTCCAGGCCAGGGAATTGAAGGCAGTAATTAATAGCGCTGTACAAACATCCTAACGAAAGAGGATGAAGGATTATAATGAGAAAACAAGCGCAGTTTTCTGAGTATTATGCATCAGGAGCTGGAGTTTTAATAGGTAAGCAGGAAAATGATAACAGCAGCTACTGAAGAGAAATGAGTTTACTTCTCTCTACGTATATCAGGCAGTCAAAAAGAAAAATCAGAGGCCGTCCTGGTGGCATAGCGGTTAAATTCACGTGCTACACTTCAGTGGCCCAGGGTTCGCAGGTTCAGATCCCGGGTGCGGACCCGACACACTGCTCATTGAGCCATGCTGTGGCGGCGTCCTATATAAAGTAGAGGAAGATGGGCATGGATGTTAGCCCAGGGCCAATCTTCCTCAGCAAAACGAGGAGGATTGGCAACAGATGTTAGCTTAGGGCTAGTCTTCCTCACCAAAAAAAAAAAAAAAAAAAAGGAAAAAAAACCAACATAGAAGAGAAAACCTGTGTGCAGGAAGGAGAGAGAGCTCAGGCCCAGGGGAGGCTGCACTCCAGGAACTGGCATCAGTGTGCCTGTGTTTTCCTGAGAGCCTTTGCCCACGCCAGCACGGGAGACCCATGGCCTTGCGCTTTCCCCCATTTTCGGGGGGCTTTAGGAACAGGAACTTAACTCATATAAAGGAGTATTACCCAAAAAACTTTTCTGACGGAATCACAGTGAGAAAAACAGAAGCTGGCTCCCCGGCCAGGAAAGGAGGGAAACATCACCTGCTTTCCACCCACCTCATGCTTCATCAGACATTTGCCCAGGTCCGTAAGCTCCGCCATGGCTGAGGGGGCCACCTCTGTGGCCATCATCTCTTCATCTGCAAGCAGAGAGCAGAATGTTAAGCTCCATCCTTCCAGAACAGAGAAGAATATCCTGTTCTGACAGAAGCCCAAAGTAAAGGACAGTTGAGTATCCTGGGCTGACTGGTGGTTGAGCAGGACTGGGACAGCCCCCAGCCTCATAACAGGGTGCCCTGGCCACGGCAGATCTAGAGACGCATCTAGCTGTACACCTGGCAAACAGTGGGGAACACGGGATTTTCTGGACAGTTACTTAAAAAGCTGCAAATGCTGAGGATCTTTTGTCGCTGAACAAATATTTGTGGACCCGCGGCAGCAGGCACTGACTTAGTTACTAGGTTATAACAGGAACAGGACTAAGTCCCTTCCCTGATTGGAGTCTACATTCTAGTGAGGGAGACAAGTAATAAATGGATATATAAATAAAACAATGCTAGGCAGTGATAAGTGCTATGAAGAAAACTAGAGCAGAGGAAGAATGCAGAGTGGCTGGGATTGCTGTTTTTGACAAGTTGGTCATGGAAGACCTCTTGGAGGTGACATTTGAGCAGAAACCTGAATGAAGCAAGGGGATAGGCACATATACAGTTGGGAGAAAAATCTTTCTAGACAGAGGAAACAGCAAGTGCAAAGGCCCTGAGGTAGGAGTATGCTGGAGGAATACAGCAAGAGGGCCAGCACAGATCAAAGCTAGATACACAACATCTTACCCACACCAGGCTTCAAGGGAAACAGTTTCTATGGGAACTGAGCTAGTTACAGAAGGGACAATATTTAGGAGCCTGAGGGCAGACCTCCGAGGGCCATGCAACAGGCTCACTTACCATCTCCATCTGCAGGGGGAGCAGTACCGTGGTCAGCACCTTTCTTTGAAACACAGCACACCGCTAGAGCAAGAAAGCAGGGTTACTGGGCTTACTACGGCCAGACAACAGCCACCTCAGGCCAATGGATCCCAAACGGACTCTGGGCAGGTGAGGAGGGGGAGGTGGGGTACTGTCCAGGCACAAAATCAGCTTCATCAGAGGAAAAAGAGGCATTCGACCAGACTGTGTTCTGGTTCCTCTTCAAGTTCAATTAACTGGAGGAAGATTACAGAATTCTCTGAGAGTAAGTGACGAGGAGAGGATGCCTGACACATCCCTGGTCTACTGTGGATCTCAAACAAATGAAATGACCAAAACATAAAAAAGAAAATTAACCACCTTCATTTCCAAGAATTAAAATTTTTCCCTATTTAGACAAAGCTAGGAAGTTATTCCTACCATTAATCCAAATTCCTTCTGCTATTTTAGACATTTCCTCATAATCTGGCCTTAGTATGAACAACTACAATTCACTTCACAATTCATAAAATGCCCTTGGTTGATTTAAGGACTACCTAGTTTCTATCTAGTTAATTATTTCTTATCAATCTGTCAGTATCGCTGCAAACATGCCTTATAATGGGGCTGGGTGACCAGTACTTTTTCCAGAAAAATTCTTCTCTACTACCCTGGATTCCCACATTCCACTTACTGATTAGGTCCATGACTTCTCGGGTTAACATCCTCACCAGTTGTTCCTCCAGCATCTCTTGAGACTCGGGATTTTCATCTGCAGTCTCATCTTCTCCACTGCAGAAAACCAGGGGGCCCAGTTGCATGGGAGTGCAAAGTGACCCTAACCAGACCCTCTGTGCCCACCTCCTTCTCCTGGCTTCCTTCTGGCCTACATTCTATGCAAATGTTGGGAATGGATAGTAATGATCCACTGAGGGATATTATTACTTATGACTATATCCATTTGGACAGAGGGTACTGGATCAAAATCCTAAGTGGGTACGGATGTCTCACCATCTTCCTAAGGCAGCTGAAGATTGCCCCTATGAGCGCTTCATCTGAGTCTGCCTAACGGTCATAGACAAGCCATCTACCGTCTAGGCCGAGAATGACTATAACCTACTGCTGTTCGAGCCCTGGATGGCAGAATCCTCCCCTGCCACCCTCTTCCATCTCCCACCCCAAAAGTGGCTGCCAGCTCATCCAGCAAGAAGAGATGTTCCTTACCAAAGCAGGCTCCTCTGGTTGATGACTTGCCATTTTTGGGAAAGCCTCTGAGAAAACAAAAAGGAAATAAACACTAGTACTGGGGAGAAGGTTGGAACAGATAACATCTAAGGTCCATTTCATGGTTAGAATTAGACAATGATGATTCCAGACTTCAATGACAGAGCCTTGGGAGACCCTACCAGATACGGTTTCTGTAACCTCTCCCACACCCATGATGAGGGCAGCATATTAAACACTACTTTGCTTGGAAACGGTCAACAACATTTTAGAATTTCTGGGTCTCTCTGGACACACCTGTTCTCCACCCAGCTGGTCCCCCTGCTTAATTCCATAGTCAGAGAAACAGACCCAGGGGGAGTACCCCCCCATGATTCCCCTTCAGTTAACGGGAGGCTAGTAGCAGAATCTGAGCCTATAGATGCAATTGAACCACTGTGTGGGCAATTGAACCAGTTTGGTTCTTGCGGGGCTGCTCAATCCACTGCAGCAAGGATAGTCTGCTGGGGGGGGGGGTGGCTGCACAGCCATCCTGGCAGGGCTAGGAGACAACACTCTCAGGAGCTCCTGACTTGCAAAACTCATGAGAGGCCATCCTTCCTCTGTGAATGTCTGTCTATTCAAGTCCATTGCCCATTTTTGAATCATTTTTGTTGTTGAGTTTTGGAAGTCACTCTATATATTCTGAATATTAATCCCTTATCAGATATATGATTTGCAAATATTTCTCCCATTCTGTGGGTTGCCTTTTTACTCTGTGGATAGGACTTTTGCCAAGTCCTATCTGCTGCCCTTTCTGACCGATCTCTTACCATGTGGAGGTAGGTGAAGAGAGGTCCAAGGATGGGAGACACCAGGGCTTCATAGTGCTCCGGGGGACAGAAGAGCACCAGAGGCTTCACAAAGACCCATGCCACAGCACGTTAAGAAGTTTTAGCACAAGAGTACGCACCCCTCACCTGCCAGGCTGGAAACCTGCCAGGCAGCAGGTTGCTCCCTTGGGCAGAGTCAACCCCCAAAGGACTTGCAAGATACCAAGAACATCCTGTGTTAAAAGGCAAAAATCTTCAACCTCTTTTCCGAAAATCTGAAGCTGCATGGATACTCAACTCTATTATATTTTTAGTTGAACTGTCTTTTCTACCAGGCTGCACGTTATGGGCACTGGGTTGCCTGAAAATAGGGAAGAAAAAAATAGGAGGGACACCCTTATAATATTGTAAACTCTCCTTTACCATTCTCCTTACAATATAACTTCAGGGAAGAAAGACACTCATAAAAACATTTAAAAAAAGTCCAAATGAGAATGAAGTATGAGTGCCTTTTCAAAGAGGAAGCACCTGACAAAACATAGAAAAGGGATAAAAGCTTCATCTTTCCTATTTCTAAGAAGTGGGATGGTAAAGATTTACCCCTAAGGAGAAAGAGCTTTTCAGGACCCCCCTGGACTGCCTTCGTGTTTTTCCTGCTATTTACTTCCATCTTCCTGTCCTTGTAATGTGGTTATTATACACTTAGAAAAATGATTCCATCTATTCCACACAGCTCAGCTCTGCCTCCTCTGGTGCCTGTGAACTGTTCCTGTCTTCAATCTTCTGGCCCTTTGGGTTATCTAGGGACTTTTGAAAGGATATGAAGCATGGGTCTGAGTCGGTAGTCAGGAATATTGTTCAAGTTGACGAAGGCCGAGCTGAGGAGCTGGGTAGCAAGGTGTTCCACGGTGTAGAAGTCCTGCTGCATGGAAGGGCCTGCCTTCCCTAGGATATGAAAACTGTAAGGGAAAATCATGGGCAATGACAAATCCAACATCTGTTATTGCCAACCCTGGCTACCCCGGGAATTTCTAGTCTATGATAAGACCTCTCAGTTAGAAAAGCAATTGTATTTACTCCCTAAGAGAACTTTAGCTTCATCAGTCTACTTCAAAGATGTGGACTTAATCTTTTATCAAAAGTGAAAATAACACCTCCCCCCACCCCCCACTTTTAAGGACACTTCTTCTTTTTTTTTTTTGTGAGGAAGCTCGGTCCTGAGCTAACATCTGCCAATCCTCCTCTTTTTGCTAAGGAAGACTGGCCCTGGGCTAACATCCATGCCCATCTTCCTCCACTTTATATGGGATGCCGCCACAGCATGGCTTGACAAGCGGTGCGTCGGTGTGCACCCGGGATCCGAACCAGCGAACCCCGGGCCGCCACAGTGGAGTGTGTGCACTTAACCACTTGCGCCACCGGGCTGGCCCCTAAGGACACTTCTTGATAGCAGATTCAGCATCTTTTTTTTTTTTTGAGCAAGATCAGCCCCAAGCCAACATCCATGCTAATCCTCCTTTTTTTTTTTTTTTTTTTTTGCTGAGGAAGACCAGCTCTGAACCAACATCCCTTGCCAATCCTCCTCCTTTTTTTCCCCAAAGCCCCAGTAAACAGCTGCATGCCACAGTTGCACATGCCTCCAGCTGCTGTATGTGGGACGCGGCCCCAGTATGGCTGGAGATGTGGTGCGTCGGTGCGGCCCGGGGTTCCAAACCCGGGCTGCCAGCAGTGGAGCGCACGCACCCAATGGCTAAGCCACGGCACTGGCCCTCAGCATCTTTTTAAAGACAGAAGTTGGTACCCAGGAACTTCATAAGTAATGCGGATTTACAATGGAGCATTTCTCACTAGCTTGGCTCATTAGAGGAGCACTGGGTTAGTGAGGCCAATGCCCTGGGTGTGGCGGAATACAGGAGCGCCAGCTACCTCCCCATCCTGCACCCAGGACCCAAAGACAAAATCTGGCCAACTACCTTCCAGCGTCCCATGAAAAGCAGCCACAAGGAGTGAGGGATCTTAGAAAATGCATTCCCACCACTAGATTTTCTATTTTGGTCTCATCATTTTACGTAATGGAGAACACACCTACCTATTTTTCTTTTAAAAGTTAATTGTAAAACATTTCAAACATACAGAAAATTACAGAATATAACAGACAAGTTGGGCATAAAATATCAAGTCATGGCTAGGACTGACGCACCTATGACAATTATAAAAAAGCAAATGCAAGAAAGCAGTCTGTTCATTTTGATGTGACACTAGAATCATTAGTTTCCTGTCAAATTCTTACCTCATCTTACCTGTATACTAGAATTCTAGATTGAAAGTCCAACTCATGGCCATTCCTATGTAATGCATATCTAGGAGAACAGGGAGAGGCAGCACTGGTTCCTTACCAGTTTTCATAGAGGGTGCTGAAGAAACGCTGCATTCTTTCCAAGACTGTTTTGTAGACAGGATAGTCATTCAGTTCCAGGAGAGGCTGAGGTAATCCTACAGAGAAAGACAGGTCAGGAACATGCTGCTTCACTGCCCAGAGTCTCACCTGCCAACACCCTGCAGCAGGCAGGTGTGGTTTGGGGGTGGGGGGTGAGGGGACTATAAATGAAAGCAGCTGGCCAGTTGGAGGTGCTAAGGGCTCCCCTACAGGTGACCGCTGCACTGTCTTGGCAGGGAAAGGTGAAGGCTACTGAAGTACCCAGAACTTCAGAGTAGACCTGGCCACTCCAACTTCTGCCTGGGTTTCTCCTGATGGGACTTGTACCAAAACACACAATGACAGCTCAAAATGATCTCTCCATACAACAAGCGGATGCCCCTCATCCCTTTTTACGTTGTGGAACCTCTTTTTCAAGCAAAACTTTATGTAAAAGCCCAAGATGTGTAGTAGATCAAAATGAAACCCACTTACCTCAGTATAACAACTGCCTTAAAAGATCTATACTTCTAATCAGAGCAAGTCAAGTCTTGCTCATGGCTGGAAGCTGCCAGAGGGAATTGTTTGTCCATTCTAGTATGTTTTGGTTGACCATTTACTTCTATAGCGGGAGTTCCTGGCTTAATTTGAATAACTGAATAGGGGGGAGGGGAATGGATTATGAAGCAACACCTACTTTTTATATTAATGGCAAGACATTTCTTGGAAGTTCTACTTTTACTGGTGTCTGCAACATGGACCTTAAGTGTAATGGTGCCAAAGGAATGGCCCAGGTCTGTGCAGGCCAAGACAGAAGGACATGAGCTCTGGAGAGGCAAACCAACACCCTTCCTTTCATTAATGTCACAGCTGAGGAATGCTCACTGGATTGCTTAATCATGGCCACGCCCAGGCAGAGGTTATGGCTGGAACGAAGAGATACTGAGGGGGCTGTGATGGTGAGCCAGCATGAAGCTTCAAAGATTGGGATAAGGTTGAGACAACTCTGGACGTCTCTAGCTCTAACTTCTAACCACTGCCTTGCTCTCTGTGTTCCAGCCACATGAGTCACCCCTCTCTACTCCCTGGACATATGAAGCTCTTTCCTGCAGGCCTCGGGATCTTGTACCTGCCATTCTGTTTGCCCAGAATACTCAGCATCTCCTCTTGCCCCCACCCTGGTAGGCTCCTACTCATCCTCTAAGTCTCCACTGGGAGGCACTCTTCTGACTCCTCTCCAAGACTGGGTTAGGTCTCCCAATAACCACACTCACAGCCACTTTCCTTCACAGCATATATCACAATTATGATTGCACAGTTATTTGCTAATGGGAAATATGACTTAAAGCAACATTCTAATCAAGGTAACAAATGGGAAACCTGGCTTAGAATCTATTCTTTTAAAAATTTTGATAATATACATAATATTGTACTCATTAAAGCTATTTAAGCTTAATTGTTTTCATACTTTTTTTTTCATATATGAAAGACAGGAAAGTATGCTAATATTCTTCAGGCCAAAAAACCATAGTTTATTTATAATCTAAAGGCTCTCAAACACACTACTACCTGGAGGGGTTAATGTGGGCAGGGGGAGAAACTGCCTCTGAAGACCTTCTCTGTACGCTAAGGTAACGAAGTAAACGCACTTGTTCCTAGACAGTGTGTAGGAACTCCATATATTTCTGAACAAACAGGTGGTCAAGGTGAGGACAAGGAGGTGACACAAGGCACAGGGAAGCTGCTTGAGGAGCCCAAGAGATAAGGTGAACTTCAAGAAAACAAAAGGTTAGATTTCTTACCTAAAATAGCAGATTTTTCCGCTTCAAGCATATCCAGAGCCTTTGTGAAAGGCTCCGCCATTTTGGCTAGCATTTCTGGTGCATATAAAGTATTGTGAGTTCTGAAAGAAACAAGGATGCTCTGTGAACTTTTCCTAGTCTGCCGCAGAAGGCAAGTGTAGGTTTCACCTTGTAATCAGTGATACTACACTTACATAGAAACAGATCTCCCTATGAACACTACTCCCAGCAGGGGAAAGAAAAGAAGGTATAAACATGTAAATGTCTCCCTGGAAAAGGGAATAGGCTTGAAGCTATTTAGCTGCATAGTATACAAACCTAATAGCAATCAGGACAAGAACCACATCCTGAGATAGCCAGACAACATCATAGTCTGAAGCTAGAAAGCAAAACTCTTTTAACCCTGACACGTGCCTGGCACTCCCAGTTTTCTGCCCGCCAGTGACACAGGATGAAGTGTCAGGGGCACTGTGGATTCTCAGGCAGGAACTCAGGGCAGGGAGGAATATGCCGCCATTTTTCAGATGTTTTGTCTCCATTCCAAGAGCTGGGACCCTCCAATGCCCTGACAGTTGTTCAGCCTCCGAGAGGAACACTCACAATTCCCAGCATGTGCGTGTGTCCCCCACCAAAATGACTTACCTGAGCAGTTACTGGCTTTGTGTGACTAAGGAGCACTGACTACGGACCTGATCTACCTGCCGTCCACAGTGGCCCCTCCTGCCCACAAGAACTGCACCACTGAACAATCTACAGCCAGAGAGCACACCTGCCTGTTTTTCTTTTAAAAGTTAATGATAAAACATTTCAAATATACAGAAAATTACAGAATATAAAAGATATCAGGCAAGGGTAAATATTTAAGATGCACACTGAACAGATCATTTTAGACCATGCTTATTAAAAACAAAAACGTTAACATTGTTTTTTAAATCTAACCATGTACACTCACTAGTACGCACATTTAAACCGCCTTTTAGGACACCACTTAATAAGTTAATTCCAGCTTATTTCCCCATGTCCCTACTGAGAGGTATTGTTTGTCTCCACTATTTGCTTGCACAAAGAGCCCAGCAATGAGCTTTATCTATGGAGGTCTCCTTGGGTACATGTCTGAAAGTTTCTCTGTGGTGGACATAAACAGGTAGAATTACTGGATACTGGGTCCTTTGCAACTCATGGGCTGCAAATACCTTCTCCCAGTCTGTGGCCTGACTTGCTTATACTGACATTTGCAATAGGCTTTACTTTCTTTTTTTTACTGTGATAAAATAAATATAATATAAAACTTACCACTGTTAAGTGTACAGTTCAGGGGTATTAAATACACTCCCACTGTTGTGCAACCACCACCACCATCCACCCCCATGACTATTTTCATCTTATAAAACTCAAACTCTATACCCATTAAACGATAATTTCCCACTCCCCCATCCCCCTAGCCCCTGGCAACCACCATTCTACTTTCTGTCTCTATGATTTTGACTACTCTTTTTTTTTTTTTTAATTTTATTTATTTATTTTTCCCCCAAAGCCCCAGTAGATAGTTGTATGTCATAGCTGCACATCCTTCTAGTTGCTGTATGTGGGACGCGGCCTCAGCATGGCCAGAGAAGCGGTGCGTCGGTGCGTGCCCGGGATCCGAACCCCGGGCCGCCAGCAGCGGAGCGCGCGCACTTAACCGCTAAGCCACGGGGCCGGCCCTTGACTACTCTTTTAATTATCACATATAAGTGGAATCATACAGTATTTGTCTTTCTGTGACTGGCTTATTTCACTTCACATAATATCCTCAAGGTTCATCTATATTGTAGCATATTGCAGAATTTCTTTTCTTTTAAAGGCTGAATAATGTTTCATTATGTGTGTGTATATATATGTATATACACCACATTTTGCTTATCCGTTCCCCCATCAATGGCCACTTGGGTTGCTTCAATGTTTTAGCTATTGTGAATACTGCTGCTATGAACATGGGTATACAAATTTATCTCCTCAAGACCCTGTTTTCAATTCTTCTGAGTATATACCCAGAACTGGAATTGCTGGATCATATGATAATTCTATTTTTAATCTTTTGAGGAACCTCCATACTGTTTTCCACAGCAGCTGTACCATTTTGCTTTCCCACCAACAGTGCACAAGGGTTCTAATTTCTCTGCATCCTCACCAATACTTGTTATTTTCTGTTTTTTTTATAGCCATCCTAATGGATGTGAAGTGGTACCTCATTGTAGTTTTGATTTGCACTTCTCTAATGATTCGTGATGTTGAGTGTCTTTTCATGTACTTAGAGCATCTTTCCATGTACATCCCTTTATCTTCTTTGGAGAAATGTCTATTTAAGTCCTTTGCCCATGTTTAAATTGGGTTTTTTTGTTGTTGTTGAGTTTTGGAACTTCTCTGTATATTCTGATTATTAATCTCTTATCAGATATATGATTTGCAAATATTTCTCCCATTCTGTGGGTTGCCATTTTACTCTGTGGGTAGTGTCTTTTGATGCACGAAATTTTAGGAATTTTCACGAAATCCAATTTGTCTATTTTTTCTTTTGTTACCTGTGCCTTTGGTGTCATATCCAAGAAATCATCGCCAAATCCAAAGCTGTGAAGCTTTTGCCCTGATTTAAGAGTTTTGTTTTAGGTCTTAACATTCAAGTCCTAGATCCATTTTGAATTAATTTTTGTATACGGTGTTAGATGAGGGTCCAACTTCATTCTTTTGCATGTGGATATCCAGTTTTTCCAGCACCATTTACTGAAAAGACTGTCTTTTCCCCATTGAATAGTCTTGGCACCTTTCTCAAAAATCATTTGACCATATATGTGAGAGTTTATTTCTGGCTTTTCTATTCCATTGGTCTATATGTCTGTCTTTATGCCATTACCACACTGTTTTGATTACTGTAGCTTTGCAGGAGGTTTTGATAATAGAAAGTGTGAGTCCTCCAGTTTTGTTTTTCTTTTTCAAGATTGTTTTGGGTATCCTAGGTGCCTTGAGATTCCATATGAATTTTAAGACAGGTTTTTCTATTTCTGAAAGAAACGTCATTGAGATTTTTAGATCGTCTAGATCCTTCTGGACGTGAATGTAGTATTCACATTTTAATAATATTAAGTCTTCCAATCCATGAACATGGGATGTGTTTCCATTTATTTATGTCTTCTTTAATTTCTTTCAGCAATGTTTTGTAGTTTTCATTGTATAAGTCTTTCATCTCCTTGAATAAGTTAATTCCTAAGCATTTTATTTTGTTTTTGATGCTATTTTATTTTTTTGTGTGAGGAAGATCAGCCCTGAACTAACATCCGTTGCCAATCCTCTTCTTTTTGCTGAGGAAGATTGGCCCTGGGCTAACATCTGTGCCCCTCTTCCTCTACTTTATATGGGACACCGCCACAGCATGGCTTGACAATGATGCGTCAGTCCGAGCCCGGGATCCAAACCTGTGGGCTGAAGCTGAGCACGCAGACTTAACCTCTATGCCACCGGGCCGGCCCCTAGTTTATTTATTGTAGTGTAATGTTCAAATTCCTTTCTCATTTCCTTTTGTGTATATTCTATAGCTATTTTCTTTGTGGTTACCCTGGGGATTACACGTAACGTTCTAAAGCTGTAACAGTCTAATTTGAATTTTCACCAGCTTAACTTCAATAACATACAAAAACTCTGCTCCTTTACAGCTCTGTCCCCACCCTTTTCAGTTGCTGATGTCACAAAATTACTTTATACACTGTGTGCCCCAAAACGTAAACTAATAATTCTTTTAAATGCATCAGTTTCCTAAATTTTGTAGAAAACAAGATTTGAAGTTATAAGCCGAAGTTACAGTAATACTAGCTTTTACACTATCAGTTTTTTTTCTTTAAATGTATTAGTCTCTTAAATCATGTAGAAACGAAACAAAAGTACTGTTACAAACCATTGTTACAATAACACTAGGTTTTATAATTATCTATGTACTTACCTTTATTAAGATCTTTATTTCTCCATACAGCTTTGAGGTACTGTCTAGTGTCCTTTTATTTCACCTTGCAGGACCCCCATGAGCATTTCTCTCAGGTCAGGTCTAGTGGTCATGAATTCCCTCAGCTTTTATTTATCTGAGAATGTCTTCATTTCTCCCTCACTTTTGAAAGACAGTTTTGCCAGATATAGGATTCTTGGTTGACAGTTCTTTTTTTCTTTTAGCACTCTATCAGCCTACTATTTTCTGGCCTCAGAGAAATCTGCTGAAAATCTTTTTGAGGATCCCCTGTATATGATGATTCACTTGTCTCTTGCTGCCTTCAAGATTCTGTCTTTTGAAAGTTTGATTATAATGTGTCTTGGTGTGGGTCTCTTTGAGTTCATCTTACTCAGGGTTTGATGAGATTCCTGAATGTTTAAGTCTTTCATCAAGTTTGGTAAGTTTTCAGCCATTATTTCTTCAAATATTCTCTATGCCCCTTTCTCTCTCTTCTCCTTCTGGGACTCCCACAATTCATATGTTACTCCACTTGATGGTGTCCCACACATCCCTTGGGCTCTGTTCACTTCAATCTTTTTTCTTTCTGTTCCTCAGCCTCGATAATTTCACATTCGCCGATTCTTTCTTCTGCCTGCTCAAATCTGTCTTTGAATCCCTTTAGTGAATTTTTCATTTTACTTATTGTACTTTTCAGCCCCAGAATTTCTGTTTGGTTTGTTTTTAGGTTTTCTATCTCTTTATTTATATTTCCATTTTGTTCACACATCATTTTCTTTTTTTGCATGTGTGTATGTGAGGAAGATCAGCCCTGTGCTAACATCTGCCAATCCTCCTCTTTTTTTGCTGAGGAAGACTGGCCCTGGGCTAATATCCGTGCCCATCTTCCTCCATTTTATATGGGACACCACCACAGCATGGCTTGCCAAGCGGTGCGTCAGTGTCTGCCCAGGATCTGAACCGGCGAACCCTGGGATGCTGCAGCAGAGCACGTGCACTTAACCACTTGCTCCACTGGGCCGGCCCCCACACCATTTTCTTGACTTTCCTCACATCTTCCTCTAGGTCTTCCAGCATCTTTAAGATAGCTATTTTAAAGTCTTTGTCTAGTATATCTACCATTAGGTCTTCTTCAGGGATAGTTTCTGTTGACTTTTTTCCTTTGAATAAGTCATACTTTCCTGTTTCTTTGTATACTTGTGATTTTTTGCTGAACACTGGATATCTGAGTCTAATAATGTGGTAACTCTGAAAATCATATTCTCCCCCTTCCCCAGGATTTGCTGTTTTTTGATTTTTTTTTTTGTTCTTTTGATTTTTTGATTGGCTGTCTCTGTGCCAAAGATCCACCTGAGCTGTAAACTTAATGTCTTCTCAGGTCTTTTCTGAGCCTTTCCCTGGGCACACAGAGATACTTTCTAATTTTCCCTGTATAAATAGTTGTTTTGGAATGTACTAGTCTTTAAAGTCTGGCTCCCAAAAGGGGAAAAAGCAAACAATGAAACAGGAGAGGAAGGGCACTGGCTCCTTAAATCTGAAAGTCACTTCAGTCAGAGGGGGAGAGGCTTGCAACACTGTGGGAAGGTACGACAATGGGTGCCTCTGTGATCAGAAGCAGCAATCAGTGATTAAAGCACAGATCTCCGATATTTGGAGTACAGGGTCCTTTTTGTCCATCCTGGCTCCTGCAAGCTGTGTGCAAGCTGCACTAGGAACATGTGCACAGCTGCCTGCCAAGGGATGGGTAGTGGGGGTGGGCGATGGGTAGTTGCTACTGTGCTAAAGAGCTGATATTGACCAAAAATAACCACAATTTACTGTTGGTAAGTTTTCCCCTGGAAGTTGCAAGGTTTCAACAGATTCCAGAGTTCCAAAACAGTCACATCAGACAGATTCTGCCAGTGCACTTCTTGTCTAGGCAGGGAGATACAATCCTGGTGCTTTCTACTCTGCCAGCTTTCCTGGGCTTTACTTGTAATGCAATCAAACTTATCAACCTCTACCTTATGGTTTGTTCTTCTTGTGTCTTGTTTAAGAAATTCACTATTCTAATACCATAAGTACTGCCTCGAAGTTTTGCCTTCAGGGTTTTAATCCATTTGAAATTTATTTTTGTGTACAGTGGCAGGTAGGAATCCAATTTTTTCTTCCCATAGAAAGACAATTGTCCCTACACCATGCATTGAATAATTTATCTTTTTCTCACTGACTTGTATTACTTCTGTCATACATCGATCTGTCACACATACCCTAATAGTCTTTGTAGACACTTTTACCATGGTGTTGAACCCATCATCACCTATAAAGGATTTCTACTAAAAAAAACCAGTATCAGATTAATTTTCTAGTCCAGGAGTCAGACAGTAAATAGTTTAGATTTAGCCAGCCATATGCTCTCTCTCTTTTTTTTTTTTTTTTTGGTGAGGAAGATTAGCTCTGAGCTAATAACATCTGTTGCCAATCCTCCTCTTTTTGTTGAAGAAAATTGGCCCTAGGCCAACATCTGTGCCCATATTCCTCTACTTTATATGTGGGACACCTGCCACAGCATGGCTTGATAAGCGATGCATAGGCCTGCGTCTAGGATCCAAACCCTCGAACCTCGGGCCACTGAAGCACAGTGCACGAACCTAACCACTAAACCACGGGGCCAGCCCCTAGGTTTTCTATCTTTTTAAGTTAGTTATAGTAAGTTACATTTTCCCTGGAAATTATCTTTTTTGTTTTGTGAGGAAGATCAGCCCTGAGCTAACATCCATTGCCAATCCTCCTCTTTTTTCTGAGGAAGATTGGCCCTGGGCTAACATTCGTGCCCATCTTCCTCTACTTTATATGGGACGACGCCACAGCGTGGCTTGACAAGCGGTGCGTCAATGCGCACCCAAGATCCCAACCTGTGAACCCTGGGCAGCTGAAGTGGAGCGTGTGCAGTTAACCACTTGTGCCACCAGGCTGGCCCCTATCATTTTTTTCTTAAGCTTTCAAATTTACTAATGCTATTATTGATATTTTTAAAGAACCAGCTTTATTTTTATTAAAAATTTTTTTTATTGAGGCAAAATTCACGTAACATAAAATTAACCATTTTAAAGTATACAATTCAGTGGTATTTAATACATTCACGATATTGTGCAACCACCCACTATCTAGTTCTTCCCCCCTCCCCAAGCCCCAGTACATAGTTGTATGTCATAGCTGCACATCCTTCTAGTTGCTGTATGTGGGATGCGGCCTCAGCATGGCTGGAGAAGTGGTGCGTCAGTGCACGCCCGGGATCCGAACACGGGCCGCCACCAGCGGAGCGCGCGCACTTAACCGCTAAGCCACAGGGCCAGCCCACCCACTATCTAGTTCTATCAAAACATTTCTATCACTTCTCCAAAAAACCCCTGTACCCATTAAATAGTAGCAGTTAATCTCCATTTCTCCCTTCCCCCAGCTTCTGGCAACCACAAATTTATTTTTTGTCTCCACAAATTTATTTTTTGTCTCTATGGATTTATCTATTATAGATATTTCATATAAATGGAATTATACAATATGTGGCCTTCTCTGTCTGGCTTCTTTCACTTAGCATAATGTTTTCAAAGTTCATCCACATTACAGTGTGTATCAGTACTTCATTTCTTTTTGTGGCTGAATAATATTCCATTGTATGTTTATACCATATTTTGTTCACCCATTCATCCACTGATGGACATTTAGGTTGTTTCCATCATTTGGCTATTGGGATACAGTGCTACTAAAACATTAGTTAACAAGTATTTGTTTGAGTACCTGTTGGCAATTCTTTTGGGTATATACATAGGAGTGGAATTGCCAAACTGTTTTCCACAGTGGTTGAACCATATTACATTCCTACCAGCAATGTACAAAGGTTCCAATTTCTCTACTTCCTTGCCAACACCTGTTATTTTGGTTTATTTATTTATTATTATTATCTATTATAACCATCCTACTGGCTGTGAAGTGGTATCTCATTATGGTTTGTTTTTTTTTTTGAAATTTTATTTATTTTATTCCCCCAAAGCCCCAGCAGATAGTTGTATGTCATAGCTGCACATCCTTCTAGTTGCTGTATGTGGGATGCGGCCTCAGCATGGCTGGACAAGCGGTGTGTCGGTGCGTGCCCGGGATCCGAACCCAGGCTGCCAGCAGCGGAGTGCGTGCACTTAACTGCTAAGCCACGGGGTCAGCCCTCATTATGGTTTTTGATTTGCACTTCCCTAATGACTAATGGTGCTGAACATCTCTTCATGGGTTTGTTGGCCATTTGTATATTTTCTTTGGAGAAATGTCTATTCAAGTCTTTGCCCATGTTCTGAATGGGTTGTCTTTTTTTTTTTTTTTTTGTGAGGAAGATCAGCCCTGAGCTAACATCCATGCTAATCCCCCTCTTTTTGCTGAGGAAGACTGGCTCTGAGCTAACATCTATTGCCAATCCTCCTCCTTTTTTCCCCCAAAGCCCCAGTAGATAGTTGTATGTCATAGTTGCACATTCTTCTAGTTGCTGTATGTGGGACGCGGCCTCAGCATGGCCGGAGAAGCGGTGCGTTGGTATGCCCCCGGGATGCAAACCCGGGCCGCCAGTAGCAGAGCGCGCACACTTCACTGCTAAGCCATGGGGCCGGCCCTGAATGGGTGGTCTTTTTCTATACGTCTATCCTTATGCCAGTACCAAACTATTTTGATTACTGTAGCTTTATAGTAAGTTTTGAAACTGAGAAGTTTGCATCCCCCAACGTTATTCTTTTTCAAGATAGTTTTGGCTTTTGGAGGCCTCTTGCAATTCCGTATGAATCGAAGGATCAGCTTTTCCACTTCCGCAAAAAAGGTCACTGGAATTTCAATACGGATTGCATTCAATCTCTAGAGTGCTTTGGGTAGTATGCCATCTTAACAAAATTAAATCTTTCAATTCATGAATATAGGATGGCTTTCTATTTATTTAGGTTGTCTTTAACTTCAGGAATGTTTTATAGTTTTCAGTGTGTAAGTCTTTCACATCCTTGGTTATATTTATTCCTAAGTACTTTATTCTTTTGAATGCTATTATAAATGGAATTATTTTCTTAATTTTCTTTTGGAATCATTCATTGCTGGTGTATAGAAACACAACTGATTTCTGTCTGTTGATCTTGTATCCTGTAACTTTGCTGAATTTGTTTTATTAGCAGTAGTAATTTTTTTGTGTTTTTTTGGGGATTTTCTGTCATTTGTGAATAGAGATAGTTTTACTTCTTTGCCAATTTGGATGCCTTTATTTCTTTTTCTTGCCTGATTGCTCTGTCTTGGACTTCCAGTACCCAATGTTGAATAGCAGTGGTGAAAGTGGGCATCCTTGTCTTGTTGCTATTGGTAGGGGGAAAGCTTTGCACCTTCCACCATTGAGTATGAAGTAAGCCATGGATTTTTCATAAAAATAATTTTTCATGTTGAGGAAATTCCTTTGTAGTCCTAGTTCGCTCATTGTTTTTATCATGAAAGGGTGTTGGATTTTGTCAAATGCTTTTTCTGTGTCAGTTAAGATGATGGTGTGGGTTTTTTCCTTTGTTCTCTTAATATGGTGTACTACACTGATTTACTTTCATATGTTGAACCATTCTGACATCTCTGGGATAAATCCTACTTGGTCATGGTGTATAATCATTTTAACGTGCTGTTGGATTCAGTGTGCTCGTATTCTGTGAGGCTGCCCACAACTCTGCCTTAGCCTTTACCTCCTGCTGTGTGGAGCCCAAAGACTGGTAAGAAGTGCCATTTACTTTTAAAAGCTACAATTTGCCATCTTTTTAGTTTCTGAATTAAGTTTTTCTTGGTTGTCTGGGAAGATGTCTAACACCACAAAATGATTTCTGATAAAATCAGTTCTTCCTTAGAAGAAATTCATAGTCTTTTTTTTTTTTCCCTCTAAAGCCCCAGCAGATAGTTGTATGTCATAGCTGCACATCCTTCTAGTTGCTGTACGTGGGACATGGCCTCAGCATGGCCAGAGAAGCAGTGCGTCAGTCCGCGTCCGGGATCTGAACCCGGGCCGCCAGCAGCGGAGCGCACGCACTTAACCACCAAGCCACGGGGCCGGCCCAGAAATTCATAGTCTTAAGTTTGACAGGGAGCAGACGAGCTATCTGTTTTGTATTCTTTAATGAAGTGTGATTGTGACCTCAAGATATAATTAAAAAAACAGAAGGGTTAAAGCATCATTATGTCAAATATTCCTGATGCTACAACAGAATCTTGTATTCTTTATAGTCTCCTCTCCTCCTCAAGGAGATGGCACCATGGTGGGTGCACCTCTAACTCACAAGCAGTGACAGGAGGACTCAGACTACATACCGCTCCAATACCTCTGACTCCAGGTCAGGTGGTCACAAGCAAAGACATCTACAACCCCTAGTAATATTCAGGCTCCTGAAATATCACCTTTCGTGACACACTTGCAAGTCAGAGCTCTGTGCTTCCATGTTAAGAGGCACTAGTTATTGCTTGGCAAAGAAAATGACAATCAGATAATAAAAGTTGTAAGTTTTGTACCATCTGTACCTACCTGAAATATTCTTAGTATCACCAGCTAAGAGTATAATCACTATGCAAAACAAGATTTTACACATATAAAGATTTCAACAAAATATATAGAAAATTTATGGAAACAATGTAACAAACTTAAGTTAACCAAAAAGCTGTTATCATTCTAAACAGACGATAAGAATGTACCTTTCGAGAACCAGAGAATTCTGCTCCCCACATCTGTCCTCCATCCAACCCACTAGGAACAACACTGTCCAATAGAAATACAATGTAAGCCACATAAGCCATTTAAAATTTTCTAGTCAGCCAAACTTAAAAAGTGAAAAGAAACATATTAAATTAATTATATTTTATGTAACCCAATGCATCAAAAATTCATTTCAACATGTTATCAATATAAAAAATTATTAATATTTTGCATTCTTTTTTGTACTAAGTTTTCGAAATGTGATGTGTATTTTACACTTACAGCTTATGTCAATTCAGACTAGCCACATTACATCACTTGGCTGGCTCAATACCCAGCCACGTGTGGCTAGTGGCTACCATATTGAACAGTGCAGCTCTGACACTTTCTTTGCTTATCAGACAATCTACAAGAGTTAAAACTCACAGCTCCAATACATAATTGGTGGGAATGTAAATTAGTACACCACTTTAGAAAACTATTTGTTTCTATCTACGACAACTGAAAATGCACATACCTTATAAACCAAGAATTCTACTCCTACATGTAGGATTCTACTCCTACCCAACAGAAATTATGTATACACCAAAAGACATTTACAAGAACATTAACAGCAGCACTATTTGTAATAATAAAATGCTGGAAACTACCCAAAAGTCCCTCAATGCTAAATGGATAAATAAGTTACAGTATGTTCACACAATGAAATACCATATAAGCAATGAGAATGAACAAACCACAACTATATGCAATAATAACACAGATGACTCTCACAAACAATATTGAGCAAGAGAAGCCAGACACGAAGGAGGACATGCTTTTGACTCCATTTATTAAAGCTCCAAAAACCAGAGAAAATGCTAAAAGTCAGAGTAGTGGTCAGCCTTGAGGGGCAGGTACTGACTGAAAAGAGGTGTTGGGTGAGGTTGTTTCTTAATGTGGGCGCTGGTTATACAGATGTGTCCACTTTGTGAAAATGCATCTGCAAGCACTCATAATTTGTGTCCTTTTCTTATATATATTTGTGCCCTTACATTATACTTCAGATAAAATTTACTACAAAAACAAGACAAAATTCTGATAGCTCCAGCTGCATAGTACTCAAGGAATCTAACTGCTCCATAACTACAGTCAACATTTTTCAAAATACCTTTTGATTGACTTTGGGATGTTCCAAAAGCACTGAACTCTTAGAAAAATATCAAGGTAACAACCATACTGTTCTTGTGGCCTCCTCGCTGAGCCAGGCATGAACCTTGTTTCCAGGTCTGAGTTCTCATCACATGGACTCTGGCCACAGGCCTAAAAAGGCCGCTCAGTGAATCTGCTGCAATCTGACTTCATCACTTTCATATTTCTCTAAGCTACAAAAGAACCTTTTGGTTGTAAAAACATCAATATGGAAACAAATCTTTCCTTGACTAAATATTTTATTACCCTTTCAACATGCATGCCATACTTCTTTACTGAAATCTCTTTCCTCCTTTTTTTTCTTGTGAGGAAGAGTAGCCCTGAGCTAACACCTGTTGCCAATCCTCCTTTTTTTTTTCTTTGCTGAGGAAGATTGGCCCTGGATAACATCCATGCCCATCTTCCTCTACTTTATGTGGGATGCCTGCCACAGCGTGATTTGATGAGTGGTACATAGGTCTGCGCCTTGGATCCGAATCTGGAAACCCTGGGCTGCCAGAAGCAGAGCGCACGAGCTTAACCGCTATGCCACTGGGCCAGCCCCTTTCCTCCTTTTGAAACCACAACACAATACTGCCTACTTCCACAGACACATCTACAACTGGAGTGTGTGAACAACTCTTTCACACACTCCAGTCCTCCAATTAGGTCAACATTAACTTAAAACCTTTGATTCTTAAGCTTATGATCTAAAGTGTCTGGTGCCAGCAGAACATCCCCGAGACATGAGTAATTTGGTTTGCCCAGTTGAGACTTCACTCTTACCCCCTGGATAAGAAGCCAAAAAGCATTGGAACAGAGTTCTAACCTGTAACTCAGAAATACTATGAGATATAAAAAGCGATCCAGTTTTGCTTTGGCCAGTAAGAAGTGAATTCTATCCAAAGCCTACCTTTCTCTGCAGAGAGCATCCCTGAATCATCAAACACACATCAAGGAATCAACAAGCCTGGACTTTGCCTACTTCCACTTGTGATTTATAACAGTGATTTTGAACTTTTAATGTGCACACAAACCAGCTGGGGATCTCACTAAAATGCAGATTCTGTCTTACTATGTCTGAGGTGGGGCCCCGATTCTGATTTCAAACAAGCTCTCAAGAGACTGCTGACGCTGCTGGTCTGAGGACTCAGCTCCTCAGAGGTAAAGACCTAGGAAAGTGAGAGAACATGTAGCATGCCTTCCTTTGGCATATTTAGCCACTGGATGTTTGGTCCATTTGAGGTCAGAGTCATTACGGATAAATTCAGATTAGTGCATTTGAATACCACCCAGAGAAACACCACTACAGAAAGCAAATGTCCTGCTCCCAATAAATAAGTCTTTTAGTGGCAAAAATTTACACCAAATAAAGCTTAAAATAAAAAATAGGGATGAAGTATAAAGAAGCAGGAGAAGAACACAGAAGAGGCTCGAAATGAGAAAAGGCATTTTGAGATCAGCCCCATGTGTTCACTTGGAATGCAAGACTTGTGCAAGTGAGAGCTAATATTATTTTTAAAAAGAGACCCCCTCCAGAAAGAAAGAGGACCTAATCCCTCATTTATCACTACCATGATCTGAAGAAATATAAACAGATTCAACTTTTGAGATTCTTAAGGTAAGAAAATAAAAAAACAACAGAGAAGAACCATTATTCTGACTCACCTTATAAGGGCAAGCAAATTGTCAAGAAGTTTCAGAATCTGTTCTGTGCAGGGGTTACGGAAGACTGGATTTCCAGTGGGCATATAACCCACCACGAATCCTCCAGCTTTGGCCTCTTCTAGGTCGGTGGGCCAGCAAGTTCGTTTCACAACACCCAGGATGCTGTACACACAAAAGCTCATCTTTTAAAAAACATAAAAATGAAAGGTAAGCATAAAAGGGGAAGAAAAGACAAAAGTGCTATTAGATCTATGCAAGGTTATGGCAAAAGTGATACAGAGGCCAGAGAGAAGGAAAACAGCCCCGCCCCCATCCCTGTCCCTTCCTTTAAGGTCACATCCAAGAGAGGTTCTTTCATTGCCATCTGCAGGATGAGTGGTAGGATCTAGAACCTTCCCTTTCATGAGGATGTCCTTCCAGAGTCTGCAGTGACCCCCTCGCAGGACCCCAATTAGAAGGTGGCTTGGACATGGTTCAAAACAAAGTGTTTAGACTCCCAACATTCCATCCTGTTTTGGAGTTGACCCTGTACCCTCCAGCTCAGGCCTTGATGGCTTTTGCCCTAATCCTCACTCATGGTACTCTCAACCAACCTAATATAACTTTTGCCATAATGGAGCCAGAAACAGTGCTTATTTGAATAACAAAAAACTGAAAAATTTCAGGTTTGCAAGTTAAGCCATCATTTAGAACTTTACATGCCAGAGAGCAATGGCAGGGAGGACTCACCCTGCTGACCAAGTTCTGACCTACTTCCTCATTACACCTTCAGTCTCCAGAGCTATTCAGAGATCCTTAAAACCAAATTAATGATTTCATAGAAAAGACTGTCTGCTCTGCTGTGGGAACTAACTTAAGAATTCAAGACTAAAGAAGAAAAGAAAGGAGAAGCTTAGGGAGTGGAGACCCCCAGATTTCTCACTCATATAGGAAAAACAGAAATCTATAAGAAACTTGACAAATGATAACACGCTGCTCCTACCCGTGGCCAATGCAACCTCCCATTCCCAGGAGAGGCTTACTCACTCGTGCACGGTTTAAGCCACAGGGATCCTCCAGGCCCGGGTCACAGCTCTTCTGATCTGCACCCACATAGGCAATAAAAGCATCAACATCTGACAGCACTCTAAAGGTTGGAGGGGAAAGACAAGTTACTCCACGATTCTAAGCAGGGACGGTTTCTTCCACAGGAGCTAATAAGCTATGATTACTGGGCCCCAAAGAGCAATTGTTACAGTGAGAGGAAGTTAATCATGTTAATTGGCAGCTGTCATTTGAAGGTTCAAACTTCTCTTCCCACTTCTAAATGTTATCATCGACACTTTAAGAATCAAAAAGGGTACAAGCTTGAGAATGCTACGTAGGCACAGATGAGTGTCTGTGTGGCTCCGACTGTATGTGGCCCCAGTGGCTGTCCTCATTTCTCTACATGTGCAGGTGCTGCAACGCAGACATCACAGTAGACCTCGCTCTGTGGCCTCCTGACACATACTATCCATCTTCACTCCCTACACCTCTGTACAACACGGTGATATTTTCAGCGATTAGAACACAAGACTGCTTTCAGAGGCCTCCAGATATCACCGAGAGTGCATTACACCTTGGTATCCTTACACCCCGCCCTGGGCATAGGTCTTGAAATAGAATGGGTGCTGAAGTGCACTGAGGGGCAGGGGCAGGGCATCTCCTCCACCTGTGCATGTCTTCAGACAGCCAGAGGCTGGCCACTGGTGCCATTAGCTCCTCTAGGAACACCTTCTGACGCTCGTAGTTCTTGAACTGGTTGCTAATGAGAACCAGGGCTTCCATGAGGGCACACTTCTCCATCTGTGTCAGGAGTAGCTCATTGGAGAGGAGTTGCTTCACATGGTTATAAAGCATGTCGAAATTGGGCTGAAGATTACAAAGAAAAACGCAGATTACAAAGAAAAAAAATTTAGAGGTGGTGAAGGTCTGATTTTTGGGGAGAGGTGGCTCAAGGAAGGTGGAAAGAGGACCAAGGCATTCCCAGGAAGGTCAGGCCTATCAGACTGTCACTTAGCAATTTAGTCATAACAGTCTTCTTTTGCGAACAAGCAAGGCAGTTTAGGCAGAAGGTGGTTCTTGTCTGGAGTATTTGGGGAACTGCACTTTCCCATACTACAGCTGTGAAAACAATCTGTCTTTTTTCTACATCAGCTTTTATAGTATCTTCACAAAGATCAGTTGGTTCTATATATATATAGGGAGACAAACAGCTGCTGTGCATTCAGAGAAGAAATTTCTGGTTAATTTGTAATCTGGAGTAGTGCTAAATTTCTTACAGAAACCTTCCAAAAAAGGTTGGGGTTTGCATCTGGCTTCTCTCAAGATTAGGCACATCATTTGGCAGCAGTAGTTAAGAACATCAAATAGTACAATAAAGAGGTGTACAATGACAGGGAAAACTATTCATTTTGAGGGAATATATTTTCATTTATAACTCCACTATTAAGTAGGAGAGGAAGAAGACACCAACTCAAGAATGCTTATTCTAAGCAAAGCTCCAGCTCTTAGCTTTCCCTTTATGTGAGGTATAATTAGGGCTGGATTTTCAGAGAAACGTAACCAAACTCGACAGGTCTCAGTGGCTACTTGGCCAGTCCAGTGGCTTACCAGCACGAGCTGGGGGTAGTCACGACACATCTTGATGATGGAGGAACAGGCATGTCTCCTCACATTCCTCACTGCCCGGGTTCTGGGGGCCTGGGAAGAGACAATCAACAAGCTTGGAGCCACTTTTAATATAATTTATAGATGCTGCATAGAATCATGTAAATATCTCCTTCAGAGGCAAATTCACAGTCAGTTTTCCCAACTGTGGGAGTACAATGGAGTGACGTTTACAGTCACTATGAGTCCACATGCTGACTGTCTGCCCTAGAGTATGTCTAGTACAAACACTCTATCTTCTGACAGTCGCCTGCCTTCACTACCCCTTCTACTTATGAAAAAATCTAGACAAAGTATTAGGGATTCATACTTTTGCTCTCAAGAAGTTAGAATTTGTTGAATTCATGGTCTTACCTTACTTTCTTCAACTGTTTCAAAAGTGACAGATGAAAACAGCTAAGGGAAAGGAAGAAAAGGTTACTCATCAGTACCAAATGCATAAAGTATTTTAAATAGCAGTTATCATAGAGTTTCCAAAAATATCCCAAAAGTGTAAACAACATGGTAACAAAAGGGCTTTCAACTGGTGTTACAAAGTTTTAGATGTTCATTTTCTCAGATAACGACAAGAGGCTTGAGATCACAATTTTACCATCAAACATTTTACAAAGATAAAGGTCATAGAATCCCAGAACAATTCATGCCATCTACCAAGCACTCTCCCTTCTCCACGTTTTAAGAGTTGAGTGATCTACCCTCCCTGATTCCGTTTCGTAACTTCCCATTTCCTCTTTGACTCAATGCACTATGACTGCTGCTCTAGTCACTGTGATGGAACAACACTCTAACACAGATCCAATCGAGAACCCAGTGGACATTTTCCAATTCTTAGAGAATTTTTGTTGCGACAAATGAGTCCACCTTTTTGAAGTTCTATGGCCTTTGTGACACAACACGTTCTCCACTTCTCTGGCTCTCTCTTTTTTCTTCTTTGGCGGCTACTTCTCCTTTTTTGCCCTCCTCCCCCAGTGACGGTAAGCCCCAGGGTTCCCTGCTTGAGCTACAGGTCTAACTCTGGATACATATCTTCTTTCCTAGGGCTTCACCTCTACTCTTGGTACTTCTATGATGCTGCTGCCTTAATTTATCTCATTGTTTTCTAGAGTCTAAATCTTTAACCTCCAATAGCCAATTTACTGTGACGTGTCGCCACCTACATGTTGTACATATACTTCAAACACAGTATTCCAAAACACAACTCACTCCCTTCTCTTCCTTACTGCTATGGAATCCAGTATTCTCACTCAGGAGGTGCTCTATGACTCACCTAGTCACCTAAACTGGAAGCCCGAAAACTGTCTACACTGACTTTCCTTGCACAAATTCCCCCTCAGTAATCCGCCAGCAAGGTCTGATACCCTTCTTTAGGTATGTTTTCCATTTCTCAGTGTATATGTCTATAAATTGCAATGCCATGTAGGTACGGTATTGGTTTATGTCACTTTCTTCCCAAAGAGAGTGCTCCTAAAGGGTGAGGCTTTTCTACTAGCGTGGTGCCTGATCCACAGTTAAGTACTGAGTAAGTATTTGATAAACAAATAAATCACTGTCTGTTTACTACTTGTCTCACACTTTCAAAAACAGTTACAAAAAATAATTAGCTTAAAAATGCCAAAATAAAGTTTACAAAGGAGATGGAGTTTACCTTGGAGAAGACCTGGGGCAGGAACTCTGGTCTGTAGGTGACAAATGGAAAGAGTGCTGAGACATTAGTGAGGACACAGGACAGGATAAGGGGATCCTTGGTGTCAAAGTTCAGGACCATTTGCAATAGCTCTATTCCATCATTAACAGGAATTTCCTGTAATACAGACAGGAAAAGGAGGTTGACACGGCTGATGACCACTTTTGCTAAATTTCCTTTAGACTCTAGTTTATAAATACATAGTAGGTTGCCACATATGGTTTTATATACTACTGCTTTTTAACCTTTAAAATTCTAACCATTACCCCCATGTTATTAAAAATTTTCATAAATGATGCCACCACGTGCCATCTTAGGGTCGCAGCTTTTCCTACTACTAGAAATTGAAAATGTTTCCAGTTCTTCACTATTGTAAATAATGCTAATAGCAAAAATATGTTTGGCTACATTTTCAATTATTTCATTTGAATAACAGACTTTTGGGGATGGCTGTAATTACTGGGTCAAAAGATTGTTGCCTTTCTTCTTTACGGGCTGTGTCAATTGATTCTCCAACCATCCATTCTTATCATGTTCTCAGCAGCAGTGAGTTTATTCCCTAAACCCTTTGCTTATTTAGTAAGTAAAAAAAGATGAGTTTATTTAAATTTGCATGTCTTTATTAATGAGGTCGAATTTTTTTCATATTTATTAACCACTTTAGTTTCTCCCCTGTATGTTATCTGATCACATCTTTTGTCCATTTCTCCATTGAGTTCTAGTATTTTTCTTATCAATTTATAAAAAAATCTTATTGTGAAATATTCCAGGCATTTAAAAAGGTATAAGCAATACTTTATGACCCTCCATACAACCACTTTGAGAGGTACAATGTTACTGATACAGTGGTTGCTCTGTGCCCATACCCTCCTTTTCAGCCCTAGAGGTGGCCACTATCCCAAATTTGGTGTTCACAGATTCCTTCATTTCTGTATACTATTGCCACAAATGTACATATTCCTAATTACACAGTGTTGTGTGTTTACTTTTGTAGCTTGCTGTTTTGGGTCAACATTATATTTCAGAATCATTGTTATTCACAGTATAACCCTAGTTCATTTTCACTGCTCTATAAATATATCACAATCTATTCTATACAATCTATTGGTGGATATAAAGTTTTTTTCTTGGCTTAACATACAAGGCTTCTATGAATACTGGTGGTTTGGTACCAGGGTTTCTTCAGAGCACAGACTTAGGAGTGGAGCTGCTGGATTGTAAGGCTATGCATCTTCACCAGGATAGTGCCAAATTATTCTCCAAAGTTGTAATATTCTTTGTACTCTATAAGCAATGTTTATAACAGACACAAGCTTTCTATAATATGGATATCAATCCCATTCATATTTATTGCAAATACTGTTCAAAGTTTGCCTTTTAAAGTTTATTTTATAAGTTAAAAAAAATATGTACAGCCATTAATTTTTTTGTGATTACTTTCATTTTTTTTCAACTTAGGGACCTTTCTCCAAACAGTTAATTTTCCCTAATGCTATTTATTAAATGACCCAATCTTTCTTGATTTCTTTGGGATGCTTATATATGCTCCAGGTTGTTTCTGGCTATTTTGTTTCAATGAGCGATGTCTAATGCCAGTACCACACTGCTTTAAAATACTGTAGCTTTATATTTTACTCTCTGAGGCAAATCAATCCTCATCTTCAACATATGATCCTTTTTTCTCCAAAGCTGCTCCCTACATTAATCCATTGCTAAAGCTGCTGAAGCAAGGCTCTACCCAATGTTCTCAGATGCACACTACTGGAAACACCAGCTCAGCTAATGCCACTATGCACCAGGTGAGGAGCTTTGCCACCTTTTTAGCCAAAGAACCTCTTGGTCAAACTCTTTCACATGATAAAAGCTGAGCTGCTCTGACTGACCCTGGGGTGAGGGTGGGGATTGAGGGCAGAAACAAAGCAGTCTGCAAAACCACTGGGCTAGGTAATACTCTGCAGAGTCAGAAACTGACAGCAGCAAGTGGGAATGTAACAGGCTGAGATCTGTCACTTGCACACTCCTGGGACATATAATGTGTTAGCTTCATTAACAAGTAGGTGAATAATTTCATCACATGTATATATATTCACCAAACACTCACCTGTCCTGATTAGGAATGCTTCATTCTGACTCATTTCATTTTGGTGAAGAAAAAAAGGTTTTAGAGTCAGAGGTTTACTTTAAGTCATTAACAAGCCTAAATACTACCATCTGGGATTCTCCTGAGGAAAAAAATAATTCAGTTCTATTTGTTTTTCTCCCCACCACTTGTTCTGACTCCTACCAAATTTCTAATTGTCACCTATGCTTTGTCCCCAGCCCACATCTTTCTCCTATATACATTCCAAACTATTTTTTGTATCTTTTGACCAATTAGTATTTGGTATTATGAGCAAATATTATCATATTCAAGGTCTTAATATAAAATCCAGCCTACAAACAACTAGGCACCACTCACCTCCTAATACTGCCAGTCCTTTCACACATCTAAAAACATGTACTTGACTAACCCTGACCATTTCATTCTCTTGCCTTCAAGCAGGATTATACCCACATATGTGGATCCCTTTAAGGTGTCTAACTTAAAAAATGCCAGGAAAGGAAACAACAGGACCACTTCCCTTGATTTAAGAAAGGGCTTTCTTGATTTGCCACACTTACTCTATTAGATAAGTTCCATCTAAATCTGAAAAAAGGCTAACTTAGTAAAAAATGCCGGATCCAAGTAGGGTTTCCCATCTAGATTTTGGAATAAACTCAGGATGCCATCATTTCAAACTGAAATGAATCAAAATAAAAGCAGATGAAGTTAACGATCCTGAGATCTAATTTGTTAATATACCACTTGTAAGAAAAAGCACTATAACTCACTTACCTTCAAGGGACTTAGAAAGATTCTTTCTACAACTAACCTAGAATATACTAAGGCATAAGTATCCCAAACTGAGTGATCCAATTATTTTAATCTAATTAATGTAGTTAATATAGTATGTACCGTTATCCAATTAATTATAGCTGCATCTAATGTAACGTTATAAGAGAAGGGTGAGAGGTGCCATGAAGTATAGAAAAACAAGTACTATTTATTCAGATTATTCAGGGAAGAGGATCACTGATCAGCCAACATGAATATTCTGGTCTATTTGCCACAAACTGAAAAGGATGCTTAATGGGAAATATCTCTTAAGATTTTCCAATTCAGTGTTTCCATCACTGTCCTTACTGCAACAGTTATCCTACCTGTGGCTCACTGTACTATCAGGCTTGTCTTACTATCCCCTTAAAATGAATACTAAACAATGTAGGGGCTTAGAGACAGGGAGACCTGAGTTTCGGTCCCAGCTCTGCTATTTACTAGGTATTTGAACTTGAGTATATTATTTAACCTCTCTGAATCTCAGTTTCCTCTTCTGTAAGATGCACATCCACAGATTTTCCTCTCCCTCTGCCAGTTTTCAAAAGATCAAAATCATTATGCAATCAGCATGGGAAACAGTTACTTACTTCTTTATCTAGTGTTCGAAACATCTGGTTGATTACACTCTCCAAAAAAAAAGTCATGGCTTCCCACTGCACGAATGAAGGTGAGAAGATGGAGCAGAGGGTGCCTTCTCCAGTTCCAGCTGTAGGAGAACAGGGTTTTAAAACACACACACACACTTATCAACACTGTAGGATCACAGAAGACACAGAGAGACAGTGGGGCCTTAGAGATCACTTGGTCATTTCACGGTTGAAGTAACAGGGCAATCTAACCCCTCTCAGCCTGGGAAAAGAAAAGAACAAAAAGCAGAGACGGGTCCCTATCCTGCCTCCACCTCTAATGATGAGCTGCCTGAATTCACTATGAGCCTTGTCTGTAAAACCATTTTGAGCACTGAATGAGATTTACATGTAAACATCAAAAACAAGGCCTGGCCAATTAGAGGCATAAAAATTAATTTCTCCCATCCCCCTCCTTTATAATCTGTCTATGGGAATATACATAATTAAGATATTTGAGACCATAAAGAATCCTTCCAACAAAGAACTGATATAAGATACAAAATGCTGCTTCACATCTAGCAGCCTCACGACAATGGCAAGGGCAATGTCTACAGAACTGTGCCACCCTCCAAGGTCACAAGTATCATCAAAGTACATCACTCAAATAGCGAGGCACAGGCAAAAAGATTTAGAAATTACTTCTCTTGCTTCCATAAAGTATTCTTGTTTACTAGCTTCATCTTGGTGCAGCATATTTGGGCCTCCACAAACATTCAGTTACTAGATGCTGGGGATCTTCAATGGTCAATTGTGAATATGCAAAACTGAAGGTTAAATCCCATGAATGTCAAGTAACTAGTGTACTTAGTAATTGACCATTAATATGGAACTTTTCTAAAGCAGTCACTTACACCCTCTCCTGCTTTATTAGTCCTGCCTGTCACCCACAGCATGCATTAATAAGATGATAGACAGAAGATATGGAGTACAGAGAAGCTACCTGGCTTATGCATTAGGGTAGAGGGGGGTTACCGTGATTTTAAATAAAGTGGCATTTCCCAAAGGCTTTGAGGTGGCTGACTGATATGGGAAGTCCCTGTACTGCTGTTATGCCTCACTAACAAGACATTCTTTCTGAGTTTAGGAGTGGTGCTACGCAAGAACTTGGTCAAAAAGCTTTAAAAAGTTAAATCATGCCATTTGTTAAGATGGTGCCTGAACTGAAGTAATAAAATCAACAACAAACAACTGGTTGATTCTGTTCGAAAAGAAAAATGAAGGCAAAACTTATAGGGACGTGGGTTTACCCTAATTTAAACAGATTAAAAATTTGGTGTTTTCTGCTTTCTCTGTCTGGGCGTATAAACGAAAAGGCTCACTGCCTAGGATGAAACTGGACAGTGAGCAAAGCTATTTTTGAACACTATTAACATATTATTCTGAAGTGTGGCTCAGAGAGATTATTTCCTATGTATAGTTTTGATACAGTATTTCACTAATGTTCCGAAATAAAAAAAAACCCTTACAGTTAATGGAGCCAGTATCCACAGAAGTTGAGAGCTGATACTTTAGCCACTCTCCAGACATCTGGAAGCTAGTCTTGGGATCCAAACGACATGCTAACCTCATTACTTCTCCTTGCTGGGCCCGGGAGGCTGCCAAGAGAAAGACAGGAATCAATAACTGGCACATAATAGGTACTTAGTTAATGTTCATTCATTTATCCATCCCAGGGGGAAAATGGTCAAAGAGACTCTGTTTTGCAGACTTGTGCTATGAATATAACAAATGTTCCATAAAGCTTTGTTAACAAATCCAGAAATTTTCAAAAATAATCTCTGGAAACTGTGCTACCAGCTAGATCCTATGAGCAGTAAACTAAAAGTGGTCGCCCAGTAGCGTAGTGGTAAAGTTCGTGCATTCCGCTTCGGCGGCCCGGGGTTCCTGGGTTCAGTTCCCAGGCACAGACCTATGCACTGCTCATCAAGCCATGCTGTGGCGACACCCCATAGATAAAGTAGAGGAAGAGTGGCACAGATGTTAGCTCAGCGACAATCTTCCTCAAGCAAAACGAGGAGGATTGGCAACAGATGTTAGCTCAGGGCCAATCTCCTCCCCCAAAAAAAGTGGTTTCTCATTTCTATTGAAAGGAAATCAGGTTGGTACAGATGTAAAATGATACAGCTGCTGTGGAAAACAGTCTGGCAGTCCCTCAAAACATTAAACATGGAATTACCACATGATCCAGTAATTCCCTTCCTAGGCCTATACCCAAAAGAAATAAAAACAGATGTCCACTCAAAAACTTGTACACAAAAAGTTATCAGCATTATTCTTAATGGCCAAGAGGTGGAAACAACTCAAATAGCCCTCAACTTATGAATGGATGAATAAAATGTGGCATATTCATAAAATGAAATATTATTGACAATAAAAAGAAATGAAGTACTGATATATGCTACAACATGAATGAATTTTAAAAATTCTACTCAGTGAAAGAAGGCAGTTACAAAAGACCACAAATTGTATGATTCCATTTATATGAAATGTTCAGAATAGGCGAAATACAGAAATAGAAAGTGAATTAGTGGTTGCCCAGGCCTGGGAGGGATGAGGTTTGGGGATAACTGCTGATAAGTACAGAGTTTCTTGGGGTCACGAAAATGTCCTAAAATTGATTGTGGTGATGGCTGCATAACTCTGAAAATATGAAAGTCATTGAATTATATACTATAAATGGGCGAATTGTATGGTAAATGAATTATATTGCAATAAAGCTGTTATTAAAAGAAAAACCAGGCTACAGAAAACCCAGCACAGAATTAGGATATATATCGGTTTTTATTCTCTTTTTTAGAAGAAAGACCCACAAGGTAAGATGGTATTTAATCCTAAGTAAAAAAAAAAATCCAAGAGTGCCTTTTGTATGGTTACTGGTTTTTTAAAATTTTTTTTTTGAGGAAGATTGGCCCTGAGCTAACATCTGTTGCCAATCTTCCTCCTTTTTTCCTTTTTTCTCCCCAAAGCCCCAGGAGATAGTTGTACATCCTTTTAGTTGCTCTGCGTGGGATGCCGCCTCAGCATGGCTTGATGAGTGGTGCATAGGTCCGTGCCCAGGATCCGAACCTGCGAACCCCAGGTGACGAAACGGAGAGCACGAACTTAACCGCTACGCCACCGGCTGGCCCCTAGTTACTGTCTTTAAACATCAGTGTCCAGAGCCAGCCCCGTGGCTTGGCGGTTAAGTGCGCGCGCTCTGCTGCTGGCGGCCCGGGTTCGGATCCCAGGCGTGCACCGAGGCACCGCTTCTCCGGCCATGCTGAGGCTGCGTCCCACATACAGCAACTAGAAGGATGTGCAGCTATGACATACAACTATCTACTGGGGCTTTGGGGGAAAAAAAATAATAAAATTATAAAACAAAACAAAACAAAACATCAATGTCTAAAACAGTATGTGTGTGGTTGTGTGTCTGTGTGTGTGTGTAAGAGAGAACACTACACCTGGAATGAATGAGTATGATCCAGCACCTCTGCAATGTGAAACTAGAGATTAAACAGGCTGCTGTAGATTTGGGGCTCTTTAATATAGAACCCCAAAGATCATGCACCATGATTCATAACACTAGATGTCATTCTGAGACTGTTAGGAGAAATTTCAGGCCAATAGCACTTACAGTTGAAGAAAGCGTTGAAGTCCTCATCACTATCAAAATCAAATCGAGAGTATTCACAGCTAGGGCTGTCTGTTTTAGAAGGAAAGCCCATCTGGAAAGAGAAAGATAATCAGGGTAGGGATGAAAATGGACCTACCAAAAGAGTCTTAAACTCCAGGAGCTCAAGGACTTTTTAATTTGTTTAAGAAGAATTAAGGGTTTGCATGAGATACTTTGTGATAAGTAACTGCTTCTCGTCTACCCCAAGTCCACAATTTGCTCCCAGTTCCAATAATCCTGAGAGTAGTACAGAAGAGAAAACTATTAGATATTCTCTTCCAGGTTCCTCGTGGAGAATTAAATTCTGCAATTTGTTTAGGGTCTTTGAGTATAAAGATGTCCCAAGACAAGGTGCTAATACAGCATGCAATAAGTAAAAAAGAATTGAGAACTATTTGTCTCCTTAAATGAGAATAAGCATGGAGCTTTGTATGTTTCATTCACAAAGTATTGAAGACCATGGTAAAGAATTAGAACATGGTGTGCTAGGCGCTAGATGAATCCCTTGAGGAAATAAGAGGACCTTGAATGGGTCCCATTCTCTGATTTTTTTTTTTTTTTGCTGGGAAAGATTTGCCCTGAGCTAACATCTCTTGCCAGTCTTCCTCTCTTTTTTTTTTTCCCCTCCCCAAAGCCCCAGTACATAGCTGTATATTCTAGTTGTAAGTCCTTCCAGCTCTTCTATGTGAGCTGCTGCCACAGCATGTCTACTGACAGACGAGTGGTGTGGTTCCACACCCGGGAACCGAACCCAGGCCGCCGAAGCAGAGTGTGTCGAACTTTAACCACTAGGCCATCAGGGCTGGCTCCCATTCTCTGATTTTACAAATTAAGATTAAGCATCTGTGGGCTCCAAGAGCCCTTCGCAGATCTCAGGGAATTTATAAGCACCTCTCTACTGAGGTAGTGAGCAACCTGCTTCCACTCTCCCTCCCTTCTCATTCACCTTCCTGACTCTCACTTGACCTTCAGAAACAATCAGATATTATTTCCTCTTGGAATCCTCTTGACTCCACCCTCCTTTCTGCTTTTAACCTCTGAAAAGTAACTATCACATTGTATGGTCATGGTCACTGTTCTTGTCCTATCCCTTCTTTCTCCCTAGCACCACCAATACTTGGTAAATGAGTGCTCCAAAATATGAGAGAGTAGATATGATAATCATTATGGACTGCTTTCTTCTTGAGGAATAAGAGAATAATATGCCCAAAGAAAGGATCTTAGTGACCAAGACAGCGCTGTCAATGATGCCAGTCTAAGCCTTATTATGTGTATTCATCTACATGCCACGTGTTTAGATTCCCACAACAAACCTTGACCAAGTTAGTCATAGAAGCACGAAGATATTTTGGTATTATTGCTAATAGCAAAGGGTCACGGGATAGGATCTCATGCCGGAAGAGGGCTCCCCAAGTCATTTGAGTTGAAGAGCGTAGAAACTAAAGAGAAAAACAGAGAAAAATTTCAGTTTAAGGATTTGGATTTTATCTTAACCAGGATTATTACTTAGCCCAGCAATTATCAACTATATTTCTTCATGGAAGTAAATCTCTATAATACTCTGAACTGTCCATACTGTAGTGTAACAGTAATGACTGCTCATTATGGACCACACATTAGTAAGACAGGCTGTGGACCAGGTGCAATTCCTGGAATGTGAGCTGAACTCCACTACTTTCTCCTTTATGCAAGAAAGGATGTGGGAATCTCAGCGTGATATTACAAGGAAAATATTGAATTGGATGAAATTACTTTTATAATAACACAATTAATCAGACTTTTCTATTTAAAATATCTTTAGTGGAAAATCACCTGGGACATAACTGATATCTGCCTGAGCATTATCAGAACATTACCTGAGGGCAAAAGCTACTGACCTAGATGCTGTGATGCTTAGCTCAGAAAGAAGACTCAATAATTCTCTTAATGAAATGACACTATAGTTATTCCCTAGGGCCTTAAGAGTCACATTTTACACATGAGCCACTAATGACTTCAGGCCACAGTGCTTGATTTTGGTTTACCTAACTAAACTTTTGAGAAGTTACCTGCATAAAGTTTACCTGACTTGGATGGGTTGTGAAAGCAAGAAAGGATTCCAGGTATTTTCCAAAGTTTGCTGGTGTTTCTACATCAGAATCCACGCCCTGTAGGACAAAAAGACCACACTACATCAATGATGTTGATGGAGGGCTAGGGGGAGTGGGAGGAGAGGAGTAACAAATACAGATAACTGAAACCCTCAGATATTTCAGTTTTGAAAGGACTTTGTACTTTCTTGTAGTGTAAAGGCATCATTTCAAGGGCTAAAAAACAGGAAAGCTGCTCTATCGCCTAATCGTCATTAAAACCCATTCTGTGGTCAAATAGTAAAATGAAAAAGAGGTTTCATTTCAGAAATCACAGGAAGAAGAAATCCATATTATTTATTCACACCTGGTCTATCCACATCTCTGTGACCCAACCTATTAAATAACCACTCAATGGCATCTGTCTTCTGTCTGAAGCTCTATCCTCCCTGACCATGCAAGCCACCACAAAACGGCATGACATTAAACACAAATGTCTGTACCAATGCCTTATCTTCTAGCTTGTAAGACTGAGTATTACATTTTTCCATAAAGACAGGTATTTCCAGGTCAATCCGATGAAAGTTTTCTTTTATGATCCAATAATACATCCTTTAGATTTGGGAAAAGGGTTCTTTATTCAAATCCATGATCTAATACGACTTTAAAGGGTAATGCACTTAGCAGACTGATGTTCTACAAGTACCAAAATTCACAAGAGCAGCGTTGACTTTATGGAATTACAGATGTGGATGTTTGCTGTTGATATTTAACAAATCAACAAACTGATTTGTTAAAAGAAATTTATATCATTCAAACCCTATTAAAAGAATTTATAGAATAATATGAAATAAGCTGTAGGGCAATACCTCATCAGGCTAAAATCAATGGCATGTGTCACCCCTTATACAAATACAACTTTCTAAATGCTCTCCTCAAATGGCCCTGAAACTCTCCAGAAAGTAAGTGCTCACCAGCAATGCACACAGCTGATTGCCCAGAGCACACAAGACCTGACAGAGTCTCTTTAGGAAGACATAGTGTTTTTCTACCAAGCCTCCTCCGTCAGCAGTCCTGTAAAATGAGAAAATGGTCTGATTAATTGCACATCAAGAAAACCAAAGGGATTCCCATCAAATGGAGCTGTATGTGGTCTGTACTTCAACAATCACATTTCAGTTGATTACTAAAGTTAAAAAAAAAATACAAAAAACCACCACCAAAAAACCTTCAACCAAACATTAAAAAATTGATGAGGAATAGGGGTTCAATACAATCTCATCCCTAAAGAGACACTCTAATTTTCGGCATTATACGGTCCTTGGGTATTTTGGATAATAACATAAACTCTGAGCATGACTCGATAAAACATGCATATACTTATATGCACAAGAAGCTGCACAAAAAGACAATGGTTGATACCCAGGCAAGACTTAGATTCCTAGGAGAGCGTGTAACAATTCCTCACAGCACTGACAAAATTAAAAGGACTATAATCAAGAGAATGAGAAGACAAGCCACAGACTGGGAGAAAATATTTGCAAAAGACATCTGATAAAGGACTGCTACCCAAAATATATAAAGAACTCTTAAAACCCAACAATAAGAAAACAACCTGATTGAAAAATGGGCCAAAGACCTTAGCAGACATCTCACCAAAGAAGATACACAGATAGCAAATAAATATATGAAAAGATGCTCCACATCATATGTCATCAAGGAATTACAAATTAAAATAATGAGATACCACTACACACCTATTAGAGTGGCCAAAATCCAGAACACTGACAACACCAAATGCCATCAAGGATGTGGAGCAAAGGAACTCTCCTTCATTGCTGGTCAGAATGCAAAGTGGTACAACCACTTTGGAAGACAGTTTGACAGTTTCTTACAAAATTAAGCATACTCTTACTATATAATCCAGCCATCGTGCTTCTTGGTATTTACCCAAAGAAGCTGAAAACAAGTACAAGTTCACACAAAAACCTGCTTGTTTATAGCATGTTAAACCTGGATGTTTACAGCAGCTTTCCTCATAATTGCCAAAACCTGGAAGCAACCAAGATGTCCTTTGGTAGGTGAATGGATAAATAAACTCTGATACATCCAGACAATGGAATATTATTCAGTGCTAAAAAGAAATGAGCTATCAAGGCATGAAAAACAGGGAGGGACCATAAATGCATATTACTAAGGGAAAGAAGTCAATCTGAAAAGGCTACGTACTATTTGATTCAACTACATGACATTCTGGAAAAGGCAAAATTATGGAGAAAGTTAAAGGACCAGTTGTTGCCAGGGGTTGGGGTGGGGGAGGAGGGATGAATAAGCACAGTACAGAGGATTTTTAGGGCAGTGAAAATACTCTGTATGATTCTATAATGATGGATACATATTATTACACATTTGTTGAAACTCATAGAATGTACAATACCAAGAGTAAACTACGGACTTCGGATGATTACTTTTCAATGTAGGTTCATCAGTTGTAACAAATTTACCATTCTGGCGGGGGACGTTGATAATGGGGGAGGCTATGCATTTGTGGGGGCCTGGGGTATACAGAAAATCTCTGTACCTTTCCCTGAATTTTGCTGTGAACCTAAAACTGCTCTAAAAAAAAAAGTCAAAAAAAAAAAGACTAATAAAAACATAACTTTGTGTCTCATTTTTCCGAGTCATTTAGTTTAGCTCTGTAATCCCTTATCTGCTATTTTAGAATCCAAAAAGCTCTTTAAATTAAAAAATTTTTATAACTTATTTGGCAGCAAAACCTGACCTGATATGATGTAGGACTATTCACACTAACAGGAATTAATAATGACAAGTGTGGACAGCAGCCTTATTAGCTGTGTTCTGGAGGCAGTAGAGAATAATGTAAAAAGCATGGGCCTCAGGGTGAGCAAGACCTAGGCTTTAGTGATGGCGAAAGGCAGGATGGCATTACGGCTTCCAGTGCAGGTTCTAGAATCTGACTGCCTAGGTTTGAATCATAGCTTTACTAACCAGTACCAGTAGCACAAATGGCAATGGGACACCTCAGCGTGAATGTCCTGGTCTCTCTGGAACTAAGAAATGGGCCTTGAAAGAGCAACTACAGTAGCCACCCAAAAGTCATGTTATTAATTTAATTAACAGAGCCCCTTAAAAACAGAGCTGTAGTTTCCATAGGAAAGAAAGCCATCATAAAAGCTGTGTTGGAATGGACAGTAAGAGATTTTAAGTAATACATATGTATCTCACATCTTTTCATTTGTCCTCGGAACCAAGAGTAAGTGAAGAGTATTGAAAAGAGGGTGTTGCGACAGCTTCAACTATTTGTAATACACAGTTCTACCTGACCCCCTGGTACAAAACACATATCAGAAAAGGCTTTAATAATTTCCAGAGCAATTAGAAGAAAATAAGCAGAAGCCATTATTTCAGAACATAGAATGTGTTTAAAGGTTTTATGCACACATTTCTCAGTGAACACAGTATTCCTGCTGCTTCCAAGAGCCTCAGCACTCCAAGCATTGATTACTTTGACAAGGAAAGCAGGGAGGAGAGTCTGGAGTTCTGCAATCAAGGCAGGCCCTGGGACAGACTCTGGTCCAGCAGAACAGTCTTCTCAGGCCTAATCACCAAGGCTACTAGGAGGCTTAAGGATCATCAGAAGCAGACAAAGAGAATCAAGGAGATGAGCTTTCTGGGGAAAATGGGGAAAACTGTGAAAGTGAGTGGGTGCTGTGTGTCAACGGGCACATCTTATTTCCACATAAAGTCTTCAGAAAGGTTAAAAAGTCCCTTTAAGGGCCGGCCCCGTGGCTTAACGGTTAAGCGCGCGCGCTCCAATGCTGGCACCCTGGGTTCGGATCCCGGGCGCGCAGTGACGCGCCGCTTCTCTGGCCATGCTGAAGCCGAGTCCCACATACAGCAACTAGAAGGATGTGCAGCCATGGCATACAACTATCTACTGGGGCCTTGGGGGGAAAAATAAATAAATAAAATCTTAAAAAAAAAAAAAAAAAAAAAAGTCCCTTTAAGACTGCCTGATTTTCCTATTAAAAACACTGTCAATTGACTGCCAACATTCAGATAGGAACTTTAGATATATCCAAATAAGATATAAAAACGACAAAGAAATTAGAAAATACAGAGAAAAGCAGACACTCACTGTGCAGCAGAGAGTATATAATGCATGGCAACATCTCCAAATAAGACCATCAAGGGCTTCCGGTCTTCCAACTTGCCCTAGACCCAATTTTGGGGAAACACAGGTAACACAAACTATATTATTAAAAGCCTCCAAGTACTAACATCTCTTATACCTACACAATCAAACATACTGACTTCATAATTTCTCACATAGCCCCGGAGCTGACTGAACACTAGAAAAAAGCCAACTCTTTAAAACCAAATCTGGATATGACTTATATTTTTTAAATGTATTGGGCAATAACGCTGATAGGAAAGCAAAGTAAATTACATCTGAAGATAACATTCCTATGGAGAAAAGAGTCATGGTCCCATTTGTTAGCCAAGACAGATATAAAGCTAGTGTCACCACCATCTAAGATTCTCTGACATAACACTAAGTGAGTTTTAAACTTTAACATCACTTTTATCTCATATCTTAACTGTAAAGTGCCAAGATTCATAGCTGTTTCAAGAACCAAGTAGCCTGACAAATCTCTGTATATTCTGCCAATGGATCCCTAGAATACTGGCAAACTACTGTCCAAAGGAGTTGGAGGCAGATAATTAAGTTGGCATCAAGTAAAAAAAAAACTCCAAACCTTTAAATGTCTTTTTGCTACAACACGCAATTAAACAAACATACACACCCTTCAGAGAATCCGAGGATAAAAGTCAGTTTGAAGTGGTAACTTACTTTTCTGCTGACTGCAATGAGAAGACACTCAGCTGCTCCCAACTGAAGTTCCTGCTCGTTCAGAAGCAGGCACAGCATCTCTAGCAGTTTACAGTTTTCAGCAGTAATATGACTCATGGACACCCAGTCAATGTAGCCTGCTAGAGTATTCAGTGCTGCCACTCCTACTCGACAGTGTGCTTGGGCCTGCATGAAAAGAAATTATCTTTGACCATTAAGTCCTCACTAACAGACAAGGAAGCTGTGGTTATACCTGAGCTGCTTCTATTTTCTAATTCTAAAAAGAAAATGATTTTTAAGAAAATGTACTCATGGAACAGTCACTGATAGGGAACTCGAAAGTTTTCTTCTGATACACAATCACTTTTCAAACGATGGCATTTTCAATGTCCATCCATAAGACCATACTGGCATGTGTGGCAATTTTATCTCCTTCAAGAAATCTCAAATATTATAATTTTAACTCCCTTCCACCAGAGCTCAGTGATCAAATAAATCAAGGCTGCGGTCACCCTCCACTAGGTGTATGCATCTCTGTACCTGAAAGCCTCAAAGAAGTCTCCTTCCAACTCCACAAAGAGCTCTTACCTTTAACTCCTGAGAATTATCTGTCTTCTGAAAGAAAAGAAGTATAAGGATCCAGTGTTTTTAATGAGGAAAAGGCTATGTAATAACTTTCCACCCCCATAACCAAGGCCTTGAATAATGATTTTCAAATACAGACTCAACTTTTAATCTTGGAAAAGAAAACAACTTGACTAAGAACACATAAGTGATATGCTCCCTAAGAAGGACAGGTTATTTTAATCTTAGCAAAATGACAAAAAGTTAACAGAGCTAACACAAATTTATTAGAACATTAAGATCCACAAAGACAGTTTCAAAGGACACAGTTTACAAAGAAATACAACTAACAGATGATCAATGAATACGGCTCAACATTGCTAATGAGGAAAGAAATATAGTTTAAAACAAAGTAGTGGCATTTTTTCCATATTAAAATAAAGACAAATTATAACTAGCAAAGGTACACTGAAATGATGTAATGTTAATGGAAAAAAGCAAGAAACAAAATTAAATGAATACAATTTATGACCATGTATGTATGGACATAACTATAGGAAAACCATGTACACAAAAATATTAGATGCTAAATAGATGAAAATAATATCTGTTCAGTAAATATATAATTATCACTTATTTTTACCCTTATATTTCAACTTCCATAAAAATATTACACAACGCTTATAATTTACAAGTGTATAAAATTAATATTTTCCCAGCAACTTGTGAAATTAAAATTAAGAATAACTCCTGAAGACAGTTAAAGGAGAATACAAGCAAGAATAACAACTTCTGAAGTATCTGAAAACTGACCACCATTAGGATCATAAAAGATTTATTTTACAATTCCTTCCCTCAATTTTCAAAAAATATTTTTTTAATAAAGAACAAGTATTAATGGTGACAGATGGTAACTAGACATATCATGGTGATCACTTCATAATGTACAAAAATATCAAATCACTATGTTGTACACCTGAAACTAATATATTGTATGTCAATTATATTTCAATTGAAAAAAAAAAAAAGAACAAGTATTAAGCCTTCATCATCAGTGATCAAGCAGAGATGTTAATGGGGCAGAGATGAGTAGAACCTCTCACCAGCATCTACTGATGCTGCCCAAGAAGGAAAAGGGATCCAAGTGACAACAGCCAAGTCCAGCCTTTACCCTCCACTCCAACAAATCTTCCTTCCGATTTGGATCCTCCATGCCCCCTGGGACCAGTGCAGGAGCCAGGTGATGGGACAGGGAGAGTGAGCCTACTCAGCCCACAGTTGTTTACCATTCAACCTAGGCCCCAACTGGGAGAGTGAAGGGATGGAAGCAGAGAAGGAACTATGAGCAAACTGAGAAGTTCCAGGTACAAAAGATGGCTTTGGTCTGCTCTGGTCCTGGGCACAAGTGGTATGGTAGCCTAGTTTAAGAGATGGAGAGAACTGAAACTAAGGCTAAAGAAAAACACCACAGTGGATGTGTCTCCAACCCGTGTCAGACCATCGCCAATCAGCCCTGCTCTGGCACACTGGCTAGATTTCTACAGCATCTAAGTATTCGTACTTTGTTCTTCTTCTCCTAGGGGAAAATGAAAAGAACAGCTCCTTCACCCTCAACACACATAGGATTTTAAATGCAAATATTTTCTTTTGAAAAATGTTGGGGAGATATTTGTGGGGAAAGAGTCCATTCTAGTAAAAACAATGGGGTTTGAATTCCACTGCAACCATTTATTAGGAGATCTTTAATAATACTCTTGGGGGTGGGGGGAATACTCTCTGAACCCTGGTTTCCTCATTTGTAAAATGTAGGTGATACCTTCTGACTCTTAGAGTTGTTCTGAGGATTAAATAACATATAAAGTGTCAACAAGTGTATGGCGTATTAGGTACTCACTGTGAGTTCCTCCCCACTCTAACAGCTCATAGTACCCTCTCATCATCTGTGTCAGTTATCTATCCCTTCTCTGAAAACAGACCAATGAAGCTGCCAGGGGCATAAAAATAACTAATTTTAATTAATTCTGTTTTGTGAAATAAGCACATATAAGAATTCTAGATCAGGGTTTTTCAACCTCAGTACTACTGATGTTTTGGGTTGGATAATTCTTCATTGTGGGGGACTGCTCTGTGCATTATAGAAAGATTAGCAGCATCCCTGGCCTCTACCCACTAGATGCCAGTAGCAACCCTTGGTTGTGACAACCTAGGGGGCAAAATCACCCCCTGTTGAGAACCAGTGTACTAGACTAACTTTCACACTGCCTTCCTCTGAAGGCTCTCTGCTAAAAATGACAATGTTTGGAGAGACAGTATCTGGCTTGCCCTTGTCTGCAGAAGAAATACTTCATCAGGAAGAATAAAATATCTGGCATATGTAGTCAAGATTAATAAGACTTGCAGTTTCCTCTGCAAAAGGGACCAGGACCAAATGGGACATCAGAATTTAACAGGGATACTGCTCCGATCTATCAGAAATCTGGGCTTTCAAATATTAAGAATTAACCTTCACTTTTAAAACATTTTAAGAATTTTTTTTATTATAAAAGGAATTATTTTTTCTAGTAGATGTGGAAACTCACTGAACTGAGTTTTTCAGAAAATTAGTTCAGTTTTTCCTGTCATCTGTTTCTTTTTTGCTTATAAAATGGCCTTTTGTTTTGCTGAACTCAACTCCCTACTTCTTTGCTAAAGGATTATTTTAACTTTAAAAAACAAACAAAAAAACCACTCATATTAGAAAATAGGACTTTGGGAGGCGAGGAATCCCTTACCACTTGCCGGTACTTGTTTACATTTTCTTGAAGTGTGTTAAGTAGAAAACTGAAGATCCTTTCCATGTTCTGGGTTAATGTTTGCTGGATATCCCTTCTTCTTTGAGGGGGTAGTGTCTGAAAGGTCACTACGTCCTCTGCCAGTCGCAAAAGAATGAACATGACTAATTCTGTCTGTGTTTCCTATATCAATAGAAATAAGCTAGTTAAACTAAAACATCTTTTTCATTATAGGTATGCCCAAAGGCTCTTTTCTGTTGACAAAACAAAGAAACCCCCAAAGAGCCAAAAAAAACCAAACTGAATTGATACAGCTGTGTTTCATACCCCTTGTTTGGAGAGAGTGTCCAATTCTATTAGCATGTCAGGCCAGTGCTGTGGCCACTCCCGCTTGATCATTTCTACTACAATTCGAGACAGGACGTCTTTAATATGGTTCTCCTCTTCCAAAATATTCAGTGTTCCCTGAAAAAGAACAAGAGATAAGTCTGAAAGACTGCATTCAAGGTAAAAACCTGGGCTGTAAAAGTGTACAAAACTCATCAGCAGGCCTGCTTTGAAACTAACCAAAATAAACAAACCTGTTCTCCATGTCTGAGTCACTTGTCCTGCATTCTCACTAATCATTCTGCCCACTTAAAGCTTAAGGGAGGGTTGCATCAGCTAATAAAATGGCTGTCACACAGAGCAAGGAGGACATCACTGCTCTCCTTTACAAACCGAAGAGACTCTCATATTGTTTCATTTTGTAAGAGGGTCAGGGGAGAAGTATAGAAATAAGGAGTACATGGAGAGGCTGATAAAATGAGAGTTACGAGAAGCAACTGAAAACTTTACCAACAGTTCTACTATTAGAAGATACAGAAAGACTATTACTGGGACTCTCTTCTGAATTTTGATATCAAGATTAATAAATTATGACTTCTATCAAGTTTCCCCAGAACTAGCAAAATACAAATCCTAGCTAGCTATGTTAATTAATAATTTTAAAGGGATTTTTTTTTTTTTTCCAATAAAGGCACTAGACTTTGGGGATGAAAAGGGGTGGGAATTCCACTTTTCTTGCCCTTTGTAAAATAGAAAAAAAAGGCTGTGGATTTTAAACATGTTTAAAGTCATATTATAACTCCTGAAACAAATTCATTCTGCAATTTTTTATTGCTAGTATCATAGTTCATTTTGGAATAAAAGGAAACAAACAGCAAAGTGCCATCTAATTTAGATCTAAGAATCTTATTCATTTGCTGAACAAGTTTAATCTCCTCTGCCCTATCTTCATACTTTTAAAAACAGAAGTCAACACATAAGGGATTAATTAAACCTAGTAAGACAAATGTGATGAATTATGATTTCTAGTGATGGTGGTTCTTTTTACCTTGAAGGTTAACATTTAATATTATACAAAGCATGCTGTTTGACCTTTGTAGAATCAGTGAATTTTTACACAAATGCTACACTGAAGAAGTCACACCTTGTCTAAACTACCTTGGAAACACAAGTCTTCCAATCAACCATTCCTTACATTTGCAATCAGCTCCATGACACTATTCTTCAGATAGACCTTCTCCAACCGAGACATGCTGTTCCACCGAAACCTGGTCAAAATGCATAAAGTCAACAGAACCACATTAGAAGTCTTCTCTTCATAAGAGACTAGCTTCGATTCCTGTGTTAGGTTATGCTGGTGATTTCATTAAGAAATTATACTTTTGACTTTGTACCCTTCGAAGAATGGACAAAACCAGTCCACATTTAACCAAAATGCTAAAATAACAGAAAAATTCTTGGGAAAGAGTTTTATATAGACAGTGGTCTATTAACTGGAATCCACACAAGATTTGTGCACAGATTAGCTCTTCCCCTTGATTTTACTGACAAACTAAAATCAAATACATCTGGGACAACTGCAACAATGTAGTTGCTTTTTGGAAAATACCATCTTGATACCACTAACTCCCTTTCAGGCTGGCTTACAAGGTAATGGCACAATTCCAGAAAAACTGTGGCGAAGTCTTAAAAGCTGATTCTTCTGATAGGCACTGGGCATAGGAGACTCAAGTCAGGAAGGGTTTTCAGTTATTCTCATATAAGCCTCCTTTGGATTTGCCCTTCAGAGAAGGCACACACTCAAACTTAAAAAAAAAAAACTTAAAGGCACAGTGATTAATCAGAGATTTATTTACCTAAACATTGCATTATTCTAATAACACTTTGAGTTGGCTGGTATACAGTAAGAGCTCAATAAAAGCTGGCTGAATAACTATCAGCTAATATTTGTAGAATGCTTAGTATTAGTACCACTCACTTTACATGGATGAAGAAACTGCAGAAGAGAAAGGTTAAATGCTGAATGAGAGCTCCCAAGAGGCTGTACTAACCTCTCGGGGACCATTCCTTTCTTCTTGGGGACTGCTCTTTTCTATTAACCCAAAGAGTATCTCTATGAGTTACATAAGAAACAAAGATTTGCTCTCTCACAGACTTCGGTGGTAATATCCAAAAGCTCCTTACTTGACAACATGTTCCAGGATCTGAAGGCCAAAATGTCTGACGATGGCAATTTGTGTTTTCTCAGCCAACCTCAAGCCACAGGGGACACAGATAGGGCACTTTTCTTTAAACTCCTCACAAAACTGAAAGAAGAAAAGTTAGCATTTCTCCTAGGAGCCAAGACAGTGGGGACTAAAAAATCTTCATCTTAAGAAACTCTAACCTGAACTATATATAAATATATATATTTTTTTTTTCTGAGGAAGATTCACCCTGAGCTAACATCCACGCCAATCTTCCTCTATTTTTTAGTATGTGGGCTGCCAGCACAGCATGGCTGCTCACAGAGCGGTATAGGTCTGCACCCAGGAACTGAACCTGGGCCACTGAAACAGAGGACACTGAACTGAACCACTCGGCCACTGGGGCGGGCCCTGAGCTTTATTTTTAAGTTGCAAAATCTAGATCAATATTATATGAGTAAAGAACCAATAAACATTCCTTTCCTTTGGATAGTTCCAGATTTTCCATGCTATGTCCAACTAATGTTGAAAAACATTCTTGACCTAAATGAGTAAAAAATTATTTGTTAGATGTGATACACCTGCGAAGTACATAGGGGTGACATGACAATTCCTAGCATTTGCTTTAAAAACCTTTGGTGGAGGGGAAGAGATAAAGCAAATGTGGCGAAATCTTTACAACTGCTGAGTTTAGGGGATAGGTATATACAAGGTCACTGTAGTATTCTACTTTTGTGTCTATTTTCAGTATTTCATAGCAAAAAACAAACTAATAGAACCCAATTGTTTCTGATTCCAAATCCTGTGGCATACATCTAAATACCGAAACGTTTCCTCCAAGTGATGCTCACTTTACTTTATGAAGTTACATCAGTTAAAACAGGCATAGCACAAGTGTTTTTTCCGAGTAGTCATTTCTCAAAGCCCACATACAGAGTTTGATACGGGAATAAGTTTGCACTCTACTAGTATCCCCATTTGTATTAGCATTCCCAAATTGCAACACGAGAGTCAGTCCCAGGAGCTGAGCATCCGGGACTCAAGAAAACTACTTTCAGGAAACCAAAGTGCCCTTGTTAAAATGCAAAGTAAGTGGTGGAAGTTCATCTTTGCGAAAAATAGCCTAAGAATAACCCAGACTAAAAAACATGGGGGAAGGGGGTGTGACAGTTAGCCCAGAGATACCCAAGATACAGAAAAGGGTTGGCGAGAAGTGTAAGGATGCAAGTAAAGAGGTGCTAGGGGGGCTGGAGCTCGATTAGGACGGGTCAGGAGAGTGGGTGAGCAAGGAAACGTTTAGCGCAGAGGAGATCATAAAGAATGTAGCTGGTGTTGGGGACGGGATGGGCACGTGTGCCACGGGAAGGCGAGGGGACGCGGGGATGCGGGGCTTGAGGGAATGAAATGGGTGCAGCCGGCTCTGGAGAGGGTCGTGGTGCGGACAAAAGTGAACGGAAGTGAGGAAGGGGGAGGAGAGGGCAGTGGGAAGTGATCGGGAGATGAGAAGCAGCTAGGGATCGGAGTGTCCCGGGAGAAGGGGAGGCGCGGCGAGCAGAGAAGGCGGGGATGGGAAGAGGCGCGGAGGGCGGCGAGGCGGAGGCCCCCCGGGGTTGGGGAGGGAGGTCCAGAGGCCTCGTGGCCCGGAGACGACCAGGGTTATGGGCGGCGCCGGGACGCCTGGGGCTGGGGGAGGGTCTCGGGGCAGGCCCAGGTCGCCAGACCCCAGCTACCTTGAGGGCTTCCAGCCGGTAGCGCTGGGTGGAGCTGGGGTCCATCATGACCGTCACCGCTTTCACGAGCTGCTCGCACAGCGCGTTCACTTGATCCATCGCCATGGCTAGTGACTTGTGCCGCAAGCGCCCACCACAGCCGTCCCAGGAGCACGAGGGACGCACGGCTCCCTTGGCGGGACCCACGCTGGTACCGGGCCGCGGCGGGCTGGGGGGTGGGGAGCGGGAGGAGGAGCGTGAGCGGCAGAAGCTCCACGGGGAAGGAGCCGGCGCTGCGCACGCGCCCGACTCGCCACTGCGCACGCGCCCGACTCGCCACTGCGCACGCGCCCGACTCGCCACTGCGCACGCGCCCGCGGAAGTGGAGGCTCTCTGGTACGGTTACTCCTCGGTGGGCGGGGCGGGAGACGGAAGGGCCGCGGTGCGCAGGCGCGTCAACGGCCCTTCGCGGCGCGCGCGCAGTTCGATCCCTGTCAGGCGGGCTGGCAGCTGGGTGCCCCGCCCTGGGCTGGACCCACCCGGCTGTGCGGCGGCTGCCCGAGCACTGATCCTTTGCGACCCTTGGTCCGTTCCTCCGTCGTTACGGGGAATAAATCTCACTCGAAACCAGAAACTGGCCCGCTCCTGGAAAGGGGTCAGATATTGCAGATCCCTTCGTCTTCCAGTGGACCCCCAGCCCATCATCGGCGGCGTCCGCGGTTGGCAGTTTTGCCCGGCGTTCGTCACCTTGGTAAGAGAATTTAGAACCGTTCGGTATCACTGTTTTCAGACTTTGCATGTTGCCTTGGCTGTTGGTTTTATGATATAGCAGTGGCCAGTGACAACGTTGGGCCGGAATTACATGAATTAGAAATACATGCTCACTGAGAGATAAGCCCTGGTATTATCCTCTAAGAGCATTTTTCTTGTGGAAACTATATTTTTTCCGTAGCTCTTCACTTGTACTGCTTTTCCTTGGATGTGTTATTACCTGATCAGCACCAAACTTGTTTTGTACAGATTGGTATAAATGGCGATATTTAAAGATGAAGCCGGTCCGGTGGCACAGCGGTTAAGTTCGCGCGCTCCACTTCCGCGGCCCGGAGTTCCCAGGTTCCGATCCCGGGCGTGGCCCGACGCATTGCTTGTCAGGCCATGATGTGGCGGCGTCCCACATATAAAGTAGAGGAAGATGGGCACGGATGTTAGCCCAGGGCCAATCTTCCTCAGCAAAAAGAGGAGGATTGGCATCAGGTGTTTGCTCAGGGCTAATCTTCCACACAAAAAAATAAAGATCAATTATTGAAGGTTTGTGCAGTTTTGATCACTTGAAATGCTGTATATAAGACTTCAAAGTAGTGTAATCCTTCCGAAAGGAGGGTTTTTGCAGAGAGTGTTTCATTTTCCAGCAAGCTCTTGCTTTAAAAAGCTCTTGCTTTCTCCAGCAAAATACCTAAACTGAAAACTTCAACAGCCTTATTATCTGTTAAAGTCTGCATATGGGTTTTTGTGTTTGTATATTCAGTAAAATGTTCGCTGGACTTAAATCACTGCTTCCTATTCATACTCCACGTCTGCTATTTGTATCTAATATGGAACTTACCTGGGTTTTTTGTGAAAATGCACTTATTATTTTTATTCTGGCATTATGTATTCCAGTACCACACAAAAGCCACTGCAAAGTAAAGTGATTTCTGACATGTTATGGTTTTAACTTATAAATGTTTAAAGTATCACATTCTGCCTGTTTTAGGTGAGTGGAATTTATAAGGAATCAATGCTTTGACTACTCTGATTTTTTTAATTTATTGTTTTCTTTCCACTAATCTTCCAACTTGTAGTTGCATGCCACTTTTTTCAAGGTGAATGGTAGTTTTTGACACTTTTTTAGAATACAGTTGAGTACTTACTCAACTGTATAACCTGTGTTTCTCGTATTTAAATCATGAATTACTGGTGTTTCCATAAGTATCTTATTTACTTTAGGTCAGTGGTTCCCAATCTGTACTGCATATTAAAACTGCCTAGAGATCTTTTAAAAATCACAGTGCCCAGGTCACACCCATACCAATTAAATTAGGATGTCTGGTGGTAGAAGCCAGATATCAATATTATTTAAATGTTACTAGGTGATTCCAATTTGGAGCAAAGTTTGGGAGCCACTGCTTTAGTTTACATTCCTTCTTTCAGATCTCTAACAATGTTAAATGATAACATTGGTCTCTATCCACTGTCAAGTATGTAAGGTTTGTTCTTGCAGTCTACCATCCATACCTTTATGTATGTCTACCCATGAATAGTGTGTAAGTATTGTTTTCTTTTATCTTGAAAAATTGATGTGAATGGGTAGAAAATCACCATTAGAAGAACACTATAAAGTAATTGTTATAGGTAAGATCCACTGATGGGTGCTTAGTGGTTGAAAGTTTGAGGAGAAACAGGATATTTGCATAGTCTCAAAATATCTCCCCTAAGATATCAGTTACAAAAGGAAAAGTAGTAACTTTACAGTGAGAAACCTGGCAAACGCTATCTCAACGAAATGATCATGGTTAACATCACCAGTAATAAGACATATTGACATCTTGTACCTCCCAATGTGATACACTGAGAGGAGCACATCACTTTCATAATATTCTTGCTGAAAATGCGTAACTTCAATCTAATCAAGAGAAAACATCAGACAAACCTAAATTGAGATACAGTCTCAAAGTAACTGACTAGTTCTCTTCAAAAGCGTCAAGGTCATGAAAAACAAGGGAAGACTGAGGAAGTGTCACAGATTGGAGACCACTAAGGAGACTTGATGACTAAGATTGGATCCTAGATTGGATCCTGAAACAGAAAAAAGACATTAGTGGAATAACCGGTGAAATTCAAGCAAAGTATGTAGTTGAATATTATACCAATATTCATTTTTGTTTGTTTTTATTTATTTTTTGTTGTTGTTTATTGCGGTAACATTGGTTTGTAACATTGGTTTATAACATTGTATAAATTTCAGGTGTACATCATTATACTTCTGTTTCTGCATGGATTACATCATGTTCTCATGTTCACCACCCAATATTCATTTTTTAGTTTTGATAATTGTGCTATATAAAATGTTAACATTAGGGGAAACTGGGTGTAGGAGAACCCTACTGTTTTTGCAACTTTTCTATAAGTCTAAAATTATTTCAAAATAAAAACTTAAAAAAATTCACATGAATGCTATGAGGTTATATAACATTTTCTGCTTCTCTTTTCTCTGAACTTATACTTGAGATTTGTCTATCAACTAGATTAACTGTTGGGTTTATCCCTCTATTGACGTGCATTGTGGTTTTAATTTGCATTTCCTATGACTAATGATGTTGAGCCCATTTTTGTGTGCTTTTTGACTATTTGTATATCTTCTTTTGTGAAGTGTTCAATTCTTTTGCGGGATGGGTATTTTTAAAGCTTTTAATACTTATTACCTTCCTAAAATTGTACCAATTAATTATTCTCCTGCAAGCAATATATGCAAATACCTATTTCATTCTTATTAGTTTCCATGCTCCATATGCTCATGGTAACTCAACAATGGAAGAATGGAGATAAAATTTTCCTTGGCACTTTGGATTAGGTATCCTTTCTGACTGTCCATAAAGTCTTAAAATACTGTCTTACAGAAAAATGGCTGATGGACAGGACCGGGTGGTTGTTCTAGTGGACATGGACTGTTTTTTTGTTCAAGTGGAGCAGCGGCAAAATCCTCATTTGAGGAATAAACCTTGTGCAGTCGTACAGTACAAAACATGGAAGGGTGGTGGGTATGTATCTTAGTTATTGTTGTAACTGTCAACTACTATTTTAATTCTGTAAGACTACAATGGCACTATGCTAGGTCCTATTTTTGAGATTTCTGAACTGCCGTGTTTGAGATCAAATAGTGGCATCTGTGACCAAAGTTTCTACTATTATGTTTATAGGCTATTCATGTTAAATTTTAATTATTTTTGATTGTGATCATGTAATATTTTTCTGTTTCCCTTTTTTCCTAACCTTAGAATAATTGCAGTGAGTTATGAAGCTCGTGCATTTGGGGTCGCTAGAAGCATGTGGGCAGATGATGCTAAGAAGTTATGTCCAAATCTTCTACTGGCAGAAGTTCGTCAGACACGTGGGAAAGCTGACCTCACCAAGTAAGAAGAAAAGATTGTTTAAGGAGAATGGGAGAGTTGGAAATAATATTCCATGAGGCTAGGAACTGATGTCTCAAATTTGTTTTGTATAAATAACATCTGAAAAAGTTCCCTTTGGTCAGCCAGCTTTTCTGTGTGAAATGAAAACAGATTTTGATATTGTGTTGCAGGAGAAGGTCTGAGTCATCATAATCTATAACAATTGCTGCCCTTAACACCCTTTCAGTTCCTTAATTATTTAAAAATTTGTTGTTATGATTAAAACTTACTACCAATTCCCAGGTTCTCAGGCCAAAAATCTGAAGTGTTTGAATAAGTTGTGAAACTAAGAGTTTTTCCAGAGAAGGCTGAGTCAAACTGACATTCTAGTACGATATCTAGAATTACTTGCCAGAACTGAACAATCTCAAAGGAGATTACCTTCTCTGTTTTTGAACTGAGCTGTCTCTCCCCAAATTTTGGAAGGTTAGCCCTGGAATTGGAGACTTGTATAGGCATAGCCAAGTTAGAGGTAGGTACAAGCCCCAGCCATTATAATAATTCTAATAGCTAGTATGTATTGAGCATATGTCATATGCAAGGTACTGTGTTAAGCTCTCCATAGGCAATATCTCTTAAATCTCACATTGTTATAAGGTAGGTTCTAGTATTAATTACCCCTCCCCTGTGCCACCCCCCAACTCCACCCCCACCCCATCCCCCACCGACACACACACGCACACAGATGAGGAAACAAGTTTAGAGAGGTTAAATAATTTAAGTTCACACAGCTAGAAAGAAGAAGACTGGGGATTCGATTTTTTTCAGATTCCAGTATTCATATCCTCACAGTACACTATATTGTGTGGTGTTTGGGGATCATGCTTTGACTTAAGATTTGAGATATTCCTGAATTCACCTATGAATTAGAAGTTTAAAGGTGGAGTGTCATAGCCAACCTCACATTGGAGTTATTGCCAGAAAAGAAGACAGATTTGACTGAAAATTAATACCTTAACCTTAAAGTAGAATTAATTAGCTAATGGACATATGTTACATTGCACTGAATAGAATTTTATCCTGGTAAAGACAATATAACTTTCCAGAAATATAGGTGTCTTCAGAGTGTGATTTTGAAAAGCTACACGCCACCAACTTTAAACTGGATCATTTCATTCTTAAAATCTTCATCAAATAATGAACAAAGGCAGTTTTTAGAAAATTTAGGAGTGAGTTCATAGACTAGAGAGTTATTAAGACCTGGAGATTTAAAATTCTTATTTTAATAAGTAACCTGAGATACCAGGTTATAACAATATGATTTTCAGAAACATATATACACTAAATTTATCAAATATTCTTAAAAATACCTTGGAGTAATTTGCTCAAGAGGCTGTGAAGGAACACCAACTATTGCAAGAGTATCCTTTCCTTCTCTGTATGTGTGTGAGTATATTGTGCTCTCATGCCCTCACGCACGCTCGCGAGCTCTTTTTTCCCTTGATGTCTGACTCTCCTTTCTCCAACCCAAATAATGATTAAAAGAAAAAAAGCTTTCTCTAATTTTTTCTTTCTCTAATTCTCTCATTTGAGAATGTTTTAGAACAATAATTATGTTAGCTTTTATAGCTATCTTAGTGAAGAGGTGCAAATATTTCCATTTTTATAATAAAAAAATACATTCAACAAGAGCAAAGAACTTACTTTAAATTCCATAGCAAGTCCAAAGCAAGGAAAATATCCATATATTGCCATAGAAAACTAGCTATATACAGCCAACAGAGCTGCTTGTTATGGTTTGAATGGAAGGTATATGGTGAGATTGGTATCCCCTGGGGAAGGCTGTCTGTCTGCCCAGATGCATCACCACATTCTAGACACTTATCTTCAACTTGATAATTTGAATGTTAGTATATCCAGAAGTGATTGGACTTGGTTGTGTGTGTGTGTATATATATATATATGTAGGGAGGACCAACTCACATGTTAATCAAACTCACCAGTGACTGAAGTATAAAATCCATATGTCACTTTGTTAATTTATAATGAGAAATACCATCCTGAGGAAGACCAGATACTCAGGTTCACTGATCAGTGCAGTGTTCCCTGTAAGATACCTCTTATTTGAAGACAAAAGTAGAAGCAGAATACTATGTGGTGGATATATGAAAATAACAGAAGGAATAGGTGATCGTAGTAAAATGTTTTCTAGTAAATAAGTCTGAAGCATTGTTTTCCTCTTTAGAGAGATCCTTGTTTATGGTCGGGATGCTTTCTACTTTGGTATTGCTAGAGTTGCACTAAAAATGTTTGCCTCCATGGTTCTTTTTCCTTGCTTTTGTTATTGACCATCTGCCTGCTCATTCACCCCTTCAGTTGGGCTACTATCTACTCTTTGTCAGTCCGCCCTTTCTCTCTTTAAGGAGACTTACACTGGTTATGTATATTATTGTTCCATTATGAGAGGGAGGGGATGGGGTCAACAATTTCAATGTTGCCTTCTTCTATTGCCTACATGTATAATCTTTATACTTTTTAGGTACCGGGAAGCCAGTGTGGAAGTGATGGAGGTAATGTCTCGTTTTGCTGGGATTGAACGTGCCAGCATTGATGAGGCTTTTCTAGACCTGACCAGTGTTGTACGAGAGAGACTACAAAAGCTACAAGGTCAGCCTATCTCAGCAGACTTGTTGCCAAGCACGTTCATTGAAGGGTTGCCCCAAGGCCCTACAACAGCAGAAGGGACTGTTGAGAAAGGTACTTCCATAGCATCATATTGCTTCTGCTTCCTGCCTTTGGAACCTGCTTTGCTTGGTCACGCTGACCTTTCTTGGATTGATTGAAAGGAAACTTAGACTTCAACCTGAATGAATCACAAAGACTCACATGGAAGGATATACAAATTCTCTTATCTTTCCAGGTATATTGATATTGAGAAGCTGTGAAATCTGTATGAAATCAAGTTTCTCTTCGATATAACTAGGGCAGATTAGAGTTATCAATAGAAGCCTGATGAGCACTTCCATCATTTGTAGGTTAATTTGTATTATTGTAACTTGGTTTCTTCATCGTAAGAAGGGTGAGCTTTTTTAAGGGGGAACTTCAAATAGAGGGAGTTGAATTTCTAATCAGTTCTTACACAATATCATCAATGGGCTCTGCAAGGCCTCTCTCATTTTATTTTACTTATTTTTACTTCTTTTCCCCTTCATAGTGATTCCCCCTACTCCCTCTACCCTCCCACCCCTCACACCCTCTAGCACCCACTGATATATTTGGTGTATCTTCTTAAATATGTATATGTCTTTATAAATTATATAGTGTTGCTTGTATATGTGCTTTTTATCTTTTTTTATTTCTTTTATTTTTGGTGAGGAAGCTTGTCCATGAGCTAACATCTGTTGCCAATCTTCCTCTTTTTGCTGAGAAAGATTGGCTCTGAACAAACATCTGTGCCCATCTTCCTCTATTTTGTATATGGGACGCCTTCACAGCATGGCTTGATGAGTGGTGCATTGGTCTGCACCTGGGATCCGAACCCTCGAACCCCAGGCCGCTGTAGCGGAGCGTGCAAACCCAACTACTATGCCACCCGGTGGCCCCTGTATATGTGCTTTTTAAATTTGTGCTTTTTTTGAGGAAGATTAGCCCTAAGCTAACATCTGTTGCCAATCCTCCTCTTTTTGCTGAGGAAGATTGGCTCTGGGCTAACATCCATGCCCATGTTCCTCTACTTTATATGGGACGCTGCCACAGCGTGGCTTGACAAGCAGTGTGTCGGTCTGTGCCCGAGATCTGAACCTGTGAACCCTGGGCTGCTGAAATGGAGCGTTTGAACTTAACCACTATGCCACCAGGCCAGCCCCTTAAATGTGTGCTTTTTAATTACAAGATAGTATTGTATTATAGATCTCATTCTTTTTCTTAATTTTCTTTCAATGGTGATTTTACAGATCTATCCATGTAGGTGTATTTATGTGTAATTGATTGCTTTTAATTGCAGCATAATCCATGATATGGACCTTCCATGTTTACAGACCATTCTCCTAGCAATGAACTCATTTGTTGTTTCTAACTTCCTACTATTTATATGATGAATGTCCTCATTCATTGTCTTTTGGACCAATGCAAGGGTTTCTCCAGGAAATGTTTTCAGGAGTGGACTGCTAGGTCATAGGATATACACATATACTTAGTTTCACTAAATACTGCCAAATTGCTCACCAGAATGGCTGTAACAGTTTAACCTCCCCGTGGGCAGTTCATAAGAATTCCCATTTCCCGCTTATCCTCACCAGCAATTGGTATTATCTAATGTTTAAAAATATTTGCCAATGTGATGGCTATAACGTGGTATTTTGTATTTTTGGTTTGTTTTAATTTACATTTCTCTATTTACTAATTGAGGTTGAGCATCTCTTTATATACTTGTTAGCCAATTGAGTTTCTACTTTTGTAAATTGCTTATTTATAATCTTTACCCAATTTTCCATTGAATTTCCTGCCTTTTTTTTTGTAAGAGTTCCTTATATATCCTAGTATTAGTCCCTTGTCTATTTTTGACATTGCAAATATCTTCTCCCAAGTCTGTCATCCATTGACTTTGTTTACGTTGTACTTTGCTGAACAAAATTCTTTTAGTCTATCAGTTTTTCACCTTATGGCTTGTGCATTTTTTTGTGTGTGTGTGTGAGGAAGATCAGCCCTGAGCTAACATCTGCCAATCCTTCCTCTTTTTGCTGAGGAAGACTGGCCCTGGGCTAACATCCGTGCCCATCTTCCTCCACTTTATATGGGATGCCACCACAGCATGGCTTGACAAGCGGTGCGTTGGTGTGCGCCCGGGATCCGAACTGGCGAACCCCAGGCCACCGCAGCGGAGCGTGCGCACTTAACCACTTGCGCCACCAGGCTGGCCCCATGGCTTGTGCATTTTGAATCTCATTTTAGACATTCATTTCTACTACCAGAAGTTCACAAAGACATTTTTCTGCATTTTATTCTATTTGCCTTATAGTTTATTTTTAGATATTTCAACCATATGGAGTTCACCTTTTTATTTGATTTAAGGTAGGGAGCCACCTTAATTATTATTCTTATAGTGAGCCAGTTTTCCCAACAATTATTTATTAAACCCTCCATTATTTCTCAACTTCCTATATGTAAGTGGGTCTGTTTCTGTAGTGACCCATTAGTCTGTCTGCTTCTACTCCAGAAATATTGTTTTTATTACTGTTTGTAGTATGTCATAATATTTGATAAGGACTCCCCTCTGCTTTTTTTTTTTTTTCAAAATTATCTTAGCTGTTTGTGCACCTTTATTGTTCAGTATGCATTTTAGAATACATCAGTTGAATTCCTCAAAAACTCCTGATGGAAATTACATTGACTTTACATATTTAGAGAGGATAGTTATCTTAATGTTAAATTATCTCATCTATAAACATATCATAGCTCACCAATTTTTAGGTCTTCATTTATGTCCCTTTTAGTGATTTTTTTTTAAGTTAAAATTTTTGATTTGTCTGTTGTAATATTTCTGCTTCTTCTGAGGTGTTGAATCCAGTATATTTTCCTTTTTCTTTCTCATCTAAACTTCTAATTATAATATATAGAATTATGTAATATATATAATATATATAAAGTATACTGATTGTAAGTGTACATCTTGACTAATTTTCATAAAGTAAACCCCTTCTGTAAGCAGCACCCAGATCAAAAAACAACATCAGAACTCTAGAAGCCTACTTTGCTACCCTTCCAGTCACTATCCATCCGTCTCTTGCCTCTCCTACAGTAACCACTGTTCTGATTTCTATTTAGCTTATTTTTAAACTTTATAAAATTGAAGTCATGCAGTATATACTCGAGTCTGCCTTCATTCACTCAACATTGTCTTTGTGAGATTCATCCATTCTGTGTATGTAGTTGAGTTTGTTTACTGTCATTGCTGTGTAGTATTCCATTATATGAATATACCACAATTTATCCATTTTACTATTGATGAATATTTGGGTTATTTCCAGTTTGGGGCTATTAAAACTAGTTCTGCTATGAACATTCTTGTAAATATCTTTTGGTGAACAAATGTATGCATTTCTGTTGGGTATGTGACTAGAAGTGCTCATTGTAGGGTTTGCCTATATTCAGCTTTAATTTGCCTATAGTCAGCTTTAGTAGATACTTCCAAACAGTTTTCCAAAATGGTTGTACCAATTCATAATCTCACTAGCAGCATATGAGAGTTCCAGTTGTTCCACATCCTTGTCAACACTTGCTTTTTTCTTTTTTTTCATTTTAGCCATTTTGATGGATGTGATAAAACCACATTGTGGATTTAGTTTGCATGTCCCTGTTGTTAATGAAATAGAGCACCTTTTTGTAAGTTTATGGACCATTTATATATCTTCTTTTATGAAGTGCCTGTTTAAGTCTTTTGTACATTTTTTGGTTGGATTGTCTTATTCATCTGTAAGACTTCTTTATATATTCTGGATATGGGTCCTTTATCAAATATATGTACTGCAAATATATTCCAGTCTGTGGCTTTTTTTTCACCCTCTTAATGGTGGCTTTTGATGAACAGAGGTTCTTAATTTTAATTTGGTCCAATTTATCTTTTTTTATGGATAGTATTTTTTATGTCCTGCTTAAGAAATCTTTACCTACCTCAAGGTCATGAACAAATTCTTCTGTCTTATTCTAGAAGCTTTATTGTTTTGCCTTTTACATTTAGATTTAAAATCCATTGTGTGTGTGTGTCTGTAGGGTGTGAGGTAGGGATCAAGATTCCTTTTTTTATTATATGAGTATCCAATTATTATATCTTATTAAAGCTTTACTTTTTTTCTATATAAAGGTCTTGTGCATTCATTTGTTATGTTAGCTCCTAGATGCTTTAATTTTTTTATTGCTATTGTGATTTTACATTTTTTTCTGTTGTATTTTCTCCTTGACTATTGATGTGTAGGGGAATGATGTAATTTTTTCATAAGTTCATCTTTATTTATCTACCTGTCAAAAACTTGTGATATAATCTGCATGAAAGTGCTTTAATAAATAAAATGTACTTGATGGTTAAAAATATTTTCTTATGGGCTGGCCCCGTGGCTTAGCGGTTAAGTGCGCGCGCTCCACTACCGGAGGCCTGGGTTCGGATCCTGGGTGCACACCGACGCACTGCTTCTCCAGCCATGCTGAGGCCCCGTCCCACATACAGCAACTAGAAGGAAGTGCAGCTATGACACAACTATCTACTGGGGCTTTGGGGGAAAAAATAAATTAAAAAAAAATTAAAAAAAAAAAAAGTATTTTCTTAGACTAGAATAAAATTAGGGCAATAAAATCTTGCTTTTGTGTTAATATTAGATTATGATAGTTCTGGGTAACCAGAGCTAAGAGAATCTGGGTCTTATATTTTTTTAATCAAATATTATGAAAGTGGAACTCACCTGGATCTCCCAGAACAAATAATTCTGCATCTAGAGGTTTTTCAACAGGGTGTCTACACTTTTTTTCTAGACATTTTTCTAGTACTTTTGATAATGGCTATATTCAAAACACTGTATCTATTTTCCCCTTCATTTGTAACATGTACTTTTAGAACTATTATTTTGTAACATTATTCAGAAGAGCTCTTTCAGTAAAAAACTTAGAATGTTGGACATTAACAAAAAGGAAACTGGATACAAATCTATAGTAAGTTAGCTTCTTGGGGGGAACTGTAAGCCAATTTGTTATTACTTGTAAAAACTATACACATTTGTCTGGAAAAAGCTCCAAGAGAGTTTAGCTTATTTCTGGTTATAGTGGCGAATTTCCCATGGGTTCCATATTTTAAAATAAGATGTAAGATGTCAAGTTTCCTTTTGCTGTTGAACAGTTGTATGATATGCCTTTAATATGTTGTGTTGAAGGGTAATAGTAGAACTGCCCAGGGAAGCTTGTGGGAAGGACCATTGAGGAATTATTTTATTCTCTGATCCTGATTTAGCAGAGTTTATCAAGCTAAAGGCTGTAGATCCTTTAGTTCTTTAGGGAAAATACAATGAACAATAAAAATGTGCCACTTAAAGGAGGCAAAATTATGTACATAAACATTTGATGATGAAACATGTCATGATTTTCTTTATTATTCTGGGATCAGAGTCAGAAATTTAATGATCATAATAAGGAAGATTTTCTTTCGTCTCAGCTGTGTGTATCACATTTTATTGAGTGGCTAATTTTTTTTAAATAAAAAATTGGTTTTTTGAGGGCTATATACCCTTTTTTGTGTGTGTGTGTGAGGAAGATCAGCTCTGAGCTAACATCCATGCCAATCCTCCTCTTTTTTTTTGCTGAGGAAGACCGGCCCTGAGCTAACATCTATTGCCAGTCCTCCTCCTTTTTTTTCCCTTTTTCTCCCCAAAGCCCCAGTAGATAGTTGTATGTCATAGTTGCACATCCTTGTACTTGCTGTATGTGGGACGCCACCTCAGCATGGCTGGACAAGCGGTGCATTGGTGCGCGCCCGGAATCCGAACCCGGGCCGCCAGTAGCAGAGCGCCTGCACTTAACCGCTAAGCCACGGGGCCGGCCCTACCCTTTTGAAAATCTGTTGAAAGCTGTGCACCTTTGCTTGCCTTGGAAAAATACATATCTACACATTAGACAATTGTGTGTGCAGTTTTCGGGAGATTCACAGACCCTCTGAAACCCACATACCTCAGAGTAAGAACTATTATTACACATTACATTGGTTCTGGGCTGCAATTCATTGTTGAAGAGTTCTCTGGCTGAAAATGATGGTACATACCTTCGTTGGTGGTCAGATATTACTTCAACTCAAATGGATGTGCTCCTCTTTCTTCTACACCTATCTTTCTTACCAATGTACATTTTTATTTAAAATGCCAATGTTTATAAAGAAGTGTTAGCAAGACTGGCCCTGTGCTAACATCTGTTGCCAATCTTCCTCTTTTTCTTTTTTCTCCCCAAAGCCCCAGTATGTAGTTGTATATCATAGTTATAGAGTTGTAGCTCTTCTATGTGGGACACCACTTCAGCATGGCTTGATGAGTGGTGAGTATGTCCGCACCCAGGATCCGAACCTGCAAACTCTGGGCCACCAAAGCAGAACACGTGAACTTAACCGCTACACCACTGGGCCAGCCCCAGAAGTCTTATTTCTATGTCTTATATATCTGTTGCTTTAATGTGTCCAGTTTAAATATTAAGCTTCCAGGTGCAGTGATATCTTATTTATAGAGTTCAGAACAGTGCAATGTCTAGTAAATGGTTTATGATGATATTTCATATCATATTCCTGAGTCTTCATATGATGTGTACAGCCAAAAGAACTGATAACAGAAATTAGCTGATCTAAGGGCATATAAGTTTCCCAGAAATTATTTTTCATGGATGTGACATATTTTAAATCTAGGAAAAGAGACCAGGTATTTGTGATGTTTTGATACTGATGTTCCCATTCAACTTTACAATCCTGCCTCTTTTTTTTTTCTTTTTTGTGAGGAAGATCAGCCCTGAGCTAACATCCATGCCAATCTTCCTCTTTTTGCTGAGGAAGACTGGCCCTTGGCTAACATCTGTGCCCATCTTCCTCCACTTTATATGGGACGCTGCCACAGCATGGCCTGACAAGCAGTGCATCCGTGTGCGCCCAGGATCCGAACCTAGGCCGCCACCAGCGGAGTGTGCGCACTTAACCGCTACGCCATGGGGCCGGCCCCCATCCTGGCTTTTAATTCAAAGCTGGCAGTCTTGCTCAGTAATGCTGCATTTACAACTCTGTATTTTCTGTTTCTGAAATAGTTATGTGTGTGGAAAGTTTAAGTAGTAGGATTATTTAAAAATAATACTCAAAAACTCCCAGTGAAAACTTTCCCTTTGGGGCCATTTTGTAACTAATTTTTGTTAACTAAGGAACTCATTTGTTCTCTCCTCTCGTTGCTTGCTCTTAATTCATTTCTTTCTAAGCACATATTGAACATCTTTGAAACAGTTGTGTTTCAAATCAACTGTCAAAGATGAGAGTTGTGGGAGTTGGAGATACGCCTTGCCAGCTTTGAAGAAGTAAGCTGCCTTCTTATGAGAGGGCCTTTGGAGAAGCCCCCATGGCTAGGCCCTGAGAGCTGCCCTCTGCTGACAGCCAGCAAGAAAACAAGGAGCTTAATCCTACAGCCACAAGATGATAAATTCTGCCAACAACCAGAAGGAACTTGGAAGGCACTAATCAGTTCGTAGTAGAGAGGAGGGCACACCTGTTATCAGTACAGGGACTTCTCTTTTGTAGTTACAGTCCCTGGAGTTGTGGAGTCTAGCTAGAGGTTTATCAGTTTAACCCCAAAGTTTTGGCACAAGTCATTAATGCTCATTCTTATGCCCGTTCTATTCAACGTTGTACTGGAGGTACAAGACGGTGCCATCAGAACAGAAGAGGAAATAAAAGATATTCAGCTGTGAAGGAAGAAGTAAACCTTCTTTGCAGGTGACATGACCATGTTTGTAGAACATCCCAAGGAATCGACGTCTCTCCCCCGAAAAAACCAACAAAATTAGAATAAGCGAGATTAGCATTTTGCAAAGGTCAAAGTCAGTACGCAAAAATCAATAGTATTTCTATATACTAATATTAAAAATGGGAAATTAAAATTTAAAAAGCAATATCATTTGCAATAGCATTAAAATCATGAAATTATTAGAGGTAAATTTAACAATATACATGAGAAACCAGTTCAGTGAAAAGTACAAAACATCACTGAGAGAAATTAAAGAAGATGAAATCAATGGAGAGACATACCATGCTCATGGATCAAAAGACTAAAGATTATTAAAGCTCAAGTCTTCCCAAATTGACCTAAAGATTCATTGCATTCCCTTGCAAAATCCCAGCAGGATTGTATAAAATTTGACAAACTGATTTTAAAATTTGTAAGGAAAGGCAAACAACTTTGAAAAAGAAAAAAACAAGTTGGAAGACTTACACTGCCTGATTTTAAGACTTCAGTATAAATTTACAGTAACGGGCAGTGTGGTATTGGTGTAAGGTGAGACATATAGAGCAATGGTATGTACAGAAGAGAAAGCACACAGTCCCCACAATTGTTTTGGTCACTTGGTTTCCACAAAGGTACCCAGATAATTCACTGGAAGAGGAAAGTCTTTTCTCAGCTTTAGTGGGCATTTTACACCAAAAACTACCTGAATCTTCTCCCTCTAGTCCAGTGTATCAGAGAAAAACCAAAATTTTATAGGTTCTTCTTACTAGAGAAGAGAAGGAAACAAAAGAAGGCTGCTGATTTTCTGCAGTCCTGATGAATTGATGTGGATACAGAGTAACAGGAGATCACAGTGTTACCTCATCCAGAAGAGCAATAATGAAGAAACCTACAGCAGAGAAAATTTGGCTCTACTAGTTAAGAAAAAGAGTCCAGAAAACCCCATAATTTCAATAAATTATTCATATTTTTATGTTTCCCAAATCTAATATATGGTTTTAAATGAAGGATAACATTTATTGTGGTTTTTTTTTTTTTTTTGGTGAGGAAGATTAGCCCTGAGCTAACATCTGTTGCCAATCCTCCTCTTTTTTTGCTGAGGAAGATTGGCCCTAGGCTAACATCCATGCCCATCTTCTTCTACTTTATACATGGGACTCCTGCCACAGCATGGCTCAATAAGCGGTGCGTAGGCCTGCGCCTGGGATCCGAACCTGCAAACCCTGGGCCGCTGAAGCGGAGCACGTGAACTTAACCACTACACCACTGGGCCAGCCCAACATTTATTGTTCTTAATATATGCCAAGGCACTGTGCTAAGGAGCTTTACATAAGATTATATATCTATTAATCCTCACAATAATCCTATGAGGCACAGAACTCTCATCCTCATTTTATAGACAACGAAACTGAAGCTTAGAGAATTATGTAACTTTCTCAAAGTCACATAGTAAGTTGTGAAGCCAATATTTGAACCCTGCCTGACTGCAGAATGTGTTCTCTGCTACACCTGTTACAGATAAGAGCTAAAAGACTTTAGTGGGGCACCCCAAAGTTAGCCAATGTAATTGGAGAGGACCTCATGGTAGATGAGACTTGAATAAGCCCTGAAGTATAGATATGATTTATGTAAGCAGAGGAGAGAAGAACAGAGTTAAAGAGTAAGAGCAGGGAAATAGAATAAATGATATCTTAAGATAGAAGCATGATATATTCAGGAAATTGTAAGGATATAACAAACTTGGGATTAGCGGAAGATAAATTGAAAAGGGCAGATGGTGTTCAATGCCAATTTTTAGAGTTGGTACTTTATTCTGTAGGTGTGAGAGAGCAAATGACAGTTTTGAACAGGGGATAAGATTCATAACATTGGTATTTGATAATATTTAATTTGTGGGCATTGTGTAGAATGCATTCAGGGAGAGGGTGGTTTAGGAGTTAAGGTGGTCTAGGCAAGAATGAAGAAAAATTGAATAAAATAGGGTGGGTTGCAGTGGATATGTGAAATATTTTGAAGTGGGCTTTGTTGACTAACTAAATAATGGGGAATGAAAGAAAAGAAGCCACTATTATTTGGACTTTAAGACTTAACTAGCAATAGGGTATTGTTTGGGAAAGTGAGCCTTTGAGGAGGAAGATATAATAAAGGTTGATTTTAGTTCTGTTTAGTTTGAAACTATAATGAAAAATTCAAGAAGTGTTATTGTGTAGGGAGGTGGAGATAAGGGATTAGAGTCTAAGAGTCTGGGGATAGAGATTAAGATTTACATGTGCTCAGCATAAGCAAACTGAAACATAAGCCAGTACCAGCTCACCAAGAGAAAAAAGCATATATACAGAGAAGAGGAGAGTGTTGCTCAGTGTCTACAGTTACAGTGTTAGAGGAGGGAGATAAGCCAGCAAAGGAAAGAAGCAGGAATCATCAAGAGTTGGAAGATATTTCCTTCTGTGTGCTCATCTTCCTCCTCTTCTCTATATATGTCAACCTTCACTCTACCTCGCCAAGATACTTTGAGCGTATTTTCTTACCTTGTTCATACCTCATTACTGCCTCTAAAGCAGCATGTCTCTATTTCCTATGTACCGAACTCTCTTGCTATATAATTATTTTTGTATGATTTTTCAAAATTGTGACTAGTTCTAAATTGATAGTAAGATATTTTCAAGGCCCTGAGTCCCAAGCTCCATCTAATTTAAATAGCTTGTCAGAAGAATAAATCTTCTAGTGCCTCTGATTGGATTTTAAGCTACTCAACTGGAACTAGCCTCTAAAAATATAGAAATACTAACAAGTTTATATTGAAGTGTGAGTTCTGAATATTTTCTAATTGAATAACATAGAATTCTTGGGGATATACAAGGGGAAGTTGGAGGAAGAATGTTCAAGAGAACTGAAGAGAGAAAACAGATGTGCTTTTAAATCACTGCTCATGGAAGATAATATTAATACAAAATATTTGTTGCATATTAGAACCATAAGGTTCAGCCTGTGCTGAAGCCAAGGCTGCTGGAATTGGTATGAAGGAGAAATTGATCTCTCTTGTGAGTACTGGATAGTCTTGCAAAATGGCTGCCATTTTTTGTGACAAACTACATGTCTAAAGTACCTGAAATCTAAGCATTTTTGTATTAGATAACACAAATAAAATCCTGATTTAAAAAAAAATGTCTGAATGTGACCTCTCAACTTTTTCAGAGGAGATGCGAAAACAAGGCTTACTTCAATGGCTTGATTCTCTTCAAATGGATAACCCCACCTCTCCAGAGCTGCAGCTCACCATGGGAGCAGTGATTGTGGAGGAAATGAGAGCAGCCATAGAGAGGAAGACTGGCTTTCAGTGTTCAGCTGGAATTTCACACAATAAGGTGAAGGCTAATAGATTTCAAAGAGAAACACAGATATTTGTAGTTAAATACAGCAATCATAGATATGAGTGGGGCATTTAAGTCATTACACATATACTTTGAAATGGGTTTCTATTTAAAATTCATGTTGAGGACCAAATAAAAGCCTAAGTAATTCTTTAATGAACCAGCCTTGGTGGTCTAGTGGTTAAGATTTGGCACTCTCACCTCCGCGGCGTGGATTCCTTTCCTGGTCAGGGAACCACACCACCCATCTGTCAGTTGTCATACTGTGGCAGCTGAGTGTTGCTGTGATCTGAAAGCTATGCCACCAGTATTTCAAATACCAGCAGGGTCACCCATGGTGGATGGGTTCAGTGAAGAAAGACTAGGAAGAAAGACCTGGCTACCCACTTCTGAAAAAATTGGCCATGAAAGCCCTATGAATAGCAGTGGAGCATTGTCTGATACAGCCCCTGAAAGGGTAAGAGGATGGTGCAAAAAGACGGGGCAGGGTTCTGCTCTGCTGTATACAGGGCTGCTAGGAGTCAGAATTGGCACTAACAACAAAAATTCTTTAATGTGGGAATCAACATTGAACATGTACTTTCCTAAGAAGCAGGCTGAAAATTTGCAGAACATATTTATATAGTTGCATCCCAAGTATTTCCTTAGTGATTGAACTCTCTACAGGAAGGAGGAGGCTAGTCTTTGAATTTTATGTATGAATCTATTTCTTTTCCTTTCACTTGCTGGATATTCTAGTATTATCCCATTTCTTATGTGGAGTTGCCTGAGTGTTTTATGCTTTTGCCCATTCCCACTTTTCTAATGAGAGCAATAAGAGAATGGAGCAGTAAAATTTTATTAATTTGGATCACTTTTTTCACTTAGGGAATACAGACAATTCTCAATAATCCAGGGGCAGAATAACTGGTTTTCTGATTCAAGTGCAGTGAGGGCCTGGGATCTTCATCCCCTTCAGTCCAGGCTCAATCATTGGGCGGTGGCTCATTATCCTTGGTTACTACCTTCTCCCCCTTCCTCCAGTAGGAGGAAAGTTGCCAAACTACCTGGCAGAGCTTTGTGGGTTTTTTTCTGGTTGGGTGGAGGGAGGGGAAACCAAAGTCCCCATGTAGTAATTTAAACCAGACTAAATGTTGCCCAGTAGAATTTCCAGAGAATCTCTCCAATGAAGTTAAAGATTGATTTTATACTTTTCCTACCAATTATAATTTGTGAAATGATACCACTAAAGTACCTTATTCTTTGACAAGAGTTCTCCAGGATTTAATTTTTTTCAATTTGAAGTCTTGTTTATAGTATAAGAAGATTTTTGCTATTGGAGAATGATTTTGAGCCTAATTTCTATTGAACCAGATACTAAATTATGGTAATCTATATTAAATCTGAGACTCAAAATGGACTAACCATTAATCAAGAAGTGTAAATAAATGGTGTAGGGTAAAACAAACTTGTTTTACCATCTTAAGTTTCTTCTGCAGCTTCTCTTCATTTACCCTCTTGAAGTGGGAGAACCTCAAGGAATAGATGGGGGCGGAAAAAACTACTAAAGGAAAACCGAGAATGGAAGATGTGAAAAGAACAATGAGGATAATGATAGTGGGTCATGTTTTCCACTGAGGATGTTGTGGCACACCACGGTTTAGAGATGTCTTGAGTTTCTGGTTTTGTTTTTGTTTTTAATGTGGAAACCATTAGTTACAGCCCTTAAGCTGTGCCTGTATGTGTGTGTTCATATTCACCAACTCTGTGTGTGGGTGGCGTTGACAATAATCAGGTTTTATACTTTCCATGTTCCAGGTCCTGGCAAAACTAGGCTGTGGACTAAACAAGCCCAACCACCAGACCCTGATCCCACATGGGTCAGTCCCACAGCTCTTCAGCCAAATGCCTATTAGCAAAGTGTAAGTATTCAGGGAGCACCTTAAATTTCACTCACACACTTGTGAAGGCACTCTCTGTAGTTTCTTCTGTTCCTTATAAAGATTGGAGCCAGGGAAAATGGGTACCAGGGAGGTAGGAGGGAAATAACACAGAAAGTTTTGAAAAACACACTTAGACTTTTTTCTTAATGAACCTTCAATTCTGGATTACCTGTGGAAGACACTTAATCCTAAATTTTAAAAAATGAACTGATTTTTAGCTATAAGTTTAACTTCTCTCTAGGCTTTTTATTCAAGTCTATTACTAAATAACAAAATAAATAGGAATTTTCCTTCTTTTCTTTCTTCTAATATCACATCAAGGTGTTCAGGGCTACTGAATTGCTCCAAACCAGGCATGAGAAAAGAAGCCAAATAAAATGAATAACTAGGTTGTGCCTACCAACTGTGTGTCCTTGACAAAGGCTTATAATATTGTTGAAGGGACAAAATATAACAGTTCAAAGCAACAAAGTGCTATCACAAGACTGTACACGAGTAATTGCTGCTAAATGAATTGTATAGATAGTGACCAAACTCACAGAGGAGAAGAGTAATCTGAGAAGGATTTATGAAAAAGGCATGGGATTTTGTTTTGAGATTTGGCAAAATTTGGAGAGTCAGATGAGAATAGAAGAGCAATATTGATTAGGAGAATGTTTTGAACACAAAGGGGGAAAGTATAAGATATTTTCAGTGAACTGGGACATAAACTAGTTTAGCTGGACCATATTGAGAAAGTGATAAGTGATCTTATAGGACTGAAAAGATAAGTTGAGGACAGATTATAGGAAGCCTAAAAGGCCAAGCTGAATAATTTTGACTACATTCTTAAATATAAAAGGTTTTAGCCATGAAAGGGATTTGTTTTGGGATTGGAATTTTAATCCCTAAATGGGACAGTAGATCCTATATAATTGAAAGTTTTATATACAGTTGACTTGATAACTAATGACTTTAACCTTTTGTTTATGCTATTGTTAATCTTCTTCCCATGTCTTAACTCCCAGAGTATCAGAATTCTCAGAATCATCTAGTCTTAAGCTAGAAAATTAATGGTCTACAGGACCAATATGTGCTCTCTCTTTTTTGTGTGTGTGAGGAAGATCAGCCCTGAGCTAACATCCATGCCAATCCTCCTCTTTTTGCTGAGGAAGACTGGCCCTGAGCTAACATCTATTGCCAATCCTCCTCCATTTTTTTTTCCCTTTTTCTCCCCAAAGCCCCAGTAGATAGTTGTATGTCATAGTTGCACATCCTTCTAGTTGCTGTACATGGGATGCCACCTCAGCATGGCCGGACAAGCGGTGCATCGGTGTGCACCCAGGATCCCAACCCAGGCCGCCAGCAGTGGAGCACGCACACTCGACCGCCAAGCCACGGGGCCGACCCTCTCATTTTTTTTTTGAACCTACTTACACGAGCAAAATACCTTATGTCTAGCAAAATACCTTATGTCTGCTGCTAACGAGATATTTATGATGTGACCTATAAATTCTTTGTCTTTTTTGTTAGCCGTAATCTTGGAGGAAAGCTAGGGGCCTCTGTCATTGGAATACTGGGGATAGAATACATGGGTGAACTGACCCAGTTCACTGAATCCCAGCTCCAGAGTCATTTTGGGGAAAAGAATGGGTAAGTGATTCCTAATACTTTTAAATCATAACCTTTATGGAGATGCTAAATTCAAATATAGACAAAAGCATCTAGTAAAATCTAGACCTATCTTTAGGTTAATGTTTGTTCTTCAAGGTAATTTCATTGGTCTTTTTGCTTTAAAATATTAGATCACTATGGCCTATCAGTCTGGAGTAGTTTTCTCATGTACCTAAATAGGTTGATGGATAGGAACTGTTACTTTGAAGCTTGGATATATACAACATTTGTGTGTACTAAGATGCTGATATTCCCTTAAAATCCTTGTATTTAGGCTTAGTAAGTACCAAAAAACTTGAGGATATGAATCAATGGCTTGCTTGGCACTTTTCCAAAAATACAGCTGATGACTTGGCTTTGGAAAGCATAACTGGTGTCCCTCTCCTTGGCAATATATTGCACTGGAATTCATGGGGAAGGGCAGGGATTCTGTCAGAGGTGAGGTATACTTAATTTTGGACAAATTCTTCCTTTTTCATGAAAGGGATAAAAGGGTAGTATAATATAGGTATTTTGTTTTGTTTTAACAACAATAATCATTTGCTTTCACCTTAAACTTTTTTGCTGGTTTTATTAGTTCTTGGCTATATGCCATGTGCCGTGGGATTGAACATGATCCAGTTAAACCCAGGCAAATACCCAAAACCATTGGCTGCTGCAAGAACTTCCCAGCAAAAACGGCTCTGACAACCCCGGAACAGGTAGGCAGGCATTCTTGACAGAATATTGCCTCTTTTAAGGGGGTTAGGGGGTAGGTTTTGGTAGCTGTGGAAGGTTTAATAAGTTAGATGGGACCTTTATGCTGTAAAGTATGAAGGGAATAGAAGTCCTTTTTTTGTGTTGAAGATTGACTAAACTTGTGATTTATTATTTTTTCCTTTTTTTCACCTAAAAAAGAAATAAAATGGAACTGATTGAAGTTCGAAATGGAATTACTCATTTTTTGGTAGGTGGAAACTTGGAAGGCCTAGGATATTGTACCTCGAGTTTATGTCTTTTCTTTTTTCTCAGAGCTGGAACATGCCTGAAGTTCACCTGATGGCATGCCAGCAGGAAAAGAAAATGAAAATCTTGAGCTAGGGCAGGTCAGAGTACTGAAGACTTCTATGATCTGGGGATCCCTTGGTTATGGGGGAGCCTTTTTTGCACACTTCCATTTGGGCGAGAACTGAACAAATCCACCATCTAGTTCTATGATAAACCTAGAGTTTTTAAGTGAAAGATTAAAATCTCAATACTTTTTTAGGTACAATGGTGGCTTTTGCAATTAGCCCAGGAACTAGAGGAGAGACTAACCAAGGACCAAAATGATGTAAGATTTTCTTTCTTTTTTCCTGGGATGAGCTTTGGGATTTAAATACCAGTTGCTTCTTACCTTATGAAGTAGAAACAAAGATACAAAAAGACACCAGCCTAGGAAATTTTAAGAAATCGTTTATCTTTTTCCATAAAACTCAACATGATCTTTGAAAGCCTGGATCTTTGAACATAAGACCTCACTACCCCTGTCTCCCTCATTACCATTTGCCTCTACTTTCTTGTAGATTTCTTACCTAACTCCTGCTGCAACCCTGAATATACAGTGGTTCTTCATCAGAGCACTGAGCCATTAAGTAGGACAGTTAGGAAGTGGACTATAAATTATTGGACCTAAACATAGTCCATCTGACGAAGAAGTACTGGCAGTTTTAGAGACAGAATATTACACCAAAATTTTGACATCTGATGATTAGTTTCTTTATCCTCTCCTTTTTTTCCCAAACAACTTTATTAGACATATATTTTATATACCATAAAATTGATCCTTTATAGTATACAGTTCAGTAGTTTTAGTATATTCCAGAGTTGTTCAACTATTCCAGTCAATTTAAGAACATTTTCATCACACACACAAAGAATCCTATACCCATTAGGAGTTACTCCCCCAGCCCTAGGCAACCACTAGTTTGCTTTTGCTTTGTGTATCTATAGATTTACTATTCTGGACATTTCATATAAATGGAATAATATAATATGTGGCCTTTTGTTACTGGCTGGAAATCTTTCAGATAACATAATATTTTCAAGATTCACCCATATTGTAGCATGTATCAGTACTTTATTCCTTTTTATGACTGAGTAACATTCTGTTGTATGGATACACCACATATTGTTGATCCATTCATCAGTGAATGGATATTTGAGTTGTTTCCACTTTTCGGCTGTTATGAGTAATGTTGCTATGAACATTCATGTTCAAATTTTTGTGTAGACATATGTTTTCATTTCTCTTGGGTATATACCTAAGAGTAGAATTGCTGGGTTACATGGTAACTCTAAGTTTAGCATTTTGAGGAACTGCCAGACTATTGCTGCACTGTTTTACATTCCAAGAAATATAAGCGAGTTCTAACTTCTCTAGATCTTTGTTATTTCTTTTTTTATTTTAGCCATACTAGTGGGTGTGAAGTGGTATCTCACTGTGGTTTTCAGGTGCTTATTGGCCATTTTCTTACCTTCTTTGGAGAAATGTCTGTCGAGATCCTTTGCCCATTTTTGAAATGGGTTATTGTCTCTTTATTATTGAGTTTTAAGAGTTCTTTATATATTCTGAGTATAAGTCCTTTGTCAGATATATAATTTGCAAATATTTCCTCCCATTCTGTGGGTTTTCTTTTCACTTTCCTGATGGTATTGTTTGATGTGTTTGCTGTGTCCTCTCCTGTTGAAACATCTGGGAATCCTACAAGTCAACTGTACCCTATCATGAATCATCCAAAACCACCGGTTTGTCCCTTTTTAGCTGAATTGGTGGTGAATGTTCTTTGGTAGACAACATAAAGAGGGATATGATCCCAGTTGTGTTATGGGCATATTGACTTTGTCCACTAGGTGTCACTCTGTTCTCCTCTCTCTATAATAAGCCCCTGGGCTTTTCTTCCCACTTTGTATCCATAGGGATCCTGAAAATGAATCAATCCTTAAGCTGCCAAAAAGAATTGTGACATAGAAGATCCAGTCACTTCACTGTTTAAAATATTCTGGTGGCTTCCCTTCACACTAAGTCATGTGTGGATTTCTTTTCTCTTATTCTATAACCAATATGATTTGATGTCTGGCTACTTCTCTGACCTCATCTCCTATCCTCTCCCCTTACTCACTCTGCTCCAGCCTCCACTCCACTGGCCTCCTTCCCTTTTATTTAACACACCAAGTAAGCTCCCACCTTTGCACTTTGTACTTGCTGTTCCTTAGGTCTGGAGAATCTTTGCTCATATATTCTTAAAATTTGTTCCTTCACTTTATTCAGGTCTCTGCTCAAATTTCACCTTCTCCAAGAGGCATTCCTCAATTACCCAATCACATCAGCAGCCTCCATCACTCTCTGCCTTACTCTACTTTTTTCCATAGCAGTTTGTAGTCATTTCTATTACATGCCTACTTGTTTATTACCTGTAGATCCTACTATAAGGTAAGATCCATGAGGGCCTGGACTTTATTTTGTTCTCTCCTGTATCTCCAGACAGTGTCTGATACATAGTAGGCATTTAGTTATAGTTGAATGGTTTTAGTTAACAAGGACTCATTTGTAATTGCCAATTTGTATTCTCTCAAGATATACAAATCTGTATGAATTGTACCTACAAAATGTACAAAAATACAAAATATATTTTTACCCAAAAAAATAGTTGCTGCTCTTGGCTTGTTTGCCTTAAGCGTATTTCTTCTCACTAGCATCTTTTGATTTAGAGGGGATCCCTATGTAGACTTTTCAGCTTTTTATATTTTAGCCTCTTGACCTTTATTTCTTAGTTTTCTTTACATCAATAGTATTTAGATGCTTACACTTCACTGAAAAGTGAATCGACGATCTTGTTCTCTGGAGGCAGGCTCACTACACTGTATCGTCTATAGAAGGGCTGTAAGAAGGAGGTGTTAGTAGAAACTTTTGCTCTTATTAAGCATAAGAGCATCAGGACAGATTAAAGAATAGATCCACTACTTAATCTTGACATTCTAGCTTGGAACTTCCTTTCAGACAATTACTTACATGAACCCTTCCTTCAGTCACAAAATAGAATATAGTACTGTAGGTATTTGTTATAATCATCCTGCATGGACACTAGAAAAAACATTCAGGAGTCCATTTTCATTTATTCTGTCCTGTTCCCATCACCTGTCAAAATATCCTAGATATTCTAATATTCCATCATCCAAATTATTATGTCTTCTCCAATTACTTCTTATACCTGGAAATAGCACAAAATTTTTTTTAAATTTTAAATTAAACTTGAGTATTTCCAAACCATTCTGTCACCCTGATTCGTTTAATTTCCTCTTATGCAGTTCAGTATATAGAATCCAGATGCTCATGGTAACTTTAGTTCTAGTCTCAATCCTTTTACACCCACAGAATGACAGGGTGGCCACCCAGCTGGTTGTCAGCCTTCGTGTACAAGGAGATAGACGTTACAGCAGCCTGCGCCGCTGCTGTGCCCTTACCCACTATGATGCTCACAAGATGAGCCATGACGCATTTGCTGTCATCAGGAACTGTAATACTTCAGGAATCCAAACTGAATGGTGAGTTTCTTTCTAGCTTGTCTTCTCAGATGAGATTTATACTCTGTTCTTGATCTAAAACAAGTGGGCATATAAACTTTCCAGCTGAGTAGGTTCTTTGTGACTCTGGCTAGCAGGAACTATTACAGAGGGGAATGGTCATGCACTAAGGCGAGAGAACATAGTAGAAACACTAGAAACAAGGCAGCTCAGCTGCAGTTTTGTTTTTTTTTTTTTGTGAGGAAGATCAGCCCTGAGCTAACATCCATGCCAATCCTCCTCTTTTTGCTGAGGAAGACTGGCCCTGGGCTAACATCTGTGCCCATCTTCCTCTACTTTATATGGGATGCCGCCAGAGCACGGCCTGACAAGCGGTGCGTCGGTGCACGCCTGGGATCTGAACCCAGGCTGCCAGCAGCGGAGCGCACGCACTTAACTGCTACGCCACGGGGCCGGCCTCGCAGCTGCAACTTCTTTGGCTGCATTTGGTGCATTCCAGTTCCCACTGGTAGGTTTGAGAGGCAGGGTGAACCAATACTATCCCTGCCTGTATCCATTTGCCATAGTTAGGGGAATGACCAAGTGCACTTGGAAGTACAGAACTCATTTCAAGAATACACATAGGAACTTCTCTGTCAACTACTTGATTGTTCTATCTTAAAAGCATCTTCCTTGATAATGAAAGTACCTATATTCACTGATAATCTCTATCTAACATCCCAACTCAGTTGCAAGCTCCACTGGTATAACACCAAATGTCATATTAATAAACTTCACTTCAGGTGGTCATGAAAAATAACCAAATATATGATTGGAGTGTGTTCACTTACTGTCCAGATATTAAGGATTTTCAGTATTGAAATCCTTTAATTTTTTACTTAACATAGCCTGTTGCACTGAAAAAAGGACTCCAAATTCACAATGGAAATATAATTATGTGAGAAAGATAAATTGGTGGTTTACTTATAGATCTATATTGAAGATTATAAAAATAAAAGTTCAGTTAACCACCTAAGTTATTGCTTATCTAAATATGTGGGCACTACTATTATATGTACAGACCTACAATATGATGGGGCCTCTAAAGTTGGAGTCTTTATTCTTCACTTAGAATAATTTATTTAACTTTTACTTCCTGGTATATTTGTTTATTTTCAAATATTGAACAGTTTTTTACTGAACCAAATGATAATTGTGATACTATGTTTATATGAAACCTTAAAAATTGACAGACTATAACAAACTCTACTCACCAAGAGGGTGAAACTTATTGACGGGGAAGCATCAAAATTATCTGATTTTATAAGACTGTCCCAAAGCATGAAACTGAGGATCGTGAGATACTGTCATAATAATTTTAAAATGGCATTTACTTTTTACCTCATCGAGGGACTAATCTGTATATAAAAGCACATTTCAATTTCTGAAATTCAACTTATGTGAAAATTTATTTAGGTAATTAGACATAATGAGGAACTTTATGACAGGAATTTCTTGAAATGTTTTTGAGACTAGGATAGCTATCCAAAAGCAGTTGTGGAATTTCATTGTCTAGAAATTCCAGAGCTGAAAGTCTGTCAGAGTTAGGGTTAGGTGGTACCCTCTTTAAAAACCGGAGAATGGGTAATAGGATTTTTCAAGTCTTTCCAGTCTAAATATTCTAAAGTTGCCCTGAATAAAATTTCTTGCACCAACCTGAATTACAGCAGCTCTTCAGCAGTATCTTATGAAAATAATAATACCTAGCTATCAGGGGATCTGACTTATTACATGTCTGACTTAGTAGGTGCTCAGTGAGTCAGTGGTTCTCAAGGTGTGATCCTAGACCAGCAGTATCAGCATTCCCTGGGAACTTGTTAGAAAGGCAGATTCTCTGCCCATCCCAGGTCTATTGGATCTGTATTAATCTGATATACCCTAAAGTCTGAGAACCAGTGCAGTAATAATTTCCTCTTGCGGAAGAACCAGAATCCCAGTCAAATGTAAATACAAATTGAATCTGTACCTGGTGCTAATCCTGTGCCTTTCCTTTCTATACAGGTCCCCTCCCCTCACAATGCTTTTCCTCTGTGCTACCAAATTCTCTGCCTTTACTCCTTCATCTTGCACAGACATCACCACTTTCCTGAGCAGTGACCCATGTTCAATGCCAAAGGTGCCAATTACTAGTTCAGAAGCTAAGACTCAAGGAAGTGGCCCAGCAGTGACAGCCACTAAGAAAGCAACCACTTCTCTGGAATCATTCTTCCAAAAAGCTGCAGAAAAACAGAAAGTCAAAGAAACTTCGCTTTCATCTCTTACTGCCACTGCCCAGGCTCCCATGAGCAATTCACCATCCAAGCCCTCATTACCTTTCCAAACCAGTCATGCTACAGGAACTGAGCCCTTCTTTAAGCAGAAGAGTCTACTTCTAAAGCAGACCCAGCTTAATAATACTTCAGTTTTCTTCCCTCCACAAAATCCACGATCCAGCCCTCAAGAGTTACCAAACGATTTTGCAACAGAATATCCTGATTGTGCCCCTGTCTGTGAAGAGGTGTTGAAGCTAGGATCCTCTAGAGCAACTCCTGCAGAGATGGATTTGACCCAGAACAGCCCAAGCAGGCTTGCTTCTTTAACTTCCAAGTGTGCTCTGGAGGGAGCGCAGAAGGCAACTACCACCCCAAGTCTCCTGGCTGCTGAGGACCAAATGCCCTGTGAGAAGTGTGGCTCTCTGGTACCTGTATGGGAGATGCCAGAACACACGGACTATCATTTTGCATTGGAGTTGCAGAAATCCTTTTTGCAGCCCTACTCCTCAAACCCCCAGGTTGTTCTTGCCAGTTCTCCTCAAAGCAAAAGAAATCCCAAGAGCCCTTTGGCTTCCAGTAGTAAACGCCCTAGGCCTGAGGGCATGCAGACATTGGAATCATTTTTTAAGCCATTAACACACTAGTACTGCCCTTAGGCTTGCTGTAGGGTTTTAATATTTTATCTGTAACCTAGGAGATGGAAATATGTTCACTTCTCAATGAAATTCGTAACTTTATGAAGTTTTTAATACGAAAAGTAATCCAGCTAGATGCTGAGTTAAGGCTCCCATCTTTTCACAGGCATGGATTCTAATCCCATTGCTGATAGAGATGTACAAATTTATCTTCCAGAGATATAACTGCTTTGAGTTTTTAATTGTTGGAGTTTAAGAAGGCAGCGTCATATAGTAAAAAATGTGTGGGCCTTGAAGCCTAAGAGATGTGGTTCCAAACCTGGCTCTGCCTCGTGGAATATGGCCTTGAGCAAGTCACTTTCCTCACTTTTCCCCATCTGTAAAATTGAGATAATACCTTATGGATTATTGAAGATTAAGAATGATGTATTTAAAGTAGGTAGCTTAAAGTTGGCACAGAAAAGGAACTGAGTAAAAAAATGTTTTAAAAAAAATTTTTCCCCTAGCTCTGTGACGGGGCAGTTCAGATAACACCTTGACCAAAATGTGAGGTTTGAGAATGTGAGGTGAAGACTTGAAACCCTAAAGTGATAATTAGTTTAGGGCAGGGCTCTGTATACAGAAGCTTTTTTTTTTTTTTTTTTGCTGAGGAAGACCGGCTCTGAGCTAACATCTATTGCCAATCCTCCTTCCCCCCCGCTCCCCAAAGCCCCAGTAGATAGTTGTATGTCATAGTTGCACATCCTTCTAGTTGCTGTATGTGGGACGCGGCCTCAGCATGGCTGGAGAAGCGGTGCGTCGGTGTGTGCCCGGGATCCGAACCTCGGGCCGCCAGTAGCGGAGTGCGTGCACTTAACCGCTAAGCCACGGGGCCGGCCCTACAGAAGCTTGTTAGTGAACAAAAATTCAACGAGTAAACTTAAAAGATCTAATTTGTTTTATTCAACGATTCATGAATCGGCAGCATCCCATCTAGTAAACAGAAAGGTGCTCAGATGAGTTGTACAAAATGCAAGATATTTATAGGCAGAAACTGGATGGGACAAGAAAGTTATTAGCAAAAGAAAAGGATTGTTTCAGGCAAGGTCACCAGTCACCTTTCTTTGGGGAAAGGGTGGCAGGGTCTTATCAGGCAGATTACCTCACTAACGTTTTCAGGAATTTCTGGACTTATCAGTTTAAGGTCACATTCCTGGGAGGGACTGAAACTGCAATTAAGTCTTGCTTTGCTGTCCTGGGTACAAGTGACTCCACCTTGGGCCTGCTGTTTCTTTTAACAAGCTACTCAATACTGAATTTCATACAAGTAAACGCTATTATAGCCACAATTTTAGTCAGTAGCCCTTCTACCTCTTGCATTTTGTTCTAATGTAGAATGATGATGTTACTGGACCAGTTCAGGAACTCTGTTTAGATTGGAAAAGTCATGATCAGAACTAGAGCATCTCTAGAACCTTGCTACTCAGTGTGGTTTTGAGGAGCAGCAGCATCAGTGTCAGCAGGGAACTTGTTAGAAATAGTCTCAGCCTCACCCCCACCCCTACTGAGTCAGAATCTGTGTATTAACAAGATTCCCCAGGGTGTATCTTAAAGTTTGAGAAATACTGATTTAGAAGATACCAATGGCTGGCCAGGTTTGTAGAGGGCAATGACATTTCCTTAAATGCTGAAATACAAATTTAAGAGGTAAGTGCTTGGGCCTTCAGGGTCACTGGCATGTTCATCTCTTCCCTACTGAAGTATGAATAGTTTGCTTAGGGTTTTAAATTAATTATTGGAGCTTATTGTACTTGTCCATGTTTATAGTACTATATTCTTAATCTTCATTCTTATTTGTGCAAAGTCAGTGTCTTTTTTTGGCTTTTCTGATATGGGATACCTTGAATTACACAGAGAACCCGAGTGAAGATGAACTGAGCTAGGCGGTGGTGGTGGGGAAAGTGGGTACGGAGAATTGTGTACATATCCCCCCTCCCATACATAGAAACAAACCAACTGCTTTTGAAGCTTATTTGTAAATTGGGGGTCTGTATTTAGTTTGAAGAAGGGGGGAATGTTTGAAAACCACTGGGTCTAGCAGGAAATTATTTCTTCCTCCAAAAACATTTTCCACTTTGGTGGCAGTTAAATATCTAATAAAAGACAGTATTCACAGGCCGCCACAGTGGCGTAGTGGTTAAGTTTGCATGCTCTGCTTCGGCTGCCCAGGGTTCGTGGGTTCGGATCCCAGGTGTGGACCTAGGCACTGCTCATCAAGCTGTGCTGTGGCATTGTTCCATATACAAAATAGAGGAAGACTGGCACGGATGTTAGCTCAGGGCTGATCTTCCTCACCAAAAAAAGAAAAAAAAAGACAGTATTCGCTGTGTACATGGCCCTTTCCCTACTAGATTTGTAGTTTCTTGAAGGCAAGAATTCTGCACAGTACCTTGCACATAATAAGTATTTGATATTCACTGGATGAAACATACATAGTGAAAAATTTTAGATGATTACCAGAACTGGAAAAATAAAAATGTACATACTACTGGCGGGGGGGGAGCCTGCCTTATATGTTTTTATCCTCCTAAATATTCCATTAATGTAGCAAAGTGAGTCACTAGTTCCTAGAGATGTCTCATTAAGTACAGAGATAATTTTCCAAATTTCCTTACTTAATCCAGAGAAAAGTTAAAAAAGAAAAAAAAAAAAGCCTGAGATGAAGCAATCATCTCCTTTGGGCGCTGTACAGATCAAGCTGAACAAATTTTTAACACGTTGGTTGACTGGAAGGAGTCATACTGAAAAGTAATATGGACTTCATTGGACTTCTAGAGGCCAAGATGGGTAGTGGGGGCAGGGGGTGGGGAACTAGTGGGTAATCAATAAGACAATACCAGCAGCACACCTTCTGTTTTCTTGGCAATGCCAACCCTGCCCCAGCACACTGGCAACAAGCCTGTGGAGGGGACAGCAGACAGACATGCAAAGGTCAGTGTTGGGTGAAAGCTACAGTACCTTTTTGCTGAATATAACCTTTCCTCAAAACTGTTTATCAGCAACTGTACAGAAGGAAGTAAATAGCTCTTAGTTCCCAACACAGGAAGAAGTTCTTCAACCCCAGGCTTCTTAGTAGCAAGTTAAACCAGTGACATTTCAAAAAGCAGCTGAGCTTGAGTGATAGGGAAACTATCACTTTAACACCTTGGGATGCCCCAGGGGAGATTAGGCCATGTTTATCATTAAATTTCTTTTGCAAAGATCAGTACTCAAAATGCAGACCCTACTTTTCCAGTTTAACCTTAGGCCATATTCCTCTACCCATAAAATGTGATAGGTACAGGAAGAAAGGACTAAGGTTTGGCCAGGCAGCCCTCAGAGCCAAGAAGCCAGTTTAGGCTATATAAACCTCACTTCAGGCTATTTTGCATTGCTAGGAGAAGCTGAGGACCAGATTACCATATCTCTAAATTCTACTCTTCATTAAGTAGCTGGCATGCTAATCTCTATAAATTTCCAACAGGGCACAGTAGTGGGCTCCTTACCATTGTGACCATTAGCAAGTGTCCACTCCTCAAGTACAGGGTGGTGACCCATCTCAGCTGAAAAGGCAGCAGTTTCATTTGCTATTCTGGTCACTCAAAGAACTATGCAAAACAGGCCAGAATACTTGGTCACAATACTGGGACACTGATTGCATGTTGGGGAGAGGAAAGGAAGAATGGCGAATGAGATACCAGACAGGTTCTTTCCCCATTCAGGGCTCAGCAGTGTTAGGGTTTCACTTGTCTCTAATCCTGGAGAGGAGTCTAGCTCTGGAAGCTGAGCCTGTGTCTTAAGCATAAGCACAGTGTGTTCAATAAAACATTTTTATTCTGTACAATATATATATGTGTATTTAAATATATATATATTTATATGCAGAGAAACCTCAACCACCAAATCCCTGAGTCCATGGGAACCCAGGACACTAACAAAAGGAAAGGAGGGAGTCCATGCCCTAAAAAGTAGAAATATGGCAACATCTTTCCCTTTCCTCTAGGTTCCCTGCAACAGAGGGAAAGGGATGGTCACTGCAAATTACTAAAACGAGAGGACTTACATGGGAGCAGGAAGGGGGGTGAGGGTGGCAGGATGGGGAGCTGTGGGTCAGGTCCCCAGCCACCACCAGTCTGGGAGAGGAAAACATACTGTTTGATCCAGCATTAAAACCAACAGGTCACTGCAAAGGGGAGGACAAGACTGATTAACGTGCAGCTGACCTTCGGTATGCCGAGCCTCCGCTCGGCAGCCCCACGCCTGGGCCAGCACAACAAATAGCACCAGTGGGGCCTATGGGAGGACAAACTGGGGAAATGGCCCTTGAGTGAAGAAGGGAAGGGGGATAAAGCTGAAGAACGGGCCTCATGTCTCAGCACAGGGTGGGAGCACAGCCATTCACTGTCCCTGTGCCATTTCTTCAGATCCTGGGCCACCAGATGGCCAGGAGCAGATGTCTTTGTCCACAGTCAGTTAGAGATGGGCAACTTACATGGTCTTGAGAAGAGGTATAGAAAAAGGAGTGCTTCCGAGGACCACCCCCAGTTGTTGTGACAATTCCTGAAGTGCAGGGACCACACCAGCCCAGTCCTGACAGTGGGGCCGAGGTGGCAGCAGTCAGCTCCCTCCAGTGGACAGGCCATGGAGTTGCCCGGGTTGATGGGCCAACCAGGTGGACACAGTTGCTGAGCACTGCCCTGAATTCTGTCTTCTCCCTCAGGACTGCCCCTCCCTGGCCACACTAAGCTTGGCACCTCTCCAGAAAAGTGGCAGGGAGCACCCCTCTTTCCCTAGCCTATTAACACACAGAGCCGCCAACGTGGGGCAGCGTGGCCAGAAGTCACCTTATATATTGTAGGGACAGCAATAGAGCTGTGCCCGCCTGGAGTTCAGAAGCCCATGTTGGCCTGGGCCTCTCCTGCTGCAATGGCTTGCACATCAGTGACATGGCCGATGCCCTTGGTGACACCCTCCCGGAACAGCAGCTTGGCGCCCACCTTCAGGTACTCTGGGTGTTTCAGGAAGCGGAAACGTACCACTGCCTTCTCCCCTGTCCGCAGCTTGTCCTGCAGCAGACACGCAGTCACTGGCCCTGGACAGTGCCTCCTGTCCCATTCTCTACCAGCTTTGGCTCTCCACCCTCAGGGGCCTATCAGGCTTCTACCCACCCCAAGTGGGGCTTTGTTCCCTTTGTAGGATCAGGGAATTCTCTACAAGTCTAAGGTCAGACCTCCTTCCTTTCTGGAGGCAGGAGAATTCTGATTTTTTCCTGGGAAAACGGGGGCATGGCTGGGTCCCTCTCACCTTGGCATGGATCTTTTCCACCACTGCCGTCTGACGTACGTTGCCCACATGTACTGTCACCTGGAAGCCTCGCCGGAAGGTGGTAGCATGGAATAGTAGGACTATTTCTGCCTCGAACACTGAGCAGATGGTGGGATTCATCTCGGGGCTCACCATCACCATGCCCTGGGGAGGCACAGCCCCCAGACCCAGAAAGGGCAGACCTCGCATTAGTCTCTCCCTCCCCAGCCACCCTCACAGCCTTTACAGCTCCTAAATTTCCTCTTTTTCTAGGACTTCAAACACAAAGACCTCAGGCGACAATACTCAAAACGCTTCTTTTAGAGGGAACCCATCCACCCACCTCCCATGTCCTCTAACTCTTCTAATGCTTTGAATTTTTAGGGTCCAGGACACTCGGATTGCACCACAGTGATTTATATTTAGTGATTTGTGCTTTATGAGTATTCTAAGCATTTTTAATACACGGACAGTCTGTGTAACCAGCTTTCTGGGTTAGAGACCATGTTTTCTTTGAGGGCCTCTGAAGCATCTTAGACAGGTGCTTCTCACTCAAGTAGCCAGTCTCCCAGGCACTTCTCTTTGTGTTCCCTCTCCAACCCACCCTCCCACCTCACCTTGCGAAGAAGTGCACGATCAAAGTCCCCGAGGGCCAATGTGGCAGCCTGACCAGCTCGCAGCACACGACAGGCGGAGCGGTTGCGCTGGATGCTGCATACTCTCAGCTCCAGGAAGCAGCCATCGTCCGTGGGGCCCACCACCAGCTGGTCCCCCTCACGGCAAATCCCACTGCAGCCCAGAAGGCAGGTGGCACAGTGTCAGCCTAGCTCCCCTACCTACTTCTCTGCTAGGGTCACCCAGACCATTCTTTCTCTTCTAAAGTTGAGTCCCTTAGGTGGGGAAAGAGACCCTAAATTCTGATCTGGAGGAAGGGCAGATGACTGCCTCGCCCCAGTCCAGAGTTGAGACTCTGACGGCTAATGCCAGGAAAGGCAGTGACGACTGGCAGAAAGGTAACTGCTGGTTTGACAGTGAACACCTGATCCCTGAAAGAGCAAGTTATCCCCTTGGGTTTCAGCCTCTGCTTTGGAAAGAGTCTCAAGGGACCTCTCATTTCCCTACCTGGAGATTAAGTCAGTTGAATATATTCTAGTTTTCTTCTTGGGGCCCAAGACCCACACTTCTCCCTCAGGGGCCTGGAGATTCCCAGTAAGCAGCAATAGTGTTTCTTCCCTCATAAGCCAACAGACTAGCTTTCTCCAGCTCTCTGGATGGTGAAAGCCTAATCTGGAAACAAGTGCATCTTTTCGATGGGTTCTGTTCAACTCCAGGGGCTCCTGTGGGCCACGATGTCTTCAAGTGTATGGGTATGTGAGGGCTGAGTGGGTGGGGAGCAAGCAAGTAATTCACCTGGAAAGTGTCCCTCCAACGACTGTCCCCACCTCTGGTACCGTGTAGATTTCATCCACCTTAAGCCAAAGAAGGTTCTATCAATGGCCTGCTAAGCAGGGCTGACAGGTCCCCAAATCTCTAAACAGATTCAAGGCTCAGTCAGAATCAGTCCCTCCCAGTTCCCCAGCTCACTGCCCGTTTGGGCGGCCAATTACCTGGAACTCCGTCAGCTGCTGCATGAGTTCCTCCTGCTCTTTGCTATTGGTGAGTGGTGGCAGGATATTCAGAAAGACTTTGAGCAGGTCCAGACTCTCTCCAGACACGCTAGACAGTGTGAAGATAGGGGTGACACTGTAGAGGGAGGCATAGAATGGACAGATGAGGAAAGTTCTAACAAGAAGCAGAAGCTAGAGCCACATATATGGAAAGGTGACCTTCTCTCTGGGTGGTTAGGGGCCCTTCTTTCCTATCTGCTAGCCATCTCAGGAGCTCTGGGCCCTCTCTCTGTCAGCCAGCCAAGGAATGTGGCACGTGAAGCCCATCCCAAAGCCCAAGGGAGACGGTGAACGCCAGGCATAGCACTTCGTCTCCAGGGTCTCAGGCATCAGCAAAGCTCCAGGCTGGCTTGGGAGAAGGGCCAAGCCCTCTAGCCAAGACTGTCTCCCACAATCCCGACCTGAAAAACCACAGAACTAAGCCAGAACTGGTCTGGTCCTGGGGTGGAACACCATGCTCCGGGGCTCTGTGGCAGTCTTCCCGGTGGATCAGGGCTCTGGAGTGAGAAAGGCTTACTTGGGTGACTGGGCAAACTGCTGGGCAGCAGTGACGGCATCATCCTCGGAGGTAACCAGCATGGGGACCTTGTGGCAACCAGGCTGCTTGAGGACCCGCTCTAGCTGCCGTACCGTCCTCTCCACTGTGGTCTTGGCACACAGGTCCACTTTGCTGACCACGATGAAGAAGGGCACTTTCAGGGCGAGGGCCAGGCCCAGATGTTCCCTGGTGGTGCCAGCTGCCTCAGAGAAGGCAAGCAGGCAGAAGGAGAGAAGAATGAGAATGTGGGAAGGAAGCAAGGGAGCCAGAGTTCATCTGGCTCCCAGATTTGAAGAGGCCTACGGTAGGAGAGAGTGAGCACCTCCCTCCAGCCCCACCCCTGTCCCAATGCCTCGTACCAATCCCAGTGTTAGCACTGACGAGGAGCAGGGCACAGTCAGGGCAGTATGAGGTGAGGCCAAAGATGGTGGTGTGTAGGTACTTGTGGTGGCCTGCCAGGTCGATGAAGGTGATCATCTTGGAGCTGCTCTCACAGATCTCTTCTGCCGTCCGTGAGTCACTGTAATTCACCACCTAGCCCAGAGCCCAGGGCTCTCAGTGTCCCCTGCCAGCCTCCCCAACCCTTTAAGAGTCGCCAGGACCTAAACCAGTCCCTGGGTGACCCTGCTTCTTAACCTGAGCCCCATTTCTGATTCCATTCAGCTGATTCCCCATTTGTTTTCTAAGGAGGCCAGAGCTTGTTCAGTGCCCTCTGGGCTTTCATCTACACTACTCCAAAAAGTCTCCACACTCTGCCCTCGGACTCGGTCCTTCTCCACACCATCCCATCCTCAGAGTCCGGCCCCACTGGGTCCCGTTGATTGCATGCACCTCTCCCTTGCTGTTAAAGCCCAGGATCTCGAAGCTGATGCTGGAGGTTCGGCCAGACTGAATCTCATGCAGGTGGCGGAAAAGGTTGAGTCGAGCCCGGCCCCGCCCATTGTCCAGCTCTCCCTGGGTCAGGACTCCAAGCAGAGTCGACTTCCCTGAGTCCACATTCCCCAGGACGGCCACACGGAGGTCTAGGAACTGTGGACGAATTGCCAGAGGTAAGGGCTCCAATCCCTCACCTCTCTCCACTGAAGGTTGGGTCAAGGGCAGTGACACTCCCTGGGGAATAAATGATGAACTAGACAACCCCGGGATCTCAGGCTAGGGGAGAGCCTGCCGCAACAGGGCCCTCCTGGGAAGCATGTGCGTGGGAGGCGGAGAAGGGTATGTGCTCACCTGCTGGTTGTCAGGGACCTTTCGTACCAACACCTCAGTGATCTTCCGGGGCATGTCGCTATCATAATCTACTTCTCGCTCCCGGAGAACAGTGATGTCGGCCCCGACCCTGTTACAGCAAGGCCACAGGTGCCATATCTCACCTGTAATTCCGCCCCAACCCCCTTCCATTTTGGCTCTGGACGGATGGCCTTCTCACACCTCCCACAGAGCTCCCAACACTTTACTTCACATTCTACCACCCTCCAATCTACCCCGCGTCCATAGCTCCCTTTAAACCAACCAACCAACCTCAAATCAAGGAGCAAAAAAGCCTAGATCCAATGAGGAGGAGCCCAGAACACTAATCTTTTGTCAAGAGAAGGCAGCAGAAGGAAAGTCCCTCCCTGGCCCCTCCGGCCCTAGGTATGCATGGGTCCTCCCCAGAGTAAGGTAAAGGAGAAGGGAGGGGAGGGGAGGGGGAAGAGGAAACATACTTCTCCGCCATCCGGTGCAGGGTCTTGAGGGAGGCCCGCATCTCCTCCTCAGCCAGCCCCACCAGCAGCCCATTGTCCTCTACCCCAATCTGGTAGACGGCCTCACCGCGGCCCTCCTGGAGCCGCCATTTCATCTGTGTCACCAGGTGCTCAAAGCGGTACTGGGATGGATTCACTAGCTTCAGCTTAGGGCAGGTGAGGTATCATGAGAAGGTGAAATCAGAGATGCTCCTCCTAAACCCACATGCTCCCCACCTGTCCTGCTGCAAGGACCAGGATCTTCCCTTCTCACTTAAACCCCTTCATCTCTGACCTCCTCTAACAGTGAGTCCCCCTCCAACAGAATGAGGTACAGAGCCCTTACTCTGAACCACATCCCTAAATTGCTATAGAGATCATGAAATTGGAAGATGATTTCTCAGAGAAATCATCCCACACCAGCAAGGACAACCTGCCCCTCCCCTAAGACTCACTTTATATTCGATGTTTCCATCTTCAGCCTGAAAAGAAACAGGGAGCAGTTTTACCACACACCATTCAGACCCAACCCCTACTTCCCCCTGATTCTCGATGAGGCCTAGGCAGCTAACTCGAGAGCAGGAAGCCTCAGCCGCACCTGCTTAGGCAGGTGCACGCCCAAGGTCATTGGCAGACAAGCCCTCTACTCAGCCCCAGTGTGACCTCTCTGAAGGAAAGGCCTCTCTAAGAACAGAGCAAGTCACCTATCTAAGCCAGGAACAGAACTCTGAGTCCCTCCTTTCCTTCATCACTGGCAGCACATACTTCCTAGACGCAAGATCACTCCTTCCTTCTCCCCAGGGCCTCAAACTGCTGTCCCCAGAAGTCTATGTCTCCTGTGTGTCCAGGCTGCTGAGGCTGTTCTCTTCCACTGGTCTGAGAGACACCATTTCCTTCCTGCCCGCCCCTCTCAGCTGATGTCATCAAGAGTAAGATGCAAGAGGCTGCAAGAGGTTCTGGACCAGGGCCAAAGGATGAGCTGAGTGCTGGTCACAAGCCCAATGAAAGAGGAGCCCAGGTGAGAGAGGTGCAGGGTTCCAAAGTTGGGGCTGAGATGAAAAGAAGATACACAGAAAATGTAAGGAAGGGGACAGACTCCACAAACCAGACTCACTGTGGCTTTTACCTCCTGTCTCCTGACCCTCACGCTTCAGTTGAGGTGAAATCCTGAATCCACCCCACAATCTCCTCTACCTCTTCCCTGTATCAGGTGACCCAACACAGAAGTGTCCTGTTGCCTGAGCCTTCCCCTCTCAGCTGCAAAGGGATATGACATTTGCTTGTTCTGCCTGACCTGCATTTCTGCACTCCTCCTCCCTGGCCATTTCATTTTTATTCTTCCGTTCCTGTCATCATTCCACCCCTTCAAGGCCCTCTGACTCCCAAGCTCTAACAGGGTTTCACCCATAATCTCCACCTCATGGAGTATAAGGGAGATCTTTTTCCATCAACAGAGACCTTCCTTTATCATTTTGCTGGAGATGCATAATTAGGATGGGTGGCTTCAGAAAACTGATACAAGGATGATGGTCCAGGCCAATGATTCTCAAAGTATGGTCCTAGGACCAGCAGCATTAGCATCACCTGGGAATCTGTAAGAAATGCAGATTACCAGGCCCACCTCTGACCTACTAAAATCAGAAATTCTAGGTGTGGGGCAGCAATCCAGGTGATGCTGATACACGCTAAAGTTTGATAACCAGTGGTTTAGGCTCTTCCCCTGGGTCCTCCTTTCCTAAGAGCGACAAAGTAGCAATTACTCTCTGCCTTAGGGATTAATGAAACAGGTATGTGGAGGCTGTCCTCACTTCCCCGTAGGACAGGCAAAGGGCAGGAGGACTAAGCCTGACTGTTGTCTGGTTGTGTTTGTGTGTGTGTGTGAATGTGTGTGTACTCAGGGACAGGGAGGGAACACATTGCTTTTTTCCTCGAGTACTCCCCTCCTCCCTTTGGAACAAGTTTAGAAAACTCTGCCTCTTCATCCCAGCATGCCGTCTCCCTTCTCCTGTTGCAGCACAGGCAGGGGGCCGGGGCATTCTACTCTGCTCTTCCCAAGGGGATGCGGTGGGATCCCCTCTCCCCACTTCTCCTCCTGGAGTTATCTAGATCAGAATGGGGGAACCCTCCCTCTCCACTCTTCCTCCTGGGGTCCTGACACCAGAAAGGAGGCCAGTCTCTATCACTCCTCCTGGGGTCCTGGGACCGGAAGGAGTGGTTCTCCTCTCCCCCGGGGTCTTGACACCGGAAAGGGGTATTAATTGTCCCTGTCCCGCCTTCCTGGAGTGCCCGGACCGGAAGGAGTGGTTTCCTCTCGTTCCGCCACTTCTCAAGTGCTCACCTCGGGGGGCAGGTACGGGGGATTGTTGGCTTTGGCCGCTCTGTTCCTTCCGTTCTTCTTCTTCCCCTTTGGGCCCCCGCAGCCGCTGCTGCCGCCGGCTCCCCTAGCCTTGAGGGTTCCGCCCACGGCTGGGCCCCCTCCCGGCCGGCAGCAGCCGCCGAACAGCTCCGATACCCGCGAGTCCATCGGCCTCTGCCACCAGCCCCCCGCCCAGCCCCTCCCCCCCGCCACCGCCACCGGGGCCGCCGCCGCCCCTACTGCCGCCGCCGCCCCTACTGCCGCCGCCGCGTCCGGCCAGCCAGAGGAGAACGGGGTGGGGCCCTCCGCAGGCCACGCCCCCTCCTCTGGCCCCGGCTAGCGTCAGAAACAGCCGCGGGGCACCACGGGATATAGAGTCCTCAAGCCTGGGACCTCCCTCAGAAGAGCTCACCGCCGCCCTACAACTCCCAGGAGGCATCGCGGTGCAAGGGGCCGCGCTGGGCTTCGGGGCGTAGGCAAGGAGCGCGCCTTTGCGCGCAAAGACCTAAGGGAGCTGTAGTCTGGTTCCTAGTCTCCGCGCTCCGAGCGGGTCTTTTCCTAGGGCCCGGGGGAAGTTTAGAGCCCGGCGGCGTGTGGGTGGGGCAGTCCCAGGAGGCTGAGGGTTTACATCAGAATCAGGCTTTGTGTACGCTCCTCGGTTTGGCCCCTTAGCTCAATCCCAGACTACAGTTTTTGGACCTGGAGAGCTGCAAAATTCAGGGCGACTGGTCCCTCCCCCCTGCTGTCTCCGCCCCTGCCTCAGTTTCTTCCTCGACAGCTGGCGTGCTGTCGGGGTGAGTCAGGGCAAATGCCAGGGCAGAGGCGGATGGTGGTTAGCCTAATTACAGCTGTTATTGTTGCGATGATTATGCCGCCTTTACACAGTAGTCACTGCTTTATTACCAGGTTGGCACCCTCCGGGGGCTAGTTTTAGCAGCGGGAGACACCGCGGTGGCCCCGACACGAGGCCCGAACCCGTAAACCAGCCTTGCTGCTTGAGGGCTACAAGGATGCCCGCAGCGAGTATTACCCCTCCTCTTTGTTTTGAAGCAGAACCAATCCGGGAGAACGGAGTTTGGTTTTAAAACAGCCGGGGCTGTAGGAGGGGCCTGGCCCCTTCTCGGGGCGGGGCTGGGGCTCCGGTTACGTCAACCACTGCGAGGGCGGGGGACGTAGCTGAGAATAGAAACTTGGCCAAGGGCCCCGGGGGAATACAGTACTGACTTTTGACTTTTTTGCCAAGGCATGTCTCTTGCTCTTTAGGGCTCTTGCAGTCAGCAAAGAGTAAATAAACCAGTGTACAAGATACTAGAAAGGCAGAGTGGAGAAGCAGTTAGTGTTGCTGGGCTGGGAGTCAGGACGCCAGGGTTCAATTCCCAGCCCCCACGGCTGTCTCATGACTCACCACCACTCACCGTATGTCCACTTCCCCTCTTCACAAACAGCGAGATGCTCTCACACAGCCAAGAAATAAAACAGCCCTTCCCTCCAGACCTCAGTTTTCCTTGGAAAACTCGAAGCAGCAATAGTGGCTTACCTCGGGTGATCGTTTCAGGGGTTCAGACCTGGTGGAGTCCATGGCTTTTCCCCAAGAACAGGAGGGACGCAGGTTGCTGTAGATCACGTAGTTGCTGTCCACATGGCATAACTTCCCAAAGCAGTGGGAGCAGAAGGACCAAAATCTGCAGAAGGGCCTAGCAGACCCAGCCAATTATGTGGTCTTCAGTGGTTGAAAGCACATGTGACTTCTTTCTTCTCCAACCTGTTCATCTAAAGGAAGGTTACATTGCAGAGGTCAACCCTAGCCAAGGGCACAGTTCCACCAGGGAAACTGCCACGTAGAGGCTGAGGCTGAAGAACTCAGTGAGAGATCTCAAGAAGGATGGGGATTGGAAGGGAGAACTAAGACCATACCCACAACATTCTCACCACCACCAGCTCTGGTCTCTTTTGATAACCAGGGCCTGCTGCACTCGCCTGATAACACCTGTCCTCTCCTCTTCATGGATTTTCAGCCACCTCAACACACAATTTCACTTCATCCATCCCAAAACCCTTGTCTTCTAAGTGGAGAACTTCTTTTAAGAGATGAGAGGGGGTAACCTGTTCTGATATCCCATTCTTGAACAATCTTGCTTACCAGACAGGAGTGAAGGCTGGCAGAGGAGTAGGCTGAACAGGGATGTCTGTCCAGGAGGAGGTCAGGGTCCTGGGAGATGGAATGTGGTCTTTGTGTTTAGTTCCCTGGAGGTGTTACTTATGAGGTGGTTGGCTGTGGGATATGTATACACATACACACACACACATTTTTCCTGGCCTGTAATTAGTCATTTATTGTTTGTGTATATGATACCAAACCTCTTAATCTCAAGTTCAGGTGCCTGATGCACAGCAAGCCAAACACTGAGACATGGGTGCTTAGAGATGGAGAAAGATTTATTCAAATTGGCCAAAATGAGTAGATGGGAGCCTGGGTTCACTCAAATCTGCCTCCCCAAGAACAGAAAGCAGGGGTTTTATAGAGTTTAGCAAGAAGAGCTTTGGGGAAACAAAAGGGTCACTCCCGATAAGCCCCTGGGCAATCTGACTTCTGGGCTTCAACAGCTGCTGGGTGCCTGCCATTGCCATTCGGTGATCGATCCCAACCTCCCCGAAGGCATTCTCTTTCTTCTGCAAAACAAGCTCACAAATCCTCAGAGACCCCTGGGTCACCTCTCAAGTTAAACAGGAAAAACAGCAAATTTGTTTAATATCTACACTACATCTCAGGTACCCAGCTTCATATAGTACATTTACATAGTTTTAAACTCAGATTTAGCAATCTTTCCCTTTATACTTTTTTGGTTTTGTGTCATGCGTAGGCTAGCCCCACTCCTAGATTATGAATTATTCCTTTTTTTTAAATAATTTTATTATTATTATTTATTTATTTCCCCCCCCAAAGCCTCAGTAGATAGTTGTATGTCATAGCTGCACATCCTTCTAGTTGCTGTATGTGGGACGCGGCCTCAGCATGGCCAGAGAAGCAGTGTGTCCGTGCGCGTCCGGGATCCGAAGCCGGGCTGCCAGCAGCAGAGCGCACGCACTTAACCGCTAAGCCACAGGGCCCGCCTATGAATTATTCCTGAATATTTTATTCTAGGAGTTTGAGGTTTAATTTTATGTTTAGATCTCTGATCCATTTGGAATTTATCTTTATGTAACATGTGTAGTAGGAAATAGTTTGACTTCTTTTCCCTCTAAATGGGTAGGGAATTGTCTCAAGCTATTTGCTTTGAAAAGTCAACCTCATTATATACTAAGATCTACATATACGTGGATCTGTTTCTGGACTTTCTTCTGTTTTATTATTTGTTTGTGTATTCCTCAGCCAATACCACAGTATTGTTAAAGAGAAAACCATAGGCCCAAAATGGCGTTACTTGTGCTAAAGCCCACGATACCAAACCCAGATTTAATACCTAATGTAACTGCAGTTTCAACCTTCCCTGGAAATATAATCTTAATCAGCCAGTCTGGAATTTTCTGGTTAATACCAATGAGGTAGTCTGTCATGTGGGCTCTCTCCATTCCTCCAGACCCCAAAAGGAAGCCAAGGCAATCTGCATGATATACCACTTGCTGGTCAATACCACCGCCCACCCCCACCCCCCCGCCCCAGGCAAAAGAAAATGCCCCGGCCCAAAATAATCCTTTTTTGTCTTTTGCTAATAACTTCCTTGCCCCATCCTTCTGCCTATAAAAACTTTCCATTTTGTATAAGTCCTAGTAGTATCTCTTGGCTTGCTAGAGGAGATGCTGCCTGATTCATGAATTGTTTAATAAAGCCAGTTAGATCTTCAAATTTACTTGGTTGAATTTTGTTTTTTAACAGTGTTTTAATCCTTATACTTTTATAGTATGTTTTGATCTTTGGTCCCTACTTCCTGAAACACACCCTTTTCTTGGCCTCTGTGACCTGACCTTGTCTATTCCACCCCCCACTCCCCCCATATGTCTATTTTTCTTTATACTTCTCTAGCTACTCCTTAGTCTCCTGCACAGGTTTTTCTCTCTGCTCATCCTTTAAACATTAGTGTCTTCAGGAACCTAGCTCATCCTCATTCTACACACCCTCCTGGATGATCTTATCCACTCCCATGTTGATGACTCTCAAATACATATCTTTATTCCTAGTGGTGTTCCTAAATATCCTAAAAATGGAATAACAAACTCAACCTATCAAAAACTGAACTTATCTTTTCTCCTTACCTACACGCCAATAAACCTAGTCCACCTCTAGTATTCTCTCCTTCATTGAATGGCACAACTCGCCATAGAGTTGCTGAAGTCAAAAACCTGCTTGTCTTCTTGGCAGTCTCTCTCTATTTTTCCTCTTCTTCCTAGAATCAACCACCAAGTCATGCTCCTTGGACCTCCTAAATATCTCTAGGGTTCACCAGTTCTCTCCACCCCACTGTGACTACCCTAGTTCAGGCCTCTTTCACCACTCACTTGGGTAATTGCAGTAGCTAGTTCTAACTGGTATCCCTGCCTCCTCTTTTACTCTCCCTGTAATCTAATCTCTACACTGCAGCAGGTGTAGAGATTAAATTTATAAAATGTAAATTTAATCATGTCACTCTCCTACTTAAACCTTTCAAAGCTTCCCCATCCCCCTACAGGATCAAGTTCAAATTCTTTAAGATGGCTTATAAAGCCTTGCCTTGATCTGGCTCCTGTTTGTCCACCACAGCTTTTTTTTTTTTTTTAAAGATTTTATTTATTTTATTTTTTCCCCCCAAAGCCCCAGTGGATAGTTGTATGTCATAGCTGCACATCCTTCTAGTTGCTGTATGTGGGACTCGGCCTCAGGATGAACGGAGAAGCGGTGCCTCGATGCGCACCCGGGATCTGAACCCGGGCCACCAGCATCGCAGCGCACGCACTTAACCGCCAAGCCACAGGGCGGGCCCTCCACCACAGCTTTAACTCTCTATAATCTGAACTCTTTTCATTCCTTGAATAGAGGATGCTCTTGTCTCTCGACGTCTCCAATACCTCCAGGCCTTCCTCTTTACCTTTACTCATCCTACAGGTCACAGTTTCTTGGGCACATTTGCTCTGGGACCACCGCTTGCTCCCACTCTGTCTAGGTTCGGCGTCCCGGTTCTTCACGTCCACCGCCCATGCACACCCCACTGTATAATTCATCACATTGTATTGTATCTATAGGCAGTGAACCCCTTGAGGACAGCGCCTGCCCCTGGCTTGTCTGCTGCAGTCTCCAGCACCTAGGACAGGGCCTGGCACGAAGTATGTGCACAGTGAATAGCGAACGGAGGAGAGAACGCACGCGTGAGGGGGGGTGTCCGCTGGAAGGCAGCGCTCAGTGGCTGAGAGCGCGTGGGCTCCCTGTCGAGAAAGCGCTCGGTGTTCCCGTGCCAGCGCGTCGAGGAGGGAGCATAAGGTTCAAATCGTAACCCAGCCCAGCCTCCACCACACTGCGGCGGAGCCACGCCCCCTTCCGGCCCCGCGGAGCCGGAAGTGGAGGCGCGGGCTTCCCATGATACCCCGCGGGGCGCATATTCAAACCGCACGGAGAGGAGGGAGGAGGTCGTGATGGCGGCCCCAGAGCCGGAAGTGCTGTCTCAGGCAGCAGTCCCTGGTAAGGCCTGGGATCCCGAGCTCGGGGATCCTTGGCGACCTGTTTCGTCCCTGCTGCCGCTCTCTTTGGTCACTTAACCCTTTGCTGTTTTCTGGCCCGTCTTCCTTGTCCCCATTCGCGGCGTCCCTCCCGGCTCTGGCTGGGCCCCAGTGACTCCATCGCCCCCACCCTGTCTTCGTCTCGGCGGCGTTCTGGACTCCGCTGGACTACACTGTCTTTCAGCTCGTTTCCCCAGATCAGGGCCTCCGCTTTCTGAGCGGAGACCCAGTCGCTGCCTCCGAAATTCCCCCCTACCCCATTATCTGGCGGTCACTTAAATCTCCGTAGGCGACTGGGATCGGGAATCTCCCCACCGTCGCCCACGCAGGAATTTGCGGAGGGAATGTGCTTGTGTCCACCACTCCGCAGTGGTGGCTGATGTGGCCACAAGGGAATGAGAAACCCGACTTTGGTCTTTTAAGTTTTTCATTTTTCTCTCTTGTCCCTCTGTGCACCTGCTAGATTTAGAGTGGTGTGAGAAGTCGGAGGAAACCCACGCCCCCCAAATAGAACTACTTGAGACCACCTCTGCTCAGCAACCTCCTAACCCTTCGGAGCCCTTTTGCCCCAGAGACTGCATGGTGCCAGTGGTGTTTCCCGGTCCTGTGAGCCAGGAAGGCTGCTGTCGGTTTACTTGTGAACTTCTGAAGCATATCATGTACCAACGGCAGCAACTCCCTCTGCCCTATGAACAGCTTAAGCACTTCTACCGAAAACCTTCTCTCCAGGTAGGCACATGTGGGGAGACTTTGTGGCTATTAGATGGTAGCCTGGTAAAAAGGGGATCTAAGGGATTCTTCCGGGGCTGTCGGCCTAAGCTCTAGGGAATGTGTTTCAGCCCCATGGCTTCAGTCACCTTCTCCCCACTCTAGTCTTCGATAGTCTAACCTTCCTGGCTTATTCTCTTTTTTTTCTGAAACCCCTATTGTGTGTTGCATTTGGACTTCATGAACTGACCCTGTAAGTTTAGTCTCTTTTCTCTCCAAATTTTCATCTCTCTGTTTTTATGTTATACTTTGTGGCAGACTTCCTTGACTTTATATTTTATGTTCTAACACTTGTATTCATTTTTTCTCTTTTTGAGGGCAATCATAGTCTTAAGAGCTCATTCTTAAGTTTTGGGCGTACCTTTTTTTCTTTCTTTCTTTTTTTTTGTGAGGAAGATCAGCCCTGAGCTAACATCCATGCTAATCCTCCTCTTTTTGCTGAGACCCTGAGCTAACGTCTATTGCCAATCCTCCTCCTTTTTTTTCTTTTCCCCTTTTTCTCCCCAAAGCCCCAGTAGATAGTTGTATGTCATAGCTGCACATCCTTCTAGTTGCCGTATGTGGGACGCGGCCTCAGCATGGCCGGACAAGCGGTGCGTCGGTGCGCGCCCGGGATCCGAACCCGGGGCCGCCAGTAGCGGAGCGCGCGCACTTAACCGCTAAGCCACAGGGCTGGCCCTGCGTGTACCTTTTTAATGGCATCCTGTTGTTTCATGTCTGTATGAACTTCTCTTACCTGAGGATATTAATTATTGTATTTTTGAAGTTTCCTTCTGTTCCTTGCACTGTCTCAGTTTCTACCAGATTTCTTTTTCTGTTCGTTTTGCTCTCTGACTTTAATGTTAGAGGCTTTTATTCTGTGTCTGGTAAATATTTAAGAATAAGTCATTGAAGACTGTGTGCGTGGCTGGGCCTGTGAGCGGATAGACTTTGCTCTAAGAATATTGGGTGGGAATCTAGTGATCTCCTTGGGGGACTTCCAAAACGTCAGTGTTGGAAAGTCTTCTCTCTGGGGGGAGAAAATTGGCACAGGTTTTCACACAGTCCCCCTGTGTTCACTCTTGCCTTCTGTGTCTAAATTGCCAATTCCTGAGCCTTTCTGGGGTTCTGCAGTTTCAATCAGTTTGTTTCTCATGGGGGTCCCTTCTGTCAGCACTTGGTATTCAGCTCTTTTGAACTCTTCCATCTGCTCTCTCTTCCAAAAATTTGTTATTGTCTTCGGCCACTGTCGTCTATTCTCCGGTTCTCTTTGTTGTTTGGAGTTCTCTTTCTCTCTCCTCCCCCCCCTTCCTTCTTTCCTTTCTTCCTCCCTTGCTTCCTCTCTCATTTAGTAGTGTTTCAAATGGGATCACAAATAAGCATGTATTCAATTTGCCTTGTTTAACTGGAAGACCAATTCCAGAATCCCCTTTATTAAACCAAATTATCCTCATTCTTGTTATGCTTCCAGCACAGCAAAACTTTGCCGCCTGCCATGCTACCAAATCTCCTTGACTATTTTAGTTGCTTATTTCTGGATGCCTTCCTGCTTCAGAACACTGTCTTTGCTGTTCTAAGCATGGGAGAATTATAGTTTGGTAAAAAGAATATATTTTCCTTTTTGATATATTGCCCTCTGATAAAACTCAACGTCTTAGCCATGGAAATTCAGTCTTATATGTCTACTGCATCCCAACAGGATTCTTCAAAGGGCATTAGCTTCTCCCTCCCCTGTCCTGCTCTCTCACTATTCTGTGTCCTCATAGGCGGAGGACGTGGTAAAGAAGAAACCTCGAGCCACTGCTGAGGTGAACAGCAGGAAATGCCAACAAGCCCTGGCAGAACTGGAGAGTGTCCTCGGCCACCTAGAGGGTCTCTTTGCCCGGACACTAGTACCACGAGTGCTTATCCTCCTTGGTGGCAGTGTTGTAAGTCCCAAGGAGTTCTACGAGCTTGACTTGTCCCGCTTGGCCCCCAACAGCATGGACCAGAGCCTGAGTACAGCGGCTTGTTTGCGTCGTCTCTTCCGAGCTATTTTCATGGCTGATGCCTTCAGTGAGCTGCAGGCTCCTCCACTCATGGGCACCATCGTCATGGCACAGGGGCATCGCGACTGTGGGGAAGATTGGTTTCGACCCAAGCTCAACTACCGAGTGCCCAGCCGGGGCCATAAACTGACTGTGACCCTGTCCTGTGGCAGACCCTCTATCCCAACCACGGCCTGGGAGGATTACATTTGGTTCCAGGCACCAGTGACACTTAAAGGCTTCCATGAGTGAATGGGGGTACTTCTTAACCGTGAACACAATGGCTAAATTATTTTTCCCCCTGTGGCTATGTGTCACCCATCTCTTGCTTGGAGCTAGAGTTGCTTCCAGGTGAGAGGAAGGGTCTGTCTTTCTGGCTGCCTGCCTGCCTGCCTGCCCTCCTCAGACTTCCTGGTGGGTTGATGGTATGGCTGTGGCTGTAATAATCATCATTGAACAACATCTCTTTGAATCCAAGGTTGATTTTCCTAGAGGGTGCTGGGTCAGGCATTTCTGTTTGGGGTTGGAAAGCAAACTTGGGCCCGTAGACAGATACTCCTGTGGGAGTAGCCCTTTTCTGCTTTTTGCTGTGGCCTTCCAGAATTTTTACCAGGGACATAATAATGTGGGTGTGACTCATGAACTTAAATATAAAATGAATGAATTCATATTAAATTTTCCTGAAACTCTTTTGGCTTACAGAGACTTTTCAGGCTTGAGGCTAGAGTATTTTGTTTTTCTCCTTGGCCTCTTATGCTTCAGGACTTCCAGGATTTTTTTACTAATGGCTCTTTCTCTTCATCAGCTCCAGGCCAGTCTGGGAGGTTAAGTGACTTGGCCAAGGTTCTATAATGATTTGATATCAGAGTTGGGACTAGGGTCCTCAGCAGCTAACTCCTAGCCGGATGTTCTTTCCTTGCCACATACTGGTTTTTGTGACCGTTAAAATATATGTGCCCAAAGCAGAGGTCACACAGGGGAAGAGGCTGAGAGACTGGGCTGAGAAAAGAAAACTGAGAGGGTCTTTGCAAAGCCTGATTGAGCTGTAGGCTAAGGCCCCAGGACTGCCCTGTCGGATCAGCTCCCTGAGGCCAAACGTCCGTCCTGGAGTTCTGCCCAGCCTGTCTCCATTACGGTTGTCTGGCAGCTGCTGGCAGTTCCTGTTGGCAGTGTTGTCCTTAGGCAAACCCTGCCCTCCTGCCTGTGGCGCTTCCTCCTCAGCTGCCCTCTGACGTGGCTGTCCTGATCCTTGCTGTTATCTTTTCTTGCTTGATGCTGTCCTCACTGCTAAGCATCGATGCTTTGTCTCTGAGAACACCTGCTTATTTCTTGGAAACAATTTGAAGACAGAATCCTTACCCTGCTAGTGTTGGAGGTGTGTGTGTGTGTGTGTGTGTGTAAACGAGGACAATATAAATATAGGCTTTTTTTATGTTTTAAGAAGAAGGAATGAATATTTTGTGTTTTGTTAAAACATAAAAATAGTTTATATTTTATACTATGTTTTAAGCACTTTACATACATTATCTAATTTAACCTTACAAAGTACGTATTATTGTTCCCACTTTGTAGATAAGGTTTGGGGAGATTGAATAACTTGCCTAAGTGGTGAAACCTGGATTCAAACCCAGTATGCCTGGCTTCAGAGGCTGAGTGCTTCACACTGTGCTGTACACCCTGTGTGGTTTTACTCTGAAATAATGCAACTCTGCCAAAGGTGGTAGCATTGGAAAGCTGCAGCACTCCCCTCTCTGGCTTCAGATTGTGGTTCCTGATATGGGACCTGACATTAAAAGATGCTGAGTAAATACGGAATCAGTGAAAACAAAAGGTTTGGGTTCTTTTCTGTGCCGTGACCACTTAAAGCATATTCTATCAGCTAGAATTTCTGCTATTTTTATGTCTGATGATATTACCTTACAGAAGAGGAATAGGGCCATGTCTCCCATTGGGAAGGGACAGGCTGAGGGGTCTGACTAAGGGGATGGAGAGCTTTGAACGAGGGAGTTATAAATTGTTTAAGAAGGAAGACATATTAAGCCAAGTCAGCTGCCTCAAATACTACTTCTAAAAGCCTTCATAAACAATGCCTAGACAATCAAAACAAAGTAATTAGCTTGGTAATTTAGACACTGAGTTCTCTATTGGCTTGGCATTGGGGCCCAGATCATTCTGATTTCATGAGTCCTCTCCAAAGGAATCCAGAAATTAAAAGATCAGGTAATAATATTAACAATAAATCCCATCTCCTTCCCTGACAACAAGCTTGCTGAGGTACCTGTTTATCAGTTGGACCTTGGCTGGGGACTCCAGAGGTGGATGTGAAAAAGTAGTCTCTAGCCCAGGGGGTGAAGAGCCCCAGCTGCAGTGGGGTTCTGGTCTTTCATTTGTTGCTAACATTTGGGCCTAAAAGCAACGGTGGGGAGCCCAAGGTAGGTAAATGTAGGTGGTGGTTGATGGGAAAGTGTAGTCTGTACATGTCACCCTTTTTGTACCTCTCTTCACACCCTGCTTTCCCAAGGTGTGGCTCTATACCTTGCCCCACTGCCTAGGTCTCCATTTGCCACTTTGGTGGAATAGTCCTATGGAAGGGTAAATAAAGAGACATCTGGTGAAGACTGAAGAAAGTGGAATGGATGGACCCCATTCTGTAAGACCTCAAAGGGGGATTAATTATCTTAGAATCCTAGACTTTTAGAGCAAAGAGGATCTCAGACTCTTTTCTTCACAGATAAATCTGAGTCCAAGAAGGGACACGACTGCAGTGAAATAATACAGCTAGTGTCACTATTGTTTGTCTTCCCAAGCTCCCCTGCATATATGGTGAGGACTCAATAAATGTCAGCTATGTGGAAGGGCTCAGGAAAGGCAAAAATACAGTAGTTTCCCTTATCTGCGGTTTTGCTTTCTGCTGTTTCAGTTACCGGTGGTGGTCAGTTGCAAAGCAAATGAATCTGTCCTCAGGTCAGTAGTAGCCTGACGCTACTTTACAATGCCCACCTCATTCCCCTCACTTCCTCCCATCATGTAGGCATTGTATCATCTCAAATCATCATAAAAAGTGTGAGTACAGTACAGTTAGATATTTTGAGAGCGAGATACCACCCATTTACATAACTTTTTTACAGTATATTGTTATGATTGTTCTATTTTATTTGTTTTTTGTTAATCTCTGTAATTTATTTATTATTTATTTTTTTTGTGAGGAAGATCAGCCCTGAGCTAACATCTGCCAATCCTCCTCATTTTGCTGAGGAAGACCGGCCCTGAGCTAACATCGGTGCTCATCTTCCTCCACTTTATATGGGACACCGCCACAGCATGGCCTGAGAAGCGGTGCGCCCCCGGGATCCCAATCGGCCAACCCCAGGCCCCCACAGCCGAACGCATGCCCTTAACCGCTTGCGCCAATAGGCCAGCTCCTCTGTGTGTAATTTATAAAACTTTATCTTAGGTATGTATGTATATGAAAAATCATAGTATATCTAGGATTGGGTACTATCCGTGGTTTCAGGCATCCACTGGGGGTCTCAAGGATAAGGGAGTTGGAACCTCCAACCCCTCGCTGTAGCCTGTCTCTGTTGGGGAAATCGCCCTGTTGCCGTGACAACTGAACATATCCGGTCTCCAACTCCGGAAAGGAAGAGAGCGGGAACTAGTATATGTATGCCCAGGCTTTTTGGAAAGGCTCCTTGAGGAGAAGGGCTGGCCAGACGACCCGAGAGGGCTGGGCCAGAGGCGGTCAGGTGGGTGGAATCCTGCTCCCTGTCTGGCGGAAGGGCGGAGCTTTGGGTTTCCATGGAGCCGGCTTCTCCTAGCAACCTGGCGGGCGTTGAGCAGAGCCGCCGGGGCGATGGACGCCGAGAGCCTTCTGCTGTCTCTGGAGCTGGCGTCCGGCAGTGGGCAGGGCCTCAGTCCGGACCGTCGGGCCTCACTGCTTACTTCCCTGATGCTGGTTAAGCGCGACTACCGCTACAATCGGGTCCTCTTCTGGGGCCGCATCCTCGGCCTCGTCGCCGATTACTACATCGCGCAGGGCCTGAGCGAGGACCAGCTCGCACCGCGCAAGACACTCTACAGGTGGAGGCGGCGCCCGGGGGCCGAGGCCGCAGCGGGATGCTGAAGGGAGGGTCGGGGGGGCCGGGAGGGGCGGTGCCTACGGGGTGGAAGACGCGGGTTGACAGGGTCCGAGGAGGAGGGAATGGGGAGGGGCCTGAGAGGCGCGGCCCGGGACCGAACGAGCAGTTTGAGGATTAAGCGGGACCCGAGTACAGAGCTAGCCTGAGGGGGCGGGGAAATGGTGGGCGGGGTCCAAGAGGGCGGGGCCCTGGGAGGCCACGCTCCAGGCGTAGGGGGCGGGGTGCAAGAGAAACTTAGAGGCCGGTGGGTTTATAATAGAGGCACAGTCAGGAACAGAGGCGGAGCAAGGTGAAAGTTCCTGGAGAATGGAGACCTGGAGTAGAAGCCAGGCGTAAGCCAGAGCCCGGCCTGGCATTCTGAAGAGCTCAAGTTGGAGAAGGGTCAGAGAAGCCCCTGGGGGTGGTGCGGTGCTGTTTGGAAGCGGGTCCAGAAGCATCTTCGATGGAGTTGTTGGCTGTTGGCTCACAGCAGGAGGCGCTTTAGGAAGCAGTGAACGAACGCGGAATGAGAGAGAAGGGATGTAGAACTGGAGGAAATTCCCTGGACAGTACCATACAGGACCATCCTGCTTCTTTTTGACTACCCCCAGCGATGACGGGGAGCTCAGCATCTTACAAAGCAGTCCCTTCGGGCCACAGGGAGATGGATACTTCATTTATCTATCCATGCATCAATCCAACATTGGTTGGATGCATCCTGTGCTAGACTTTGCTTACAAAGATGTTGCTAAGACTCACCCCGTCTCCAAGTTATTCACATCTTGAGGAGGGAGACGGATGCGTAACCCAGTAATTACAGCAATAATGTGTTAAAACTAGAACAGAGTTGTATACAAAGGGAGACCAAAGCGGGGCATTCTTCTAGCGAGGAATTAAATAAGATTACTAAGGGAGTAACTTCGTTGAGATCTGAACGATGATCAGGAGTTCTCCAGGAAGATGTGAGGGAAAGGCGTGCCAATTAGAGGGAACAGTTATGCAAACTTGTTGGCTGGAGCTGGCTTGGGGTGTTTGGGAGAACAGCAGTGGCAGCCTCATGTGTTATATAGAACTGGATGGAGAAGCCAAGGGGTTTGAACTTTGTCTGTAGGCTGTGGGGAGCCATTGAGGAGCTTTAAGCAAGAAAAGCCTGCTCAGATCTGAGTGGGCAGGATGGCCTGGAAGTGGGTGAGCATTTAGGAGTCTCTTGCAGTGTCCAGATGAGGGGGACTGGAAGGAAGAGGTAGCTGAGGGAATGGAGGGGAGAGGATAGGTTGGAAAGATTTAAGTGATAGAACTGGCAGGACTTGTGACTGATTGAATGGGGGAAAGGTGAGGAAGAGGTCAAAGTTGACCTCTTCTTCCAGCTTAGGCAGCTGGGTGGGTGCTGGCACCACTCACTGGGAGAGGATTCGGGGAACAGGACTAGGGAAGACCTAGTGAATCTGGCATGAGGTGCCTGTGGGGCAGGGTGATAAGGAGGCATATTCAAGTACAGATCTGTAGTCCAGAAGAAACATTTAGACTGAAGATAGTGATTTGGGACTCATTTTATTTTTTTCCCATAAGTTTTTGTTTCTTCAGCACCTGCTATGTGCCAGGCATTGGTCTAGGTGCCAGGAATTCAATGGTAAATGAGACAACGCCCTTGTCTTCATGAAGCTTACATTGTAGTATGTGTGTAAGGGGAGGGGAGACAGACAATAAATAAACACGCTCATGTATTACATGCCAGCTGGTGCTAAGTGCCAAGGGGGAGAGAGAACACAGGATGGGGCCCTATTTGGTGGTGAGGGATGGCCTCTCTGATAAGGTAACCATTGAGAAGAGACCAGAGGCAACTGAGAGAATGAGCTATATATTTATCGGAGAAAAGAGAATTCCAGGCAAGTGCAAAGGCCCTGAGGCAGACATGTGCCTAGGGTGTTTGTGAAGCCCCAGAGAGTCTAGTGTGGCTAGAGAGGAATGAGTGAGGGGGAGCATTGTAGGACATGGGGTCAGAGAGGTAAGGGACCGGACACAATCACGCAGGGCTTCGTGGGGCATTGGAAATAGTTGGTTTAATGGGAAGTCATTGGAAGTTTCTGCACAGAGACATGATCTGGCTTAGGTTTTAACAGTTGGGTGGGAACTAGACTGAAAAGGGAGCAGGTCTGGAAGTGGGGAGACCGGTTAGGAGGCTATTGCAATATCTAGGCAAGAGTAGATGATAGCTTGGACCAGGGAGGAAGCAGTGGAGGTGGATGGATTCTGGACACCGACTAGGCAGTAGCTGGGGCTCTGTGAGTGAGTGGCTGAGTCAGGTGGGTGAGACTGCAGAGAGAAAAGAGGGGTGAGGATAGATCCCTGCAAATACTTAGGACACTGGAGGAGGGAGAGGGAGGTGTCACAGGAAATAGAAATGGAAATGCATCTGTTGGCTTTTAGGTCCCATGGATGACTTTCTCCTAAGCAGTCTCTTGGGTGGTGGGGGCAGAATCACGGTGCAGTGGGCAAAGAGTGAAAGCAAGGGGGAGGAAGGGCTCCCATAGGGCAAATCATTGTTCTGAGGTTGTTGTTCAGAGTTCGGGAAGACGAGGGAGGGACAGGAAAAGGGCATTTTCTGGAGAGGAATAGATTTGAGGGCTATTGTTTTAGAAAGCTGAAAAGTTTTTATGTTGAGAAGGAGCCAGTGGAGAATGAAGGGTGAAAAGATGAGCAGAGACTGGGCTGGGGACACAGGTCCTGAGTGGATTAGAGAGGAGTGGGAGGACATCCTCTCCTGGCAGGAAGTGAGAAAGAAGGGACCAGGCTGGCGAGTGCTCCTGGAGACCTCAGAGGAGGGGAGGTCCTTGAGCCTGGGTTGGGCTTTCTTGAGAAACGGGGGGAAGGTGGCTGTGCTGCTGGCTCAGTAGGCAGGCTGAGCACGAATCTGGGGCCCACCAAAGCAGAGACACCTGCAAATAAGGAAAGTTCAGCTTCCAGAAACTCATCTGGAATCTCACAGTATAGAAATCTAGGAAGAAGCTCTTGGGATTTCGGCATACGTGAAGCTTTTGTGACCTTTTTAAAAAAATAAAATTGAGGGACCTGCCCGGTGGCATAGCACTTAAGTGCGCGCGCTCCGCTTCAGCAGCCTGGAGTTTGCAGGTTCGGATCCCAGGCGCACACTGACGCACTGCTTGTCAGGCCATGCTGTAGTGGCATCCCATATAAAGTAGAGGAAGATGGGCACGGATGTTAGCCCAGGGCGAATCTTCCTCAGCAAAAAGAGGAGGATTGGCATCGGATGTTAGCTCAGGGCTGATCTTCCTCACAAAAATAAAAAAAATAGAATTGAATTTGCGTCACATATGGGGGTGGGGTGCACTAAGGGCACTTGGGGCTTCTAAGGGGAAAACTATGCAGCTTTTCTTGGGCCTCACCCCTTGGGAGAAGGGGCAGTGGTGGGACCTGAGGGCGAGGGGGAGCTGGAATCCGGGGTGATGCGGGTGTTGTTGGCAGCCTGAACTGCATGGAGTGGAGCCTCCTGCCCCCTGCCACAGAGGAGATGGCGATGCAGACGTCTGTGGTGAAGGGTCGCTTCATGGGGGACCCCTCGCATGAGTATGAGCACACCCAGCTGCAGAAGGTGCACGAGGGCGAAAAGGTCTTTGAGGAAGAAGTGGTGGTGAGTGAAGGAGGGCCTGAAGGAAGAGGGCCTGGGCCAGCCCTAGCCCAGTAGAAACTCTGGCGGCAACAACATAACACACAGCTCCAGAGCCACAGGGTGGAGGGTGGATGGGCAGCTCTTGTGGGAGCCTGGCTCTGGGGCAGGGGCTGGGAAAAGGGGTCTGTGCTGTGCTCTAGGGTAAGGGAATGTGCACAGGCTCTTATATGTTTGTATCAATTTTTATCTTACTAGATAATACATCCACACGGTTCAAAATTCGAAGGTACAAAAAGGAATATAGTAAAGTTTGCCTCCCAGCCCTGTCCACCAGTCATCCAGGCCCTCTTTCTGGGGCACATGAATGTAATCTTTTTGCGTGTGTGTTGTGTCCAAATCTTGCTACTCAAAGCGCAGTCTGGATTAGAAGCATCACCATGCCCTGGGAGTTAGAAATGCAGAATAATCGGTAACATCAGGATCTGCATTTTAACACATTCCCAGGGGATTCGCATACACATTCTAGTGTGAGAAGCTCTGCTTCCAGAGATGTTTGATGCGAATACAAGCTCAGCAAATACCTTACCTCTACATACAGTCATGTGTTGGTTCACAATGGGAATACGTTTTGAAAAATGTGTCGTTAGGCAATTTCGTCATTGTGCGAACATCATAGAGTGTACCTACACAAACCTAGATGGTGTAGCTTACCACACATATAAGCTAATGGTACTAATCTTATGGGACCACCATCGTGTATGCTGTTCATCACTGACCGAAATGTTATGCGGCGCATGACTGTAGTCTCTTTTTATCTTAAAAAAAACTAAAACAAATGGCAGCACGTTATGCACACAGTTCTGCACCTTGTTTTTTTCACCTAACAATACATTTTGGAGATCTTTCTTTCTCAGTACCTTAAAGAGCCTCCCATTCTTTTTACCATTGTGTGAATGTACCATAATTTAACCAGTGTCTTATTCATGGAAATGTAGGTTTTCACGTTTTAGCTCTGACAAGCAGGGCCATGATGAATGACCTTGTACAGACGTCATTTCCAATGTGTGGAGTCTATCTGAAGGATCAATTCCTAGAAATGGAATTGCTAGGTCAAAAATAAAGAGCCCAAGTTTTGAAACTAGACAAACTCAGAATTCAAAGTCCAGCCTCTGCACTCGAGCCTAGGTGATGCAAAAAGTCTGGCTCCAGGTCTGTGATGCCTCAGCTGCAACCCCTGCCCTTCCCACCTGACAAACTTAACTTTCCCTCAGTTTTATTTTCTGTAAAATTGGGATAATTATATTTACTTAGCAGGCTTGTGCAGATTAAATGAGGTGACATATTTAAGGCCCCTGGCCTGGGCACTTATTAAGTATTAGTTTCCATCTCCTCCTTTGCAGACAATTCTGGTAGGCAGCCCATGGAAAATAGGTGGCCGAGTGACTCTAGGGACTCCTGGTGACATGTTTTCCTTGTCACATGCGGCTTTTTCCTAAACTGAAGTCCTTTAGTTTAGGGTTGCCCTTGATATTGATGGTAACCAAATTTCATCTGTGTAGAGATATTATAATATGCGGTGATGCTTGAGAAATAGTATTAAGTCAAAGAGCAGGATATGAAACTATATAAAATTTTGCTTTAAATATATACATAGAAAAAAAGAATGGAAGGAAGTATATGTTATCAGTGACTGTCTTTAGGAGGTGGGATTATGAGTGGTTCTGATTTTCTTAGGTATGTGTAAAATATTTCTATATTACCAAATATTCTACAGTAAGCATGATTGCTTTTGTATTTTAAAAAGGCAAAATAAGCAGCACTTAAATATGATGATAGGATGGTATGTTTCTGGACGGGCACATAAGAAACTGTTAACAGTGGTTGCCCCAGTGAGGGCAATTGGGGCACCAGGGATGGGGTGAGAGAGACTGCTTTTTTTTTGGAGTTTTAAATATTGCACCACCAGTATGTATTACCAATTTAAAAAAGAAAGAAAGATGGGGCTGGCCTGGTGGCGTAGTGGTGAAGTTCACGAGCTCCACTTTGGTGGCCCAGGGTTCACAGGTTTGGATCCTAGTTGTGGACTGACGCATCACTCAAGCCATACTGTGGCGGTGTCCCACATACAAAAATGGAGGAAGATGGGCACAGATGTTAGCTCAGAGCCAAGCTTCCTCAGCAAAAAGAGGAAGATTGGCAACAGATGTTAGCTCAGGGCCAATCTTCCTCACCAAAAAAATAAAAAAATAAATAAATAAAAGAGAAAGAAAGAAAGAAAATCTTGATGGGAAAGACAGGGAGGGCTCGCTTAGCCAGTGATTTTCCATGGACCTGGCATCTACACTGTGGTGACCCACGTCAGATGGTCATGCCCTTGGACCAGGGGTGAGTGGGTACAGTGCCCTGACAGGATGGCTCATCTCCTGTCTTCTCAGGTCCAGATCAAGGAAGAGACCCGCTTGGTGTCCATCATTGACCAGATTGACAAGGCTGTGGCTGTCATTCCCCGAGGCGCCCTCTTTAAGACTCCTTTTGGACCCATCCATGTCAATCGGACCTTTGAAGGTGAGTTCTCTGGGGCCTCTCTCAAGGGCAGGAGGGCGTCTCTTCCCAAGCATAGTCAGACACATGTCTAGGAGTCCAGGGAAACCTGCCCACTTCCTCAGAGAAGGAATAGTTGTGGCCACATCACTTGGGAGGATGGCCCAATGGCCTGGCATGGGTGGTTGGCAAGGGCTACCTGGTCACTGGACAGTGACTCTTTTCTGCCTGAGGGTGGGAGAGCATTTGGCTATCTGGGGCCCAGGGCTTTGCATGGGTCCCTGCCTCTTCCCACCTTCCTCCTCTTTGGTTCCTCCTTATTGCAGGATCTGGGCCAAGTTTGGGCTGAGGGAACATTACTGCCTTTTCTTCCTTCAGTTCTCTGTGGTCCCCTCCATGTGGTCCCCATGCACAGAGAAAGGGGGCTGTGGGGTTTGGCGCTGACCATCCCTTCCTACCTGCTATCTCTTTTTAGGACTGTCCTTGTCCGAAGCCAAGAAGCTCAGTTCCTACTTCCACTTCAGGGAGCCTGTTGAGCTGAAGAACAAGACCTTGCTTGAGAAGGCCGACCTGGACCCCTCCCTGGACTTCTTGGACTCCTTGGAGCATGACATCCCCAAAGGTAACAGTCTATTACTTCGAGGACACTGGATTTGCCCCTAAGTCAGAGCAGTGGGCCATGCCTCCTGCCACTCTTCTCTGAGAGTGGAACCAAGGGCCTGGGTGGGCATTGGTGGTTCACTGTAGGCCCTTGAGGGTGGGGCTTCCCCAGGGCCCAGTACAGGGCTCAGGTCATAGCAAAGAGTTGGTAAATGTGTGTGGACAAAAGGAAGGATTGTCTTCCATATGCTTCCACAGACAGGAAGTCTCTCAGTGTCTCTTTTGATTTTCCTATCAATCATGGATGGAGGCAGGTTGGGAATCTTCCCCCAAACATCTCTGAAAACACCCCTGAAGATACTAGCCGTACATATGTCTCAACTGTTAGTTTTGGGGTTAGATCCAGTGCTTGGCACACAGCTGGTGCTCAGTGAGTGGGTGCTGATTGACTGACTAGCTAACCACTTGCTAAGGAAATGAGTTCTGTCCATTTGCATCCTGCTATGTGTGTGGTACTTTTTAATCTTAAAACGTACAGCTTCAGAGGCTTTCCTGTACTTCAGGGCCCAGGCACACACCCAGGCACACACCCAGCACTTGGTGGTGGGGTCACAGAGACCCCATTTCCTTCCCCTGAGCCTCGCCAGTACAGAAGAGCGTGTCCTGGGAAGAGGCTCTTGCTTGGATGCTGTACCCAGGACAGGTGCCAGGCTCTGGGAAATTGGGGGCCAGACCCAAGGCACTGACTCAGTGCCCCTGCTTCTTTCCCGCCCCACGCAAACATGTTCTGTGAACTGGAGGGGTCTGTTGTTGATGATGACAGTGACAATGATAATGATAATAACAACTCATAAAAGCAATGACACTGCTTATTGTGTGCCAGGCACTGTACTCAGCCCTCTCCCTGCCTTATTTCATCTTAATCTTCACAGCCAACCTATGAGGTAGATACGATTATCATCCCCATTTTACAGATGAAGAAATAGAGGTTCAGAGAGTTAAACCCAAGGACACAGTAAGTGTTCGAGTGCTAGACTCCAGGGCTCTGGCATGAACTGTGGTGTCAAGTAGATGGTGTTTCCTTTTAAGTGGCAGTGAGAACAGCAGGACAACAGTCACCCCAACCCCTAGGGGAATACTTCTGAGGAGCAACGAGCCACTCTGTCGGACTGGAACTCAGAAGGGAGTGGGATGGCAGGGGTGGTTCAAGTCCAGGGCTCTGGAATTAGATAGCCTGGGTTGGAATCAACCACTTACTAGCTGCGTAACCTTGGGTAAGTCCCTCAATTTCCTTGTGCCTCAATTTCCTCATTTCTAAAAGGAGAAGAATATTTTCCACCTCACTGGGTTATTATGAGAATTAAATGAGTTAACATGTACGAAATGCTCATAACGGTGCCTAACACATAGTAAGGACTCAAATAAAGATTAATAAGGCCTTACAGGTGGGTTGGGCTGGCCTGGGAGGGCCTAGAAGGCCAAGGGGTAGGAGGCCTAGACCAAGGCAGTAGGCACACCTGGTGGCTTGTGAGCAGGTCTGTGATAACAAGGCAGTGGTGCACGGATGGATGGGGAAAGGGCAAGCCAGGGATCTGGAGGCCACTTCAGGGCTACTGCAGTGCCCCAGGGGCCAGATGATGGGTCCTGAGTGGGTCAGCGCTGCCAGCAAGGAATGGCTACTCTGGCCTCCACCACAAGGGGGAGCCCAAGTCAAGCCTCCTTGAGCATAGAAAGGGGCTCCTGGACCCGTGGGGAGATAAAGAAGGTTTACAGGGGCTGGGGCATTTCTCATCCATCAGGCACACTTTCCAGACTCCTATTATCTCCTCCAATGCTGTGCTCCCAGCCTGGCCAGGAGCCGGAGGGGGCTGCACATCCCCGGTTGATAAATGGAGTCAGGAACCCTGTGGTGGTGGGACCCAGCGCCAGGGGCTCAGTGGTGGGCTGAGAAAAGTCTTCTTAATGTCCCTAATCTGGGGGCAGCAGCCCTGCCTCCCTGATTCAGGGTGTGGCTGGAAAGCTCTGCTGGGTGCTGACTTCCGAGCCTTCTCACACCCAGCTGGATGCTCCAGGGCGGGCGGAGGAGGCCCTCCCTCCACAGTGCTGCGTGATTAGGAGGGCTCACACAAGAGCACCTTCTCCCCCTTAGAGCCTTGTCCTCTGTGCAGTGCGAGGGGCGAGGAGGGTGCTAGACCAAAGCCGGGCCTAGATGGGGTGTAGGGACCCAGCGAAGTCTTCCTAAAGGAACCCTATCCACCCTGTCTGCTCTGCCATTTGGAATAAGGGGACACAAGAGGCAGCTGTCTCTCCTGCAGCAGAGTATGTAAGTTATGGAGCTTTGGGGGTCTTCCTAAAGGATGCTGGGGCCACAGTGATGTGTCCAGTTGGCAAGTGAATTCATCAGGCCCCTGGGAGGAACAGGATCTGGGCCTGGGAGGTGGGTGAGTTGCAGTGGCCTGAGGCCCAGACATCTTGCCCTACTGGTGGGCCTCAGGGCTGAAGGACTCACTGACGTTCAGCATCCCAGTCCACCCCTGCATGTTGCTTTGTCCTCAGTGCTGGAGCCTTGGGAGCTGAGGGCTTCTGGTATCTCCTGGGCATGTGGGCCTGAGGGGAGGGATGCTCCTGGCCTGACCCTGGGAAACCTTACAGCTTCTGGGCCTCCAGCTCCCTTCCTCCCAGATCCATCACCAGAAAGCCTCCAGGAAGTCCGGCCCAGCTTTTTCTCACGATGGCTTGGCGGGGGCCGTGGTGTGAGGGTGGAAGTGTGGATGGTCGGGGGAGAGCAGACACTCTGATTTTGCTTCCAGACTCCCTTCCTCATCTGCCAGTCAAAGAGCAGAAGGAGCTGCTGGGAGGCTGCCCTGCTAGGCAGACAGCAGCCGGAATGGGCTGGGCTGCTAAGTGAGGCCAAAATCCTTGGGACACCAGCACTGGCTGGAGAGATGGAATTTGGCCGCTATTTTCTGCCGAGGTAGGATCATTGTTTCCTTTCTGGGTCTGAGGCAGTTGTTCAGGGGGACTTCATGTCACCTGTGAGCAGGTATGGTTTAGGTTGGCCCTGTCCCTGGGACTCCTGCTCTCTGTGCCCATGGAGGTGGGCCAGTTGCTCGGCAGTTTGACCCTGGGCCAGCCTTGGCTGAGGAGAGGATAGGGAGGGATATTGCCTGGGCCACTCATGCCCTTCTAAGCTGTCCTGTCGTGTCCTGCGGTCTGCTGAGTTTTGTGGGAGTGGGTAGCTTTGGGGGCAGAACCATAGTCCTGGTGGGCGCAGGGCAACAGCTAAGAGTTCTCTGAGCTTGGGCTGCAGCCAGGTGAGACATATGGAGCACCAGGTCAGGAGGCCAGATTTCTAGGTAGTACTCTGCCATTCAATGCTCCTTAACCTTTCACTCCATCAGCAAATAGCCACTGAGCAGCCACTATGTGCCAGGCACTGGGGATGCCGTTGTGAACAAGACAGATGCTGTCCTTGCCTCACAGAGATCTGGGAAGATCAAATGAGACAGAGGATGGGAAGTAGAAATGTGAAATAGAAGCTGCCTCAAAAACAAAGTCAGTGGTGTCCTGGGAAGCAGAGAGGGGCAGGCAGAGCTGAGACGGAAGCAGAGCGCAAGGGGCAGAGGGCAGAGCTCCTGTCCTTGCTCCGCCTCGGGCTGGAGCTGGCAAACCTCAGGAACGGCCAGGCACAGGGCCTCTGGGGTTCCAGCACAAGCAAGCTCTCAGCAGCAATGCCCAGTTCAGGCAGCAGAGGGCAGCAAGGGGCCTCCCTGCCTAGAAACCAGCCTTTAAAAGGTGGTGGTCGTGGTGGCTGGGGAGGGGATGGGGGACGGAGAAGACAGGAGCATTGGAGAGTGGTGGGAACAAGGGGCCCAGGATCTTGTCGGTGTGTGCAGGTGGCTCCTCCCACCCAGTTCCTTGGCAGCCTGGCTGACAGGTGCTCAGCCTTCTGGACCTGGGCCTGGCCTGGTCCAGACAGGCCATCAATTAGACAGGGCACTCTTCTGCCTCTCGCCCCACCCCGCCAGACTCTACGTGGTTTGACCCTACCTTGTCGTTCTGGTGTGTGTGGGGAGAGTGGCCGCTCTGAGAAGGTACCCATGCCATTTCTGTGGTGTGACAAGTTATGTGGTGCCAGTCTGAGAAGAGGGTTTAAGCTATCTGCTGCCACTGGACAGCCCTGATCCCCAGCCTGGCCCACTCTCCCCCTCAAACTTAATATAAGAACTTTGTTGCCTTTCTTCCTGGAGGGCAGGGGAATGTAATTATGATTAGCATACCCTAGCCTGAGGTTTCCACACTAGCAAGGTGGGTGAGACCCCAAGGGCCCAGGAAACCCAGGAGGACTTCCTACTGATTGCAGGAGGCCCCATTCCCGATTTACCAGCTTGTTCCCCACCACATCTTCAAAAAACAGAGCTTGTGGAGAAAAGTGGCTGCCAGGGGGCAGGAGGGGAGGTTTGGGGAGACTTGGGGGAGACCAGGGGCTGTGAACTGAAACACAAGGGCCGCAGGAGGCTGCTTCCCCTGGAGTCCTAGAGGCGGCAGCAGCAGCTGGCTGGGCCCAAGCCTTTCTAGCAGTTGCAGTAAGACAAGCAGGTGAAGGTGACAGCAAGTGCCTGGCTTCTCAGGTAGATGCTACGTGACTCCTGGCACGTTGGGAGTCTGTGTGTTTCCTGGGCGACCAGCTGAGCCAGGGACAAGGAGAGGACAGGAGTGTGACAGGAATGCAAGGGAGGGAGGGAGGCAGTGTTGTTGGCTGGCGTGCCCCTCACATGCCGCTTCTATACTCTGCCAGCACTCTTAGGCCTGCTTGGCACTGCCCCCTGCCCTGGTGGGGTCACTGCATTTCTCTAGCATCCTTGACAGTTTCTCCTTGCTCTCTAGGGCTGGGCGAGGGGGAAGCCCCTGCTGATGAGCCTGGGCCTCCTCATCCACTGGAGGCAAGAGGTGGCCAAACCCTAGGTGGGCAGCTGGTATGAGGGGTCAGGACCCAGCCCTTGCCCAGGGGTGTGCCAAGGTGCTAGCGACAGCGACGTGATGAGAGTGGTCTGGTTGGGGCACTCCAGGACTCCATTTGGCCCAGGCAGGCTGCAAGCTGCCCTCTCCGGGTAGGCAGAGAGGAGTGAGGCAGAGCGTGACCTTTCTTAGTTCAAAGAGGCTGTGTGGCCAAGGGCAGGGAGGGACTGTCTCCAGATGATCCTCTGGGCACTGGTGGGGGTGACTAAGGGGGGCTAGGGAATGTCCCTTCCTGGGGTCTGTGCTTCTGGCTAAACGCTGAATGCAGCCAACTGGGAACACTTAGTTCTGTTACATCCCACTCCCATTACCCCTAAGCAATGTTTTCTGGAATGAGTGACTAGGAAAGTGACAGGCTAGGGCCTCTAGAACTCTGAGGGCCTCGGGTACCCAGAGAGACAAGTTGTAGGAGCCAGGGGAAATACTCCCCCCTTCTCTGGCCAGGAAAGGCACCCCCTCTTAGGTAGTGCCCCAGCCAGAGCTCTGGTAACCCAGGGACACTCTTCTTTCCTCTTGATGCTGTCTGGCTGGCACTGTGTGGGCCTGGGGGAGTGGAACCAAGCCCACACTGGCTTCCACTTCATCATCTCATGCATGGGTGGTGGCACTTGCAGGCCACTGCAGAGTGCTGAGATGGGCTCCAAGCCAGCCTCTCTGTAAGCGGCCAGGGCTAGCTGACCTACATGCACCCGGAAAGCTCTGGCTTTGACCTGGGCAGGTGACAGACCCTGAGCAGGGTTGAGCTGCCAACAGGGCCAGGGGTTCCTGGCCGTCACATCTCTTGGATGCAGGGTGGCCCCCTGTGGGTGGGACTGAGCTGTGAGGCTGCTGGGTGTGGAGTGACCAGGGTGGGCCATGGTTGGAGGAGGCCTGTGGGAAGCTGGGGCAGTGGGAGCCAAGCAGCCGGGCTGAGCTGGCAGCCGATGAAGGCCTCAGCGAAGCTCAGTGCATCACAGGCTGGTCCAGCACCAAAACCTTCAAAGCATTTGCCTTTCTGGCGGGGCCTGGAACAGAGCTGCGGCTGGGCCAGGGAGAGGCCTCAGCGCGCAGGGGAATAGAAGCTCCAGATCTGCATCCAGAGGCGATTTTCCCAGGCTCCTTCCTCCCACACAGCAGCTCCCTCCCTCGGTCTGGAGCTGGATCAGGCCCTTCCCACCAAGTCCTCAAGGCTGCACAACTCAGCCCCAGGCTGGGTTGCTCGTCTAGGGAGCAAAATCTGGGACAGACAAAGGCTCGTTAGCTGCACTCAAGTCCCCTCCAGCCAAGACAGCTCCCAGTCTACCAGCTGCCAGAGAGGGCTATTGAGCTGGGAAACCTGAAACGGCCAAACTTCCATGTGAGCCCCTGGTCAGGTCTACTCCTTATCAGAGCAGAGGCTTCTGGGACTGGGGAAGAGAGAACAAAATGGCAAGCAGGGGCAAATGGCACTAGGACTGAAGGTCACTGGTGACTACCCCTGGTTTAGGGCACGGGAGCCTGGAGTCTCCCCTAGTCTGGCCCCAACTCCCCTCTGCCTGTGGATTCAGCTTCCTCCCCCACTCAACCTTTAACTAGATTTGCTGACAGGAACAAAACGGACTGGTTTGAGTTTCACCTCTTTTCATTTCCTTTGCCCTCCCTCTGGAAGTGGTTTTAATGAGCAGTGAAATGGCTAAGAGGCAATCAGGAGGAGTAAAGCACAGGGATAATTAAATTGTCTTCCCTTTTCCCAGTGGAACCTTAGCACCCAGGCCTGGTTGCCCAAGGAGCTGGGGGCCTCTGCATACCCAGCAGAGCTCCAGCTCCAGAGCACCCAGGCCTTGCCTCCTGCCCGCCTCCTCCCAGGGTCCTGGAGCATCCAGATGGAGAGGGGCAACGCCCTGGTGGTCCTGCGCAGCCTGCTCTGGCCAGGCCTTACCTTCTACCACGCTCCCCGCACCAAGAACTGTGGCTACATCTACGTGGGCACCGGTGAGAAGAACATAGACTTGCCCTTCATGCTGTAGGAGAGGGCCAGCCAGGGATTGTTTTGTAGAGTCTAAACATTATTTTCATAAATTTCAGTCAATTTGGTCTGTTCTGTCCTGCTGCTTCCCCTCATCTCCACCTCCATCTGGTATCCAGGTTCTGAGGAGAGGACCACTGAGCTGGAAGACCCAGCTCTAAAGCAAGTGGCAGAGGGTTGGAATGTGCTAATGAGAGAGATGATGGTGGGTGGAAATGGCAGCGGGAGAAGGTGACAGCCAGAAGCCCTTTGAGGAAGGCACTCTCTTGGACTCAGATGAGAGCTGCATGTAGGCCAGGCAGCCCAACTCACCTCGTTGCAGCCCCCCAGGCTGAAGAGCTAACAGCTATCAATAAAGAGAATGGGAACCTGTTTGGCCCATGAACTCCCTCCAGTTGCATTCATATAGCCCATCACAAGAGCTCAGCAACTGGCTGGAAATGGGCTCAAGGCACCCCCCACCCCTTCCCAAGCAGTGAGCACACACACCCAGTGGGTGAGTACATGAGCCTGGTTTATGACATTCCTTTGGGCAAAACTCGTGTCCCCCAGCACTGAGCTCGGCCCAAGCCAGTCATGAGACCACAGCAGCTGCCAAGGGACCCAACTGCCCTGCCTGCCCCTAGCTCCCCGCACTGTTGCTGGGCAGGTCGAGGGCTCTGAAGTTGGTCCCACTGCCCCTCGTGTCCTTCATGTTGGAGGCGCGGGGCCGCCCTGGTGGGATGGGGTGGGAGTGGAGGAGGAGCTCTGGCCAGGTTCTCAGGAAGCCCTCAGTCAATGGTACAGCACCAAAGGCCTTCTTGAGTAGGAGATGTTGTCTTTCAGGAGGGGTGACCCGACAGCCATGCGCACCTTGTTCCAGCGGTGGCCTTTATTGTAGATGGGCTTGACAGAGCGGGGAGACCAGCGGGTCAGGTACCTGTACAGGGAGGACCAGGGGGTGGCTGTGAGGCTTGGGGCCCCTGCTGGAGCTGGGAGAGTGGGTACTGCCTTCTTGGGCCAAAGCTGTGGTTGGCCAACCAAACCCTTTCACCAGTTTTCCTTTCTCGAGGAGTAGGGGCTTTTCCTGGGAGCAACCGCTGAGTGTGCTGTAAACAGATGGGCTGGGCTCTTGCTGCCGCAAGCGTGTGTGGCCAGGGTCAGGCAGCCCAGGGCCACGCTCCCTTGATCTTTATGAGTTGTCAGTGTTTGTGTGTATTTGCTGGGGGAGAAGGCGGAGGAAGAGGCTGCTCGGAGAGCAGATCACTCCTCTCTGGCCTCAGCCATGGGGAGAGGAGAGGTTGATTTAAGGGCCTGGAGGAATCCTTCCCTCTTCCCTACTTGGCTCACTCTGCCATCCCAGCCTTCAGGGAGCTCCCCTGGGCAGCCAAGACTGCTGCAGGACCCCAGCCCATCACCCAACCTATGACGGAGGCTAAGGGAGAGAGCCTGTGGGTGCAAACCTAGCCCAGGAAGGTTCCTGTAAGTAGCAGGGGGGTGAGGAAGGATGGCTGCCGCCCACAGACCTTTAGCCTCCTTTGGGGATGTCCAGGGCCCTGATAGTTCCTGGAAAAGTGGCTCATGCCGGCTGGGATTGGGGTTTACTCCATCCAGAATGAAACTTGGACCCTGTCCAGAGAGGCCCACCCTTCGTCCTGAAAGCTCAGCCACGGCAAAGGCCAGGCTCCTCCCCTGCCTCCACTCTAGGTTGGGGCTCAACCCAGCTGCCTCTAGAGACTCTCAAATGAGGGTTTTTTAATTAAAAAATTAATAACCTTCACTGAAAATTTTTAGATAAAAAATGATTGCTCATTTATACATTTCAACTGCGCTCCCCTGGACCTCGGTCTTCTGCCCTCAGCCCTGTGCAAAGGGGACAGCTCTGAGAGGAAGTAAAAAGCCATGGGACGTGCTGGCCTACACTCAAGTGTGCGGTGGGCACGCAGGGGAGTGCTGTCGAGGTCAGTGTCCCCAGCAGGGAGCCGTGTGTGGAGTGAGCTGGCCTCAGGGACTGCCTTTTCTGTGGCTGGCGTTGCGGGGCAGCAGAAGCCTACAGGTAAAGGGAGGGGAACCTGGCAGGCCCCATGCCGGCACCTCCCGGTCTTCAGACGGCGGCCGTGGGAAAGGAGTGCTCGTGGATTCAAGGACCCCAGGAGGTGCCCAGGCTGGCCGGTTTCTCCAGAGCTGCTGTCCTAGGGCTGTACTTTCCCCCCTGCCCTGGAGAGCCCTGAGAGAAGCTGGGCTTCAGCTAGCCCTGGGCCCGATGCCTGTGCCACAAAGAGCAGCCAGCTGGCAGGGCAGGGGAGTTGGGGGGCCTGCAGTCAGCTCTCTGGGAACACTGCAGCTCTAGGAAGAACCAAGGCTCTTTCCTAAGTGAGCTCCTTCCTACCTCTCCTGAGCGGGCGGGGAAGAAGGAAGCGTGGCTCCCCCGGGGCCCCAGCAGAGCGTGGGCCAGCGCATGGCAGCTCAAGGACCTCTGGATGGAATCATAAAGTCCCTTGCAAGGGAATCAACCTCCCTCATAGCCAGGACTCTGCTTCCCCCCTAAGATGGCCTTTTGCAACCGAAGAATCCCCACACGTCATCAATCCTGTGTCACGTTAAAGGACACCGGATATATGCGAGGGAGCCTGGCCTCACTTCAAAGGCCTGAGGGCAGGATGGCTTATGTCCGTAGGCCTGCTGCTGTCTCTTAACAAGTCAGGGTTGGGGGTGGGGTGGGCTCAACCCCAAAATGGTCCACAGCATGTTTGGGAGACAGGAAGAGGTTAATATGTGCTGTTGCCCAATGGCTGCTGGCAGATGGCCCAGCTAGCAATGTGGGAGGTGCAGGTGGAGATGCGCACAGGGCCAGGGTGCTGGCGAGGCATCAGTGAAGACCTAGCTCTGGCCCTGCACCCCCAGCCCAGCACTCTGTGGCTGGTATCTGCCTGGCCTCCCACCTTCCATGCCTGGCTTCTGTTGGGGATCAGCCTAGGAGGTTTGCTAGGGGTGGGGTGTCTTGCTTTGCTTCAGCCGTCTTTGGTGCCCTACAAAGAGCAGTTCCAGTGGCAGCTGGACAAGCTGAAGGAGGGAGGGGCCACTGATAGGGGAGAACAAGAAGAAACACCAAAATCAGTTTTATAGACTCGTATCTACAATCAAAAAGGGGGTAATATAGATCTAAGAGTATGTGAGTGTGGTAATGTCAGAGATGGGGGAGGGAAAGGAACTCACAATAGGATGGCTGTTTGAGTGTTGGACAGGAATCTGCTCCTATACCAGAGGGAGCCACTGTGCTTAGGCTGAAAGGCAGAATGATTGACTCTAGATTCTAGGGGCCTTCCTCTCTTCCTCTATAAAACCTCAGGACCTCCTGGGCAGCTGTGCAGGATGTTAACTGCACAACTCTAGGGAGCACCATTTACAACCTAGTCTACATGGATGCTGCCTTGCAGTTTTGCAGTGTACGACTTGCACAGCTACATAGAGTGGCCCTACCCCAGAGAGCCCTTCCATTTGTAAGGCCTCATCTTGCCCTTTAATAACCCTAGTGCTCGGATACTGAAAGTTTGTAGAAGTACTCTGACATTCCCATAGCAACCCTGTATGATGTCATAAACAGGGGATTAGCACATTCTAATGCCCAACCAGCAGAGCTTCTTACCCTCCTTGCCCCTGTGCTAAGTGCCCTACTGGGGAGGGCAGAGGAAAGAGGCTGAGGCCAGCAGGGGAGGGTGACAGAAGCGTGCACAGTATCAACTGCAGCAGCAGTGGGACTGATGGGGGTGGGTGCTCAAGCTGGAGGGATGGAACGGACAACCAGGGAGCACTCGAGCTTTCCTGAGCTGTGGGATGAGCTCCAGTAAATGGCTTCCCCAGAGGAATACAGTGAGACTGAGGGCCTGCAGAATGCATAGGGTGTTGACACCCAGGGTTGCTTACCGGTTGAGCTGGGGTTTGCTCTTCGGAACGAATCCTTCAGGAAGCCGAGGCCTATGATTTGGGAATAGACCTGAGTGGAGGGAAGCATATAAGGGGATGGTGTCTGCAGCTCCCTCTGCAGCTCTTGGGGGCCAGAGGGAAAGCCCACCCAAGTGGGTAGAGGGCTGGCACTGGGGGATGAATATAATGAAGGCTCTGGATGTCCATTTCTCTTCCTGGAAGAGCTGGAACATGGGGCAGCAGGGGGGAGGATGGCACGTATAGCCCTCTGCCCCTTAGCCCCGAGGGGGCCTTCTACCTGCTCGGTGGGCCATCTTCACACACTCCTCAATCTTGCGGTGCTCTTCCTGGCACAGGCCTGTGATTTTTCGGGGCAGCATGCCTCCATGAGGCCGGATAAACTGACTGAGCAGCAGAACATCCTAGTGGAAACAGAAAACAGGAGATGAGGGTCAGTTGAGTGGATGTTTGATGCTGGGGAGCCAGGGCCGCGTGGCCTACAGGGGAGGCTGTCGTACCCTGGCACTCCAAGAGGCTGATGTTTCCCTTGGGAAATGACCTGAGCCCACTCCCTTCACACAGAGCTTTGCACACTGGTCTGCTACCTTCATCCTAACAAAAGTTAAATCGCAACTTCGTAAGATTTTCTGACCGCATTACCAACCCCAAGAGCTCCCAGCTCTTCCATGAGATAAAATCTTTTGACAGACTAGAGAACAGAAACTCTTTGGAAGTGTTAACCATCTATCATGTACCTGAAGTATCTTTCCTGGTGACGAAAGGTCTGTTGTTATTCTCGGGTGAGGCAGAGGGTATGTCATCTATTTCCATACAGGAGGGAAAACCTGTACTATTTCTGCGCCCAACACCTACATGCCACAGGCCAGAATACACACAGACAGCCCCCTCCACCTTCTGCCGTGCCCTCGGAAGTGCTAGTTGGCGTACAAACTGAGGAAGAAGGGAGCAGCGTTGTGAAGTTAAATCCCACATCTTCGAAGCCCCCTGTGAGCAGTTGTGAATGGCTTCTTGGGCTTCCTTTGGTCCATCAGACTGCTTTGGACAAGTCAAGGAAACAAGGATAAACAGGAGCCAGAACCAAGATAAGAGACCACTTCCCCTCCCAGCTCTCACAGGATGGCTGAGGGGGTTAAATAAAAGCCACCATCTCCCATCCCGCCCACCCCCAGGGGCCTGGCGTGCCATTCTTAGCAGTCATGTTCCACAGCCCGACTTGCTGCCCTGGCAGGCGCCTTGCTGTATAACCGCAGATTTGTTTTAATCATTGGACGGCTCCTGAGGGACCCAGGCCCCCAATTCCCACCCCTGTAATCTTCAGAATCGGATGAAAAGAACTTGGATTGGATTATCCAGGGCTAATAAACTGGGCTCACACCCCAGCCCCCCGACCGTAGGCTGCCAAACAAGCTGACAGCTCTGTGCAGCTCAGGCTAACGGCGTCCTAAGTGGAGGGGGTGAAAGAAAACAACTTTAGCCTTTACCTCGGAGGGGATTAGATTTCTTCTGCTGGATAAACAGAGCCAAGTCCATTTCCTGGAAACGGCTGGTAGGAAGAGTGCCCCATGGTGGCTGGGCAGGTGTGGGGTTCACCGCCCCATCTGCCGCTGGGATTCCAAGTATGCCCACAACCCCACTAACTTCCATGTCAAAAGAAGCTGTGAACACTGCCCTGTGGCCTGCAAGCTTCCTCTTACTCCAGGCAGCCATAAGCAGAAGGGCCGGGGGCACGGCAAAGGAACCCCCTGCCCCACCCGGGGTGGCCTGAAACCAAGGCTCCCAGCCCAGGAGATTAGTTGGGTCATTCTGTTCAGATCCCATGCGCATGTGGCCTCTCCTGCTCTTACCACCTGACGGGGATCTCTGCCCTTAACCATCCCATTCCACAGAGGGGCATAAGGACAACTTGCAGGTCAAACTGGCCCAGAGCCTGAATCACCTGAAACCTAAAAATAGCGTGCTTAATGTCACCAATAGAACTCTGCAAGACAAGTATGGATTGCTCCAGGGCTGTGTCCTTTCCCCCAGGCCCTCCCCATTTCTAGGGAGGATGTCGAGTAGTAGTTGACATCATAGGCTCTGCCTGGGTTTGTGTCCCCAGAATTTGTATCCCAGCTCTGATACCTACTAGCTGGGTGATCTGAGGCAAGTTCGTTAACTTCTCCATGCCTCAAATTTTCTCATTTGTAAAATAAGGATGAAAAAACTACCTATTTCATAGGGATACCATGAAAACTAAGTGAATGAAGACATGCAAATGCTTCCAACAGGGCCTGACACAGAGCCTGCACTCACTGCAGGTCACCTATCCTTGTTACTCACTATCATCTTTCCATGGAAACAACAGCTCTAGAAGAGCTGGAGCAAACAGGAGTCTTTGTAGCTCCAGTATGGTAAGAGACAGTAACGTCCCCAGATCACAGTGAGGACTCTCCAAATACACCCTCATTATAAGAGGAGGAAAGCCAAACCCAGATCGTGATTCCCTCCCCTTGGGACTACCACCCTGCAAGAGCAGGTCCCAGGGCTATGGTGGTCTGAATCCCATGCATGCAGACTGTGAACTAAGTCAGTGACTCTTAGCCCTGGCTGCACATTAGAATCACCTGGGGAGCTTTAAAAAATAATGATGGCCAGGCTCCACCCCAGGCCAACTGAATCAATGTCTGGGGGTGGGGCCTGAGCATTTTTTTAAAGCTCCCTCGAGATTCTAATGTGCAGCCAGGGTTGAGAGCCACTGAACAAAATGCTCTGTCTTTGCTGGCTCCATGAGATGTAGCAGTGGCTATGGGAGGGGATGCTGCTTAAGTTCACCAGGAACATGACCTCTGGGACACGCAGAGCAGAGTGAATTGCATCCAGACTTACCTCATAGCCATACTTATGCTTCAGGTTCCACCGGCAGATGGGGCACTGGCCTGAGGGGTTAGGGGGAAGTGGACTTTCCTGGGGAGTCCCTGTGATACGGCCTTCAATCTAGGAGGCAGAGAAAGAGAGCCAGTAAGGGAGAGGGCCATGTGGAAGCTCTGATCCTTGAGCAGCCCCTCAAATGGTGGGAATGCTGGTGAAAGTTCATCTCTGGGGGTCTTGTGGGAGTAGCTAATAGGTCTCTCCGGCTGAATTGTGGTGGTGGTTCTGTGGTTACTGTATATTGGACCATGGGGGTGGCCATAGAGATGTGGTTTGGTAGCCTGCAAGGGTAGTGGAAACTGAGCTTAATGCTGGTGGCAAAAGGGAGAGGTTTGCTGTATCCGCTGCATGGTACCTTACCTTCCTCAAAAAAAAAAAAAACACCAGAACATTATGCTTCCCTCTCTTCGATTTGCGAAAAAGTAATGCACATGGTAAAAAGTTTCAAACTGCACAGGGATGTAGAGTCCAAGGGAAGTCTGCCTCCCACCCCACATACCCTTCTCAGAGGAAACTGCAGTTGCCAGCTTTATCTTACAGAGGTAAGTCTATGCCGGGGGTTCTCAACCAGGCATGACTTTGTTCCCCAGGAGACACTGGACAATGTCTGAAACATTTTTGATTGGCATAACTGGGGGATAGGGTGCTACTAGCATCTAGCAGGAAAGCTGCTAACCCTCCTACCATGCACAGGACAGCCCCCATCACAAAGAATTAGCCAGCCCAGAATGCCAGTGGTGCTGAGGCTCAGAAACCCTGGTCAATGCCTATACAAGCAGATATCTATGTGCACCCTTGCTGCTTCTCTTTTTTTTTGTTTTTGCTGAGGAAGATTCGCCCTGTGCTAACATCTGTGCCAATCTTCCTCTACTTTGCATGTGGGACGCCACCACAGCATGGCTGGTTAGTAACGCAGGTCTGCGCCTGGGATCCAAACCCGTGAACCTGGGCCACTGAAGCGGAGCACGCAGAACTTGAACCACTTGGCCATGTGGCTGGCCCCTTTCTCTCTCTCTTTTTTTCCTTTCTCTCTCTCTTATTTTATTTACTTATTTATTTATTTATTTTTTTAAAGATTTTAGTTATTTATTTTTTCCCCCCAAATCCCCAGTAGATAGTTGTATGTCATAGCTGCACATTCTTCTAGTTGCTGTATGTGGGACGCGGCCTCAGCGTGGCCGGAGAAGCGGTGTGTCAGTGCGCGCCCGGGATCCGAACCCGGGCTGCCAGCAGCAGAGCGCACGCACTTAACCACTAAGCCACGGGGCCGGCCCCTTTCTCTCTCTTTTAAAACACAGATGGGAGGATACATTCCCCTGTCATCCTCCTCACTTTTATCATTTTGGATGCCACCTTTCAAACCCTGCTGAGGCCACGTGTGAAATGATCTCCGCCATCGGTGCTGCATCCTGGACACAGCCTTGGAATTACGAAGTGCAATAGACCAATGATCTGGGAGTTAGCTCCAATTGTAAGAGGCGGAGTGTAGAAAGCCTTGCTGATTGAGGCCATGATTACCAGAGTGAGGCTGGGCCAGGTCTGAGAGGCTTTCGGAGAGTAGCAGCACTGTCCCCTGGGGGAGAAGTGGCAAAAGGGAGAGGGGGCTGGAAGCAATGCTTGGCTGTTCAGGGCATTGCTGCCTACGGTTCTGCCAAGGCCACCACAGCTGTGCCAGAAATGGAGAAGTGGTTAGGGAAAATGTGTAGGTGCTTTGTACACCTTGGGAGGGGGTTAAGGTAGGCCTAGGGAGAGACCTAACATTTACTGACCCATTATATGCCTGGCTCTATGCTAATAATGGTTCACATGTATCATCTCATTTAACTCCCACAACCTAGTGAGGGAGGCATCATGATCTTATTTTAGAGATGAAGAAAGTGAGACCCTAGAAAGTGAGCAGTACCCAAAGTCAGCCATGGCAGTACCTCTCCAGGCATGGATGGGCTTCCCTCCCCCAGGGGCTCTCACAGTGCCCCAGTGTCTCCATGTTCATTCTACAAATAGCAATTCACACCCCATATGAAAAACATCCTTCACACTCAAAAGCCAGATGTGTTTCTCTCCACCAGCATGGAATTTCTAAGGTGAACGCTCGTTTCGGCTTTGAATAAAGGAGCCAAAAAGAGGACAGGGCCCCCTAAAAGAACTGTTTGGAGGCTAAGCAGTGAAAAGGCTGAGGGAATATTCTGGGGAAGACCCAAAGAGGGAACCCTAAGGGCTTGTCCTGGGGAGAAGACTGCCTTGGGGAGGACTGAGCCTGGCTGGCTGCCAGAAGGGTTAAATCCCTGGTTGACAGGGAACTTACAGAGGCTTCTGGGAACTCTGGGGAGTGGTTGAGGATTTCTTGGAGGCATGGAAGGCCATGTGAAAACAACATTGTCTTTTAGGGATTATAGGATAATCTAGGCCCCATGACTCCCTGAGGAGGGGAGGTGAGATGGGCCCAATGAGGGAAAGGGGGGAGTGGGTGGATGAAGAATCCTTCTAGCTTTCTCACCCACAGACAAGCCAGGGCGCCAGCTAGTGAGCCCAGGACCCAGAGAGTGCCACCTTTTAAACTGCATCACGTAAGAAGTAGCTTCTAGGAGAAAGGAAAGGAACTGAGATCTAGGCTCCTGGCCCTGGGTCAACTCACTCTGGCCTCTAGACCTGCTGTTGCCTTAGTTTCCCCTTTGGGAAACTGATTTATCACCTGCCAGAGAACATATCAGCAAAGACCTCTGAGACTGTGTCATACGAAAGGCCACTTTAATCAAATAACAGATGCCTCAGTTCAGGCACAGCGACTGTTCCTGATTAACCACACTAGAGCACGCAGCTAGAAAAAGAGCAGACTGGGATCTGGTCACAGAGGAGCTGATCCTGGAGCCAGGAGTCCAGTTTGGGCCTCCCTCTCTCAGAGGAGCAGCCAGGCAGCTCCAAGCCTTACAGAGGTTATAAGTGGCCAACTCGATGATACTTACTATAGTCGTCTTCCCTTCTTGGATCTCCACCACTGCAGAGATAAAGGGGAAAAATTAGGTCAGCCATTTAATAAGGAACAGGGAGTTTCAAGTAACAGCTCAAATTCTACACATGCAGAAAAATGGAGCCTTCAGTCTGCACTCTCCCACGGTTCCCACCTGGAACAGAAAGCGTGCAGGGTTCACCTCCAAGTGCCAAGGCTCTATGCCCTCGAGACTGGGTGGGGGCAAGCCCAGATGCCTAAGTAACCTCATCTCTCTGGGATTAAGGGTCTCCACACTCTTTTTGCCTTTCTAAGCTGAGATTCATCTTGGTTCTATCCAAGGGAATTGGCAAGATCCTGCCTTACAGTGGCCAGCAATAATGACCTAAGAGTGGGGGCGGGGGACAGCAGCATCTCAAAGACCTTCAAAAGTAACCACTGCATGTGTCCTTTCATGAAGAGAATCACACAAACATAGTTTCTGACCTTGAGGAGTCTGCAATCTAAAATACAGTGCCGAACTAACACTGCTCCAGGGGCCTCTCGGAGGATAAGCAATGAGACAAGCTCACTCCTAAAACTCACCAAGAGCCTTGTGTTCAAGCTGTGCGACGACAGCTGATGAGTTAAACCCTCTCCTCTCCCTGCAGGGTTGCATTTTGTTACCCACATTGGAGAGGGGTGATGGAAGACGTAAAGGGCCTGCAGACACTGGGTCCAGACAGAACTTCAAGGCGAGTACTACGATTCCAAATCGAGAGGCACTCCCTCAGCTCTTTGCTGATTTATGTCTGAGGTGGTCAGAGGGAACTTGAGGGCGAGACAGTTAAGTTGCACACATCTGTCAGGTTGTCATTCTGCATCTCACTTACCCAGGATGCAGAATGACAACTTCAACAATACTCAAAGGAAGAACTAAGCTAATAGCCCACATTTGGCAAATATAATCAAATAGAAAGTTCTTGGAGATTCTCCCTTGTTCTCCCAGTTTCTTTAGAAAGAAAGAAGCAATAGCTGTTAGCATAGGAACTGGCATACAGCAGATGCTCAATAAATGCTAGCTAGCATTTGGGGAGCAAAATACTTACCATGGTCCCCTTCTGACTACTAATTACTGTAACAGAAAACTTTGGCCCACATAGCTAGGCTGCAAACTGTCTCCCCAAATACTAAAAGCATATTTTAATAGCAGCTTGGCTACCACAATGAGTTTTACTCAGCTCTACCAAGGCAAGAAGTAGTACAGATTAGAAAGAGCCCAAGGTTCTTAACTGTGAGCATCTAGTGAAGGTTCTAGACCTCTCCCTAGAACATGTCCATCAGCATACACACAGGTAGACATGGATTTCAGGAGGCTCCTCGGCCCCTGAAGCTACGCTCCTAAATGGTAATACTGGGTTATTGGGGGGGGGTGGGATTTTAGCTTGTTCATTATGCCTATCTGTATTCTCAAAGTTTCTAAAATAAACATGTACTGCTTTTGCAATAAAAAATAAACAATAAAAAGAAAGAACGAGAATGTCTAAAGAAAAAAGTGAGGCAATTCTAACCCCACCGGAGGCCCACGGCAGCATCTGTGATCACTGAGCTCTGTGACCGACACCTAATTGGACACAGACTGCCAGGAATTGTCCCTTATTTATTTTCTGGGCAAGGCCATTCATAAAGACTCATTATTCCAAACCAACCCACCCGAGAGCCCCTCTGTGTCCAACTCCAGACACACAAAGGAGTAACAATGGCCAGAAAGGCCCTGAGGCTTTCTCCAGAGAACTGCAGTCACTAAGCAATTCAAAGACAAACAAGGTTTCTCCCTGTAAAAGAAAATGCGTCACCCCACACACAGATCTACTTGTACAGAACAGAGACCAGCCCAAACGGGATGTGGGTGAGACCAACCTGGTGCTCAGTCTGGAGGCCAGCACAGCTGCAGGGGGACAGGCACTGCAATGTGTCACCCTACAAATGTAGGGGAGCAGCAGGGAGGCACGGCCCAGCCCAGCTGGGCTTCCAGGCACCCCAGAAACTTTGCAAATTTCCACAAACCAAGTTGGGAGAGGGACAGGCAACCAAAATCTGAGCACAGGTTGGGGGACAGTTTTTAAGAATCCCGATAGGAAACAAAAGGAGACACACATCCTGGTACCACTCGAATCAGCACGAGAACAATGCCCTAAAACACGATGCAGATAAACATGTGGTTCCCCTCTCCATGGAGGCACTTGGGTCCTAACCATGAGGTAAACAAGTCTAACAAAACACACATCACTCCCGGCAAAGCACCAAACCCTGAAGTCATCCCGCTGGCCCCTGGAAAAGAGATCAAAGACTGTGGCAAGCTCCACTGTTCACGAGCTCCCCACACAGCAACTCTACGCCAGTGAATCATCTTACTATAAGCCAATGGGTAAAACAATAGGCAGATGCTTATCTAATAGAGAAAATTTGTCAACCAGAAGGAATGACCTGAGAACTCATCCGAGATTGAGATTGATCAGGGCGGCCGTCTTAGTCCAGAGGCAAAAGGCCTGGCTGGAGCCTAAAGAGGCCCTAGCAGATTTTAAGCCTCTGAAAACAGGAGATAGGAATCAAAATAGCATTGATTTTCAGTATGCATACAAAAACATGTCAAAAACAAACAAACCCTGAGATCCATTTTGTCCCTGGCCTCCTCTCCATTCAAGAGAAGTGGGGGTGGCTAAGAAAAGCTGAACTAAGAGATTTAGGCACTAACAGAAGACTTGTTTAGAAACAGATAGAATCACCCTTGTGTTCTGAGAGATGGCTATATCAAGTATACTTAGGACAGATAGGAAGCAGTTTTCTAAACTAGAATTAAGGGCCCAAATCTTCTAAGACAGGCACTTCTCATACACATCAAATAACGTGACCCACACGAGAAAACACATTTGCGGAGCATCCGTGGAGTGTACAACCCAGTTCCACCTACTGCGGAGAGTTACAACAGAATGGGAAGACACGGTCTTTGCCCTAGAGGAGAGAAGGGAACTAAACCAAGTATGGGAACTTTACCATCAAGTCCATGCCTCATAAAGACGTCCTTTGAGTACTTGACTGAATACTCACCTAGGATGGAGTCCAAGATAACTGAATTATAATAGTCTAGAGCAAACAGCATGGCAGTGAGATTGCATTGAACGCAAAAAGACCTTGATGGCCACAGAAACACAGACACAGTAAACTGCAGCAGTATAAAGACCCAACTGTTTAGTAAAGGAGGAAGTGAGCAAAGACGAATGAGGAGTGGAGGGCGCTGCTGCAGGAAGTGCCCAGAGACCAAGATCCTCCTTGGAAAGGAAAGAATGGAGTAACTGAAAGGCAAGATGGCTAAAAGCGGCACTAGCAGTCTTATGGAGTGTGTGTCTGAGGTGTGTGCTGGCACCTCTGGCCATTGACTACTTTTCTCAAACTCCTTCCTCACTCAAGCACTGCTCCCTTTTGTTCATCTTTAATTCTACCACTAAAGTTTTCCGATTCTCTCATCACCTACCCCCTTCTTTGCCCTTGGACCCCAAGGGAATGTCCTCTGTGCTATGCTTCAGAACGAGAAGTCTTATTGCTGCACAAAAATCTCTTTCCACAGGCAGGTTACTCTGGACTCCATCCTTTGAATTCTTTAAAGCCCCCACTCACTCACTCCTCTCTCAAAGCTTTTAGCTATAGGGCTGCCCATCCTGCCAGGCACATCCTTGTCTGAAATGTTAGGTCCTCCAGAAGGCCTCTTTAGCTAACTGGAAAAGATGAAGAGAACCCCTTCAGCCTTACTCATTTTAACACACTCCGCTCTGAGTGTCTGATAGACCATTACTGTTGATTCAGAGTTACATGTGTTTACTGTTCTTGTTTTAAATACATTTCCTTCACAAATGCTCTATGAGTGATAAGGCAGGAATGAAGTCTAACACAACCTTTGCTAACTCTGGCGTGGTCAACCATAAAAACACTAAATGGTCTTCAGCAAGTTAACTGATGAGAGCTTTCAGGGAACAAGGGGACTCGGGAAAGCCCTGCCATGGAGTACCAAGGTGACGTTACTGGTGGAGAGGGAAGAGTGCTGGCTCTACTTCCAGCTCCACCACTTACTGCTGTGTGATGTTGGGCAGCTACTGAACCCCTCTAAACCAGACTTCCTCATTTATAAGAATGTCAGTAAGAATTTAAGGATTGTTGAGAAGACTGAATACATGTGGGTGGAAGCACTAGCACAGTGCTTGCAGCAGGCATTCAGTAAACCAGGATTTCCATTTTTGTCATCCTTCAGTCTTGCTTCCTCCATAATAATCTTTTTTCGCTTTGTGTGTCCCTCTTGTCAAACTTTAGACCAGGCTTTCTCAACAGCAGCTGACATTGTGAGCTAGGTGGTTCTTTGCTGTGGAGAGCTGTCCTGTGCACTGTAAGATATTTAGAAGCATCCCTGGCCTCTGTCCACCAGATGCCAGGAGTATCAGTTGTGAAAACCAAAAATGTCTCTAGACATCGCCAAATGTTCCCTGGGGTACAAAAGTGCCCCCAGTTTAGAACCACTGCTTTAGACTGAGAGTGTCTACAGGCAGGAGCACTGGTGCTGGGTGCTCAAGAACGCTGACTAAAATTAAGTAGTACTACCTGATACTCTGAAAAGGAGGATGCTTGAATATTTTCAGCAAGACACCCAGCTTCCTTCCTACAACTTTAAATTCTATGTGTACAATATTGTTTGGGTGTCAAATACACCAGCTGGGACCAGCGAAAAATTAGCTATATGTGTAATACTTTATGCCTTATACATAATGGGTAGAATACCAAGAGAAAGTATTTTCATTTAGAGGCTTTGGAGACAGGTAGTTCTCAAGAAGAATACAGAATATGGTAGTGCCTTCATGTAAGATTACATCAATTCAATTATTTGGCTTTTAAGTCTGACAGTGAGTAACACAGAAGAGCCACCAACCCAAGTATTTACAGAGAGGCAGACTTCAGAGACCCACCTGATTATATAGTCCATCATTTTACAAACTCTCCAACTGAAAAAATTCAATCTCAAATATTCCTTTGTGAAAAAACAAACAAAACTATTCCTCTTGCCTATCCTCTGGGAACACGGCACAGAACTGTTTTCAACTTTGAATTTCATAAAGGATATGTAAAGTTCAGCTATTCGTGTTTCACACTTGGCAGACACCCTCAAAAATGTTATGGGCATACGCTTATTTTGCAGCATGGGAATAGATGAAACATCTTATCCAAGTCCTTTCTATCATCAGCATCATCTCTTTGGCGTCTTCCAAAAGAAGACTCTGAATGGATTAGTTTATCTAATGTTAACCAGGCAGCATCTGGATTTTGTTGTTCTTTCTAGCAAATGTTTCATCTTCGCTTCACAGCTAAATTCTTCACACGTACCTATTTCCGTTTCCTCGTGAACTATCTCTTCGATTTCCCCAAACTAAGTTCCTTGTCTGCCATTCTATTAGAATTACTGTTTGAAAGCTAAAAAAGGAGATCTCTTCTGAGACAAGTCCAATACTCTCTTCATTAGGCTCTTCATTTTGGACTCTTCTGCTGCCTCTGACACAATGATCACTCTTTTCCTCTAGATACATCTCAGCTTTAAAGGATATGCTGGTCAATACTATGCCAGAATCTTAAAAAAACAAAATCACATCACTTCTTCTGCATATCACTCATCCTTTCCTGCTTTTAGCAGTGTACAAAGGAAGGCTATGTCCTGAAACACCTTTTCATTCTCTGCTGGATTCTATCCTTTTATAAGCCTGTTTAAGACACATCCCCCTTATAAAAACTTCCAATTGGGTTCCTGTTTCTGTTAACCAAATCTCCCTGTACTTCCTCATGTAAATACAGTAGTCCCCCCTTATTCGTGGTTTCACTTTCCATGGTTTCAGTTACTCGTGGTCAACCACGGTCCAAAAAAAAAGGAAAATTCCAGAAATAAACAATTCATAAGTTTTAAATTTGCCACCATTCTGAGTAATGTGATGAAATCTCACGCTGTCCTGCTTGGGATGTGAATCATCCCTTTGTCCATCCTATCCACGCTGTATAGGCTACCCTCCCATTAGTCACTTAGTAGCCATGGTTATTGAAGGGACTGTTGTGGTACTGCAGTGCTTGTGTTCAAGTAACCCTTATTTTACTTAATAATGCACACGGGTAGCAATGCTGGCAATTCAGATATGCCTAAGAAAACCTGTAAAGTGCTACCTTTAAGTGAAAAGATGAAAGTTCTTGACTTAAGGAAAGAAAAAAAATCATATGCTGAGGTTGCTAAGATCTATGGTAACTTTTATTACAGCATATTGTTATAATTGTTCTATTTTATTAGTTATTGTTGTTAATCTCTTACTGTGCCTAATTTATAAACTTTATCGTAGATACGTATGTTTAGAAAAAAACATAGTACGTATATATAGGGTTCAGTACTATCCACGGATTCAGGCATGCACTGGGGGTCTTGGAACGTACCCCTTGCAGATAAGGGGGGAATACTGTACCTAACTCATATTTATTGCAGCGTATAGGTACCATCTCATTAGAGCCTAACTTCTCAGGAAAAGGGCTGTGTATTCTCTTTATCCAGAATCCGTTGACAGCTTGAAGTACAGCACTTGGCCTTCAGTAAGCTCTCAGGTCAATGCTAGAATCAGGCTGCCTTTCCAAACTTAAGACTAACGCAAAGCAGAACCACCGTCTAGCATTTGCCTCTGTTTCAGCTGTTCAAAGGCCTTTCCACCTTAGCTTCCACCTCCCAGGGAGACTAGCGGCCCAGGCAGAAAAAGCCGCCGTCAGATCACAGCATTTTCAGAGGAGAAAGTGGAAAAGGAGGCCCTGGGGAGGGCATCCAGATGTCCTTCCCACATGGCCCAGAGATTCTTTAACGAAGGAGGCGGTGGTTCGGCGAATACAGAAGAGAGAATTAACATGCAGACCCTTACCGAAAACTTTTCTGAACCCTGGGACAGGTTTCTCTTCTGTCCCTAACTAAGCAGGCTTTTCCCTCCGTCCTCCCAGCCCCCCCCTCCCCGCCCGTGAGGACATTCACGAGGGGTAGCGAGTCATGATAACAGCATCAGGGGCTGTAAGAGACTTTCAAGCAGCCCCGGAGCGCTGGCCATCTCCGACGTCTCAGAACCGCGGGCAGAAAAAGGAGGGAGGGGCGCACAGGGGCCGGAGGAAGCAACCTCTGCCGCTCTTCGCAACCTTGGGAGGTCGCTGGGACCCAGGACTCACCTTCCCTGAACCCGCGAGCTGGAGGCCGAGCCCAGCTGGTTGCGGCCGGGCCTCCCACGAGCCCTCGGAACAGCCGCCCACAGCCGCTTACCAGCACATTGAGGGCCGCCATCTTGAAAACCAACGCTGACCCCTTATGCACTTCCGCTTCCGGAACGGCGCGCGCAGCTGCAGTGGTGGGCAGGAACTGTGCGGCTTGTGGGCTTGTCGCTCAGTTGCTACTGTTAGTTCTGTTTCCCTCACCACTCCGGCCTTGGGCTAAGTGGAGAGGGTACTGTGTTAGGCCTGTGCTTCATTCCAAGGGTCTAGGGGAGGTCTTCTAGCTCCTGTCTGCCAGTCCTCGAAGTTTCCAAGGTGGCTTTTGTTCCCTGGCAGGCTTCCTTGGTCAAATCGCATGCACTACCCCTATTTCTTTAAAGCTTTTTCTTCTCTGCAAGTCAGATGTGGGTTTTCAGCCTCTTGTGGCTGGAGCTAGGCCTGTACAGGAGAGCAGGAGAGGTTGAAATGATTAGGAACTCTGGTTCTGGAGCATCAGGTATAAGGCAGACCTGGGACAGAATTAATACCCCCCCCCCACTTGTCCTTTCATTCTCATACACTTAGCACTTCCTTTGGGCCCCAGAGCTTGTGCACAGCTATTGCCTCAGCCTGCTCTTTGGCCACCTGGTAAACTCGTAGTGTTTCTCAGGTCTCAGCTCAAACTTCACTTCCATGGTGGAGTCTTCCTTAAAAACCTCCCTGTTACTGGTTCTCAGCACCAGATAGCTCTCCATCTTAGTCCTTGGCACAACTGCAGTTTTACATTTCTTTGTATATGTGTCTCCCCACCAGACTGTAAGCTCCATGAAGGCAGGGACATTGTTTTTTGTTGAATCTCATATCTCAAGCACTTAGCACAGTCCCTGACACATAATAAGAGTGCAATATATATTTGTTGAATGAATGAGTAGAACCTATTTTATATGGTTGTTGTGAAGATTAGATAAAACTTAAGTGCTTGATAAACATAAGCTAATTAATAGGGCAATTACTGAGATGGCCCTCGTGCCAGGGCCAAACTTTTCACAAGTTAGACTTACTTGCCTAGTAAGGAAACTTATAGTACCAAAAAGAGAACACAACTGCCCAATTTTCCCTCTTTTGGATTTTCAGGACATATAGGATGTTCCCCTGGGGCCATATAAGAAAGGAAAGCCATTCACAGCTCAATTCTTCCACTTGGTGGTTAGCATATTCTTTTCCATCCTCCACAATAAACCTGGAGGGGATTTTCTAATTATCCTACTCTGATTCATAGATGGGAAAATCAGGCTCATTAAATGGCACAGCATGTTCCCTGAGAGGGGGAGGGGAAGGAGCCCATCTTCCAGTTGGGACTGCCTGGAGGACTAGGAGGATGCAGAGCAGCTGCTGCATCTGGAGCTTGAGTGGCATCACCAAAGACAAGGAGAGCAGAAGAAATGTGTTGGGGTACCTTAAGACATTCCATTCAGCAAAGGCAGATCCTGGGAAGGGGAAACTTGAGAGAAAGGTCAATCTAGGTGGGTGAGGCAGACACATGGATTAGGAGTGGAGCAGAGGGTTTTGGTGGGATATAGGTCTAGGTATCCAGGCCAGGGTCAGGCGAGCCTTGGCTCTTTCTATAGCTCCCACTTTCTGTCTGTACAGATGACCTTGAGTCCTTCCTGCTTGTACCACATCCCTTGTTTCTTTACAAGTCCCCAATTTCTGGGGATCTGGTAGGGATCAGGGCAGTAACAGAGCCCCACCTAGAACTTGTTTTGGAGATAGTGAGCTGAAGTACTCGAGTGCCAACCCTCTCCTCATTATCTTATCCTAACTTATCAAAAACAAATTTCATTTTAAAAAACAACTTGTATTTTCTACAATGACAAGTAACATGTGATCATTGTAAAAAAATGAAACAATAGATAAAGTAGAAAGAAAATAAATATCATCCATAATCCAGAGATAAGCATAATTTGCATTTAGCAAAATGAAATAATACTATGCATATTCTTTGCTCTGTAATATTTTATTTTTTCTGAATCCATTTATTATTTGTTCCTACATGAAAAAACAATTCTGTCAGACTAGATTTTGCTCAGGAAACTAGCCTTTAAAATTTTTTTTTTAGTTAAAGAATAATCTATATAACAAAGTACCTAAATTATCAGCGTACTAGCTTGATGAATTTCACAAAGGAAACACACTACCCACATCAACAAGTAGAACATTACTAGTGCTCCAGAACAACCCCTGGTGTCCCTTTCCAGATATTACCCTCCTAAGGGTAATCATTTATCCTGAATTTTTGCACCATAAATTACTTTTTCCTGCATTTGAACTTTATATAAATAGAATCTTATGTAGCATGTGCTCTTCTGTGTCTACCTTCATCTTCTCATCAACATCATGTTTGGGAGATTCACCCATATTGTTATATATGGTTGTCATTCACTCATTCTCATTGCTGAATAATGTTTCACTGTGATTGTACTAGAATTTATTTATCCTTTCTTTTGTTGATAGGATTTGGATACTTTCCAGTTGGGACTATTACAAATACTGCTGTGATGAACATTCTTCTATATGATTTTTGGTGAATGCAAGAACAAACTTCTCTCAGGAATATATGTAGGAGTAGAACTGTTGGGTTGTAGCGTATGTATGTCCTCAGCTTTAGTAGATACTGCCAAACCGTTTTCCAAAGCAGTTGTACGGTTTATTCTGGTACCAGCTGTGATTAAGTTTCCAGTTGCTCCACATCCTTTTCAATATTTGATATTTTTTTGTACTTTTCATCTTGGCCATTTTGGTGAGTATGGAGTAGGATCTCATAGTGATTTTAATATACATTTCTCTGATGCCTAATGAAGATGAGTCACTTTTCATATGTCTATAAGCCACTTAGATATCTTCTTTTGTAAAATGTCTGTTCAAGTCTTTGGCCCATTTTATATTGAGTTGCCTGTCTTTTTCTTATTGATTTGTAGAAGTTCTTTATATATTTGGATACTTGTCCCTTGTTGGATATACGTACTGCAAATGTCATCTCCCTCTCTCTGGGTTGCCTTTTCATTCTTCTATAGTATATTTTTTGAGGAAAAGTATTTTTAATATAGTGTAATTTATCAGGTTTTTTTTCCTTTACGGTTGGCATTTTTGGTTTCTTATTTAAATTTATTTCTTCTTCAAGGTCAAGAGGAAGTTCTCCTATGTTTTCTTCCAAAAGCTTTATTGTTTTGCCTTTCACATTAAATCTAAACTTATTTGGTATTGTTTTTTATGTGGTCTGAGATTGGGATTAAGATTCGGTTTTTTTCCATAGTGATATTTAACTGACCCAGCACCATTTACAGTCATGCATCGCTTAATGACAGGGATACGTTCTGAGAAATGAGTCATTAGGTGATTTCGTCATTGTGAGAACATCATAGAGTGTACTTAAACCTAGATGGTATAGCCTACTACACACCTAGGCTATATGGTGTAGCCTATTGCTCCTAGGCTACAAACCTGTGCACCATGTTACTGTACTGAATACCGTAGGCAACTGTAACACAATGGTAAGTGTTTGTGTATCTAAACATGTCTAAACATAGAAAAGGTATAGTAAAAATATAGTATAAAAGATAAAAAATGGTACACCTGTATAAGGCACTTCCTGTGTATGGAGCTTGCCAGACTGGAAATTGCTCTGGATGAGTCAGTGAGTGAGTGGTGAGTGAATGTGAAGACCTAGAACATTATTGTACACTACTGTAGACTTTATAAACTATACACTTAGGCTACACTAAATTTATAAAAAATATTTTTCTTTCTTCAGTAATAAATTAGCCTTAGCTTACTGTAATTTTATAACCTTTTTAATTTTTTTTAACTTTTTGAGTCTTTTTTCTTTTTGTGAGGAGACCAGCCCTGTGCTAACATCTGCCAATCCTCCTCTTTTTCTGCTCAGGAAGACTGGCCCTGGGCTAACATCCGTGCACATCTTCCTCTACTTTACATGGGACGCCGCCACAGCATGGCTTGCCAAGCAGTATGTCGGTGCGCACCAGGGATCCGAACCGGCGAACCCCGGGCTGCCGCAGCAGAGCTCGAGCACTTAACCGTCTGCGCCGCGGGGCCAGGCCCCACCACATGGCTTTGACAAGGGTTGTGTCGGTGTGCGCCTGGGATCCAAACCTGCGAACCTCGGGCTGCTAAAGCGGAGCTCGCACACTTAACTGCTTGCGTCACTGGGCCGGCCCCTTTTGAGTCTTTTGTAATAACATTTAGCTTAAAACACAAACATTGTACAGCTTTACAAAAATATTTTCTTTCTTTATATCCTTATTCTATAAGCTTTTTTCTATTTTTAAAATGTTTTGTTTTTTACTGTTTTTTACTTTTTTACTTTTAAATCTTTTTTTGTTAAAAACTAAGACACAAATACACGCATTAGCCTAGGCCTACACAGGGTCAGGATCATCAATATCACTGTTTTCCATCTCCACATTTTGTCCCACTGGAAGGTCTTCAGGGGCAATAACAGACATGGAGCTGTCATCTCCTATGATAACAATGTCTTCTTCTGGAATACCTCCTGGAGGACCTGCCTGAGGCTCTTCTTGAGGGGGTGTCACTCCAGAAATATGTCCATGGTGGTTTGCTTGGTTTGTTCCTATCTTTCTTTCTTTCTTTGTTTTTTGTGAGGAAGATTGGCCCTGAGCTAACATCTGCCAATCCTCCTCTTTTTGCTGAGGAAGACTGGCCCTGGGCTAACATCCATGTCCATCTTCCTCTGCTTTATATGGGATGCCACCACAGCATGGCTTGCCAAGCGGTGCGTTGGTGCACGCCCAGGATCCGAACTGGTGAACCCCGGGCCGCCGCAGTGGAGCGCGTGCACTTAACGCTTGCGCCACCAGGCCGGCCCCTGTTTGTTCCTATTTTTCATCACAGATTTGCTTGTAAACAGATAACGCACCATGAACATTCCTCTCTATTATTGAAAACCTTCTGGTGTTAGGCCCAGGTTTTCACACTTTTTAAGGAGCTTGTTGAGGTTTGGAAAAGCTTCTGCTAAACCCTTCAGTGTGAATTTTCTTGGGGTTCTTCTTTTTTTTCTCCCGCAGTTTCCTTTTCTCATATCTGTTCTTCAGCTCTGTGTTCCTGTTCCAGTTCTGATAATTCCTCATTAGTCAGTTCCTCAAGAACCACCTCTAGGAGCTCCTCAATGTCATCCTCATTCACACCCAGGTTAAAGTTGTTTGCCATCTCAACCACAGCCCTGTTGATTTTTGCAACCTCCTCATCCTTGGCAAATCCTTTGAAGTCATGGAAGAACCTCTAGAATGTGTTCTTCCAGATGCCATTCATATACTCCTTGGTGACATCACCCCAAGCCCAAGCAAGATTCTTGATGCAGTCATAGATGTTGTAATCCTTCTAGAATTGCATCAGTGTCTTTCTCAGTGGCCGCAATAGCCTGGGCAAAGGTCCTCCTTAGGTAATAGGCCTTAAAAGCTGCTAACTTCTTGATCCATTGGTTGGATCAAAGAGGTGGTGTTTGGGGGCCGGCCTGGTGGTGTAGTGGTTAAGTTTGCTTGCTCCACTTTTGTGGACCGGGGTTCACAGGTTCCGATCCCAGGCGTGAAGCTATGTGCTGCTTGTCAAGTCATGCTGTGGCAGGCGTCCCACATATAAAGTAGAAGAAGATGGGCATGGATGTTAGCCCAGAGCCAATCTTCCTCAGCACAAAGAGGAAGATTGGCAACAGATGTTAGCTCAGGACTAATCTTCCTCACCAAAAAAAGGGTGGTGTTTGGAGAGAGATACACTGGTTTGATATTGGGATAAAGATCATCAATAAAGGAGGATGTTTAGGAGCATTATCAACAAGAAGCAAAATCTTGAAAGGTAAGTTATTCTCCAAACAGGACTTCTCCATTTTGCCTGCATAGCAATTCAGGAGGGCATCTTGGGAGAGGAGCTGGGTCATCCATGACTTCTTACTGCTCCTGTAGTACACTGGCAGTGTGTGCTTACTGATATGCTTGAAGGCCCTGGGTTCTCACTGTGCCAGATCACAAAGGGTTTCAATTTGTAGCCTGCAACATTGCCCCCAAGCAAGACTGTCATCCTGTCCTTAAAAGCCTTGAAACCTGGCATTGACTTGGCCTCTTTATAGATGAAAGTCCTTTCAGGCATCTGTTTCCAGAAAAGGGAGTTTTCATCCATATTGAATATTTGCTCTGGCAAGTAATTTTCCTCCACAATCAGCTTATCTCAAGTTCCCAAAAATTCTTCAGCTGCCTTCACATCAGCACTTGCAGATTTACCACTCGCTTTCACAATATGTCATGAACAACGATTCTTGAGTTGTTTAAACCACCAGAGCCAGCAGTAAATTCAACATCATAGTCGAATCCTGCCTTTTCTTTCCACATTGCAAACAAACTTTTTGTTTTGGCCATGATCGTCATGTTGCTGAGAGGGATATGCTTCTGTGTCTGGTCTTCAATCCAGGTCATTAGAAGTTTCTCTGTCTGAAAAGTGCTGTTCCCAAATTTTTGTTAGTCTCATTGCCTTCAGTGAAGCAGATCCTTTAATAGCTCCCATCACTTTGTTCTTCAAGATCGTAGCCATGGTGGAATGGGACATGCCTGACTGGCGAGCAATGACCATCACAGATTTTCCAACTTCGTAGTCCTTCATCACTTTAATTTCATTTTCAGGTCAATCACTTGACATGGCCTCTTACTGGAAACATTAGCAGTAGATTTTGTATGCTTAGGGGCCATGATGAACAAAACAACACGAGATTAAATCAGGCACGAGAGAAAATGATGCAATCAAAAGACACGGTAAACATGAGATGTATGAGGCTGCTGCCAGTGTAACACGGCATGCTGTTTTACAGTAAGCTTTTTTTTAATAAGTAGAAAGAGTACACTCTAAAATAACAATTAAAAGTATAGTATAGTAAATATATAAACCAGTAACATAGCCATTTATTATCAAGTATTATGTACCATATATAATTGTATGTACTGTACTTTTATATGACTAGCAGTGCAGTAGGTTTGTTTATACCAGCATCACCACAGACGTGTGAGTAATGTGTTATGCTACCACGTTATGATGGCTACAGTGTCACTAGGTGATAGGAATTTTTCAGCTCCATTATAATCTTATGGGACCACTGTAGTATATATTGTCCGTCATTGACTGAAACGTCCTGATGTGGTACATAACTGTATTAAAAATATCATACTTTCCCCCATTACATTTTTCTGATGTAGATCTGTTTCTGGAATCTCTATTTGTGTCTTTTTCTGTCCTTTAGCACCATTTTTAATGGCTGTATACTGTTTCATTGTCTGGAAGTGCCATAACTTACTCAACCAATTACCAATTGCTAGGCATTTAGGTTGCTTTTAATTTGAACATATTTTTAAGACCTATCTCCTTACTCTAAAAGTACCATCTTCTATTTCATCAGTGAGTCTATACCCCTCTCCCCAGTTGGGTATGTTGTGGATTGTTTTTTTTTTTAAGTACAACTGTGTTGTGGAATAAAAGGGAGTGAGATCCCTTCTCTGGGGTCTGCAAAATGGTAGCTGCCACCCAAAGGAAGGATCTTTTCAAGAGCCAGAGTTTCTGGGGCTGTTGGCAGAGTCACTCACATGAATGGGAAGTATTTCCAGCTGCAATAGCTATCCTGGAACTTGAAAAGCAGCAATGATACTGTATGCACATATATGACAGAAGGGAGGCTGATGAACCTCTCTTTATCCTGACAAAATCTTCTATCCACCACCTCTTCTGAGGAGCCCAGCCCCCTTGCCTCTACCCCATTTCCCAAGGAAATCTTTCTTTTTTTTTAAATTTATTTTTTTGGTGAGGAAGATTGTCCCTGAGCTAACATCCATTGCCAATCTTCCTCTTTTTGCTTGAGGAAGATTGTCCCTGAACTAACATCTGTGCCAGTCTTCCTCTATTTTGTATGTGGGACACTCCCACAGCATGGCTTGATGAGCAGTGTGTAGGTCCACACCCGAGATCCAAACCCGCGAACCCAAGGCCGTCGAAGCTGAGCGTGCTAACTTAACCACTACGCCACTGGGCTGGCCCCCAAGGAAATCTTTCTTCCACCTCTTGTCCTGGACCCTATATCTTAAATCTGGAGATAACTCAAGTCCCAAGTAAAGTGTCCTAATGAAGATGTTCAGGGAAACATTCACACGAGAGGAACCCAGAAATGTTCATTTTGCCAAGAAAAACTTAAACTCACAGCAGAAATGATCTGGTCTGGTGACTTGCTGCCAGTCAACAGGGCAGCCAGCTCAGGCCAGAGCGAGGGCAAGAATTAGGAAGGCACGGGTGGGTCAGCCTGTCCATGGCTTTGGGGCTGAGGCAGTTTCTGGTCCCATCTGTGGATGAGTGTTCTCTTCCAGCCTTCCTTCCACCTCGCCCAGGAAGAGTGGGTCAGAGCCAAGAGCCACACAGATGTGCGCTGTGAATGAGCAGAGGCAATGAAAAGGCATGGGAAGGTGGAGAGAGCTGATCTGGTAGAGACCCCAGTGGGAGGGGGCTGCAAGAGAAACCGGGAGAAAGGGCTGGCAGAATGAGTGACTGTCATGTTGGCTTTCTCCTAATTAACCATGGTTCCCTTACAAACCCCCTGCCGATTCCCAGCTTGTCCACTGAACCATAACAACACGTGGCCTGCCCTGCCCAGGCCGGGAGCTGCGAGCTGAGGCTGTGAGCCTCCCAAGAAGGGTCTGGTTTCATTTGCAGCCACTGCCTTTCCTCCCAGCTGACTTTGTGCAGATGACGGAAGGGACAGCACTTCAATCTGTGGAGAGCTCGGGGTTGGGGGGACAGCCAGGGACTGCTGGCTTTGGGCTCTCCTGGCTGCTCACCTCGGTTTCCCATGACCTTTAAAAAAGGGCAGTTTCCTGCTTGTTTGGGCTGCTGCCTCCAAACAGGTATGAGTGGGGGTGAGCGAGGAGAACTTGGACAAAGAACCTCTTGCTTGGTGGTGGCCTCTCTACAGGTGTGCCCTGTTGACGCAATGATCCCGGAAACAACTGGGGTGTGTCTAGAGTCCTTGCTAATTCATTATTTTCCATTGATTTCTCAGTGCGGCTTTTCTTCCTCACTAGGGCTCTTACTCTGTCCAAGTTCTTCGTCTTATCCCCTCACTCATTCATTGATTCATTTCACCAACAAGTATCAATTGAGCAGCTACTATGTGCCTTTTGTCAGCAAATGAAAACATGCACCAGGGGACCACTCTTCAGGAGTAAACTCTCTTGTCTGACAAAGAAACATTTTGTACACCGGATGATTGCCCTGGGATTTATTTGCTTTCTCTCTCCCTCCCTTTCCAAAACTTTTGAAAATAGTGAAATAAAACACACATTCAGAAAAAGCACATCAAACTTAAATGTACCATATAACAGATTAATTATAAAGCAAAACGGATTCATTTCTGTGCTGGATCCCTAGGGCATGTTGCTACCCTAAGATGGACAAGGGAGGAAAATTCAAAAGAGAAGGGGAACTGGTGAGAGGCAGCTTGAGGGGCCTTCAGAACCCCGAAACCTTTCAGGAAAGTGAGGCCAGAGGAGGGAGGCCCCAAGCAAAGCTGCTGAAGCAGAGAAAGCCTCCGGTGTCCTTTGTGTGCACTGCTCAGGCACAGGCCAGCATCCTCTCCCAGTGAGTGCCCCCCAGTAGGGACCCCCAGTGCTTGGCCGGCATTAGCTTCACCCCGGCTTCAGCCAGTGGTTGGGGCCAGCGAGACCTACCCAACCCAGTTTCCTCCCAAACTAAGCCAGCGCTGGCTGTGGCCCGCGGTTCTGCAGAGGGCTGGATGCCCCTTCTGAAAAGGCCTTCATGTTCCTGTCAGGCTGAGAAGCTCATCAGATTTCTTTCTCCCAGTGCCGGAATTCACTTCTTGCATAAGGAGAAGGTTTTAACGTTTTAGAACACTTTGGACTATTGGCACAGTTTTGCTAATGGGTACAAAATGGTCCCCTAGGCAGATGCTGTCCCCTGTACGCACATGGGGACTTATACAAAAGCAAAAGAAAGAGCTATAGACTGAAATCTGGCTCTGCTCTAACCAACTAGCAACCTGAAGTCAGATCCTCTCTCTGGGCCTCAGTTCCTCCATCGGTAAGGAACCTATCTGGTTCTAGAATTCTGATGCTATGAACAGTGCCATCCTTGTAACACAGAGTGGCAGAGTTCAATCTTTAGCTTCCTCCTCCCCACTCTGCTCTCCTTCAGAGAGCTCACCCACTTTCACTCCTTGGCTCTCCCCTTGAAGTTGATAAGTCCAAATTCATAGCGATGCTTTTTTGAGCTCCAGCCTCTGTCTCTGACTGCCTACAGAAATTTCCATTTGGTTCTTCTGAAGGAGCTTGAATGCACACCATGTTTAAGTAAGGCCACTACCACCTTCGTGAGAAATGCCATCAGTGCTGTCGGTCTCCCTGTCATTCACAGCATCACCATCAACTGCCCCTCCATCCAATTTCAGACGTTTTCATAAATTTCACAAATTTCAAAGTTACCTCATGATTTCCCCTTCTTTCTTACCATTTCAATTTCCACCATCTTCCAATAGCTCAATTTGCCCATTGCCTTCAGTTTCCCCATCTCCAATCTACTCTACTTTCTCTGTCTAATTTCTCTAAACACCCTTGGTCACTTTCTTGCTTGATGGCATCTCATTGCCCACATCTGGCCTCTGAATATGCATTTTTAAGCAACTCTTGGAAGACTAAAGTCTGAGAACTGCTGACCAAGGGGACAAAAGTCCCAGCTCTGCAGCTTGACATATAGGGCCTTCCATGATGTGGCACTCCCTATCTTTCCCACTTTTTTCCCCCTCTTCTCCCACACAGACTCTCAAAACCTACCCTGTGCTCATTTTCCTTCCCTCCTTTACTCTCACCATGTTCCTCTTCAGGGGTGCCCTCCCTCAGCTCCTATTCAAAGCCCTCCCTTCCTTCAAGACCTGGCCCACTTCTCACCTCCTTTGTCAGGACTTCCTCCGTCGGATCTCTCTGCACATTCTCTCTTCCCTTCCTGTCACTCCAGTGCTGGTCTTCTCCTACCTCTGGCTACTTGATTGCATGCTATTCCACATTAGCCAGGACTCTCTGGGTTGTAAGTGACATGACTGTAGAAGGACATTTGCTGACCTCTTATAACCAACCCAGGATGGGCAGGGTTCAGTGGGGCTGGGGGGCAGCTGGAACCAGAGACTCAGACACCCCCAGCCTCCTCCTATCCTCCTCATGTCTCTCTTTCTCTCTGCATTTTGGCTTTATTCACTCGTTCTCTCCCTGTGAGGCTGCCAGCAGTTCTAGCCCCGAGATAGGGCTTGAGATACTAAGATTGGCAGGCCCCAGTGGAACTATAGGGAGAAACTGCAGGAAAGGAAAAGAAGAGGGGTTTCCCCAAAGAAAGGAAGTACTATTTCAAGATCAAGAGAAAGTGCTGAACAGAAAAAGTAACAAATGGTCTCCCCCATGTTATTTAGGAGTCAGGTCAGCTCTGCATGACAGAAGACCCCAAATAGCAGTGACTTAATAAGGTGGCAAAGGACTCTGGAAGCAGTCAGAGACCCAGGCTCCTTCTGGCTTCTTGCTTTGCCACCTCATAGTCCTAGATGACTGCTTGAGCGCCAGCCATTCTGCCCAAAGAGTCTAGGGAGCAGAAAGGAGAAATAAATGAAGAGTGGCCTATCATGCCACCCTTTAAAGAGCCAACTGGAAGTTGTATGCCCTTTAGCGTATATCCCTTATGTTGCCAGAACTTAGTTATACAGCTATACCTCGCTGTAAGGGCTTCGGGGAAATGTCTTAATTCTGGGCAGCCACGTGCACAGCTAACAATCAAGGGTGCTATTACACACTAAGAAAGAAGGAGAGAATGGATGTTGGACAAGTAGCAGCCTGTGCCATGACCACATCCATGAGGTGCTTTGAGGGGGCATTTCCAGCTGATGGGGAACACACTGCTCTGCAAGGTGACCTGCTCCATTTTTGGACAGCCCAAATCTTCCCCTCTGGGACTTAAACCTGGTCCTGCTGGTCCTTGCTCTGCCCCCTAGCCTTTTCTACACTATGGCATTTAAATGATTGGAAGACAGCACTGGCACCCAAGTCTGTTTTGGTCCAATCATCCTTAACTTTTATTTTTCTCTTATATGTACCAGACCTCAGTGCTCTGGTGTGCAGCTGAGGCTCATCAGTATCTTCCTTAAAATGTGATGCCCTAAGCTGGGCCCAGTGTCCCAGATGTTGTGTGACCAGTACAGGATGTCATTGGGCTATTGGCACCCCCATCTCATCCCCCTACATCTGTTAATGTGCCCAAGATTGAGAGAGAATGTGGCATCTCAGGTCTGATGGGCTTGTTGTCAACTTACCTCACATTCATCCTTACGTGGATGTGACGGTGCCAAAGGGCTGACACTCCGTAATCCGTTCCTCTGGCGGGCTGTCTGACTCCAAAGCAGGTCTTTACACGCATCTGTGCCAACTGCCATGTTGCTCTTGTGGAACCTTCATTTAATTCTTGTCTGTTGGCTGGTGGATTTGCTTCTCCTTCTGACTTCTGCCAGGGTCAGGAGCCATGTCCTCTTCATCTTCCAAGTTCCCCATGGAGCCCAGTTTCGTTTTTTCCTTCCTTTGGGTGAGTTTATTTCCCTAAGTAAAGTGCAAGGTCTTGCAGAGCAATAGAAAGCACCCTGGACTCAGAGTATGTTGCAGACTGGGTTCCCGAGAAGTGGACTCTGAGTCGCGGGTTAGTGTGGAGTGAGTTTTTTAGGGAGTGCTCTTAGGATCAGTGCTAAGGGAAGGGATCCCTGCTAGAGGGAAGGGAAGGAAGGAGGATTGGCAGAAGGAGAAGTCAAGCTGCATTGGGGTCTCAGTGAAATGTCCCAGCCCAGGGAGTTCTGGAGCTGGGATGATCTTGTCCCTCAAGGAGGGACAAGAGAGCCAGGTCTTTATATCTTCATGACAATCAGCCATTGGATGTGGGCAGGTCACCCCCTCTTCAGCCAGGTGGTCTCCACGGAGATTGGCAGCTCAGGCCTTTCTGCCTGCAGCACTCTCAGCAGCTGGAAAATGGGGTCTTTACTCCTGAAATGGGGTCTGAACAGTGTGCCCACCAGAGTGGAAGACCTGAGTGGGGGCTCTAGAGTTGTCACTGACCAGCTAGGTCAGCCTGGGCCAGTTCTTTCCCCTTGCTGAGCCTCACTTTCCCCTCTCATAACAATGATGTCTGGGGAGTCACCAGGTGGGATGTGCTGAGGGTGGGTCATGATCTGGTGTTCAGATAGGATGGGAGCTCTGCTAAAAGGCATGATCTGAATCCAGGGGAGATGCCCAGGTCCTCCCACAAATCCTCAGCCCTATCTGGGTTGTTGTGGGTGTTATCAGAGGGCCAGAGCTGGGCATCTAGGTGAAAGGGAGACCACTTTAGGAACCAGTTGGCAGGAGCCCCTGGGGAGCTCTACCATTTGGAATGGTTTTCCTCTGAATCCTGAAAGGCCTAGTAGGGGACAAAAGCCACAGAATGGTTGTCATGGACTGAAAGTTTGTGTCCTCCCCAGATTTACATGTTGAAGCCCTAACCCCCAATGTGATGGCATTAGGAGGTGGAGCCTTTGGGAGGTACTTAGGTTGAGATGAGTCATGAGGATGAAGCCCCCATGATGGGATTAGTGTCCTTATGAAAAGAGGAAGCGACAACAGAGCTTCTCTCTCTGCCTTGTGAGGACACGGTGAGAATGGGGCCATGTGCAAGCCAGCAAGTGGACCCTCACCCAGAACCAAATCTGTCCACACTTGATCCTGGACTACCCAGCCTTCAAAACTGTGAGAAATGAATGTCTGTTTTTTAAGCCACCTTGTGTATGGTATTTTGTTACAGCAGCTCGAGCTGACTAAGACAGTGGTGGTGGGAGAGGGAGGAAGGAGACAGCTGAAGAAAGCCTGGGGACATTGCTGATGAGTAGGCAGGAGAGCTGGGTGTGAGTGTTCGGTCCGCCTCCAACTGGCCATGTGACCTGGCGCATCGCCTAGCCTGCTCTGGACTCCAGTGACCTCATCTGAAGAGTGGAAGGTTGGGCAGGGAGTCTCTGAGGTCATCTCCAGCTTTATGATTCCATCTCTCTAGAGCTACACTACTTCCGTCGCTGGGGCTGGGATGGGCAGAGGGGAGAGACTGGGAGCCAGGAGACTGAGCTTCCTCCTCTTTTCCTTCCCTCTGGCCCTGCCGTTCCTACAGATGCCATTGCAGGCACCGCATGAAGACTGTCCTTAGGTGGAGGTGGGTCAGGGTGGGGTTGGAGGGTAGGTAGGGGTGGTGAGGAGACTGCAGCGGCCAGACAAGTGCAGTCACAACACTCCCTCGTGCTGTCCTTCCCTGCTGTGGCAACCTCGGGGTCAGCTTTGGATCTGACAGTTTCAGGATGAATTTATTAAAGATATTAATAATAAAAGAATGTAAACTAGATTTTATCTGTGACATGGATACTCACGACCACGTGGTATGCACTGCATGCACAGCTCATGTGTACGTGTGTGTGTGTGTGTGAGAGAGAGAGAGCGGGCTGTCATAACTTGGTGTTTGGAAAAATGCCACCTTTCCCTGTTGCTCACAGTTTCCTTTTGACCCCTGAGGAGATTTTCCGTTGTATTTATCACCACTAGCTGCCAGGCCTTGGACCGTGAGAACCCAGGGGAGGAAGTGGAGCCAGCCTCTCTGCCCACTCCTTTGGGTCATTGGGAGGCACCCCGAGCAAAGGGAGAGGGAGAATGCTTTCTTTGCTTTCCTTTTTCTATCCCATCTGACCTTTCAAAGGGATCTAGGTCCTGCTACCCTCCTCTCTGAGAAACTGCATGCAGGCTTGAGTGGAGGCAGGGGACGGATGGGATGCTCCTTAGGGGCTTCCCGGCCAGCTTGGTCCCAGGATCTCCGTGGGGGCCCAGGGCATGGGGCCATTCCACAGTCCCTGCTGCCTCTGTCCCTGAGGCCTGTGAATGTCATTGGCCTCAGGCCTCCAGGTTCCCAGATTTGAGGGTCTCTTACCAGTGGAATCACCCCTTGTTCTCCCAGCAGTCCTGGGAGGCAGGAAAGGGCAGGCAGAGCTGGTTCCTCTTTCTGGAATGACCTCCCAGCTCCAAAGAGGACAAGTGACTTGCTCAAAGTGACACAGAAAGTTAGAGACAGACTCCTAGTCAATCAAGTGACCTGGCATCTAGACATGGAGGAATTGTATTTGCTTTCTCTGGTTGGGAGATGGGAGGGGCTGGAAAAATTATTTTCGGCTGGTCAGGTAGTCCTGGGGGGGCAGGATATTCCTTGTGGTCCCACCCATGGTCACCTGCTGTGACTAAGAAGGGCCTGTTCTGCTCCCTGCACCCTGAATCTGCCAGGGAACTGGGTGGGGGGTAGGGCGTGGGGAGAGAGCAGAGCTCAAGATGGAGAGAGAGAGAGGCCAGGACAGGGGAAGGCCGAAAGGGAGGGAAAGGGCCTGGGGACAGAGGGAGTTGGAGAAGGAGCAAATACTGTCCTGGAAAACAACTCGCTTCCCCTTTCCAGGCTCCCTGCCTGCCTGCCTTCCCCACTGGAGACAGTAATTTAGAATAACAAGTCATAATTTGATTATATTCTCTTCCAGCCTCCCAGGGTAAACAAGGATCTCCTCTAGAAGGAAGGAACAGCACGGCCCAGACTTCTGCACACACTCCTGGCCTGGACAGGGGTTTCCCCTCCTGGCTCTTCCTGGGTGCGCTTGAAACACATTTGGGTGGCTTCAACCCCCATATTCTCTACTAAAGTTTACATTCTCCTTCTGTCTCCCGCCCCCTCCTCCCCCTCCTCCTCTTGGCCCTCCCTGTAAATGTCCTCACCCTGAAGCCTGCATGCCGTGTAAATATTTAAATCCATCTATTATTTCCTGTTTATTAGCAGTGTAAATCCTGAGTTCATTCATTGTGCGTCTGTCCTGCTGTATCTGTCTCAGAAGGGGAGGCCTGAAGGCAGGGCCGTGTGTCCATCCTTCCCTGGGGACAGCCTTGCTCAGGCCTGTGGTCAGCTGTATCACCAATGCTGGCTTTGATTTTATTTTTTTCCACATTTTTTTTTATTGTGGTAAAATATGTATAACGTAAAATTTACCATCTTAACCATTTTTAAGTGCACAGTTCAGCCCTATTAAATACATTCATAATGTTGTGCAGCCATCATCACCATCCATCTCCAGGACTCTTTTCATCTTGCAAAACTGAAACACTGTATCCATTAAACACTAACTCCCCCTTTCCCTCTTCCCCTAGCCCCTGGTAACTACCATTCTACTTTCTGTCTCTATGATGTTGATTATTCCACATATCTCATATAAGTGGAATCGTACAGGATTTGTTTTTTTGTGACTGGCTTATTTCACTTAGCATAATATCTTCAGGGTTCATTCACATTGTAGCATATGTCAGACTTTCCTTCCTTTTCAAGGCTGTATAATATTCCATTGTGTATTATACCACATTTTGCTTATCTATTCATCTGTCAATAGACACTTGGGCTGCTTCCATGTTTTAGCTATTGTGAATAATGTTACTATGAACATAGGTGTGAAATCAGCTTTTATTTTTTATAATAAAAGTCTACTTTCAGGGCCGGCCCCGTGGCTTAGCAGTTAAGTGCGCGCGCACTCCGCTGCTGGCGGCCTGGGTTCGGATCCCGGGCGCGCACCAACGCACTGCTTCTCCGGCCATGCTGAGGCCGCGTCCCACATACAGCAACTAGAAGGATGTGCAACTATGACGTACAACAATCTACTGGGGCTTTGGAGGGAAAAAAATAAATAAATAAAATCTTTAAAAAAAAAAAAAAAGGCTACTTTCATTGATTGGTTACTAAATGCTCAGGACTGTGTAGACTTAATCACTTAATTATCACAAGTACCTCCCGGGTGGCAACTATTCTCTCCATTTTATGGAGGAAGAAATTGAGGTTCTGAGAAGCCAAATAATTTGCCCAAGGTGAGGACAGGGGAGAGCGAGGACCAGGGTCTGCCCATGCCCTAACCAGGACCTTTTACTGCATTGTGTTGATGGTGGACTTGAAGCAGGAGTCTCAGGGTATATTACCCACCCTGCAGCCCCAGAAAGGGCAGACTCCTTCCCTGACCCTCTGCCCAGTGAGAGAATCCATCCTCCTGTCTGCATGACTCAGTCAGGAGGGGTTCTTGCTCCTGGCTACACATTGGAATCACCCGCAGAATCACCCGCGTAGCTTTAAAAGCAGAAGATGCCCTAGCCTCTCCCCCGAGTTAAATCCACCAGTTAAATTGAGCTCCCTGGGGGCTGGAGCCCAGGCATCAGCATTTAAAAAAACCTCCCCAGGTGCTTCTCTGTGCTGCCAGGATTGAGAAGCACTGGGTTGGAAGAGAGGAGGGGAAGGGGACAGAAGGATTTACTCCCCATTCATCCTCTTGTCTTCCCCTGTGAACCACCCCAAAGGGCCATGGATGCCCCAAGTCCAATGGCTCATAGCCCCTGGGATGCCTCGTCTTCTGCCTCCAGGGGTTCTGTTTAGTGTATGTGTACCTCACAGACAGGATGGCCTGGACACAGGGCCCTGTGGGGCCCTGGATGGACCTAGCAAAACCAGCCAGACCTTAGAATGAAAACAGTTGCTGAGAACCCTCAGGCTGCCGGCATTTCTGTCACCTCCTCATCAGGGATGAGAGCAGTGAGGTGGGGGGCAGGGGTCAGTGTGTCATTAGGAGGGTGGGGAGTAGAGGGAGCCAGGAGTACTGGGGCTCCACAGGGTGGGGTCAGGGAAGTCATCATCCATCCCCACCCCTAGCTCTTTAGCCTGTGACTGTACCACATCTCTCCTTGGTGTCCCTGCTGCCAGCAGCACCCATCCCCCCAGTCTCCCTGAGATCCTGTTAAATCCAGGGTGGTGTCCAGGCCTGGAGAATTTCCAGGTTGGGCTCTGCCCTAAGGCCTCCAGCCTCAGGGGCTGCTTGAATGAGGGCACATTGGGGTGAGGAGCTCGATTAGTCTGTCCTGGATCTCTTCCTCTGAGCCAGCCTTGAGCCAAGAACTCCAAGGTCCATGTGGGAATAGCAGGCAGCCAGTTCAGTTCCCACCACAACATGGAGGATGTGGGGGTGGGGGGTTGAGGGTGGGCACAGCAGGAGGAGGCTTGCCTTGGGCACTAGAAGACTTGGGTTCAGCCACTGCCATGCTGTGTGATCTTGGATAATCGCTTCTCCTCGCTGGTTCTAAGCATCTCCACCTGCATTATAAAGGGGTTGGCCCATATCACTGGTTCTCAAACTCATCTGCACATTGGAGTCTTTTGGGGAGCTTTAAAATCTACCATCACTGGATTTCATCCTCAGAGACGCTAATTTAATTGGTGTAGGTTGTGGCCTGAGCATCAGGCGTTTTAGAAGATCCTCAGGTGATTCTAATTTACAGCCACGTTTGAGAACCACTGTTCTAGATAACTGCTCCCTAACCACAGTCACATCATGGCACCCATAGAACGAGGTAGTATTTTAACAGCACCCTGTTAACAGAGGTGACCGCAGAGGAGGCTCCAGCTGCCCACCTGCCAGGCCGCCCCTAAGGGCCGCAGGGCTCGGGGTCTCTGTACCAGCAAGAAACTCTTGTGTCCCTCCAGCTGAAGCTTATTGCCTCATTGGCCCTCCAGGCGAGGGATACGTGATGTTCGCGCTGAAGTCCCGGGTGGTTTACAAAGTTACAGGTGAAACATGGGGCATCTTCTTGGAGCATAAATTTCCTGGAAGACTTTAGGAAAACAAATTGTGATTCACTTTGTAAGTAACTTGAGATATTTAAAGAATATAATAACAGGGATAGCTATATCCTGGAGTAGAACGCAAGGCTCACATATATTTGAAACTAAAAGATCAGATGTCAAAGAGATTTGACCATTGTGTCAGGAGGCATGGGCCTGTGCCTGGATAGAGGGTCCATATTCCCTGACTTGGATGACAGTTTGAGGAAAACTCTGGAGAAGCCCTGAGTCCGTCTGTGCATCAGCACATGGATCAGAGGGAAGGAGAAGCATTAACTCCTGTCAGTTCAGGAAGGCTTCTTGGAGGAGGCAGCATTTTAGGAAGGTTCTTCTGGAAGGGGAGGGAAGAAAGGAACTGGTTGGGAGAAGGGCATGGGCAGGCTCTATAGAGCCTGCAGCAGGAATACAAACTCAGACAATGTCCTTCTCGCCCTTGGCCTGTGAATTCAAGAAAGCCCCCTAGATCCCTCTAACACACACGCCTACCCCTCTAACACACACACCCTTGAGGCTGACCTGGCCCTCAGCCCACCTGCCTGGAGCATCTGGTGCCAGATTGCAACACCAGAGCCCTCTCTGCCTTGTCCTGGCTTTAGCAGCCTGCCACTGAGTCACTATTGCAGAGGTAGCAGCTGACCACCCAGGCAGGAGAGCAGCCCAGTTGCCCCAGTGTCCTGCCATTTCCCCCTGCCTCCTTGCTCTGGTCCCCAGGCCTGAGAGAGGCCCCCTGACCTGAATGGTCAGGAGCAGGCTGGGAGAGGGGGAAACGAAGGCTCCCCTGTTTCCTCTGTGAAGTCTGCCTGGCAGACTGCCCCTCCCCAGTGGCCTCCAAGAGATTGGGTACAGCCCAAGGAGACTGTAGGAGGGGCACTCAGGGCCTGAGCCCTGGGTCCTCTGTCCAGTAGCCTCGCTATCAGAGAGCAGGCATGAGCCCCAGAGCCTACCAGCTTCTTAGCAGAGTGGCTGGGCCCATAATGCCCTGGGGCACCGAGCATCTTCTCCAAGCTTGAGGACTGACCCTTGCTTCTGTGCATCCCATCCCAGGGAGGTAGCACAGCACAGCTGTTGACAACATGGACTATTTGTAAATTCGCTATGTATCTACCATCATGTCCTGGGTGCCTAGACAGAGCCTGGCACATAGTAGGTGCTCAGTGAGTATTTCTTGAATAAACAAAAGGAGCCAGACTCTGGATTTGAATCCCACTGGGACTTCTCTGGGCTGTAATTATTTAGTTCTGTAAACTGGCGACAGGAGTAGAACCTCCTCCACAGGATTAACGTGTATAAAGCCTTGAGGCAGTGCCTAGCACATGCTAAGCACTCAGTAAGTGTTTGCTGTCATCTTAAATCTCTGGCCTTATTTTCCAGTTCCACCTCCCCATGAAAGGCTCTCTCTTGCCCTCCTCTGAGCCCCTGCTGGGGTGACAGCTGATACCAGTGGGGACCAGCTGGACCTGGCATTACACACTTTTGGGGCCTAGGACAGTGTCCAGACCAGCCATGTGTGGGGCCCTCTTCCTTTCCCTTCCCTTAGCATGCCTGTGGGTGAAATGTGGTTCAAACACATGTAGACAGAGTCCTGCCTGGTGTGAAGGGCAGGAGGGGCTCATGGACCATGAGGTAGAGTGACAGGGCCCAGGATTTCCCCTCTGGATCCTTCCTTCCCCTGCCAGAGTGGTCTTGCTAAGCCAGAAAGAAGACCATGTCACTCCCTTGCTTACTTCTCCTCCATGGTTCTCTGTCTCTTGCAGCACAATCCCAGGACCCTGCAGGGGCCTGCATGGCTCCCAGCCTTCTGCTCCCCTCCCCTCCCCATCTTGTCTGTGGCTGTGACTCTTGGGCTCCACATGCTGGTCACCCCAGATGACCTACTCTCACCAGCTGGCCCACAGTCTCCACAATATGACGCATATGCTATCCAGAGAGAGGCCTGGTGGCCTGGCCACCACACAAATGAGATGGCTCGGGCTGCTGCCTGGAAAGCTCCGCACCCCGGCTCCCCCTGCCCTCATTTACTTTTCTTTGAAGGTTCAGCTCAAACATTACCTCCTTTGAAAAGCCTTTGTTGGGCCGGCGCCATGGCTTAGCGGTTAAGTGCGCGCGCTCCGCTGCTGGCGGCCCGGGTTCGGATCCCGGGCGTGCACTGATGCACTGCTTCTCCAGCCATGCTGACACCGCATCCCACATACAGCAACTAGAAGGATGTGCAGCTATGACGTACAACTGTCTACTGGGGCTTTGGGGGAAAAAATAAATAAATAAATAAAATTATTAAAAAAAAAAAAGAAAAGCCTTTGTTGACTCCTGCAACCATTTGGCTCACAAATTCCCTTTCCAGTTGTCTAACCGATAAGGAGCTTTATTGTGCTTCCTTGTTCATGTGCCACTTTTCTCCAGTCGATGAGTAACTTCTTCAGGGGCCCGTATCCCTGGTGCCTATCATGGGGCTTGCGGTTTAGGGAGCTCAGTGAAAACTTGTGAAATGAAGAATGGGTGAAAGGATGGATTTCCTGGTACACATTACTCACTGGTACACATCAAAGCTGAGGGGTGTTGCACTCGGCGGGGCCGTGGGGCATATCTGCTTGGGCTGGGACTTGTGTGTGCACACACTTGGGAGCACGGACAGTGGGGAAGCAGGTTGGGCCACTCTGGGCCGGGGTTGGTGGTTTGGGAGCTGGAAGGGCCAGCCTTATCCTGTCCCCTGCCTGTTTCCTGGTAGCCTCGTTGGGGCCTCTGACTACTGGGCAGGGATTTGGGGTCAGACCAAGATTTGTCTTTCTTCAAGAGCTGTGTTGCTCCCTACCTTTCACCTCTGGCATTGGTGGCTGCTCCAAGCTGTACCCATCAAGGGGCCCCCAGATGTAGACTTCTGCCCTTCAGGGTCTCGGCTTGGGTGAGAGTCAGAGGATGGAGAAGATCTTGGAAGGTGATCTTGTCCAGCCCCCTGCCTCCAAGCAGGCCTAGACTGAGAGTGTCTGTTCTTTTCCTCAAAAACTCTGGAGAGGGAGACTCCATAAGGCCTTTTCCTCCCCATTTCAGCCCCAGGCTCTGGCTGGGCTGGGCCCCTCCATCTCATTTGTGTGGTGGCCAGGCCAGCCTCTCTCTGGATAGCACATGCTTTATATTGTGGTCGTGTGAGGCAATTTAAATAGTTGAGAGCGTTATGTTCTGGGTTCAGATTGGGTTCAGACCCCAGCTCTGCCACTTGTTAGCTGTGATGTTGGGCAAGTTCCTTAATCTTATCTGTGCCTCAGTTTCCTTATCTGTACAATGGGGATTAATAATAGGGTTGTTGGTAGGGTTGCTGTGAAGATTAAATGAGTTGATGCATGAAAAGCATTTAGAGGAGCATCTGGCGTGTAGTAAAATGCTCAATAAATGTGAGCTGTTATTCTTACACAGCTGCCCTCCTGCTCCAGATCTGGCCTGTGTTCCACACTCTCCGTCTGTCTTCCCATGTCCCTGCACTTACTTCACCAAACCTATTCGTCTGACAGACATTTAGTAGGAGTCCCCTGTGGGAGCCATGCTGTGCCAGGCATTGAGGGAGGGACAGAGGAGAATAAGTTGGGGTCCCTGCCCTTAGGATGCTGAGTCCCCTGGAGCCTTGACATGGTGTGCATGCAAACAGCTGTGATGCTAGAGTTAAAGGATGAATGAGACAGGTTTCTGCCTTCAAGAAACTCGCGGTCCAAATGGGAGGCTCGTGCGCCAACAGACCCGCAGAAAAACTGAAACGCCATTTATACAGAAGCTGCTGCAGCTCTTTCTGCTTTCTAGGAATGTGGTATGTTTCATCTTGGGGAAGTGGTTCTTTTGTGGGGAAAACACAGCGATGGGCCTTTTGGGTGAGAAAACCATGGTCTGAAGGGTGAAGATGAGGTCAAGAGAGAGCGAAGGTTTTGCATAACATAAGGTGTTGAGGAAACTTGGCGTCTCTGAGGCAGCTGGGCAGAGAGGGATGCGGGTAGGGCCCTTGAAAGAAGGCCAGTGGCTGAGGAAAATATATTTGCATATTTCAAAATTCTAAGTGTACGAAGGTGTATGTGAGGAAAAGTCTCCCTCCACCCCTGCGCCCAGCCACTAAGGTTACCACCAGTTTCTTATGTGGCTTCCCAGAGATATTCTATGCATATACAGCAAATGTATATAGACATATTTTCCCTTCTTCCGTCTCCCCCTTTCTTTTGCAAATATGTCATTCACAGTATCCTGCACCTAGCTTTGTATTTACTTAGTGGTCATTCCGTGAGCAGCAAGAGCTTTCTCATTATTTTTTCACAGCTGCGCAGCGTTCCTCTGTGTGTGCGTACCGGGGTTTATTTACCCAGACTCCTATTGTTTCACCTTGATGTTGAAGTTGGTTCCTGCTTGGTGCTGTAATTTCCTGTCATACACTTGAAACTTCAGGAAAGTCTGCCACACAGATGTGGGCCTGATGAAGCATAGAAGCAGATCACCACCCAGCCGAGGGCTTCATGAGGAAACACTTGGAAGACCCCCCTGTCCCAGCCCTCAGGGACACTGGGAAGGGCTCTGCACTTTCCACAGCATGTGGGTGGGGGCTCAAGCCTTCCTCCGGGGTGTTATAGGAAAGGGTAAGTCAAGGAGGCCCCAGGTCAAGAAGTCATCCAGATTTGAGATGCCCGAGTTAGTCAAATAATGGCAATATAATTAGAAATGCAGGCGAATGTGATCGTGTGGGCAGAATCCCAAGGTCACAGAATGCCAGAGCTGGAAGGACTGCAGAGACCACTGAGCACTCCCCCCTCGTAGTCATATTAATACAAACAGTTAACATTTGTTGAACCCTACTCTGTGCCAGGCAGAGTTCCAAGTGCTTTGTATTTGTTAACCCGTTTCATCCTCACATTAGCCTTTGAGGTGGACACTATCACTATGCCCATTTTAGTTAAAGAAACTGGGCTGCCAAGAGGACACGTAACATTCCCAAGTCCACAGAGCTAATAAGAGAAGAGCTGGCAGTCAAAACCCAGGAGTCTGGTCTGGAGCCCATGCTCTGAATCTTTGCACATTCCACCTCTTACACGGGTGAGGAGACTGAGCCCAGAGGGGACGTCACACAGCAAGTTGGTGGCAGAGCCGGGGGGCTAGAATCCAGGACCCTTTTAGGACACCGCCCTTTTTGGACATCATTTTACCTGATGAACTCAGAGCAGGGTATGTGTGCATGCAGGCGCACGTGCGTGTGTGTGTATGTGTGTGTGCAGGGGGAGAGGCCAGCAGGGGTATGGCTCTGTGCGGATGAAGAGAAATCCTTCGAATTCGTTCCGGGTGGTGGTTGTGGGGATAGCCTGGTGCCTGGGGACATGCTGAAGACCTGACACAGGTTGGTCTGGGGTGTGTCCTGAAGACCCCCACTGTTGATTCAAGAGATATATTTGACTCTTGGTGCTCTTCCAACTGTGGTTTGTCCACTTGGTGGCTTTTCTGTGGCCCAAACTGGCTCCTTGCCTTGTCCACAAGCCCACCTATCGTCAGTAGCATCACTTTACCACATAAGCAGGACCCACAGTGTTTATGGGGTGGGGAGCATTTACTCAAGAAAACAAAGAAACCACATGCAGGTTAGAACCGTGTATACAGTGAGGACTCCATAAATGCTCTTAGGGGTCCCCTGTAAAGGTCTAATGAAAGTGACTTGGGGATTGGGAGTGGTGGCTTCAGGAATCTCTTTCTGACCTCTTCCACGATGGGGCACTTTCAACAACTGTCCCAGTTAGGCTACAGAGCATGCCACCTTGCTGGTGGCCACTCCCCAGGCACAGCCCAAGTGTCTGTCTGCTGCAGCTCTGAGGCCACCTGTGAGTCTGTCTCAGACTGAGAGTTCCACCCCACTGCAGTCGGTGAAGACTGTGAGATGGTGCAGGGCGGTTGTCCCGTCTTGGCTCCTGTCTCTTCTTCCTGCTCCCACAACAGCCTGTGCCCTCCCACGGCTCTGCTCATGTTGGACTTGCCCAGCACTGTGAGCAACTCGAGGGCATCTCAGCCTCCCAGCCCCCAATACAGTGCCTGGCGCTTAGTGGGCCCACTCATCAAAGCCCACGGAGCCGACGTGTGAGTCCACCAGCCTGCCATTCTGTCTTAGAGGAACGCTGTCTCCTCCTCTGTTCTCTAAGCCTGGCCCTCGCTAAGTCTCCCTTCCTGACTCCCAAAGGAGCTCGTGATTCTCGCCAGCCTGACTTTTTTAAAAAACAGCTTTATTGAGATATAATTCACATACCATAAATTCACCCACTTAAAGTGACAATTCAGTGGTTTTAGTCTGGTCACAGAGTTGTGCAACCGTCCCCACCATCAGTTTTAGAGTGTTTTCATCACCAGCCCGCCCGTCTTTTGGCAGCACCCATCCTCCTCAGCTTTCAAACACCCACAGGTCTTCCTCAACTTAAAAAAAAAAGGAAAGCCTCCCCTGACCCTGCTTTGCACTCTCTGGCCATTGTGCAACATGTTTCCCTCTTTCCATGACTAAACCTCTTGAATGAGCTGTTCACGCCCACTGTCTTCATTGTCTCAGATTCAAGAAACATTTTTAAAAATTGTCTACAAGGAACCATGCCAGAGGTTTTCCTATACATCATCTCATTTAATCCTTGCAAACATCATGTGAGCTGGGAATGATTACCTCTATTTTAGGGGTGAGAAAGCCAAGGCAGAGAGAAAAGTGACTTGCCCAAGAGGCTTGGCCAGGATTTGAACCCTACTCTGCATGAATCCAGGGCTGTTTTGCTCTGCTGCCTGCCATCCCTGTGGCAAACCTAGCTGCATGGTGCAGCTGTTGGCCTTCTCGCTCATCCCTTGGGCTGGGTGCTCCTCAAGTTCCACTACCCCTCAAATGACCATTCTGTTTCAACCAGCTTGATGTCCTTCATGCCAGGCTCATTCTCTTTTCTAAGCCTTTGTTCAAGCTGTTCCTCTCACCTGGCATCATTTTCCTTCCTCCTTTCTGCCTTGGAATAGCTGAAAATTCTTTTTTTTGGATCTGACTCAGATCTACTTTCCCCATGAGAACTTCCTAAATCTTTGATTGAGTCTGCCTATCCTTGATTGAGCTGAGTCTTGAGGGCTATGGCTTGCTTCATTCCTTATCTAACAGCTTGGTCTTGATATTGAAATTGTTGTGGGCGCAGTTTTAAATCTCCTGGGGCTCTGGAACCACATTGGTACCCTACAACCTGCACTTTGCTATGTTATGAATGGAGCAGATGCTCAGTAAGTGCTCTGGAAGAAAGGAAAGAAAGGGAGAAGGAAGGGGAGGGAGGGAAGGAGGAGGGGGAAAGGAGGAAGGAAGGAGGGAAGAAAGGATGGAAGGAAGGAAGGAAGGAAGAGTTTGGGGGTAATATGGTGGTAGTGAGAGTGAGGGTCTCAGGAGATACAGATGTGAAGGTATTTTCAATTGTCAAGCCTATTTTAAGGGCAAAGTAAAATTGGTGTCTTAGCAAGGAGCCACACATATGCTATGTGCTCAATGATTACTGTTTGCATTAAGATGAATAACCCCCACCCCGACTCCCACCCCCTGCAGGAGATGGTGGAGGTGGTGCTTTTGTCCTCTTCTGGGTAAAGAGTCTTTGGAGCTGGGACCACATCTGTCCCTGATGACTCTCCTGGACTCAGCACAGGGCCTGACACATGCAGCTCTCCAAAAATGTTTGGCTAAAGAATGGATTTACCTGTAGTCCACTTGAATCCCCTGAGATGTGCTGTCCCACAGGTGTCCTCAGGATATATACCAGCTCAGTTTCCTCCTTCATTCAAGAAATATTTATTAAGCACCTACTGTGTGCCGAATGTGGTTCTAGGTGCTTGAGATGCAGCAGTGAACAAAACATATAGATTTGCCTGCTTACGTGGAGCTGACATTCTAGTGGGCAAGAGAGATGATAAAGAAGAAAGCATAAAAATAAGTCAATTATTGGGTATACTAGAATCCGATAAGGGCTTTGGAAATTAAGAGTTGAGAAGGATAAGGGGAGAAGATTGGGAGTGTTGAGGGAAGGGTGGTTACAGAAAAAAATAGTTTGATCAGAGTAGGCCTAATTGAGAGGTGAGATTTAGGATCAAAACCTGAAGGAAGTGAGGGAGTGAGCCATGAGGATATTTGGGGGAAGAGCATTCAAGGCAAAGAAAACAACTAGAGCAAAGGCCCTGAGGCAAGAATGCAGTATATGGGTCAGTGTGGCTGGAGCAGGGGGACGCGGGGGAGTGGTGGGAAGAGAGGGAGAGGGCGGAGGTCAGATGGTGTGGGTCTTGGAGGGCATTATGAGGGCTTGGCTTTACTCAGAGTGGAAAGTAATGGTGGAGGGTGTTGAGCAAAGGAGGGATGAGGTTAGCTTAAAAATGGTCAACTCTATCTCTGGTTACTGTGTGGAGGGTAGACTGTAGGGTCCAAGGGCAGAAGGAGAGAGACCTGTAAGACGCCACTGAAGTAATTCAGGAGAGGGCGGGTGGCAGCCTGGCGCAAGCAGTGGAGGGGGTTGAGAGTGGTGGGTTCTGAATATATTTTGAAGGTAGAGCCAACAAGACTTCCTGGTGATTGAAGGTGAGATGTAGGGAAGAGTTGTCAGTGGCAGCTCCAAAATTTCTGGCCTGAGCCAGAAGGATGGAATAGCTGTTAGCTGTGATGGGGAAGCTGTGGGTGAAGCGCCTTTAGAGGGAAAGTTCAGAGGTTTGGTTTTGGGCATGTTGAGTTTGAGATGTCTAAGCGCCCAGGTGGAGCTGACACTTAGGCAGTTGACTGTTCAGGTCTGGAATCCTTTGATCTGGGTGACTTGAGTCTGCTCTTTCCCACCTGTGCAGGGCTGCTGCCAGGCACAGATGTGCTCTTCCTGTGGGCTACGACCGTTCAGTGAATGGGGTTGCCCTGTTTCTGAGGCTTGGTTTCCTCATTTGCAAGACTGATTTAATAATACTCATTTTGGAGGCTGTTGTGGGGGGTCCAATGAGAGAGTAGACTAAAGCACTTAGCACAGTGCCTGGGACAAAAGAAGCACTCAGAGGGAGTGAAAAAATAACAGAGCACCAGCCTGGATTGGCTCCTGCGGACCAGTCATGAAATGGGTTAAGGGGGTGTGGATTAGGGAGGAGGGAGAGGAAAGGCTAAGAATGAGGCCAAGCCTGGGGGATGTGATTTCATTGTTCCAGGGGGACTGGAGCTTGTCGGGCAACAGGAAGGAGAACGAGCAGTTGAAGTGGGTGTAGGGGCCATGCAACTGCAGGTGCCGGAACAGCTCCTTGGCCTGGGGCTGAGCAGCCGTTCTCTGAGTGTCCCAGCCGGGATGATGAGGGGCAGGCTGTCCGGTTGCGTGTGGACATTGCCCCTTTGCAGTAGCAGCCGCGGGAGACGTTAACCAGCTCTTGGCTTTTTAGAGCCCATGACTTCCCAGGGGAGAATCCAGGACGTCCTCAGCTTTTCTTTCAGGCCCAGCACATGGCTTGGTGTGCAGCAAGGTTTGGTTTTGGTTTAATGAATCTTAGTATCTGTCCTTCCCTCCACATCTATAAAACCGTGGCTAAGAAACCTTAGTTTCCAGAATTGCTGTGAAGATGACATGTGATGGCATATAAGGAAGCACCTTCATAGCAGTGATGACATTTAACGCCTGGGATAACTGAGTCTCAGAGAAGTTCAGTAATCTCCCCAAGGCCACAGGTGTTACGGGGTGGAGGGAGATTTGCACCCCATCTCCCTTAGCAGGGGGTCTTCAGCAAGTCAGGAAAGTGAGGAGGGCAGAGCTGGGCAGAGACAAGGGAGTCAGGCTCCATCTGGGTAGGGCATGGCTTACAGAGCAGGTCCAGGCGTGGGGTAGATGTGCTGGATGTAGGCACTAAAGAGTGAGACCCCAGAACGTGGGGCAGGGAGTAGAGTGAGGGGAAGGTGTCCCCCCAGCTTCCTGCAGCTCTTAGAGCCGAGGGAGTGAATGTTTTTGGGTGTGGACCAGACCACGGAACCCTCTTGCTGGGGAGGTTCCGTCCTCCATTGCACAGATGAGGCTGCTCAGGCTAGGACCTTGCTCAAGGTCACACAGACCAACAGTAATGGAGCCAGGATTGTGACCCAGCTCTGCTCGACCACAAAGGCTGCCCTCTTTCCACTACGCCACACGAGGTCATAGTGACCCCCAGGCAGCAGGGGGATGGACAAGATCAGATGACCTTTTGATGATCTCTTCCGGCAGAAACATTCTCTCAGTTTCTGCTCCCTGGTCTCCCTCCACACTCGCCCCTGCCTCCTCCCTTTCTCTTCCCTCCTTATTACTCAACCCCTAGTAACCCCACTGGCTGTCTGCAGGGCTGGGGGAGGAGGAGACCAGCTCTTCTGGGTGACGGTTACTCACATTAATTCTCTGTGGCCTGCCCATCTCCCTCCCACCCCACCAACACGTGGTGCAGACATCCCTCCCCCACCCTGTCCTCTGCAAGCAGCAGCGGCTGAGGGGTACTTTCCAGAATCAGCCACAGAGAACAGCTGGAGCAGGGAGGGGGAGGTGGGAGAGGAGATGGAGGCTAACATCTTCCAGATGTGCCAGGGCACGAGAGCTGTGGAAGCCTCCGGTCCAGTGGTCTCCTGCCGTGGCTGGGCGGCTGGGATGGGCTGGCTCCCATGTCCAGGGCTTCAGAATTGCCAAGGCAACTGGGCAGATCCCTACTCGAAAACTGCATGCAAATCCAAGTGTGCAGGGTGAGGGAGACCTCCGTGCTGCACCTGCAGGGGCCCTGGGAAAACCCCTGGGGCCCTGCTGCTCTCTGTGGCCTTTTTTTTTTAACAACCAACTATTACTTTATTTATATTACTATGCTTCAGATAAATGAAAGAGACAACTAAGCAGTTCTGCCCCATTTCAGGAAAAGTTTCCAGTCAGCACCAATTACCAAATAACTAGGAATGGTGACATCGTTGGGTCAAGACCAACAAGGAAGAATGGGCTCTGGTGCTGCAGCTCATCTCCAATGAGATGAGGGCACGATGGCCAGCACAGGCCAGGCTAACACTGCGCTGAACGCGAATTCAGCTCTCTCCTCAGAAGGCGGCAAATCAAGTGAAGTAACTGGGTTTTTAAAAAAAAAGTTTTAAAGTGAAGCCCAAATAAGTTTAAAAACTATGCTCTTGACGTATTTTCCTTCTAAAATTTCCATAAAACACACTTTTTCCCTAAGGATATTAATGTTAATACTAATACTGTCTACCCGGGCTACGCTGCCAGTCGGGGAGGCACAGGGCACAGCAGCTCAGAGGGCAGGGTCTGATTCACGTGCTCAGACTCAAATCTCAGCTCAGCCACTTACGGCTCTGAGACCCGAGGCAAACTGTGCGGCTCCCTCAGCCATGAAATGGTTTCTATTTCATGAAGTTTTTATTAGTTAAATGAGACAGTCTATGCAAAACACTAACGCGGTGCCTGGCATGTAGTAAGTTAGTACCGTTTGGAGAAGACCTACTTGTTTCAGAAGCTATGCCATTTTATCCATGCAACCTGGAAGCTAGCTATGAGTACCCTCATTTTTATGAGAGGAAATTGAAACTCAGAAAGGCTAAATTACCTGTCCAGGGCCACACAGGTGTTAAGTGGCAGGGCTGTGACTTAAACCCAGACCTATTAGACCCTGAAACCCAGGCTCATTATGCTGTGCCCCTCCCTGTGTGTTTCTTTATTGTTTTATCATCAGTGGTAGAAGGTTGTAGGACCTGCTGGGGGCTCAGGACGTCATTTTCAGTCCTGCCTGTTGGAGGAGAGAACTGATTCAGAAAAATAGACAACAGCTTGGGGGTTCAGAGGGGCCCTGGAAGGAGAAGGCAAGTGTCCTGGAGGGGGGACTAGGGACAGGAGATTTCAGGAGCGTGGTAGGAGCAGGGGACAGGGTATCTAGAGGTTGGAAGGAGTCCAGGTTGTCCTAGGGTGCCCTCAAAGGCTACTCAGAGCCCCCCTGAGCAGAGCCCCAGAGTCCACTGGTGGCTCTTTCTCTCAGTGTGTGTTTCTTGCTTTGCCAGTTGCTGCTCCTCTTCTGCACGTCTTCTCCTTGGCTGGGGCGAGGTGGTGGAGGGTCTCCAGAATTCCCCTTTGTGGGATGGGGGGAAGGAGAGCAGCGAGGAGGAGAACCAAGTGAGGGGCTGGAGCCGGCCAGCAGGGAGGCCCGCCACTGGCCCAGCTCCCGGGGCCTGGGCCTGAGAGGGGAGCTGCCTGCCCCTCGCCATTCCCTCCCCCTGCCCCCCAGGGCTCCTTGGCCACTGAGCCTGCCAGCTGGGCCTCCGCCAAGCCAAACAGCTGCCAGGGGGAGAGGAAGAAGCATTTCCGAGCAGAGAGGCCCCTGTGGGCTCCGACTCAAGCCTAGAATCCCCCTTTCTCATCGCCAAGTGAAAAGAGGAGTCTGTGCACATGCACACAGGCATGCACGCATGGCACCAGGGAGCCCGGGTCACAGGGCCAGAGGACCAGGGATGCTGTTGGGGGGGGCCGGGGGGGTGGATGGTGTCTGCGAGCAGGGCTGGGGAGGGATAGAGGACAGGGTCTGTGACTGTGCCAGGTGGTAGGGAGGTTGGGGAATTATGCTTGGCTCGCTCAGAGGTTGAGGGGAGGTAGTGGGGTGAATAGTTTCTCCCCAAAATTTGTATCCGCCTGGAACCTCCTAGTGCGATCTTATTTGGAAATAGGTCTTTGCAGATGTAATTAAGGTAAAGACTGAGATGAGATCATGCTGGATTAGGGTGGGTCCTAAATCCAGTGAAAGTAGCCTTCTAAGAAACAGAAAAGAATATACAGAGACCGGGGAGAAGGCCATGTGAAGATCCACATGGAGACAGAGGCACAAATTGGAGCCCCAGGCCGGCGAACGCCTTGAGCCACTGGAAGCCGGAAGAGATGCGGGAGGATTCTCCCCTGGAGCCTTTGGCAGGAGCAGGACTCTGATGACACCTTGATTTCAGACTTCTGGCCTCCAGAACTGCAAGAGAATAAATTTCTATTGTTTTAGGCCACCAGGTTTGCGGTAATTTGTTATGGCAGCTCTAGAAAACTAGCGCAGGGAGGCGTATGGTTAAAGAGGTCAGGGGAGTGGGTGGGTAGGCCAGGGCTTGATAAGAAAGCCTTGGAAAACAGAATGAAAAAGATGTATTATTTATCGTGCCACTCTTCTGTGCCAGGCATTTTTAAAGATACTTATCTCAGTTCTTACAATGACCCTGCCAGTAAGAATTATGATTCCCGTTCTGCAGTGAGGTTCAGACCCAAGGTTGTTCTGCTTAGTTGGGATTCCAGTGTCGGATCCTCTGTCTCCTAGGCCTGGCCTCTTCCCACCTTCACTCAAGCGAGTCCTCAGCAACTTCCGGGTCAGATGATATGTGCTTCAAGTTGGAGGGAAGGTCTCCAGAAGTCCAGGAGGGGAACATATTACGCCTCACTGGGGCATTGGGGAAGGGTCATTACCCCATTGCTCTGGGGGGCCTTCTGTGACCGGATGCCCTGGACAATCTCTACTCACCACTATGCTCCTATAGTCCTCAGGGACATGTCACATCCCTGAGCCTTAGAGAGAGGAGATAGCCCCATTCACCCTATTCCCACTGCCACAACCACCATCACTACCTCCACTGCCGTCACCGTCTCCAGCAATGCCACCACCTCTACCATCACTACCAGCCCCTCCATCACCACCAGCCACCATCACCTCCACAACTGTAGTCATCATCACCATTACCACCAACACGGCCTCCATCACCATCAGCACCACTGAAACTGCTAGAACTACTGTCACAGCCAGTCCTTCCATGTCCATGTAACCACCTCCATCACTTCCCCTCTACCCCTTCCACCACCACCACCACAATCACCATTACTACGTGAATTAATGGAGAGGTTAGAGGCAGGCAAGGGGACTCAGGAGATTTCCTGTGACAGGACAGCTGAGCAGAATTTAGCAGGGGAGGAGTTGGAGTTGGGATATGTCTGGCTGACAGACGTGACCAGTAGTAAAGGATTGCCCTAAGTTCAGCCTTGTTGAGAGGGGAGTTGAGTCCTGGCTGGACTAAATGCTTAGCGGGACAGGCTGTCTTCGCAGGCATGGGTTCGGGCGGGTGGAGGTTGTTTGAGCGACATATCCCGGCCCTGGCTGGCTCGTGCTAGTCTCTGGCGGATGTGGATTTTGGCGGGTCCCTGGCTCTTGGCCATCAGCTCGGCCAGGCCATGGCAGTGAGGTCATGAGAGTGGCTGTACTGGGAGTACTGGGAGTGGGGAGAGATGGAGGGGGCCCGCCCTGGCTGGGAGAGGAAGAAGGCCTCTCTCCCCAGGCTGACTCTACCGAAAATGATGAAGTAAGCAAGTCTTGCCACTCCATTCCCCCCAGACTCCCCTCCACTCTGCCTGCCCAGCATCTCACGGGCTCTGGGTGCTATGGGCTCTGTCTGCCACGGGATCTGAGTTTCTCTTTCCTAGAGATATCTGGCTAGTCACTTCAGCCATCTGAGAGAATACAGGAACCAGAAGGCTCTGATCTGGGGGCAGGGAGAGAATTGACTATTGCAGAGGGGTGTCCCATTTCTCCACTTGGCTGGGCAGCCCCTCCTTCCACATTAGGCCAGGTGTGTGTGTGTGGTGGTGGCGGGGATGGTGGCAGAATATTCCAGAAGCTCAGGCCACAGCTGCTCCCCTTGCCTCTTCCCTGCAAGCCCTGCCACCTCCACTGCCTTTAAGGATGGGACTGGCTGGCTCTGGGAACAGCCTCTCTCAATCCTTTCAAACCCCTAAACTGCCCAAATGCCAGGCTAATCCCACCTCTAAGATCGCACTTGAGAGCTTCGGGAAGTGGGAAACAATACTATCGTGGGATGTGTTTATCTTTGCATCAGGCGTGAGAGCTGGGCAGACAGGCTGGCGACTAGAGAGGCCGAGGGGCCACTGAGTCCCAGAGACAGCGGATTGGAGAGTCAGGTCAGTGAGCACTGGGGAGGGGCCCAGGCTTTCCCCCATGGCCTGGGAAGTGGGTGTGGCTGAGCCACCTCCCACTTGCCACTGCAAATCACTCCTCAGGGGAAGGCCTTTTGCTTCTCCTGGTTAGGAAAGGGTTTCCCGGGTTAGGAAAGACTTTGGCAGGACACGGAGACCTTTTGATGATGACACAATGATGACAGCCAGTGTTTATTGAGTGCTCACTATATATTAGGCCCTTTCCAAGCATTTTATATGTATTAACTCATTTCATCCCCCGAAAATCGCTATACGATGAGATTACCGTTATCTGTATTTTACAGTTGAGGAAATGGAGGCACAGATGAGTTAGGACGCTTGCTGAAGGTTGTACTGTTGATGAGAATTGGGCCTAGGATTTGTACGCTGTCCGTCTGGCTCTAGATCTCGTGCTCTTCTTTACTCCAGAGTGGGGTGGGGGTGGATTTCCTCCTCTGAAGTCAAGTCCCCACTCCAAACCTGCAGACTCCTTCTTCCCCAGCACAGAAATGGGAGCCAGGAGCCTTGGGGTCTTGTCCCTCTAGTGTGCTCTGTGACTGTGGGCGGATCCTGGCTCTCTGGCCTGTTTCCTCATCTGTCCTCTGCAGGCATTGCACTGAGCCTGCTGCTCCCTGAAGGCCCTTCCAGGTACCATCCAGAGTTGAGCTAGCCCATCTTGGAACTACTCCTGTTTGTTGGGCCTCCCTGGGAGCAGCCTGGCCCCTGGGAATGACTCAGGGAGAGGGGAAGACAATGGCCTGGAAGACCCCTGTGTGTCTGGACAGCTCTTGTGTGGCCCTGTGGCAGCCGCCTCTTTGATTCTGCTCTATCAAGAGGAGCAGCAGTATCACAGATTGGAGATGATAGCCAAATGTGCTCACTTACCCAAAGACCCCCGTCTGTGGGTGGGGGTGGGGGCGGGGGCTGGAAGAGGGTCTGCTGGGATCTGGTTCCCACCAACCCTGGACTCCCCCTGGCCTCCCCTCACTGTGCCCCCTACCTCCAAGGCAGTGGTAGAGACAGGGGCAGACCCTTGGCTCTCACTACCCTCTTATCTCACTTTCTCCTCCAGCCCTCAGAGCACCCAGTGGGCAGCATCTCAAATTTTCCTCCTCACCCCACCAAGCCCTTTCGTCCCCTCCAAATCACACCCTGGACAGCCTTTCTATTTATCCAGTAGACATATACTAAGTGCCTACTATGTGCTGGGCACCATGCTGGGTGTAGGAAGACAGGGACGGATAAAGCTTGATCCCTGCCCTAAGGAGCTCACGGCCTCGTGGGGATTAACCCCAAACCAGTCCCTCATTCCTCACCATCCATACTTTATCACTTAGGTGCACCCTCACGCCTTTGGAGGATCACCAAAGGTGGAGGACAGAGGTGGAGAGAGGGATTTTCTGGGGTCTGGAGGTCAGACAAGTTCTGGAGGCACCAGAGCAAGCAGTAAGAATGGAAGCTGGAGACAGCAGGCCCCAGGAGGGGTGCATCTGGCCTGGGACCCCTTTCTTTTCACAGCTGCCTGAGCCAATGCCTGAGGAGGAGCAGGATGGTGGTGCCATCTTTCTCGTTGCTGGAGGAGACTTCCTGCAAGACAATAGCCAGTTTGCTGAGCTGGTATCCTGAGACCTCTTAAGGCCAACTTGGCTGTGGTGAGTAGATGATCCCAGAATTTTAAGAGAGAGGAGCACAGAGCCACAGAGGTTAGGATGGAGGCAGGGGAGGGCAAACTTCCGTGTAGGGCAGTTAAACTCTGTTAGAGAAGCTGGTGAATCTGAGGAGGTGGGTCTAGTTGGGTTAATCTGTATGGAAAGCAATTGCAGGGCCTTGTGAAATGGGGAATAGACTCATTTAAAATATTAAGGTCATTCATTCACTCATTTCATCGACAAAGTTTATTGAGTGACTAGTATACTCCAGGCACTGTGTTAGGAGCTGAGGATTCAGGGGTGAAAAGACGGATTCAGTTCCTGCCTACTCGAAAATTGTGTTCAAGTAGAGAGAAAGACAATAAGATGATTACTATATGAAAAAACTATTTCTATACAGATTTGAAAAGCATTAGAGAGAAGTATAGGATGGGTTGCTACGAGAATTTATAACAGTTCGACCTGCCTGAGTCTGTGTGATTGGGGAAGACTTCCCTGAGGTAATCCATTTAAGCTGAGGCTTACAGGATGAGATCAGTGTGTTAGGGTCAGCTGTGAGCGACAGAAAAACCTCCCAAATAATGGTGGTGTGAACGAGATAAAAGTTTATTTCTCTCTCACACAAATGAAGCCCAGAGCTAGGTAGTCCAGGGCTTATAGGACATCTCCATAGCCATCAAGGACCCAGGCTCCTTCTAGGAGCCTGATGTTGCTCTGCCATTCTCAAATACATACACAGCTTCCATCCCACAGTCCGAAATGGCTGCTTCAACTCCAGCCATTACGCTCACAGTCCTGTCAGTGGGAAGGAGAAAAGAGGAGATAGAAGGGCATGCCCCTTCCTTTAAGGAGACATCTTTGTGGGTAGCACACACCATTTCTACTCATATACTACTGTCCAGAGCCTGGTTATACACCTAGCTGCAAAAGAGGCTGGGGAATTTGTCTTTATTCTGGGCAACTATAGGGCTACCTACAGATCAGCAGTCCTATTACTAAAGAAGAAGGGGACATGGATAGAAGTCTATGCCACATGGAATTAGCTGGGTGAGAGATGGGGGTGATGGAGACTAGAGTGCCAGAGAGGACCAGCATGTATGAAGGCCCTTAGGCAGGGAGGGCATTAAGAGTGAATCAAAGACTCCTGGTTTCTGGTGTGATCAGCTGAGTGACTGGTGGTTGCATTTGCTGAGCTAAGGAACCCCGAAGAAGGAACAGGTTTGGTGATCACGACAAATTCACTGTTGGACCAATTGAGTTGAATGGCCTGTGAGCCATCCACGGAGAGAGGCTCATGGATGTATGGGTCTGGACTCAGGAGACAGGTCTATATTGGGAATTGTAGGCATATTAGTGGCAACTGCAGCCATCACAGGAGAGAATGAGAAGGCCCAGGGAGCAGTGTAGAGTAAGGAGAGAAAACGTCTGAGAACCCCAGGAAGATGTTCACCCTCATTTTGTGGCTTCCTGGTCTCTGGTTCCTTTTTGGGGAATCGTCTCTCTGCCAACTTGTGGGATGATAAATCAGCTGATCTACTCTGCCACTCCAGAGTTTGGAAGGATCCCTAGAGACCTGTTCCACCAGACCCTCCCTCTCACCTCCATGGGACATAAGCTTAGCTGGCCAGATGCTCTCTTGGGACGGCCATCTTGGGCATCCTGACATTAGCATGGAAGAGTTGAGCCAAGTAATTTCTGTCCCATTTCCAGGCGAGGTACTCCAGCATCCCCGTCAATTCCCTGAGCTAGTCTCTCAATATTTTTTGAGTGAAGTCTTTTTCTTTGCTTATAAGTGCCAGAGTTGGTTTCTGTTATTTGCAAGCAAAGAGGAGCCAGCAAAGGGAAATGAGACAGACAGGACTTCAGGGGGGCCAGAGGAAAACTAGGAGAAAGAGGTTTCACAAAAATAAGCGAAAAAGTGTATCTTGAAGGAAGGAGTAGCCAGTGGTGTCAACTTTTATTTAAAAAATGTCCAGTATGTCTAAATAAACACAGGAGAAAAAGGCAAGAAGGAGACACAGCTGTTAACAATGATTAACAATGGGGGGAGGCTGTGATAGACTTCTGTTTCAAAGGAAGGAACCCAACTCATATTTGCTTAAAACAAGAACAACAACAAAGTAATTTATTGGCTTATGGTTGCTGAAAAGTCCAGGCGTGGACCTGCCTTTGGCACAGTGTGAATAATGTCATCGGGGCTGGTCTCAGCTCTCCTGTGTTGGCTTCCTTCTCAGGCATGATCTCCCCAGGCAGCACTCCTGGCAGCTCTTGACAGACGCATACCTGGTTAGCAACTCCACAGCGGAAAACCATTCTCCTTCTCAGTGGCTCCAGTCAAAGCCCAGGATTGGCTCTCTTGGCCTGGTTTGGGTCATATGTCCTTCCTGAACCAATCACTGTAGCCAGCACATTTCGGTGCTTGAGTGGCCAGGCCTGAATCACATGTCTCCTCTGGGAGATAGGGGGATGGCGTCATCTCCATCCACGCCACTTTTACTGAGGGCCTGGGCATTGCCCCAAAGAAACCTAGACGCAATTGTCAGAAGAGAGGATGGGTCCTGGGCATGAAAACCACATCTGCAGCCCAACTTACCAGGAGGAAGGGTACAACGACTGGCCAGGTTTGGCTCACAGGGCCATACCTGGAGGGCGTGGGGCAAGGCCCACTGAGGCCCACTTCCCCAAAGCAGTGGGTACTGGGCACACAAAACTACACTTGAACATGCAGGCAGGCTTGGTGGGCAAATGCAAGAGCGGTAACATAGGATAGTGGATAAGTGGATGGCCTCTGAAGTCAAAGACCCGGATTTGTGTCCAAGCTTTGCCATTTACTAACTTTCTTACTTCTGAGTCTCAGTTTCTTATCTGAAAACTGGGTTCATACAGGAATACTGCCTACCTCTTAGAATTCTTAGGAGAATTAAATGGAATAATTTACATAAAGGGTTTAGCAGTGTTCCTAGAAGATAGTAAGTGCTCAGTGCATATTTGCTATTACTATAGTGGTCTTGGGGGTGTGCCGTGCCCTTGATAGGGCAAGAGGCAGCCTTTGGAGCCCCCTTCCTCATGCCATCAGAGTCTCTCCAGTTCAGGCCCCAGAATTCACTAATGGACTCTATCAAAGCCCAGCCAGATTCCAACCCCAGGGATGGGGAAAAGAGTGGGGGACCTTGTGGTAGGGTGTGGTCAGAGTGAATCCCAATAGGGCTGGGTCAAGGCCAGTGGGGAAGATGCTGGAGGGTCAGGTCCTAGGGAGGAGAAGGAGGTTGAGGAGGGTGAGGTAGGCCAGGAAAGTCAGGACGAAGGGGAGGGGTGATTTTGGGCAGAGCCACCAGGGGTCACTGCAGATCTTAGTAACCTCAGGGAGGCAGCTGGGACACCCCAGGGCCCTCTCATGTTACTATCTGCCTCGTAACTGTCATCGCTGGGATGCAGGGCTTGGGCCAGTTCTGGGCAGACAGGTTGGGGTTTGACTCATGCAATTGGAGATGGCCACCTAGGGCAGCTGCCCTCGGTGCCCTCTGGGGCCTGGGCCGTCCCTCCTCTGATGGAGACCCTTACGGTTGGGTGTGTACCTGGCTTTCTGCCTCACTGGAGCCTGAGTTCCAGCAGTACCTGGAAAACGTCTCTTGAGATGCTTCCCTATGAAGAGCTCTGAGACAAAATGTGTTTCCTTGCCTCATTCCTGCGCTCAGAGGGTTGTGCCCTGATTGGCATGTTGGAGGCTCAGAGCAGTCCTGCAGTCAGGACACCTGTCGGACACCTGTCGGACTTGGTTTAGCCCAGGCCTCCTGTGCTCATTTGAGCCCTTTCACGGCAACACGCTTAGGGAAACACTGGTAAAGCATCGTCCTGGTCAGAGGGCAAACATCCTGCGGGAGGTTAATGCCTCAGGCACATCCTCCCCCCACCTCCCCAACCAGCTATTGCAAAATAATATGTAACACATGTTTGTTGTAGAAAAATGGAACAAAATAAAAAATGCAAAGAAGAAAATTACTTCCCCCCCTCCTGCTCCTTAGACTCACCTGAAAAAGCTCTGGCCACAGTCCTCCCTCTTCACAGAGGGGAGGAGGTGACCATGGGGTTCCCCTCAAGACACACTACTTTAATGAGGGGAAGCCCCATCAGAAAAGGGCCCTTTTAGAGATCATCTCATCCAACCCTCTCTCTCCACCCTGTGTAATTCCTGCCTCCCTTTCTCGTGGACATTCCTAGGGGAAAGGAGGATGTTGGCCATGGTTCAGAGCATGTTGAGTGGCACAGAGGGTAAGCAGGTATTCGGATCATCAGGCTGGAAGGAGATCTTCCTTTATAGGTGGGGAAACAGGCACGGAGAGGGGACGTGACTTACTGGAGGTTCACAATGAGCCAGTGGTAGAGCCCACAGAATCCTGGCTCCCGCCCAGGCGCCCTCCCCACCTCTGCCCCAGCTCTCTCAATGCCAGCAGGCTGTAGGGGGGCCCTGTGCCCTCTGTGCAAGGCTGTGGTTTCCTCTGTGGGACTGTCAGGCCACCCTGGGTGTGTGGGTGCCCTGTGCACGCACCACAGTTGTGTAACTAGCTCTGGGGTGTGTGCACGCGCTCAGTAACCTGATGCAACAGGGAAGTTGCGGTCCCGTGAGCTGGGGTGTGGGCGCTTGGCTGGGTCCCAAACCACAAGGAGTATTTGGCTTGTGGCTGCGGAGGCTGGGCACGGGGGTCGCAGAGTTGTCTATGTCAGGGCTTGTCCATCCCTGCATGCCCACATCATTGTCCCTGTGGGCACAGGGCTTGAAATGGGGCTGCCTGGCCAGCTGATGCTGGAGGTGAGGTTGGGGCAGAGAGGGGGACCTTGCCCCATCCTCATCCTGTTTGCCTGGATGCCTATTGTGATGGGGGTGGGGCAGGCGGGACTTCCTCCCTGTGGTTCTGTCTCTTCCATCTCTTCCTGCTTGTAAAACTGCCTCCCCCACCCCCCCAATCCTGTAGCCCTCACCTCTGTTCCAGGTCATTCTGCACAGCAACAGCTGTCTCTCATTCCCTCCACCAGCCTGAGTCCCCCAGCCCTGCCCTCCCTCCTTTCCCCCTCCAATGGTCTTTCCTGCAGGGTCCCCATTGAGGAGAAGCAGAATAGGGAAGGGTGAAAAGAGCAGCCACTTTGCAGCCAGGCCAGATTCTAACCACTACTGCCATTTCTGAACTGAGTGACCCAGAACGATCTGTGTTCTCCCTCAGCCTCCATGTGCCCATCTGAGAGATGGGGGCAATGATACTTCCACCACAGGGCTGTTGGAAGGGACCCTAGGATCTAGGAAAGAACCTCATGAGTGGAAGTTGCCCTGTGATTCAATCTCACATGGATTGAGTGTCCGGGTACTCTCACCCTCAGCATCTCTATCACCAGATGGGGCAACAGGCACTTTGGAGAGCCAGGGACCCTGGAAGGAGATGGCCAGGGAAAGCAGGCACTATCCTGTCTGTCCTGTGCCTGGTGAGGGTCTCAGCGGCGGCCTGTGAACCCTCCCTCCTCTCTTGTCCTGGAGGGAGGTGAGGCATATGTTTCTTCTGCCCCATCCCACCTTCTCCACTCCCTCAGAGAGGCAATATTCTTGAGGGTGGCCAGTAGGCTGCAGGGCTAGGTGAGGGGAGGAAAGGCATCTGTGTCCAGTGTCCTCACCTTTTTCCTTGGCTGGGCTGCACCTGGCCCCCTGGGGCTCCTCCCCAGTGCTCCTAGAATGCCTTGCGTCTATATCGCTTTATCCTGCACTAACTGCCTAATATTTTGATGATCTGTTTATGCATGTATTTAAAAACAATAATAATAGGGGCCAGCCTGGTGGCATAGTGGTTAAGTTTGTGCACTCTGCTTCGGTCGCCTGGGGTTTGTGGGTTCAGATCCCGGGTACAGACGTATACACCACTAATCAAGCCATGCTGTGGCAGCATCCCATATACGAAATAGAGGAAGAGTGGCACAGATGTTAGCTCAGGGACAATCTTCCTCACCAAAAAAAAAAAAAAAAAAAAAAAAAGATAACATATAGTGCTTACTGTGTGCTGGGCTTCACATGTATTAACTCATTTCCTCCTCACGGCAGAGGGAGGCATAGTTGTTATCTCAGAGAAGGGAAGCACCCGGCTCAAATTCAAATAGCTTGTGTTGTATAACCTCAGTCACTATCATATCACCCTGTTTTATTTTCTTCAGAGCCTTGGTCATAGATAGTAGTCTATCTATTTATGTGTTTGCTTGCCCGTTGTCTGTCTCTCTGTCTAGATGGCAAGCTCCATGAGGACAGGGACTTCATCTTTCTTATTCACATTCCCAAAGCCTTGACTGGCGCTTGACGCGTGGTAGACGCTCAATAAATATTCATGGAAAGAGCGAGCCACTGACCCACTCAATGGAGACTCCTTGAGGGCGTGCTCTGCGGCTGTTCATTTCTATTACCCCAGCGCTGCCCAGCACAGGGCCTGGCCCAGACCCTGTACTCAGTAAGTGGTTTGCTGAATGAATAAATGAATGAATGAATGAATGAATGGAAGAGAGTCCAGAGGACTCAGTTCGCGCTGCTCTCCCCTCCAGACTGTGGGAACCGGTGGAAGATCTTCAGCCCCAGGAAATATGGGGGAAGAATTTATTCTTCCTGGATCTCTGTTTTGGTTTCTCTGTGTGATTTTGTGTGTGGGCACGGAGTGGGTTACAGAGGGGGAAAAGTATGAGAAAAAGACTGGAAAAAAAACAACCCCTGGAAATGACTCCTTGAATAATTGCTTCATGTCCAAAGGCAGGAGGAGATATAAATAGAGCGCATGTGTGTGGCCCAGAGGAGGCTCCTAGCAAGTGACGAATAAATGAGTGAGTGGGTAAGTGAGTGAGTTGAGTCAGCTCCACAGTGAGCTCCTTGAAGGCAGGTCCAGGTCATAATTTTCTTTGTAGCCTCAGCCCCCAGCACAGGCCCAGAGCAGAGTTTGGTATATGTTTGCTGAATGAATGAACAAATGAATAAAATGAATGAATGAGTTAGTACCAAGCAGCCTGGAAACGAACAGAAGGGGTGGATGCTGCAAGGGGCCCTAGAGCCCTCGTGAACCAGACCAAGGATGCAGATTCCAACCTCTGGGTCTTTTTCTCGGCAGTCAGGGTCCGAGAAGTAAGGAAGGGGCCTGGTGAATGCCAGGAGCCTGGCTTCCCTACATTCATTCTTTCTAGGTGATCTGTCTGGGGTACTGTGTAGATACTAATAATAATTATAAAAAAATAATGAATGCATATCTACCGAGCACTTAACTGTGCCAGACTTGAAGCTCTTTACATGTGTTAAGTAATTTAATCCTTTCAGCAACCATATGAGGTTGGTGTACTATTTTCCCCATTTTATAGAAGAGGAAACTGAGGCACAGAGAGGTTACATAAATTGTGAAAGGTCACACAACTAGAAAGCAAACACACAGTCATTGCTCAGGCTCTGCTGGGGATAGCAGCAGCTGCTCACCCATGTGCCTAGTAAATGATGCTCTCTGGGTCTTGCTCTGGTTGCATCACCTCTCCAGGCCTCAGTTTCTTCATCTGTAGAATAGGAACATACATTGTGATGTGTTGGAAGATGGAAGTCAGGATTTTGCAAGTGAAGGGGCTATAGGGCTCTTTTAATGGGATTTTCCTCCTCCTCCTCCTGAATCATCATCATCTTCATCATGATCATCTCTAGACCTGGCCTCCTGCCATTGATATGGCAGGCTATGCTACAGCCTGGGAGACCCTGGTGAGACAGACAAACCCACTTCCCACTCAGGCATAACTGTTGTCTGATTTGGCCTCCACTTATCTCTTATTTCCATTTTTCTTCTCTACCCTCTAAGCCTTGACTCAGCTCTAGCCTCATCTTCTCTTTCCTCAATTATTGCAACAGGCTCCCCATTGGCTTTACAGCCTCTGGGCTCTTCTCCACTCCATTAAATAATTTGCTTAATATGTAAATCAAAACCTATCACTCTCCTGCCTTCATACCAAGAACAGACTATAAACTCTTCATGAAATGAGAGGTCCTTAGTAATGGGGTCCCTGGAAACACCTCTTTTCCAGCTACCCCCAATGCCCTCCAGCCATGCCATGTGGCTAGCAGTTCCTGTAACAGGGCATGGTTTTCATGCCTCTTTGCCTTTGCCTGTGCTGTTCCCTCGGCCTAGGAGGTCTTTCCTGACTTTGTCTCCACAGTAATTGGCCACGCATTCATTTTACTCTTCAGAACATAAAAGGCATAAAAGTCATGCATGTTCATTGTAAATAATTCAAACAATGTAGAATGCACTAGGGGAAAAAAAAAGGAAATGTTTCCTCTTCCCATATTTCCAACTATTGGAGATAATCATCATTAAAATACTGATGAGTATAATCATGAATTTTTTCCTATGCATATATACATCTATATCTTTAAATATGTATAAATACACACATACTTAGAAAAATGAGATCATTCATGTTATCTGATAATCTACTTTTTGCTCTAAGTGAAGTATTTTGGACATCTTTTCCTGTGAATAAGCAGTTTTACATAGTAATTTTTGTTTTTTAAAACTCAATTTCAATTTAAACGTTTACTGTCCTGGAAAGCTCTCCTGATTCTCTCCTTTCCTCTCGTCCCCATCCACAGTGCCCTTCCTCTGAGGACTCATTGTACCTTGTATCCCTTTCTTTGACAACTTTCCCATGTGTAAGGTCGTTATTTGACTTAAAAGGCAAATGCATAAAACAATAATAATCTATGCTAATGGGCACACAATGTATAAAGATATCATCTGTGACAACAATATAAATGGGGAAGAGGCGGAAATGTAAGGGAACAGAGTTTGTATATTGAAACTAAATTGGCATTATTAAAACTAGGTTGTTATAAGTTTAAGATGTTATTGTAATCCCAAGGTAGATAAGAAAATAACAAAAAATATACAAAAAAGAAAAAAAGAAGAGTGTCAAAGTGGTACACTACAAAAAATGAAATAAATATTTTCAAAAAGGCAGTAACGAAGGAATTGGCGAACAAAAAACATATAACACACAGAAAACAGCTAAATGGCAGAAGTAAATCATTTTTAACCACAGTAATTGTCAAGGATTAAACTATCCTATGAAAAGTCAGAGATTGGATTAAAAAATATGCTGTCTATAAGAGGCTCACTTTAGATATAAGGGCACAAAGAGACTGAAAGCAAAATGATGCAAAAAGATATCTCATGCAAATAGTAGCCAAAAGAGAGCTGGGATGTCTATATTATTGTCATACAAAATAGACTATAAGTCAAAAAAGACTACGAGAGACAAAGGAGGACATTGTATATTTATAAAAGGTTCCATTCAGCAAGAAGATATAACAATTATAAACCTATACACACCTAAACACGGAGCCCCAAAATATATGAAGCAAAAATCGACATGATTGAAGGAAGAAATAGAAATAATAGTTGGAGACTTCAATACCCCACTCTCAATAATGAATAGAACAATTAGACAGAAGATCAATAAGGAAATAGGGGACTTGAACAACACTATGAACCAATTAGACCTAACAGATATATACAGAACACTCTATCCAAGAACAGCAGAATACACATTTTTCTCAAGTGCACATGGAATATTTTCTAGGATAGACCATATATTAGCCACAAAACAAATCTTAATAAATTTTAGAAGATTGAAATCATACAAAGTATCTTTTCTGATCACAATGAGATGAAATTAGGAATCAATAACAGGAGGAAGACTGAAAAATTCACAAATATGTGGAAGTCAAACAACACACTCTTAAACAACCAATGAGTCAAAGAAGACTCACAAGGGAAATAGAAAATACATTGAGATGAATGAAAATGAAAACACAACATAGTAAAACTTATGGGATGCAGGGAAAGCAGTGCTCAAAGAGAAATTTATAGCTGTAAATGCCTGCATTAAAAAAAAAATCTCAAAGCAGTAACCCAAGTGTACACCTGACGGAACTAGACAAAAAAGAGCAAAGTAACACCAAACCTAACAGAAGAAGAAAATGCTGTTTATTGGAGTTGAGATAAATGAAATAGAGAATAGAAAAGCAATACAGAAGAAAAAAATTCTTTGGAAAGATCAACAAAATTGACGAACCTTTGCTATATTGACTAAGAAAAAAAAAGAGAGAAGACTCGGGGCCTGCCCCATGGCGTAGCGGTTAAGTGCGCACGCTCTGCTGCTGGTGGCCCAGGTTCGGATCCCGGGCGCGCACTGACGCACCGCTTCTCCGGCCATGCTGAGGCTGTGTCCCACATACAGCAACTAGAAGGCTGTGCAGCTATGACATACAACTATCTACTGGGGCTTTGGGGGAAAAAATAAATAAATAAATAAAATTATATAAAAAAAGAGAAGACTCAAGTTACTAAAATCAGAAGTGAAAGCAAGGACATTACTACTGACTTTACAGAAATAAAAAGGATTGTAAGAGAATACAATGAAGAATTATATGCCAAGAAATTGGATAACCTAGGTGAAGTGGACAAAGTCTTAGAAACACACAAACTTCCAAAACTGACTTAAACAGTATCTGAATAGACCTATAACAATTAAAATAATTTAATCAATAATCAAACCCCTCCCCCAACAAAGAAAAATCCAGGACCTTATCGCTTCACTGGTGAATTCTACCAAACATGTAAAGAAGAATTAACATCAGTTCTTCTCAAACTCTTCCAAAACATTGAAGAGGAGAGAACATTTCCAGCTCATTCTATGAGGCCAGCATTGCCCTGATACCAAAACCAGATGAAAATACTACAAGAAAAGAAAACTATAGACCAATATCCCTTATGCATATAGATGTACAAATCCTCAACAAAATACTAGCAAACAGAATTCAGCAGCATATTAAAAGAATTATACACCATAGCCAACTGGAACTTATCCCTGGAATGCAAGGATGGTTCAATATATGAACATCAGTCAATGTAACACATTAATAGAACAAAGGAAAAAAAGACACACGATCATCTCGGTTGATGTGGAAAAAGCATTTGACGAAATACAAAAAAAAAATTCATGATAAAAATACTCAATAAACTAGAAATAGAAGGGAACTTTCTCAACATGACAAAGGCCATATATGAAAAACTCACAGCTAACATCATATTCAATGGTGAAAGACAGAAAGCTTTTCCCCTACAATCAGAAATAAGACAAGGATGCCTACTTTTCGTCACTTCTATTCCACACAGTAATGGAAGTTCTAGCTAGAGCAATTAGGCAAGAAAAAGAAATAAAAGATACCCAGTTGGAATGGAAGAAGTAAAATTATCTCTGTTCATAGATGACATAAGCTTACCTTACCTTACACTATATATAAAGATTACCTCAAAATGGATTAGTGACCTAAATTTAAGAGCTAAAACTTTAAAACTCTTAGAAGAAAACATAGGAGAAAGTCTTCAAGACCTTGGATTTGGCACTGATTTTTTTAGTATGACACCAAAAACACAGGCAACAAAAGAAAAATAGATGAATTGGACTTAATCAAAATTAAAAACTGCCACTGAATTCTATGCTTAAAATGGTTAAAATGGTAAATGTTATGTTATGTATATTTTATCATAATAAAAAAAGTTAAAAAAAAATAAACTAGAAAAAACAATAACCCTCAATTCCAATTCAAATGTTTACTGTCCTGGAAGACTCTCCTGGCTCTCATCCCTTCCCACCTGCTCCCACCCACAGTACCTGCCCTCCGAGGACTCATTGTACTTTGCACAACTCTATTTAAAGCCTTTCCCACTTATAAGGTCATTATTTGTTTACAAGTTGGTTACAAGTCGGCCCTGTCCCTCTCTGCCCCCACCATGTGTTCCCTGCAGGCTGTGTAGCACAGTGGTTAAGATGTCATATGGTGGAGACTGAGTTCACATCTCCGCTCTGCCTCTGACCACTGGCAAGTTCCTTAACTACTCTGGGCCTCTACACCGTCATCTGTAAAGTGGGGGTGATGATAGCACCTACCTCACAGGGCCGTGGTGAGGAGTCAATGGGGTCATGCACCTAAAGGTCTTAGAAGGATGCCTGGCCCACAGGACATGCTCAATAAACGTTAGCTATTATTATGTGAGCATGGCAAAAGGCAGATGGCTAGACAGTTTGTAAAATGAATGTTCAACAACAATCTCTGCTCTCCTCCCCACCATCCCCAGAGGATGGATAGACTCTCTCTCCACGTGTATGCATTTGAATGTTCAAACATGTGTGTATGAACCCCAGGATGGGGAGAGGAGGGAACAAGCCCTGGTTTCCCTTTGCTGGCCCTGTCCTCTCTGGCCCTGGCTTAATCCACCCTCTGCCCTGCCTCCCCTCCCTGCTGGGCTGGGGTAGGGAAGATTAGACAAGCCTCCCCCCTCACACCCTGTCCTGGGGGTAATGTCCCCAATGGTAGCAGGAGCCCCACTCTTCTCTTCTCCTCGGCTTTTGCCTGTCCTTAAAGCGGGCCCCTGGGCGTGCCCGGGTTAGGGAGGATGGGAAGGGCTCAGATTTGGGGGTTAGCGTCAGTCACTGCTGCCATATCAATCAGGGCCCTTTCATCAGCCGGAAACAGCTGCACCCGGCTGCCCCAACAAGTCCAGACGGGGGTTCCCTGCCCCTCCCCAGCCTGCCCCTCTTGCCCCCCTTCCTCAGCTGACAGTCACTCTCACCCTTCCCCGGATGCAGGGGACAGGCTGGGGCAAGCCAGGGACACACTCAGTTTCTCTTCCCTGCTGCCCCTCCCTGTAGTGACACCCACCTCCTCCCCAACCTACACCCCACCTGCCCTAAGTCCCCAGGACCCGGCTGTGGTAGAGCCTGGAGGGGAAGTCAGGAGAGGAGTCTACAGGAGGCTGACTGCCATCGGCCTGAGCTCCTCGGGCAAGATGCTTCAACCAGAGTCCTGGAACAGCAAGGCCAGGGGGACTCCAGAGCACAGAGGGGGGAGGCACTTGCCCGGGGTCACACAGTGGCTGAGTCAAGACCAGAGCCCAGAGCTTTGGATGCCCACTTTTCTGTCTGTTACCCCACAGCCTCAGTTTCCCTATCTGTCTGTTGAGGGACTACCGGGGGGTCTCCTGACTCCCTTCCAGCTCTGACCTTGTGGGCCTGCTCAGAGTCTCTCTCCTCTTCCCCTCCTTGTTTCTCCCTGCTGAGTGCCCACCTTTGCTGGTGGAGGTGGCTTTGCTAGGAGGTGGTGAGGGAAGGGGGCCTTCCTGCTGGTTCAGCCTCTGTTTTCAACAACATAACCCTCCCTGTAGACTAAGAGACCAGAGGCTATTGCGTGGGGAGTGCCGGGTTTGGGCAGTGGCCAGATTAGTTCTGCTGGGTTCGCAGCTCAGTGCTCTGTCCACTGGACCATCCAGCCTGGAGACTGGCAGATGCCTGAAAGTCGCCTTCTGCCAGCATATGATTGTTCAAGGTGCCTGAGGTGTGGGGAGGGTGTGTACGGATGTGCAGGCAACAACGTGGGCAGGACCCATAGGGGTTGGAAAGCAGGATCCCAAATGGGGTGGGTGGGGGAGGGCCAGCTGAGCCAAACTCAGAGCCAGGCATCAGGGGGTCCAGACTGTGGTGTTGCTCTGCCCCAGCCCCTTCTGAGGGTCAGGACCTAGGCTGGAGTGCAGAGGGGTCCTGAAGGTCTGAGAAATGTTCTTCCCCCTCTGACTTCTGATTGCTCTGCTTGGAGGAGTGAGAAGGTATCACTACGGTAATAGCCAATGTCTTCCCTTTCGGCCAGCACCACCTGACAAAGCCGAGGCTTGGTCAGGGGATGGAGGCCACGGGAGCCCTGGACTATGCTCTGGGACCCCTGGGCTCTTCTCCTGGCTCCACCCTCCCCCCATGGGCTGCGTGACTTTAGGTGAGTCATTGGGACTCGGCCTTTCCATCTGGACAATGGGTCCCTGCCCTGCCCTCTTTCTACTGAAGGTAGGTGTGGGAATCTCCAGGAAGGAGAGGGTGGGTCTCTGGGACAAGATGGTCCTTTAGCATCTACCTACTCCTCACCCCAAGGCCTGAGGCAGCAGCTGCTGAAAAGACAATTGTCAACAAATCCTGAGTCAAAACACCTCCATCTCCAGAGAACATCTGACACAGCGCCTGGCAGGACATGGCCCTGCCCTCGGGGAGCTTACTGTCAGAGCCAGCCAGCCCGTACAGGCCTACAGGCTGGGGCAGACAGAGGAGGAGGTAGGGGAGGAGGAGTCCCCACAGCCACAGCCTAGACACAGTGGTTGGCCCCATGCCTCTGCCTCATAAAACCACAGAAGGCCTTTCCTGACCAGTCCCAGAGGCAGCTATGTCCTTTGTCCTCTCATCTCTTTGTGCCCCTCCCTCTGCCAGGTGAATGTCCTCTGTCTCCCAGCAGGCTGTGAGCGCCGTGAGGACCCTGGGGCCTAGCGCAGTGTCTGCACATGAGACATGCTCATCGGGTGCAGGAGGGCATGGCTGGTGGAATCCAATCTCTGCCAGCTTTCCCATTCCCTGGACAGAGCCCCTGGCCTGGGGTTGAATACTTCAGTGATGTGGAATATTACAAGGTCACGGACAAGTGTGTTTTTGGAGGGATGTGGGGTCCAGAAAAAGAGAGGGAAAGAGAAATACTATTCCAACCAGACCCTGGGTGAGGGGGAGACCCGGGTAGAAACTCAGAAGAGGGTGGAAGTGGGGTGTCTAAGAGGTCCCCTGGAGCTGCAGACCCCTCTCCTCCCTACAATCCTAATTTGAAGCTAAATGTTATGGGGGTAGCATGTCCTCAGACATAGAATCTCACAGAAAACTTCCTCACCACATCCTTGCTGGTTCTCTGTCTGGCCTGGGAATTGAGGTCCCAGGACTTGCTCTTTTGGAGAAAGAGCCTGGTGCCTGGGGACTTAGAAGGTCCGAGAGAGGCTTTGAGGCCGAAGGTGGAGTAGTAAGGTCTAGCAGGGGCATGTGCTGAGGGTGTGGGGCAGGGAAGGTCTTGGACAATGGGTGGGCCTGGGTGGTGGAGGGTGCCTTGGGGATTCCCTATCCTCACCCCTACTCCTCACAGAAAGTTGCCAGATAAATTCAGAATTCCTGCTTAAATTTGAATTTCGGAGTCCTCAGCTCTGGGATTCCCTTCTGCATAAAGAAGAGAGAGTAAATAACTAATAATTTTTTAGCATATTTCAAATATTGCATGGGACAGTGGGTGTCCTGTATTTTATTTGCTAAAACTGGCTACTACCCCCACCTCTACCATGGCCTTCATCAGGAACACCTGTCTCCCCCAGGCTGTCTGAAAATGGGGAAGGCCCAAGTTCCGGTTGGCTGGCCACTCTGCTCCCAACTGGGCTAGGAAGGCCCAGGGATGTTCTGGCTCCACAGCTGTTGCCGCAGGTACAGACAGTGGCTGTGGTGAGCAGCAGGGCAGGGTGTGTGTGGAATGGGGGAGGGGAACTGGGCAGTGGCAGAGCCAGAGAGACAAGGGAAAATTTTTCTGTGGGTTCTTGTCTCGTCCCCTCCCCAGACTCACCGCCAGCGGGGGCCTGAGTCACCAGGGGAAGGGGCTGGGACAGACCAAATTTTTCCACTCAGCCCCCAGCCTTGTAACAGGGCTCACCTGATCGGCCCCACCCACCCAGAGGGAAATTCCAGTCCTAAATCCTGTACAGAATTCTCACTCTGGCCAACCAGCTCTGCACTGGGGGGTGGGGAGCTTTTGGGGCCAGGGGACACCTCTGGGACTCCCTCCTGCATAAAGAAGAGAGAAGCTTGCTGAGGCAGGGCTGGTGTGGGCACAGCTGGGACAACCACGGGGCTGGGCACGAGCCAGCAGGGATGTGAAATCTGAGGCTGAGGCTGGGACAATGTGTGGAAAGATTTCTTTTGAGCCCCCCACCCCCGTCCAGTTGACAGCAGCTTAGACTATCCCAGGCCCCAGTGTGTGTATGTGTGTGCGTGTGTGCACGCCCTTCTCACCCAACTGCTGGGGGTGGAGGGGCTGGAATTACCAACATAAGGCCCATATTCTTTAGCCCGATGTTCAAGGCCCTTGTGTTGAGACCTCAAGGCACCTTCCCATGGTTGTCCGCTGCTGCTCCCTTCGGTGTCCTGGGCTCTCGTCCAGGTCCTCAAACTCAAATGCCGACAGGGGCCAGACAGGTAACTGGGGACAAGGGAAGTGGACTGGAGCAAAGGGGGAGGTGTGCTCCTCAGCTTCTCAAAGGTTGTGCATTTCTGGAATTTAAGGCTCCAAAGCCGGCCCCCCCTCCACTCCCTAGCCTCATTGTTTACCTTCTGGCTCTGGAGATGGACTGCGCCTTTTTCAAGGGTGCCGTGCAGACCAGCTTGGGAGGGCCAGACAGAACACGTCTGAGGGCCGGATGTGGTCCACAGGTGCCAGTTTGCAACCTCCCCATCTGGCCAAATTGTACCTTTCGCCGTTTCTTGTATAGGCCCCTCCCATTCCTGCCTCTGTATTTGCTTAAGCTGTTCCCTTAGCCTGGAATGCTCTCTGCCATCTCCGGGTATCTAAATCCTATCCATCCTTCAAAGTCCTGCTCACAGGCCACCTCCCCCATGAAGCCTCCGTCACCCTTGCCTTGCAATCCCTCCATCTGTACATCTTCTGTGACCCAAATCACTTCCTGCCTTACGTTAAGTTTATTTATAGTCCTGCTGAATCACCTGTAGGGGTCAGTTCTGTGGTCAATTAACCTCTGACTGACTGGCCCAGAGAAGCATTACAATAAATATTTGTTGAATGAATGTCAAATGGATGAACGTAAAAAACCCACCCATCCCTTTGAGTCAGAATTGGGCTAAAATCATGGCTCTGCTCATTTGTTATAGCTGTGTGACTTAGGGCAAGTTACTTTGTCTGAGTAACTTTACAGTTTCCTCATCTGTAAAATGGGTATCTTAATAGTATCTACATCTGGTGATAGTATGAAGAATAAATCTGTTAATGCATAAAAAGCACTGAGAAGTGTGCCAAACACATCTAATAAGTGTAAGCCGTTGTATCATCATCACTCTTATTGTTATTATTACGAAGCTCAGATGCTGCCTCCTCCATGAAGCCTTCCCCAGTCCCATAGTTGAAATGAATCTCTCCCTCCACTGAGTTCCTATTGTACTTTGCCTGCCTTGTGTTATAATTAGTAGTCTCCATAACTGACTCTCCTATCAGATTGTCACCTCTTGGAGGACAGGTCTATGCCTCATTGATCTTTGTGTTTCTCGGTCATTCATGCAGCAGTTACTGAGTGTCTTTGAAAGCCAGGCACTGTGCCAGGGGGCTGGAGATATGCTGGTGAAAAGACATGTCCGTTATAGCACTTGGCACTGTGCCTAGGTTAGTGTTTGCAGAGTCACCTTCTTCCTGCCACTTGGTGTCTCCTTGCATCACTGGAAGTGGGCTGGAATGGAGTGAGCTGGAATGGGGTGGAGGGTTCAGGGCCCAGCAGTGCCCAGCTGACCACCGAGGGGTAGCTCTATGCACAACGTGGCCCCACCGTGCTGCGAGGGCAGGATGGAGCTGGCACTCGGGGAGCAGCGAGCAGGTTGGACATGAGGGTGGCAGGTCTCCTTGTCTGCCTTGGGTCTTCCAGGTGGGGACTGAGACGGTCCTGTCAGGGTAGGGACCAGCTCTATGCCCAAGCTAGGTGGAGAGTCCCCAGCTCCCGGGTCAGCCCCCAGTCCCTGCATGCCTGCATTCCCAGAGACATTCAGCTGCAACTTCAGGATTCAGGCCTTATACCATGATGCAACCTAGAGAAATAATTGCAAACCAGATGTTTACAAGCTCTAGAGACAGACTCCTGGGTGTGGCTTCCAGCAGGTTACTTGGCTTCTCTGGGCCTCAGTTTCCTCATAAGAGGAATTATGTGAGTTAATTTCTATAAAGTTGTTAGCATTATTCTTGGTTAGGTGCACTAGGCTGGCATTTAGGAACCTCAGGTTGATTCCTGGCCTGCTCCTAACTCCCTGTGGGACCTTGGACAAGCCCTTTTCCCTCTCTGCGTCTGAGTGTCCCATGCTGTAGGATAAGGAGTGGTGTGTACTGATCTGCAAGGCTCCTCCCCTCTCTGAGAGCCTTTGAACCTAAGATGCTTTCCCTGGGGACTGGCCTCTCCATTCCTAGAGGCCAATTTCTCCACTCAGGTCCCAGGGATCCCAGCCCCAATTCCTCAGTTCCTTCTTTGGTCTTGGGATTCGAGTGCTCAGTCTCTGCACTCTGGCGGTGCTCTGGGGGAGCCTTGACGTGCTCCTCTTTCACCACCTCCACTTGCGTGTGGGGCTAGGCTCCACGTCACACCAGATGGCAGTGGGGTCCCTGCGCCTGCACACCTCACTCTCCCATCCCTTCACCAGAGGCCACGGACTGTGTCCAAGTCCCCCAGCCAGGAGGCCAGGAGAGAGGGGAAGTCGCCTCTGAAGCCCGCCTGCAGGAGCAGGTGGTATAAGAGGGGCAGGAGGGACGGCTTTGTCTTGAAGGCCCACAGCTGTGAGTGGGGATTTTGAGAGTGTGTGGCTCTGGCAGGCCCTGGCTGCGAGTCCTGGGGGGCCTTGGACGGGAGGGGCAGCCATTATTTTGGCCTCACATCTGCACCCCAGCAGGATCAATCGGTGGGCCTCCAAAGGCAGGGGAGAGGGGAGGAGGTGCTGACAGAGTGCTCTTGGGAAGCCCAGCGTGGGATCCTGGGCTCCCCTCCTCCACTCAGGCCAGGAAGAAAGCTCCCTTCCCTAACCCGGTAAGTCCCTGGTCCTCATTAAAGACCCTAATCCTCCAGCCCTGCTGCAGATTCAGAGGCCTCCACCCCCAGGTCTGGTGGGGAGGGGACAAGTGATGGTTTCTTTGTCACTTTTCCCCTCCCCCCACAACCAGGCCCAGCCTGGGCACCTGACTGAATGGTCAAGGGGCATCTGGGCCACCAGGACCCCAGGATGGAGCTTCTGGTTTTGGGAAGTGGAGGAGGGAGAAAACGGGCCTCTGAGGGGAGGAGTCCTGGGAAAAGAGGGAAAAGAGGAGGAGGTGGTAGCAATGTTCTGACCAAGTGGGAGAGTCCCTGGCAAGAGACACTTCTCTCTTCCCCTCGCTCCTTGCCACCCCGGAGATCCCCGCTGAGGGGTGCCTAGAGGGCTGGCAGGGCACCCAGCTCAGCACCTCTGCTGGAGCAGAGCAGTGAGGGCCCAGGCCGGGGGCCCTCAGGCCTCAGTTTCCCCGGCTCTCCTGTGGGGCTGATCGCTCCCTCACTTGCTCTTGCCTTCCCTTCTAGGGCCAGCAGGAGGGCAGAAGGAAAGGCCACACACTTGGGCAGGTAAGCACAGTAAGTGCTAGAGGAGGCTGGGGCCAGTGTTTGCAATTGGCTCCCGGTCCTGATGGCCTGGTGCCTGCCTGCGTTATTTCCACTGGCCCAGAGCTTCCTGGTGGAGTGTGGAGCAATCCCGTTCCTTCCCTTTTACCTCCATTCCTCCTGGGAGCTGATGAGAGCAGCTTCCCAGGCCTCTTCTTTCTATGCTGCCTAAAAGGGCTTCGTTGGGAGGCCCAAGGGTCTCTGTGCCCACCCATCCCTTGTGTCTAACAGGCCTCCCTAGCCCGGGGGTGCTGGGCGGGGGACTGCTGGGAGCTCTGGGGACAGAAGATAGCCTGTCCTCAGGCAGCTGCCAACTGACAGGCCGAGACGCAGCCTCCACCCCTAGAAAACAGACTTGGACAGAGATGCCTGCACTGAATATCATCCACAGTTGACTGAAGGGGGCAGGGGGTCAGTTATGTGGACCATGGACGTAATCAACTATATTTCAGGGAAAGCAAGACACACAGTTAAATTACATACCGCCGAGAAGAAAGAATATTGCTAATTAAACTATGACACAGTGTCTTCTTGTTATTGATTGTAAGGCGCCTCCTGATTTCAGAGATGTTCACATGTGAAAAATGTGTGTCAGAGAACCAAAATAAAGGGAAAAACATTTCTCTTGGACTCACATTTTTTCGGCATCTAACAGTGTTTACTCAGAGGGTTGTTCTGAGGTTTATGAGATCTGACACGTAAAGCAGCGCAGTGCCTGGCACATATGAAGGGTCACTAAATGTTAACTGTTATTGCTGTTTGCTCTTGTATGTACACGGATTTTATATGGACACGAAAGTCCTTTTTGCTAATTTTATATTGTTCTAGAGGCTAAGGTCTCTGAGAACAAAAGTGGCTGGAGGAGAGGAGCCAGGAGAGCTGAGGAGGCAGCTTGGAGGGGACTCTGTCCCGTAGGTGAAATCTAGTATACCTGTAATCCCCACTGCTTTTCTGAGTCTCTCAGAAAAGCACCACCCCTGACTCATTACCCCTATCAATCAGTCAATCATTCAATCAGTTCATTCATTAAGACATTTATTGACACCTGTGCTATGACAGTCATGGTGCTAAGTCCCCTCCTCCAGCATCCCCCGCCTGGACCCCGCCTGGCCCCTGCCTGTTAGGAGCATCCAGGCCTCAGCTATTGGAATTGGCACATCAAAGGCGGACTGGCCCTGACCCCTCATCAGAGGCGTTTTTCCAGGGATCAGCAGCTCTCCCTCTCTCTCACCATCCCCAATCTCACCCACATCAGGGGAGGGGATCTTCACTTCCCAGGCACTCCTAGGCCTTTGTAGAGGCTGTTCTCTCTGCCAGGACACCTCAGCCCTGTTCTGTGCAGAGCCTCACTCTTTCCCCTTCCTTAAAAAGAGGTTTCAAGCCCCTTCTCCAGGAAGCCTTCTCTGAGAATGCCTGCCCTATTTGTTAGCACACTCAGGACATAGTCTGCACCCTGCAAATTGGACCTTCCTGTGGTCTGGGCTTCCCAGACCTTCCTGTGTCCCATCTCAGGTGGCCAGATGCCAGCTGTGCAAGGATAGGTCACCTGACCCTAGGATACTGCCACCCCGGATCTACTTCTGAGTTCTCGCCGCCCAAGCCCATATGGTGTGCTCATGCGAACCAGGTACCGTGACAGGCCGGGGGGTGGCCCTGCCCTAAGAGCCCTCAGCCTACTGGGATATAATGTCATCCCTTGCCACGCCACATTCCTTATGCCTCAAACCCTCGCATCCCAGCCTCCTCCAGTGGGGACTGATCCTGTGCCCTCCATCCGATTGGGGTATCCCCCCTTGAGCGAGGAAGGCTGTGTAGTAAGCTCTTGGAGGGACCCTTGTCTCCCCCCAGCCACAGAGCACTAGCTAAACTCTGTCCTCATGCTCCCTCCTACCCAAGCAGGCCCTCGGTTGTTTATTGTTCAAGTGCAGACCCCAGGGGCCTGGGCCTTTCCCACACCCAGGACTGCGCTGTCCGTCCCCAGCTTTCCAAGAACAGGCTCCATCAAGTGCACACATTGTGAAACATTCCTGCAGGGCCCTCCAGGGGATGAGGCCAGCTGTGGGCTGAGTGGGCCACTGTGGGCTGCCAGGGGTCAGGCTGGGGACCTGCATGTGCTGATCTCCTCCACACACAGCCTCTAGGAGCAGGGAGTGCCCGGGGAGTGGGGAGCCAAGCCCCTCGGGCTCTCCTCCTGCTTGCCTCCCCACTAGGGCCTCTCCAGAGAAGACAGAGGAGGAAAATAGACCTTCTGAGCTCGGGGGCGAGACTGGCTATATAATCTATGGGCCTAGCACAAAATGAAAATGCAGGTCTCTTGTTCAACAGCAGAGCAGTAAGCCGAGCACGGGGCCTGTCACACCCCCTGCTGGGAGGCACTCTAGGAGTCCTGTGGCCAAGCCCCACACTGTGCTGAGGAGGGCTCTGTGGCCTGAGAGGGGCAGGGCCTTGGCCACTGCCCAGGACTCCTGCTCCTTGTCCGGTGCTCGCTCCCGGGCCAGGCTGCGCTAGGAAGGCCTTCTTTCTGTCCTGGGCCTTCCCCTCACCTTGTCCTCCTTGGCTCCCTGTCTTCCAGGCTTACCTCCTTCGGGAAGCCTTCCTCTCCAATTTAGACCAGTTTCATCCGCTGATTATTCCCAGGCTTCTTATCCCTTCCCCGCTCAGTTGCATAGCTTTGCCCTTGAACTTCAGGGTCTTTATATGTTAGTATATGTTAGTGAGAGAGAGCAGCCTCCATCCTCCCTTGCCTACCAGTCTTTGGGGGTCTCCCTCACCAGACTAGGTGCTCCCTGAAGACAAGGCGGGGCCTCCCTGCAGACTGGGGTCTTCCTGGGATTGGAAGCCTTTCCAGGGGCCTCCCTCCAGGCTTGCCTCTGCACTGCGGAGGCTCCCCTGACATTGCACTAAAAGGGAGACCGTGCCCCTGTGTGGGACCCAGTCGGCTGTGCGTGTTGGGGGAGTCCTGCTCCTGGTTCCCCACCACCTTTGCTGTCCTTTCCTGATCAGTGGCAGCAGATTCTGTGAGTGAGGCTGGTTGGGGGAGATGGAGCCAGGGGTGAGGGAGGGACATGTGGGAGCAGGAGCAGGGTGGCCCCCCACCCCTCCTCCCAGCAGGGAGGGGGCAGCATGACCTCTCTGCTGTGGCTTCCTCCTCAGGGGTGAGGGAGGAGGGTCAGTCTTGGGCTGGGGTCAGGGTGGGGGGAGTGGCCACTCAGCTGAGGCCATTCACTCAGAGGCAGGGTTTGTGGCATTTGGGCCGGCAGGGGAGAAGGGAGGGAATGTGAGGAATATCCTGACTCAGCAGTCGCCCCCCAGCTCTGGATAGGCGTTGGGGAGGACTGATTGCTGAGAACACGCAGATGGTGGAGGCCTGTCTGCTCCTCCCTCCCCCATCCTCATTCTGAGTCCCCCTGGGCTGTGTTTAGGGAAGACGCTGGGGACAGACAGAAGTCAGAAACACTGGAGTCCCCCAGAGACACTGGGGAGGAAAGGAAGGAGGCTGAGGAAGGGGGACCCAAGGGGGTGGTACCTTTGACATTGTCATAGCTGTGACTATCAGTGACATGCAAAGGAATGTCCCAAACACGAAGAAGATTACTCTTTTCTTGGGGGAAGCTGGGGGACAGCATGAGGGGGGTGCTTGGCTAGTGAGTAATGTGGGGGAGGGGGAGGGGTATTAAGAGTGAGTGAACAGTGGCCTGACCCCAGGCCCAGCCAAGTGGGAGGCAGACGGAAGCCTGCTTTAGCGGAATCGAGAGCTCCTTTGCACAACTGGGTTATAAGCTTCGTTAAGTCAGGGACCATCTCATAACACCTCTTAATTATCTGACAACCCCTCCACGGAGCTAGGTGCAGAGAGGGCACTGGGCCCAAGCTTGATTTTGAGTATGCTTAAATTATTTTTAAAGTGGTTGTGTAATATCAGGTACCCCTGATATTAAATTAAACTCACACTCATAATCCCGGCTATTTACCTTTCTCCTTGTACCTTCCGACGTCTTTATAGGTATACACTTACGTAAGGCTGACTTATGTAAACTCAGCCTGAGTCAAGCTTTTCCAGCAGCCTTGGCAAGAGAGGCACTGGCTGACGGGGTGTAAACGTGTGTGTCACGCTCCTTGCTCCTTTGCTCTGCAGTAACCCTGTTCACGGGCAAGGAGAGCTGGTGGCACCCTCACTGGGCGGGTTTCCATCCTCCCCTCTGTGTTGACATTGCTGCCAAGCAGATACCTGCTCTGTTTATCTCCTGAGTTGAAAGGATTCTGACTTATGTAAAAATGGACTTATGTAAGATTTGCCAGAACAGAATACTAATGTGATTTGGGGACCGCATGTGGGCAGCAAGTGTTGGTTGTCTTCATGTACAGATGCTCAACCATTCTGAGCTATAAAACCCTATTTTAACACTAAAAAAACTTCAACCATCACAGAACTCCAGAGGACAGGTGTTGTATGACAGGTATCCATCATTTGAGAAATTCTGTGAAGGAAACAGACTATGGTGAAGTTAGGAATAATTCAAAATGAAGTTGCATATCATTAATCGCTGTAGTTTCTACACAAGTTTGAAAGAACAATAGCAAATGTATTCAGGAATATTACTCCCTCAACTATGTGAACAAAGATGTTCATTGCAGTGTTATTTAAAGTGAAAGAACTAGGATCCATCTGGGGAAATGGTCCATAATTTGGGTGTGTGATGCCACCATTTAACTGTACTGTGTAGAACTGTGGGGGGTGGTGCATGCGAAAAATGAGAAGGAAAGACATCAGAAAACAGCATTTTGTGTGTGAAAATTCAGTGGTCCTCGGGGGAGGATGGAGAAGGGTGGGTGGCGGGGAGGAGCTATGCTGATGGTCTCAACTCTGTAGGTGCTGGGAAGTCCATTCTGAGAGCAAGTTAGTATCCGGCCTTGAGTTCTGGGTGAGGGTGCAGAGAGGAGGCGGGCAGAGGCCAGATCATGCAGACTCCCATGGATGATGCTAAGAGAAGAGACTGCTTCTCTGGGTATGATGTGAGAGACAGCTGGGAAGTGCTTCCCTGTGCTAACTGAGATCCTTCTTGCTGTGGTTTCCAATCCATCTCTTCTTCATTTCTCTCCATTTTATATGATTGCTCACTGTGCCCAGGGCAGCTGAATACAGAACACTAATTTGCAGTTCCAGGGACCCTACTTCCCAAATCTGGGCCTGAGGTCTGACAGGTCCCAGAAGAGCTGTGGGGATTATGAAGCAGGATATATAAAATAATCAGGGCTGTCCAGAAAGCCAGAGCCAGAGCAGAGAAGCTGGGGCCCACTCCCACCTCCCCTCCCTGCTGCGGCCTCCTGCCTCCCCACTTCAGGGGGCTGGGAGCAGTCAGCCCGAGGCGTCCCTGCGTCTCCACAGCATCTTCCACTGGGTGCTTCTCAGAGAGCAACGTGCTGAGAGAGCACTTGTGAGGCGTGGGGGCAGGGGTGGGGTCAGGGGTCAGGGTGCTTTTTAATTTCTCGTTAGCGATGACAGCTGTAGAACTCAAGCAATTAAGGAGGAAGACTCCCCCAGGATACCAGAGGGCCAGCCCCCCCAGCTGCGCACATCTTCCTCCCTTCCTCCTTTTCCATTACCCACCCCCCACACATGCGTGCATACACACACTCTCTGGGCCCAGGAAGCTGTGGGCTACGATTACAGAGAGGAAAGTGTTGCCAAGGGGTCCCCTCCTTTGGGCTTCAGTAGGGGGAACGGACAGATGGAGTAGGGAGAGGCCGCTGGATCTAGAAGATGCCTTCTGCATCATCCACTCCTGGGGGTGGGCTGGACTTGTGGAAAGGGGGTCCACTCTCTTCGGAGTTGGTATTGAGGTTGGGGGCATGACCAAGGCCATAGAAGCTTTCCCTGTGCTTCTAGACTGAGTGACCCCAACTCCCCCAGCCTGACCCTTGGAGTGTGGGAGAAGGGTCTCAGGTGGGGAGGACAGGGGGAAACTTTTATTCTATTAAGATCTCCAGGGCATTCAACATCTCGAAAATTTCCTCTCCATCATCTCTGGAGATTCCTTCTAGCAGCCTACTCTAGATCCTGCCCATTTCGTGGATTCTTGCTCTGTCCCCAGCTGTAGGGGCGAGGGTACACATGTTCAACGCCATTCTTTTATTAATATCGGTCCTGCTGCATGGGCGGGAGTCTGTTTTTGGATGCAGGAGCAAAGCTCTGTATCCCGTCCAAACATCTCACTCCATCCACTAGCTGATACTTGAAACCCCACCATTAACATTTGCTTCCTTTAAGGCTGTCTCTTTGCTAAATTGCAAATATGCTTAGGAAGGGAACCCCTTTATCCTGAACAAAAGCTCTGACAGCTGATATCGATAAAGGAATAACTGGGGTGGGGGCATGCTGGCCAGGATTCCCAGGGGTGGTGAGTGGTGGGGGGTAGTAGGTTTATAGAGAAGAGTAGTTATGCTTCACAGCTTTCCCCTGCTTCTGATTAAGTCTTAGAGCGTGGGAGAGTGACAACCCAGGCTGGTCTTCTCTGACCTAAAACAAAAGGAAGCCTCCAAATTCTCATGGTCGTGACCATTATCATCAACAGCCCCACGCAGACCTGGAATACCAATATGCTACAAACATGCTCAACACGTGGCCCTTGCTCTCAAGATGCTCACAGCCTGGTGTGGGGTCTCCAGCTCACCCGAGTGACCAATCAGGAGCCTAGGGAGGTTTTAGAGGAAGAGCTCTATTATCTGTTATCTTAGCGGGATTAGGCAGGTGGTGGCGACCAAGAAGGATTTGAGGCAGGGAAGAGGGACAGTGACGCTCTTTGGATGCCCTTGCTGTCATGCGGGTGAGAGCTGAAGAGGCCTCAGTCAGGCCGATGGTGGTGGGAACACAAAGGCTGGGACTTGTGGAGAGGTATTTTGGAAAATGAATCTCCAGGACTCTGGCTGAGGGGAGGATGGGAGAGGGAGGAATTGAGTGTGAGTCTAAGGGTCAGAGCTGGGGTACCTGGGCGATGGTGGTGTTACTGGCAGCGGGTGGGAAAGTCTGGTGGAGCTGTGTTTGGATGGAAGGTGAGTTCTATTTCAGCACGCTGCATTTGAAGCTAAGTCTTTCCCCGGAGAAGAGGGCAAGACTGAAGGCAAGCCATGCATATACAGAGGGCAACTTTTTCTTAAGGAATTTGTACAAGTATCAGTGGTCCTTCAAAGTGATCCATATAAGAGGCTGGACAATTTTCCCAAATAGCTTGCCTTTGATCAAAACGTTTTACTCATTTGTGGAACAGTTCCTGGGTGTCCACTAGCACCTGGCCCAGTCTTGTGTAAGGACATGTAGACTGTTGGGTTTATGCCTTTGGGGAGCTCACTATCTAATGGGGTGCCATTAAAGTAAAACTGATAAAAAAGTTTCTACCTATGGCTTTCCAGCATACTGAGTATATTAGTTGTCTTTTGCCATATAATAAATGACCCCCAACTTAGCACCTCAAAACAACATCCATTTATTAGTCCCCAGTTCTGTAGGTTGGAAGTCTGGCATGGTGTAGCTGGGTTCCCTGCTCAGGGTATCATAATGCTGAAATCAAGGTGTTGGCTGGACTGAGTTTCTATCTGGAGGCTCTGGGGGAAAAATCCACTTCCAAGCTCCTACTTATTGTTGGCAGAATTCAGTTCTTTGTTACTGTAGGAGTGAGAGTCCATTTCCTTGCTGGCTGTCAGCCAAGGCTACTTGCTGCTGCCTGTATTCCTTGCCACATGGCTCCCTCCATGATGAAGCCAGCAATGGCACATCAACTCCTTCTCATGCTTTAAATCGCTGACTTCCTCTTCTTTGACCAGCCAAAGAAAACTCTTTGCTTTTTTTCTTTTTCAATTTTTTTTACTGTGGTAAAATACACATAGCCTAAAATTTACCATCTTAATTATTTTTGACTGCGCAGTTCAGCTGTATTAAATACATTCAGGATGTTGTGCAACCATCACCACCATCCATCTCCAGAACTCTTCATCTTGTAAAACTGAAACTCTGTACCCATTAAACAATAACTTTCCATTCTCCCCTTCCTCTGGCAACCACCATTCTGCTTTCTGTCTCTATGATTTTGACTACTCTAAGTACTTCATATAAGTGGAATCATACGGTATTTGTCTTTTTGTGATTAGTTTATTTCACTTAGCATAATGTCCTCAAGGTTCATCCATACTGTAGCATATTGCAGAATTTCCTTCCTTTTTAAGGCTGAATAATATTCCATTGTATGTATATACCACATTTTGCTTATCCATTCATCTATTGATGGACACTTGGATTGCTTCCACCATTTCGCTATTGTGAATAATCCTACTATGAACATGGGTGTACAAGTATCTCTTCGAGACCCCGCTTTCAATTATTTTAGGTATATACCCAGAAGTGGAATTGCTGGATCATATGATAATTCTATTTTTAATTTTTTGAGGAACCTCCATTCTGTTTTCCACAGTTGCTATACTATTTTGCATTCCCACAAAGAGTGCACAGGTGTTCCAATTTCTCTACAACCTTGCCAACACTTGATATTTTCTGTTTTTTTTTTTTATAATAGCCATTGTAATGGATGTGAAGTGGTATCTCATTGTAGTTTTGATTTGCATTTCCCTAATGATTTGTGATGTTGACCATCTTTTCACGTGGCCATTTGCATATCTTCTTTGGAGAAACGACTCTCCAAGTCTTCTGCCCATCTTTGAAATGGGTTGTTTGTTTGTTTTTTGTTGTTGAGAAAACTCTCTACTTTTAAAGGGCTCCCATGATTAGGTCAGGCCCATTGGGATAATCTCCCGTTTTTAGAGTCAACTGTGCCATATGACCGAACACCTAATCATAGGAGTGAGAGCTGTCATAGTCACAGTCCTGGGGTTATACAAAGTGTGCATACCAGAGTGCAGGAAATCCTGGGAGCCATCTTAAAAGTCTTCCTACCACACACAGAATTAAATATGAAGTTTCTACAGAGGCCTATGAGACTTTACATCTTCTGACCCCTAGCTACCTCTCCCCCCAGCCATTTAGACATTCTTTCTTTTCTTCAAAAAGACAAGCACGTTCCAACTTCAAGGACTCTGTACTTGCTGCTCTCTCAGACTGGAGTGCTCTTTTCCAGACATTTCCCTGGGTTCTCCCTTATTTCCTCCAGGTCTCTTTTCAGAGACAGCCCTTTGCTGACCCCATCTAAAATAGAAATAATCCCACCCAGACTGCTCAGTGCCTATCCCTTCACCTTGCTTTATTTTTCTGCATAGCATTTATTCCCACCTGACATATTATATATGCATCTATCTACTTATTTATTGCCTGTGTCCTCCAAATAGAAGTAAGTTCAGTGAGGGCATTAACTTGGTTTTACTCACTATTCTATCTCCAGTGCCTAGAACAGTGCCCAGTATGTAGCTGGTGCTCAATAAATATTTGATGAAAGAATGATTGGATGTGTTTTCTTACCTACTGAGAGCTTTTAAAATGGATAAGTTATTCTAGAGCACAAAATAGATGAAAAATTGTTCCTGTATTATTTTTGTTTTACAGTTTAAAAATTTTAATGAATTTAAAAGCCTTAACTAGAGCAAATTAAACACAAAATAAGCAGAAGGAAATAATAAAAATCAGAGAAAAATTAATGAAGTAGAAAACAGAAAAACATTAGAGAAGAGCAATGAAACCAAAAGCTGTTTTTTCAAGAAGATCAATAAAATTGATAAACCTCTAGCCAGATTGATCAGGAAAAAAGAGAGAAGACACAAATTACCAATATCAAGAATGAAAGTGGTGAAGATAGCCCGGTGGCGTAGCAGTTAAGTTTGCGCATTCTGCTTTGGCGGCCTGGGGTTCGCCGGTTCAGATCCTAGGCGCGGACTTACTCACCACACATCAAGCCATGCTGAGGTGGCGTCCCACAGAGAAGAGCTGCAACTCTACAACTATGATACCCAACTATGTACTGGGGCTTTGGGGAGAAAAAAGAAAAAGAAGATTGGCAACAGATGTTAGTGCAGGGCCGATCGTCCTCAAAAAATAAAAAAATAAAAAAGAATGAGGGTGGTGACTTCACTATAGATTACACAGATATTAAAAAGTTAATAAGAGAATATTATGAATAGTTTTACTATAATAATTTCCATAACTTAGATGAAATAAAGAAATTCCTTGAAAAGCACAAACTACAGAAGTTTACTCAAGAAGAAATAGATAACCTGAATAGACATATATCTAGTTTTTAAAAATTGGATTTGTAGTTAGAAGACTTCCCACAAAGAAAATGCCAGGCCCAGATGGCTTTACTGATGAACTTGGCTAGACATTTAAGGAAGAAAAAAATACCAAATCTACACATTATAGAATATTGTGTAGAATTAATATATATAGAATAATATACATAATTATATATATATAATTTTCAATATAATATATAGAAAATTATGGAGGAGGGAATACTTCCCAGCTCATTCTATGAGGCCAACATTACTCTGATACCAAAACCAGACAAAGATATTATAAGAAAAGAAAACTGCAGATCAATATCTCTCATGAGTGTTGATGCAAAAATTCTCAACAAAATTTTTGTAAATCAAATCTAACTCATTCTATCTCTACCTCTACCTCTATCTCTATGAGAATACATCACGGAACAAGCAGGATTTATCCTAGGCATGCAAAATTGGTGATATTAAAAAATCAATTAATGTAATTCATCATATTACCATATTAAAAAAGAAAAAAATGATAATTTAATAGATGTAGAAAAAGCATTTGGCAAAATCCAATAACCATTCCTGATAAGAGAATATCAGTAAACCGGGAATAGACAGGAACTTCCACAATCTAATAATGAGCCTCTACAAAAGGCTGAATGTTTTGGTAAAAGATTGAATGTTTTCTCTCTAAGATGGGGAATGAGACAAGGATGTTTGCTCTTACTGTTTCTATTCAACATTGTACCAAAGGTTCTAACCAGTGCAATAAGGCAAGAAAAATAAATATAAAGCATTCAAATGGGAAAAGAAGAAGTAAAATTGTCATTATTTGCTGACAACATCATAGTCCATATAGAAAATCTGATGGCATATACAAAGAAGCTACTAGAACTAATAAATTGGATTTAGTAAGGTTGCAAGACAAGATAGTTACACAAAAATCAATTGTATTCCTATATATTAGTAATGAACAATTGGAAATTGAAATTTAGAAATAATACTTTTAAAAACGATTATCCATCACACTGGTGTCTCAGGAATTCTTCAGTTCTGGAAAATTTTCTTAGGTTATGTCACCGATGATGTCTTTCCCTTAGTTTCTCTGTTTCTCTTATTATTTGAATGTTCTCCTATTATTTGGATATTATTGCCTGAACTAATCCTTTAATTTATTGTATAGTCTTTCATATTTTCCCATCTGTTTGTCACCTTTCCTCTACTTTATGGACATCCCTCAGCTTTATCTTCCAAACTTCTACCAAATTTTTCCTTCTGCTATAGCATGTTTGATTTTTTAAGACCTCTCTCTTGTTCTCATTTTAGAAAATACTATTTTGTTTTTGTCTCATTTTTGCAATATTTTTCCTTATCATTCTCAGGATATAATGAAAATGTGTTATTATTTTTAAGCTTTCTTCTTGCTATATAGTCTTGGCTTCCTTCAAGTCACTTTTTCTTTTGTTTTGCTTTGGTCTCTGTCTTTTGTGTTAGAAGCTTTCCTCAGATGTCTCATAATCCTTGGTTGTTTGCTTATTTTTAAGTGTGGAGATCTGAAAAGCTGATTGGAAGCTCTGAGTGTGTGTGTGTGTGAGTGTGTGTGTGGTTTGTCATGTGTGAGGCTCACACTAGGGTGACTGGCTGGGATATTTCACTTTGAAGCCTCGTCAGTATCTTTGGGTCTTTTCTTCCTTTCTGGTTGGTCAGATTCCACAGAGATGCACCCTCCAGGTTCCAGCCTGGAGGACAAAGCCCGATGTTCTGGGATTCCGGTGGGGGAGGGGACCCAGGTCTCAGCATCCACTATGTGAATCTTTTTGATAAGATATTCTTGCCTTCAGTGTCCTGGGGGTCCCCTGTCAGAGACTCTCGGTTTTCCCCTCACCAGGGAATAATCCTCTAGGCTTTTGCCTGGCTGTGTGGGGTCGGGAAAGAATCTGAGGATTTGACTGCTTTTTGAAAACACTTTCCATCATTCCTCTTTATTTACTCAATCCCCTTCACCCTCACTTCCACAGGTGACTAGTGTCACCAATTCCTGAGCCTTTTGGGGATGCTGGGGTAAGATTAGGCGGTATGGCTTTCCCCACCACCTGCTCCATGTTCTTTACTGCTCTTCTAGCTTCCTTCCTAAATTTGGTTACTGTTATCTCCTCTCCCATTCTTCCTGTCCTTGGGGGTGTATACCTTAAGAAACAAAATCAAAATGAAAGAAAAATTTAGAAAGCCTGTAACTTTGCTTTAGTGGAGTTTCAGGAAAGAGCAAATGTGAATGTGGGTGTTCAGGTGCTATCTTTTCCTGGAAGTCCCTTAATCCATTATTAGAGGCCTTTATTATTACCAATTCCACGTAACCATGCTAAAAGAACAGACCAGGTATCTCTGCTCAGGAGGTAACCTGTACATTCCAAGAGGGCAGGACTTTTACTGTCAGTCTGGTTTACTGTGGTATTTCATCCTCCAGCACAGGGCCTGGTGTGTAAGAAAGTACTGATATATAATAATATACACCTGAAGTTACACAATGTTATAAACGAATATGACTTCAATAAAATAATTTGTGCGTGTGTGTGTGTGAGGAGATCAGCCCTGTGCTAACATCTGCCAATCCTCCTCTTTTTTTGCTGAGGAAGACTGGCCCTGGGCTAACATCCGTGCCCATCTTCCTTCACCTTATATGGGACGCCGCCACAGCATGGCTTGCCAAGCGGTGCGTCGGTGCACATCCAGGATCTGAACCGGTGAACCCCGGGCCGCCACAGTGGAGCGTGCGCACTTAACGGCTTGCGCCACCAGGCCGGCCCCAATAAAATAATTTTTTTAAAAAGTATCAATAAATATTTGTTAAATTTATGAATCTACAAAGGAACAAATGAGCTGCCTTCAGAGCCTTTATTACACTAAAAATTTTCCTCAATGATGTTGAGACTTTATCTTTGGGAACTGAATAGTGTGTGGAAACAGCCAAAAGTTGTTTAACGCCAAGACGTGTGACCTAGAAGAGTGAGTGAACCGAGCAGGTAATAACAACACCTTTTTTTTTGGCCCCAAAGAAGGTGTGGCATCAAATTATGAGATTGATTTCCTGGTTTAGAGTACAACGAAGTCCGAGGTCAACTCACAAAAAGAAGTGAAGTCCAAAAGCCTTTTGAGCACACTTGATTTCCTTGGCCCAGGTGTGTAGGGCCCGAGTTTTGGACGTATAGAATTTCACGGGTAATTTGGAAGCAAACGGTATATGATTTGGGGCAAGCCATTTAGATTTTAGAAGGTTTTGCCTTCCCTGTCAGGAAAAATAAAGTTGAACTGGACAAGTTCTCACTACCTTTTCGGTCGTGGAGTTGCATGATTCTAAGTCTTTGGGGGGTGAGGTGTGGCTAGAGGGGCAAGAGAGTGCAGAAGGCGCTTCTAGGGGACATGCGTCCTAGTAGGCAGGAGGGAAGGGTGTGGGGTGAAGCCCTTCCCTGCCGCCAGAGTGGGGTCACCTTCCGGGCACCTCTCCCTGGCTTGAAATGACGCCACCAACCGCCCCAAATATTTATGATGCTCTCACTCCATGCCGGCCACTGTGCTTTCCCCACACGGCCTCATTAGGTCTTTGCCATAGCCCTGTGGAGTCGAGAGTGTTATTGTCCCCATTTTCCACATAGGGAAACTGAGTCATAGGGAGAGGAATGTAATGTAGACATTAAAAGTCAGTTTAGCCACAGAACAACAAAAGGAAGATGGCAAAGGAGGATAGAGGCCTGAAGGGGATACATTCCCCATAGCCAAATTTTATTATAACAGCTGGGGATTGATGGGGGTATATTAATGGGGGTATATTGATAGGGGTGAAAATCAGTCAGTGAGTGGTTTTCTGGTGGTTATTCCGTGTAATATTTGCTGACTGACCAATGTTGTCCATTTAATTATCCAAAAGTTGCTGAGGCTGGCCCAGTGGTGTAGTGATTAAGTTCGCCCGCTCTGCTTTTGTGGCCCAGGGTTCAAGGGTTCAGATCCCAGGCACGGACCTATGCACTGCTTGGCAAGCCATGCTGTGGCGGCGTCCCATATAAAGTAGAGGAAGATGGGCACAGATGTTAGCCCAGGGCCAATCTTTCTCAGCAAAAAGAGGAGGATTGGCAACGGATGTTAGCTCAGGGCTAATCTTCCTCACACACACAAAAAAAAGGTTATAAAAAAAAAAAGTCACTAAATTGTTGATCAACAAAAGGAGGGAATATAACTCTCTTCTATCGACAGTTAAAATAGAGCTAGGACCAACCGGAACATTCTGGTGATTGAATGATCATGGAATTTTTCTGACTCACTCTGGGATGCGTATTTTTCAGTCTCATTTGCTGAAAATTTTTCTAAAACCCTAGTGAGTAAGGCGAGAGCAGCTGGGTGCCTCTTTCTGCAATGACCAAGGCTCTCTGGCCTCGCTCTGAACAGACTGGACTCGAAACCCTGAAACCATTTGACTGAAGTTCAGATATCATGGCGCTTTAATGTTATTTCCTTCTTCGAATACAGAAAGGAAATTCTGGTTTTGGGATCATTCTTTTATTCAAACCATAGTGGTTAAGCGTGCAGGCTTTGGAGCCAGACAGACAGTTATTATCCCAGCTCTGTTGTTTATTTGCTGTATGACCTTGGGCAAGTTACTTAAACTCTCCAAGCTGCAGTTTTACAATTATAATCCACGTCACAGGGTTATTGTGGGGATTAATGAGATAACGTAGGGCACAGGGCAGGAATGCAATCAAAGGCAGCATTTACCATTATTATCACCACCATTCACAGAGTCAACATGTGGATTTCTATACCTGCAGCCTGGGCTGGTCCTTAGGCTGGGGTGGAGGGGATACAGTTCACTGAAAATACAGTCCCTGCTATGGAAGTGTGCTTGGAGAGATCTCTCTCTCTCTCTCTCTCTGACACACACACACACACACACACACACACACAGCCTCACAAAGTTAAATGCATTGAATAGCAATTTGAGGCTGACATGAGAAGTATAGACAACTCATGCTGTAGGAATTTTGGGGAGACCACTGAGCAGAAATGGTCCTGGAAGTCTTCTTGTTGTAAGAAGTACATCTTCGTGGCTGTTGGGGCATAGGCCAGGATGAAGATATAAGCAATGTGTGTGTTCGGGGCTGTCGGAAGACCTGTCTGGCTGGAGTGGGATGTATGTGTAGGGAAGCAGTGAGAAACAAGGCTGCAGAACAAGCTGGGGCCACACACAATAATAATATTATTAACAATGGGAATAGCAGTCACCATTTATTCAGCTCTACCGTGTGCAGGCCAGGTGCTTATGCTACACCCTTTCTAGATATTCTTTCTTTCAATCCTCTCTAAAACCCTATGGTGGAGGCATTATTATCACAAGTTTTCAAGGAAACTGAGGCTCAGAGAGATTGGGTAACTTGCGCAAGGACACAGAGCTAGAAATTGGCAGACTTACAATTTGGACGCACAAATACACACACAGACACTGACACAGACAGACACACACAGGGGCCCAGGCTCAGGTGACAGAGAGTTGTCTCTCTCTTCATCCTTTGCTCCCATCCCCTCTAGCTGAGTTAGGGGCTGGTTCTTTCCTTTGAGGGGTCCAGTGGGAAAGAGGGACCCCTCCGCTCACCCACCCCACCTCGGCCTCAAACCTTCCTGTGGCCTCAGTCCCTGGGACAGGCAGCCCAGAGCGCAGGGCTGGAGCTAAGCTGAGGGGAGTGAGGGTTTGGGGTGCAGTATTTAAGGAGGCGCTGACTCTCAGGAACAACCCGGCACTTGAGAGTGGGTGCCTCCTTAAATTTTGTGGCCTAGCTGCCCCACTGGCCCCACCCTAGTTCTGACCCTGCGTGGAGGTGGGAGGGCTTTGCAGCTTTGCTGTGTGGGTCAAGAAGCCCCTCCTTCTTCCAAGGTCAGACAGAAATTCCCAAGGTCCAGGCCACTGTTCTCCTTTCTGTCCCCAAATGAACGGTAGGATAATCTCTGATTGCTCTCAGATCATCTTTCTACTGTTCAAACCCACCACCCTTTTTCAGTGTCCTCCACAGCCCAAGTTGTTCCTGCATCCTCCAAGCAGCCCCCTCCCAGGCCTGGCCCATCTCTCCTGCCCCTAGAGCGGTGAGTCTGGCTGCACAGCCTCCAGCATGGTGCCTGGTCTCCCAGGGGCAGGAGCTGGGGGCAGCTGGTTGGTCCCAGGGGCCTGTGCAGAGAGCCACCTGCGTATGCCCCAGGGGCTGGGAAGTCCAGCGCTGCTCTCCCGCGCCCTCTAGAGGCCTGGGGTGGCACTGGGCGAGGCACCCAGGAGGGGTCCTGATTGAGGAGGGGGCACTGGGCTTCCAAAAATGTTCAGAGGGGTCCACAGTCAGACATCAGCTTCATCTGAAGCCCACTGCTGGAAAGTGCCCAGCAAGGTTGTGCTATTGGCTCAGGCAGAAGCGGGTTCAAGGCCCCCCACCTCTATCTGGGTGTGGAGGGTCCTTCCTCCTGTGGGCCAGAGAAGGAGCTCCCTAGACTGCACCCAGCCAGTCTAGCAGGACAGCCCCTGTCCATGTCTCACCTTCCCCTTGGGCAGCTTTCAAGGAGGCTACAGGCTGCCCCTGCCAGCTATGGGGGGTGTGGGGACCACTGTGGCCCTGATTCCAGCCAGGAATCCCCAGAGGAGCTTTAGGCCAGGACAGGAGGAGGAGTGAGGAGTGTGTCTCAAGGTGACTTTGTGAGGACAGAACCTGGGAAGATGGTGGAGAAATCTTCAATTCCTGGTTGGGTAGGATGAACAGAGAAGGGGGAAAAGGTTGACATGGAGAGAGCCTGGGAGAATGGGGGCAGAGTGGGCAGAGGAGTGGAATGACTTAATAAATCTTTTCAGGCTGGAAGATTGAGTGCCGGGGACCTGGGCTTCCAGAGGGCACTGGTAGGCCAACCCAGCTTCCTTGTAATACACATGCATAAATCATTTGCATATCACATCTGCTCACCTGGCCCCCACCAAGTTACCCCCGCCTTACCTCAAATGGTCCATTATTTGGCTGAGGTAGTGGGGGGCTTGGCCCCACTCTCTTGCTCATCCTTCTCCTTACCTGGTCCTCACCGCAGCCAAAAGAGAGGTGGGTAGAGGGAAAAAGGGACTTCCTTCCTGCGTGGTTTTTTAGCCTCAGTTCCCTTAGGAGACCTGGGTTTGGGACAGAGGAGAAGAAGAGACTACGGAATGAGTTACAGAATTGTCCCAGCTGTCCGAGTGCCAGGACAGGAGTAGAGCAAAGGCAGACCCTCTCAGGCCTTTCCAGCTACCCCCAGGTGACCGGGGCAGGGGGATGTGTGTGGAGAAAAAGCAGGACCCACCTGAGTGTCCTGGCAGTCTTAGGGGAAGGAAGGCCCCTTGTGCTCACAGTCTGCCCTGCAAATACCCCCAGCCCTCCCCTCCCCAGTGCCTGGGCCCAGGCTAGGTAGGTGTCATCTTTACTTCTCAAACAGTGGCTCCCCTGCCCAAGCTGATGTCACAGGGGAGGCGCAGGCCTTGCCCCAACAAGGTTGTGCCTGGAGTGGGGCTGGGGGTGCCCAGGGCAGGGAGCCCTGGCCTGAGGCTCCCTCTCGTCCCCTGCCACCAGGGAAGGGTCTTTCTCTCCATTTCCCACAAATACTTGCTTCACCACTTGACAGCCTTCTCATTCCATTCCCCCTGCTGCCCTGCTCTCGGCTCCACCACACCCCTGACAAATTCCTTCCCCCACTTCAGCTCCCTGATCCGAGGCCCAGGCACCGCACCCACCTCCTCTCTCAAAGGGGGGAGGGCTGGGAACTGACACCCTGTCTTACCCTCTCGTCCTTTCTCTCCCCTTCTCTCCCACTCCCTGACGTTTCATCCAAGCCAGGAATGGGCCTAGAAGTCTCTAGATAAACATCCCACTGCTATCATCCCATAAATACCCCAGAGAAGATGAGCATGGTAGGCCTCTACTTATCTAACTTAAACCCTTCTTGCTGCAATCCCAGCTGTTCTGGTTGATGGCAATAGGCAAACTCAGGCTGTTGGTCAGACAGGGACTGAAGAGTATGCTCAAGTAGCATACACCCCCGCCCACCTATACTTCAGTAATCTTTATAGCATCTCTGAAAAGTGGTCCCAGAGGGATGTTCCCTGGTCCTTCCTCCATCTCTCAGTCTGCCAGGCCACAGACCAGAGTGTCCACAGCTCTTGTCTGTACTGCTTCCTCCTCATCCCCTATAGCCATGGACTAGGAGCCCTACCAGGGCTTTAGAAATCGGCCCACCCCTTCATTCTATAGAGGGAACACTGAGGCCAGACATGGGCCGTGCCTTGCTCCAGGTCACACAGCAAGGCAGTGACAGTTCCTGGTTTTGAACTCAGGCGTCGTGACCTCCAGCCACGGCCCCATACGTGGACATCTGAGGAGCTGTGCAGGACACAGCAGTGCTTGCAGGCAGGGCTTTAGAGATGCTCTTGGTATGAGGGGCTTTCGAGGTAACTCCTGTGGTGGTATTGGGGGGGTTGCTTAGCAGACGCCCAGCCTCTCCGCAGCCCCGGTGGGGAGGGCACTGTGACCCAGGTCGGCTTGCCTGGAACAGCTGGATTTCTGGGAACGCTCTTCTCTGTGGGGCCCTGTCACGGGTGGCGGTGGCGGTGGTGGGGTGTGTGTGTGTGTGTGTGTGCGTGTGTGTGTGTGTGTGTGTGGTTTATTAGCCCCTGTGGCCTTCAGCCTGGAGACCTGCGGAGCGATGGGGAGGAGGAGATCTATGGTGAGTGTGTGTGTGGAGGGGTCATGTGGTGGGCGGGGAGCAACTCTCCCTGGTGATGGCCAGCGGCTGGTGAAGGGCAGACTCGCTGTGCCTCCCTCTGTCCTCTTTAAAGCCTCAGGTCATGACAGGGGCTTGGGGAGGGGGTTTGGGACCCCTCACTGTACTTGTTGCCACCCCAATACCCCTGGCACCCGGGTGGACAGAATGGTGTCCCATCTCCTTAGAAATCTCCTTTCTGCAGCTTCTCCCTTAGTCCCCGGAGGGCCAAAGGGAATTGCGGATATGTGAAGACCATCTTTTCCCCAGCTTGTTCCCCACTGCCCAGCCTGCCCCCCAACAGTGAATGTGGAGTGGGGAGCAGTTACCCCCCTGGGGGCTCTGAGAAGCTGAGGCTTCTGACTGGCACAGAGGAGCACTCAGCCCACAGGACTGGCCAGGAGGTCCCCCGGGACAACAGGGGCAGGCAGAAAGGAGGAAGAGAGAAGGAGGTGAGGAGGGATGGAGATACCCAAGGACAGAGAGAGGAGGGAAAGGAAAATGCTCTGATTACTCATAGCTGTCCGAGATCGGGGCACCTGGGGTTGGAATTCCAGCCCAGAGCTGGGGCTGGCCGTGCCCGCCATCTTTTCAACAGTGGCTGGAACTCATGAGCGGTGAGGTCCCTGCTATATTGGGTGTGGGCTACGCATAGGTATGGAGAGTTGGGGAGTCCTGGCCTGGTCTTCCCAGAAATGGGGGAGATATGGAGGCATGTATACCAGGGCCCCACATTGGCCTCATTCTCGGCTGGGAACTGCACATTCCAGCCTGGAGTTGAGAGTGGACTGGGGCAGGGCAGACATTCAGCTGGTACAGCCCGGCACGGCTACCTGATTTGTAAGTAGCTGCTGTTCCAGCCCCTGAGTCCCTGTATTCCTCTCTGGCCACCCCAGTCCCTTCCTGGGTCCCCTGGACCTCCCCACAATCCAGAAACTGAGGGGTTTATGCCTGGCTCAGCATATGCCCCCAGCTCTGTGTGAACTGTGCCTGAGCCATAAGGGGTGTTAAATATTTTGGCCATCATCCTCAGCTGGGGGGTCTTGTGCCCATAGCTAGAGCTGACCAGGGCTAGGTCTTGGGACTTGGGGAAGCTGGCAGCAGGCACGGCAGGCAGTGTGCCCTACCTCACTTCTCTGGATGCTTCCACCTGTGTGCTGATGGGTCTGACCTGTAGGGAGATGTAGGTAGGACCATCTCTCCAGGGATCCCATGGGGCATAAGCTGTGCCTCTGCAGGGCACTGCCTGGAATGAGGGAGTGCTGAGCCCCACTACATGGGAAGGAGGGGCAAACAGTGGGGCCCTGGGCCCAGCAGCTGACCTGCTCCAGATGCACATGGCCCCTGGTGCAGCACCCTCTCCTGGCACTGTCCGGCTCCCCAGCTAGCTAGTCAGCCTTTAATGGCAGAAGTGCTATGTATCCTATGGTGCCTGGCTCTGTGCTGGGCCCTGATGAAGTGGCCCGTGGAGAAGCAGCAATGGCACCACGCTGTGAGTCAGGAGATCTGGTCTAGGTCTTGCCTCTATGTGCTGGATGCTTCGGACAACTCTGGGCCTCATTCTGCTCATCTGGCCAGTGAAGGGATTTTCAAATTTCTTCAGCAGTGGAGCCTTTTCTTCGGATGAAATCCCCAGTGAAACTGCAATCAATGAGGCAGATAAGACCGGTGTGCCATGCCTGCCCACTCCCACACCCTCCCCCACCTGCCCCACGTCTGAGGACCCCCAAGGTGCCCAGGAACATGGTCTGATGCTCTCCTGACATGGCACCCCTTGACTAATTGCCTTATCTCGAGGATATTAGGCCAGGCTGCTCCTGGAAGCTGAGGGGAGGTCTCCCTGACTCCCCGAGGCCCGCCCTGCGCTTCTGGGTCTGGGAAGGCAGGCAGGAGGGTGGGAGCGACTCCTCTCAGGCGGCCAATCATTAACTGGCTTTATCTCTGTGAACTGTCCCGGGGGGCCTGGGTCAGGGGCCAGGCTTCCGGCCTAGGCCCAGGGGGTCCCTAGGGGAGGAGACAAGGACACTTCTTGCTAGGAGGTGGGGGCACTTTGGGTCCCTGCCTCTTTTTCTTCCTAGGATTTTCCTGAAGGAACTTACGTTGCAGCCAACTCAGTGACAACCTGGGGTCACAGTTGCTCTGAAGAAAGGCTAAAGCAGGAACCATGCCAGCATATCCTCACCCCTAGTCATCTTCGGCATGCACTGTGTGATTTCTTTCTTTTTTTTTTACAGGGGAATGGGATAAGCCCATTTCCCTATTCCTTTCTGTTTAACTTTAGCCAAATGATAGTGAGTTTGCATTCTCTGAGAGTTTGCTCACTTTTGGGGGTAGGGACAGGAGAAAGGGACGGGAAATACCATTATGTGACACCGACTCCAGGCCAGGAGCTCTGCCTGTATTCGCTGTCTCCATGTATCTCCCTACAGCCCTGGGAGGCAAACACCACGACTCCCATTTTTACAGATGAGGAAACCGGGGCTCAGACAGATGAAGTGACTTGTTCTAAGTCTCAGGCTTGGACGTGGGGAACAGTGATTGAGCCCAGCCGGTCTGGCTCTTTCTATTCCGCGCTGTGGATGAGGCAGTGGAGCTGATGGGGGCTTTTTCCCCTTGGAGATGTTCACCAAGCCGGTGTCTTCTCAAAAAGGACAGAGGTTCTGGCCTCCCAGGTAAGAGAGGATGCAGTTCCCTGCCTGCTGGCACTCCAGGGGTTCTTGGGAACCATATCTCCCCTCCACCACTTGGTGCTGCACCCCAGACTTCATCATTCACGGTGGATTTCTTTGAGTTAAGCATTGCCCTCTCCAGGAGCCTTTAAAAATACACAGACTGCTGGAAGATGTGACATTTTGTATCAGTGATCACAGTTGGAGTGTTTGATGGAGCTGTTACGGAGCCTTAAACCTTAGGGAGTGTAACCTCATGCTTTTACCTAGGAGGAGCCTGAGGTCCAGAAGTGGGGACTAACTTGGCCAAGGTTACACAACATGCAGCGGACTCGACTTTTTTGCTCAGTGCTGTTTCCAGGTCTCCACGTGTCTGTGGCAGGTAGACAGGAGGGCTCTGGGCACCCACCTGGTGGGGATAGGGAGGCGGCAAAGCTGGAGAAAAGTCTTTCTGCTTTGTGCCTAGCCCCAGCTGAGTGGCCTTGTGCTTGTCATAGGCTGGTGTCCTCTGTCCTCCTCTCACCCCTGGGCAAACAACAGCAGTGCTCGATGTGCAAGCTGGACCTACCTCTAGTGTCTGCTTGTTTGTTTAAATTCTCTGGCAGAGACATGCTGTCCCGGAGGGCGGGGAAACCAGTGTGGGGCTCACCCCCTGAGGGAGCGTCATTATCCCCGTGGGCTTTAGCTGGGAATGTTTCTGAAGAAGCCCTAATCCCCTGCCCTGCCCAGCTTCAAAGTCTCTATCACTCAGAAGAGGAGAGGAGGGCTGTGGGAGCCAACAGAATCCTCCAGACCTTACTGCCCCAGCCTGTTCTCCATGCCCGCTCCACTCAGCTGGCTAAACTCCTGCTCTTCCCTCAAGACTCAAGTGTCACCTCCTCCAGGGAGCCTTCCCATACTCCCAGCAATTATGTGCCCCTCAGGGAGAGTTTCTGTTTTCAGTTTACACTGGTTCATCTCCACAGGAAGCTCGTTCCACGTTGTTGTAGCCACAGGGCCCAGCCCCAAACAGGGCTCATGAGCTGTTTAACACTTGCTTGCGGAATAAATGTCCCATGCTACCTCCTGCAGAAAGCCATTCATGGTGCCCGATCTAGCCACTTGGACTGCTCAGCCTCAGTGACTTCATGACACTGTGCGTCTCTCAGGGCCTCTTTCCTGTCTTACCTTCTGGGATAGCTGGGTGCACAACTGTCTGTGTGCAGCAACACTCCAAGGCAGGTATTTTTGCTCCTGTTTTACAGATGAGGGGAATTGTGGGTCAGAGAGGTGGAGGAACTTGCCTAAGGTCACACAGTTAAAGAGTGGCGGAGCCAGGAGTGCCACTTGGGTCCATTTGAGTCCAAAGCCCCTGCACTTTCCACCGTACTACTGAGGTGTCCCTGTGTCTCCTATAACATCAGCATAGTGCCTGGTGCCTGGTAGGCCTTGGAAAAGATCCACAAATTGGAATGAAGCTCGGCTCCTAGGCAGAGCCCAGGTTGGGAGGGAGAATGCAGCTTTAGGATCTTAGCTGCCACCTCATGCCACCATCTTCTTCCCAGCTGAAGGACTCCCTCCAAGACTGGGCGGGGGTGCGGAAAAGGGCAGCAATGGGCAGGATGGGGGTCAGACTTTGAGGGGTAGCAAAGACTGGGGTGTCAGGACATGGACATGCCTGGGGCTGTCGGGGAGAAGCAATGCAGGGAGACAGCCTGGTGTTAGGGGATTACACCGAGGCCCATGAAGGAGAGCAGAGACTTGGCTGACGGGGCCTGGGGGTGGCATGGGTAGGTACGCTCCCCAGACAGTGACCCTGCCCTGCCCCTTCTGCCCGCTCTCCTGCTTGCTCCTCACCCCTCTTCCCTCCCCCTTTCCTAACTGGCTCCTCTGGGGAAGGGAACCTCTCGGGCTTCCTCTGTTCCAGTTTTGTTACCATTCGGCATCATTCCCTAGCATTACCCCATGTCAAACCTCCAGATCCAGATGGCAATGGGAGGTTGGCACTGGAAAGAGAGGCCCTTCTTCCTTGCTTTCACCTTGTCTTTCTATTGCTTTGTTGCAAAGACCTGGTGATAGAGAGAGGAGAGAGAGGAGAGAGAGAAAGAAGGAGAGAGAGAGAGGGATCAACCCACAGCCAGACAGAGAATTGAGGGCTTTCTGCAGATTAGATCTGTATCCTGCTAGGCCCCTATGGTTCAGGGGATGGAGTGAGGGAGAAGACCTTCCTTCCTTCATGGAGAAACCACTTGGAGAAACGTTTAGACAACAGCAAGACCCAGCAACTCTCTCCTCACCCTCTTTTCCCACTTCGGAGGGGCTCTGTCTCTTCATCCACGGGCTTGGAGGCTAACTGCCTACCCCCACACAGGCGAGAGCTTCCCTGAACATCAGAGGTGACAGGATGTCAGGACAAAGGACAACTATGTGCCTTGGGTCCATCGCTACTTCCTTTGTCTAGGGCCATTGCTGGCTCCTGGCCACCTTTCACGCTCTTCTCCACCCACCCCTGCCCCTCTCTCCCCTTCCCCCTCACCTGGAACACCTTCCCCTTCCTCCTTGGCTCCTTCTGAACTGCTTCAGGGCCACAGGTCGAGGCTGCTTGGCCCTGAGGTGGGGCCCTCTGAGTGGGGCTGAAGTTGCCCCTCAAGGGGACCCAGCATGACCTCTGTCTGGGCTGCTCTCTGCTCCATCCCCCCACCATGTTGCTGGGTGACCTTGGGTCCCTCTGTGCCCTTGGGATTCTTTGGGGGGATAGTCTGCCCTGATAGTCCCTTCCCTGAAGCGACCTGTGGAGGGAGGATAAGTGGAATCAAGTTTGTTCAAGAGGGATTAAGCCTGTGGGAAGAGAAGGTGCTGTAAAGACACGATGTGGTCATATGAGTGTTGATTTGTGCTCCTTCTTCTGTGTGTTTCTTGTTCCCGTTTTTGAAGACCCAGGTGCACTGGGCTCTCAATTCGATGATAATGTGGGCATTGGCTGGGTCCATGATAGTGTACTGTTGTGAAAGCTGGTGACACCACCTTGGCGGACGGGATGCAGTGTGAAACCCCCTTCTCCGAGTCACCACCAGGTTGTGTCTCTAAAATGAAGAGTGGAGATGGGAGGCCCCTCCTCGCCCTAGTGAAGGGTGCTCAAAACCCCTCAGGCCAGGCTGCAGTTCTGCTCCCCTCATCCCCCTGGTTCCCTGGGCAGGGTCACAGAGGAAACCTCAAATAGGTCATTGTAATACACCTTGCTGAATACCACTATGAGGGATGGTTGGCTCAGGTGGGAGAGAGCCCTGGGGCTATTAAGTGACAATTGATGGCCACCCCTCCTTGGAACCCTTCCATCCTCCTCCCAACTCTAGGGTCCTTTACTAAGACCTCCTCTTCAAGCTTCTCCAGGGGCTGAGGATGGCTGAGATGGGAAGGATGCAGAGAAGGGGGCCAGAGTGAGCCCCTCATGGTGCCACCGGGAGCCTCTATCCTGGGTTCTGCCGGCCCCAGGGTAGGGATGAGGGAGGGGGACTCTGCCAAGGCGCCCACATCTTGTGCTCTGGGGGTGCTAGAGGCAGACCAGGTTGGGCTAGGAGGAAGTTTAGTGGCTTTCCTTCCATATCCCACACAGCAGCTTGGAGCATGGAGCCTAGGTGAGCAGGCCTGCCTGGGAGGGGGGCCCTGAGCCAGCAAATAAACATTTACTAACTGTAAAAAGACCTTGTGCCTGCTGCTGGGGAGCCTGCCAGGTGGTGGAGACAGGACTGGAGGCATGAATGATGGAAAGGGTAGAATGAGGTCGGGGGGAGCCAGCCTCTCTGCTCATAGGGGCCTCAGGACACCATTCCTGTGGAATTGGGGTCCTAAAGGGGTAACCTAGCACTCCCACCAAACTAGAGCACCACAAGCAGAGGCAGGGGGCTGGCTGAGTAACCTCCCTGGATCATTTTGGTCAACTTAGGGGAAGCTGCTGTGTTCCCATTCTCAGCCCAGGCCTTCAGGGAGGCTGCATCAGCCCCAGGCCAGGTCCTGGCCAGATCTGGATGAATAATGAGACCGGTTGGTCCCTCTCTTCCCACAGGTATCAGAGGTCCCGCTTTGTTCCCTGGGGGAGCCTGGGAGCTGCTGGGTGAAAGCCCAACCAGGAATTTTCCCAGGTTGGTTCCTATATGCAAGGGTGGGGTGGGGGTCCTTGGGGAGCACTTAGGGAAGATATGGGGAGTTGTGGGAGAGGGAGGTTTTGAAGGAAGGGAAGGGACTGGGAGAAAGAGAGGAGAGAGGCTGCCAGCTGGGAGAAGTAGGCAAGGGATCCTGGGGGTCTGGGGGGTGCTGAGGAGAATGCCCCCCATTTTGTTCAGAAGATGAGCTGTGAGCCTGGCTGGGGCTGATAGAAGCCTTGGCCCCCAGCCTGGTGGGAGCTCTGGGCAGCTGGCCTACAGACGTTCCTTAGTGCTGGTGAGTAGGTTTGAATCATCACTTGGGGCCTGGCCTTCAGCCGCCCCCACCAGCCCCCTGGCCTCAGTTCCTTGGCAACATCTGGGGTGGGGGGGAAGCAGGAACAAGGGCCTCTGTCTGCCCAGCTGCCTCTCCCTTTGGGCTCTGCCAGACTCCACAGTGCATACGTGGGCTCCAACAGGTCCTCTTGCCTGTGGGCCACTGACTAACCCCAGAACCACACAGCTTCCCGTTCTCAGCCCCACAAACTCAGTGCCAAATACTTCTCCCCAAGGAAGCCTCCCTGGACACATCCCAAAGGACCCCAGTCACCCCAGCCTGTTGGCTGCAGCTCGCTCTGATGTCAGCAGGCCAGATGAGGGCTCCAGACGGGCACGTTGTCCAGATGGATACATCGTGCCTCCTGTGCCCAGCACTGGGCTCTCTGCACATGGGGCCACTCAAGTCCCAAATATGCCGCTGTTTGGGAGGTCAGAAATGGGGGCATCAGGGGTAATCTGCCTCCACCCTCTTCCCGAGGCCCATTCCCTCTTGAGCCAGAGCTGGGGTGTGCAGACAGTGGTCACTAGGGGGCGCTCGGCCACCACAGGGAAGCTGGGTGAACTTGGGAGAGCAGTGTCTGCGTGAGAGTGAGGACGCGTGTATGTCAGTGTGAGTGTGTGTATGTGTATGTGCGTGTGTGTGTGTGTGTGTGTGCAGCTGGGAGTGTTGGAAGGAGAGAAGGCCAGGGGTCACCCCAGGATTCCAATAGATCTGTGTGTCCCCCTCCCCTCCCCACCCCTTCCAATATTCCCAGCAAAGAGGGAATAGCTCTGGAGCCCTGTCCGCACATAACCTCACTTTCCTGTTTCCTGCCCCCAAACCGCGCGGGCGTGTGTGTCTCCAGGCAAAGGGCGGGTGGATGGGTAATTTTTAGGGTGTGAACCTTGGTGGGGGTCGAACTTTCCCTTCACTGGGGTGAGTTAGGGGGTGGGGGCAGGCTTCGCTGGGCGTCCCCAGGGGAACGCAGCACCAAGGACTCGAGCCGCGCGCCGAGAGGTTGGAGAGGAGGGGCTGAGGCTGGGCCTGTCCCCGCCCCCGGGGCGTGCAGGGGCGGGGTCCGGGCGGGGCGGGGCGGGGCCAGGCCTTTTTCTAGTCGGCTGGTAGCGGTGAGGAGCGCAGAGGCTTGGGGCAGCCGGGCTGCGACGAGGCCGCGGCGCACCGAGCGAGTGGAGCCGGCGGCGGCGGCGGCGGCGGCGGCGGCGGCGGCGCTAAGTCGGCAGACGCAGCGGCGAGGTGTACGAACCGGCGGGGTCACCAGCCAGGGGACTCCGCACTGGAATTTGATATTCATTTATCCAGGGTTTACCCTGTTTCTTTTTTCTTAAACATTTTTAAAACCGTATTCTTTCCCATTTTAATTTATTTTTGCTTCCCATTCCCCGCTTAAATCGGGCCGACCGTTTGGGGAGATTGCTCCTTTACTCTCCCAAATCACTTCGGATTTTGCAAACCAGCAGAGAGAAGAAAGAGGTGGCAAGAGCTCCAGAGTGAAGTCGAGGAAGAGAGAGACGGGGTCAGAGAGCGCGCGCGGGCGAGCGAGCAACGAGAGGGACAGGGGCAAAGTGAGTGACCTGCTTTTGGGGGTGACCGCCAGAGTGCGGCGTGAGCCCTCCATCTCGGGATCCCGCATCGGACCAGCAGCGCTGACGGACAGACAGACAGACACCGCCCCCCGCCCCAGCGCCCACCTCCTCTCCGGCCAGCGACCGACGGTGGACGCGGCGGCGAGCCGCGGGCAGGAGCCGGAGCCCGCGCCCGGAGGCGGGGTGGAGGGGATCGGGGCTCGCGGCATTGCAGTGAAACTTTTCGTCCAACTTCTGGGCTGTTCTCGCTCCGGAGGAGCCGTGGTCCGCGCCGGGGCAGCCGAGCAGAGCGGAACCGGGAGAAGTGCTACCTCGGGCCGGGAGGAGCCGCAGTCCGAGCAGGCGGAGGAGGAAGAAGAGAAGGAAGAGGAGAGGGGGCCGCGGTGGCGACTCGGCGCTCGGAAGCCGGGCTCATGGACGGGTGAGGCGGCTGTGTGCGCAGACAGTGCTCCAGCCGCGCGCGCACCCCAGGCCCTGGCCCGGGCCTCGGCTCCGGGAGGAAGAGGAGCCCGCCTAGGCGCCGAGGAGAGCGGGCCGCCCCGCACCCTGAGTCGCAGAGGGAGCGCGAGCCGCGCCGGTCCCGGCCGGGCCTCCGAAACCATGAACTTTCTGCTCTCTTGGGTGCATTGGAGCCTTGCCTTGCTGCTCTACCTCCACCATGCCAAGGTAAGCGGCCGTGCCCGCCTGGCGCCGCGGGCCGCTGCGAGCGTCTCTCCCGGCTGGGGACGTGCGTGCGAGCGCGCGCGTGGGGCTCCACGCGGGTCCTTGGGCACCGGGCGCGCGTCTTCCCTCTCTATCCGTGTAGGGGGAGGGGGCGCGCGCTAGGTGGGAGGGCACCAGCATAGAGTCTCACCGCCCACGCGGGCCCTGCCCACCCACCACAGTCGCCGCACGTACGATCTGGGCCGACCAGCGGAGGGCGGGAGCCGGAGGAGGAGGCCGAGGGGGCTGGGCTTGCGCTGCCGCTGGCGGCTGAAGTTTGCTCCCGGCCGCGGGTCCCCGACGAACTGGAAGTCCAGGCAGCGGGGGCGGGAGCCGGAGCCCAGTGGGCAGGGGGGTGCTCGGACCTTGGACCGACGGAGGGCAGAAAGCGTGGAGGGGGCAGGGCGCAGGCGCGAGAGGGAGCTTGCTGTCACTGCAGTTCGGTCTCTTCGGCTCTCCCCGCGAGTTTGGGAAAAGTTTTGGGGTAGATTGCTGCGGGGACCCCCCTCTTAGCCGGGCCACCTGCGCCGCGCTACCCCCGCCCGTCCCCGCTCGCGTCCCGCTCGGTGCCCGCCCTCCCCCGCCCGGCCGGGCGCGCGCGGCGCGGAGCCGATTACATCAGCCCGGGCCTGGCCGGCCGCGTGTTCCCGGAGCCGCGGCGGCCCGAGCGGGGAGACCCGGGCGGCGAGCGGCGCCCCTCCCCCCGCCGGCCCTCCGCGGGAAGGTGACCTCTCGAGGTAGCCCCAGCCGGAGGACCCGGCTAACCAGCCCTATCCCTTCCCGCCGTCCCCAGCCCCTAACCCCCTCGTGTGCTAGGAGGAATTTCCTGACGCCCCTTCCCCGTTTCCTCCCTAGTATGGAGAGAAGCCTTTGCCACCCCTTTTTTACTCCCTTCTGCTGAGAAGACCCATCTAAACCCTTTCTGGCCCCAGAGTCCAGAGAAAGGATGATCAGTGTCAGTGGTCAGGGTGCCGGGGGCCACCCGTGTGCTTTGTCGAGACTCTACCTCAAGTCTCGACTTGGTGACAGTCAGTTTGCCTCCCCTCCCCCACACTTCCGAGTGGGCTGCGCTTTAGTTTTTATGGGGGTGGACCAAGGGAGGTTTTAAAGAGTGTCATTACCCCACCAAACAGTTTTAGGAGAAATGGTTTGAAATTTGCTGTGACATGGGCAGGGTGGGACTAGCCCTCCCCGAACCTTTGGAAGGAGCTCCTGCCAGCCTTGCAAACAAACTGTGTCCTGGGGAAATGGGGCGTTGGAGCAGGAGCAGGTGGTTTTTTGGAACTGGAAACTTGCCCACCCAACTTGCTTCTCAAAGTCGCCTAAGAGGTCCATTGCCACCCTCCCTTACACCTTCCCCCACCACAGAGTCCCCTTGGAGAGAGGCAGAAGGGAGGAAGTGGGCTGGGGTCCCTGCTGCCACCCTGAGTTCCTTAGACCCTGGCACAAAGGCCTTGGCTCCAGGCCTCCGAGGGAGGGGGGAGGGGGAGGAGTGGCTGCCTGGCCACAGTGTGACCTTCAGAGGCCCCCAGAGAAGGGCACCTGGCCCCTCCCCGCCCAGAACCGCCCCTCCCAGTGCCCCCTGGCCTTGGAGGGGGTATGAAGTTTCTGTCCCCTTTCCTTGTTGGGGCCCAGAAGCAGTGGAAGGCATAGGGAGAATGTTGGCAGAGGGAAGCTGGGGGTCTCCTGAGGATGGGTGAAGGGCTCAGGTGGAGACTCCTGAGGGAGCTGCAGTGGGAGGGCTATCCCTAGAAACTGTTATCTGACCTTGGCCCTGGGGGCAAGGCTGGGGTATCTGGGGTGTGCTGGGGGTGTGTGGGGAGGAGAGAGAGACACGGACAGACTAGGAGCCTCCCTCTCAGTGAGGTCTGCAGCTCTGTGGGTTAGAGTGCAGCTCTGCTGCTCAGGATCTGCCCTGCAAGAGGGCAGGTGGGGTGGCAGTCGGTAAGAACTGGAGACCCTCTGGAAGGGCTGGGAGAAGCTTTTGCCTGCCCGGTGCTGTCAAGTCCACATGGTTGGGCTTGTTGACCTTCACAGCTTCTGGGGAGGGGAGGAATGATCTGGTGGGGGTGGGGAGGGATGGAGGACGCCTCCGCCTAGGTAGTGCAGGGGGCCCCCTAGAGGCTGGGCAGTGCTAAGGCATAAAAAGCTTCTCTGGTTGCATTTGAGGAAGGTGCCCAGGTGAGAGGGACTTGGAAGCCCCTCAGTCTGGAGAGAGAAGAAACCAGGGACCCAGGTGGGAGTGGGAGGCTCGAGGCTTTGGAAATACATTCAGGCTCTGGGGAGATTTGTGCAGGGGGAAAAATGGGGCTCTCCCCTCCCCCAGAGTTTCCTCCCAGGTTTTATGCTTTAGGCAACCTGTGGGTTTGCTGAATATTCCTGAGGACTGGAGAGTTTGGATGGGGGAGGGTGGTTGGTGCCCTTCGGTCCTCTGCACCTCCCCCGTCCCCAACACCAACTCACCCTGGTATTTGTCATGTCAGCGGGAGAAGGTCACCATGTTGTTTTTCTTGCCCCCAGTCCTTCCTTCTTGCTCCAGTCCAAATTTGTCCTCCTATTTGACCTTAATGCTTACCCGTGGCTTTGGACCAGGGAGTCAGGGGGGCTGAGAAGATTCACTTCTCTTAGCTCAGCAGTGGGCCAGTGAGAGCAGGGAAGGGAAGGGAAATGTGGGAAGGGGTGGGGACCTGGACAGTGCAGCATTCTGGGGCTCTCCCCTGTATTTGTAACTCCCTACCCCTCAATATCAGTCTTTATCTTCCTTGGCTTCAGAATTGGAGCAGTCCGGGGGTGGTGGGCATGCTCTGTGCAGTGGGGAGCTCCCCGGCGGTGCCCTGTTCCACTCAGAAGCCTTGGAGGAGCCAGAGGCTGTGGACTGGGAGGGACGTGAGGAGGGAGCAGGGCTGGGTGGCTGGGCCTCTTCATGCTCTCCCGTGCCCATGGCCATGCTTCGTTCTTTGTTTTGTCTTCAGTGGTCCCAGGCTGCACCCATGGCAGGAGGAGAGCACAAAACCCACGAAGGTGAGTCTCCTGGCTCTTGGGTGGGGTCCCCTGACCCCCTTGGGGATGGGTGGGGAGGCCCGATTCCTTCTTTTCAGGTCTGGGGTGGGGGTAAAGGGAAGGGGCACAGAAATATGAGAATTAAGAAAGGAAGCAGTGAGCACTGGGAGATTAACCTTCTGTTCTGGAGGACTCTCTTACTCAGGCCTCTGCTAGAAATAGGACTTGTGGCCTTTTTCTTCTGCTCTTTCCAGTAAGATTTTATTTGGGGAGGGAGCCGTGAGCACAGACCAGGCAGACAAACAGTGTTCAGGAGTCCCAGATGTCAAGGGAGGTGTCCCTTGTCCCCTCTGCTCCCAGAGGAAGATGAGTATTCCATGTCACTTCCAGCCCAGCCGTGTCCCACCTGTAGGGTCTTTGTGGAGGGGGCTGTGACCCTTGCTATCCAGAAAGCTGGCTGTGCCTTAGCTGGAGGCTCAGAGGGCCCAGCCTCATGGGACCCCCTCCCCCCAGTCTGCATTCCTTTTTGGGTGGAGAGGAAAAGCTACAGCTTCTCCCTGCTCTCCGGGTGGAGTAGGATTAGGTGCTGTGAACTTCCCTCTTGGGCCAGCAGAGGGCTGGCTGTAGCTCCCAGGCACCCCCCCCACCCTTGCCCAACCCGAGTCCGCCTGCCTTTTGCTGCCTTTTGTTCTGGTGGCCGGCAGCCGTGGTTTGGAGTATGGGATCCTCCCATTTCTCTAGGGATGCCCTGGCTCTCCCCCCACACTGAATGTGGCCTCTGCTCCAGCCTGGGGGAGGAGTGCCCAATGCCACTCCCCCCAGCTCCCCACCTCTGAGGAGGGCCACCCAAATCCAGGATGGCCCAGGGTAGTGGCCAGGCACGGTGTTTGCACTGCCCGGCCCATGGTGATGCCCAGCCGATTCTACCTCCTTCCCCACCCCGGAGCCCTTTCCTTGGCTGAGGCCTGGCTTCCCAGCCACCCCACAGCCTGTGTCACTGACAGGCCCCACTCCCAGTGCACCCACCCCTTCAGCCTCCAAGTGGCCTCTGTGGTCTGGGAGAGGCAAGACAAATGATCTTTGTTTGCTGGGGAAAAGGTTGTCTTCAAGAAATGAGGAAAACCACGAAAGTCTGATGTTAGAGTGTATGTGTGTCCACACCCCGTGCAAAAGCAGGAGGGACAGCTTTCTGGAGGCAGTGGCTAGGGTGCGAAGGGTGCAGGTGAGATTGCCCCCTCCACCTCCCACGGGCCTTGGGGCCTCCAGGGAGCTTTTCCAAGGAATTCTCAGTCTGGGTCTTTTTACCTTCAGCTACCAACTGCCATAGCCCAGGCCAGACCTTTCTGCTATCCTGTCCTGGGAGGGGGCTTGTGGCCCCAAAGCCTGGGCCACCTCTGTCCCCAAACACAACGAAGTGTCAGGTGAAGAATTCTTGATTAGTCATCTTCTTCAATATAGCTTTGGTTAAGAAAGGACTTCTTCACATCCATGGTCTTGTTTTTCCTCTTTTTGACAAGGCTTTACCTTAACCCTTTTGTGAGTGGAGAAGAATTCCATGCCCGCTGTCTGGATAGGGGAAGTAGAGACCTCAGGCAAGGCCGGGGACTGGCTTGGGGACCCCCACTGTTCTCCTTTCTGTTTTCACACCTGTGGCCCCAACTTCCCCTCAACCCACCTGTTGTATATATACCCCCAGGGCTCATCTTCCTTTACCCTTCTGGAGGGAGGAGTGAGGGAGGGCTCAGCTACAGTCTCTGGGGAGAGGCAGGCTAGGGGGTATGAGCTTCAGATGCCTTGGTGAGGCTCCAAACCTTGTGTCACCTGGGCTGAGAAAGGGATGCTTATTCTCAGGGCTGGAAATGGAAGACAAAACCCCACGTTTCAGCCTCTGTTTCAGTGTCTTTTGAGATCAGCCCAACCCACTTACACAGATGTGCAGAGTCTGAGGCCCAGAGAGGGAGGGACTGGGCCAAGGTCATACCAAGTCATGGCCAGAGCCTCTTTGCTGGCTGGGTGCTGCTTCTTCTGTCCTGTCTAGAGGAAACTCATTTCAGGGACAGGATTGCTGTGGGGTGATGGGGAGTGGCAGGCTGGGCCACAATTTAGAGTAATCACTCTGGGGTCCTGAGTTCATTTATTCTCAGAATGGCCCAGAATAACCCCTTCACGCTTCCATGCACCCCAGACTCTGCGGCCAGCCTGAGAAGCTGTCTTTACCCTGGTCTCCCTCCAGATTAGCTTCTAGAAATGCTTGTGGCTGCAGTGGCAGCACCGTTTTTTCCATGATGCAAGCAGTTTGCCCTCTTGGGCGGGGTTATCGGTGGCTGGCAGGGCCTGCACAGCGTGCCCGCCCACTGCCACCTGCTGATTCCAGGCAGGCCCAGCCCCTGTGCTGATGCCCACCACCTCCTTAGCCCATGTTTGGGGAGAGGGTCTGGCAGGTGCCAAGGTGCCCCCTTGATGCTTCCCCTCTGTTTACACATGACATCAGTGTGGGAAGGCTTTGATGTCAGAGCTGATTTTAACTCTACCACTTACTGGCAATGTGGCCTTGGGGCAAGTTACTCAACCTCCCTGAGCCTCCAGTCCCCCATTTGTAAAATGGGGGTGCTACTAGAACCTCATGGTACCATGTGGGGAGAGTTGTTTGAGATGACAACTGTGGACGACTGTACACTGTGCCCCACATATACTAAGTGCTCATTAAATGGTTGTTGGTGTGGTTGATGGGCTGGCAGTGGCCATGGGGAGGTTGTGGGGAAGCAGGGGGTGGGTTTGCCAAGCTGGCTGTTCTTCCTTTCATGGGAAGCTTAGAGCACCCCCAACGCGGATGCTCACACTCAAACTTGTCCTCTGGCGTCAAGGTTGACCCAGGAATTGGCTTGGCTGTCATGGTGAGGCAGGGGGATCAGATGTGGCAGGCCGTCTCCCTTGGAATCTGATAGCATCATATGATCTTTGGAATAAAAACAGGCCTCCTGATGGTGGAACGCTTAGGGAAGGACTTCAACCACAGCTGGAGGGACTTAAGTTAGATTTTTGGAAGGACTTGCTTGATAGTGGGTGCCTCTCACAGAAACCTGGAGGAGTGGCCTTACAAAGCTGGGTGGAGATAGGGGTCGGCCATCTCTTGTGTGACCTGCTGGGCTCATGCGTCACCACCTCCCATGCAGTGGTGAAGTTCATGGACGTCTACCAGCGCAGCTACTGCCGTCCAATCGAGACCCTGGTGGACATCTTCCAGGAGTACCCCGATGAGATTGAGTACATCTTCAAGCCGTCCTGTGTGCCCCTGATGCGGTGTGGGGGCTGCTGCAACGATGAGGGCCTGGAGTGCGTGCCCACCGAGGAGTTCAACATCACCATGCAGGTGGGCATCTGCAGGGCTGGGGCACGGGGTGGGCATGTTAGACTTGGAAGACATGTGGCCCTTTCCTGGGCAGCTCTTGTGAGGAGGAGCCAGATCTGCCTGCCCAGCTCCTGACTCTGAGTCAGTCAGGGTGGGTGTGGGAGGTCTTGCCCTCTTTGGAGGAAAAGATGCTTGCATTTCCCAGTCCAGGTTCCCAGCAAGCCCTGACTACCTCCTCCTCCTCCCTGATCTGTGGCCTCTGGGCTCAGGAGGGGGCTGATGCCTGTGACAGGAGCCCCTCTGATCCTCTCTTGGAGGAAGAGGGCGCTCCCTCCTTGGGGCTCTGTCTGGGAAGCTGGATGCGCCTTGCCTGTGGAGAGTTTACAAAGCCAGTCGTTTGATGCTGCCTGGTGACAGGGCACATCTCAGCCTGGGGGACGGGGCAGGAGGGAGCTCTGAGACCCCAGAGACGAGTGGCTCTTGGGTAGCTACTAGGGGTCAGGGTGAGGCCTAGAAGGGATGAAAGGAGGGAAGGGATGGGGAGTGGCAAGAACCCAGGACCTGAATTCCCAGCCTGGCCAACCCTTGCAGCCATGTCTGCCCTCAAGAGGAGCAGGGGCTCCTTGAGGTCAGCAGGGTTGGGGGAGTTGGGGTGGGCCTGAGGCTCTTTCTGGTAGAGCCCCTGGTCCCCCTTACCTCCACCACCCATCCCGGCTCTGTCGAACCCCTGGGTGCTGAGTGGCAGGAGCCACGGGGGTGTCCCATTTGGGTATGGCTGGCTGGGTCACTAACCTCTGTGATCTGCTTCCTTTCCCTCCAGATTATGCGGATCAAACCTCACCAAAGCCAGCACATAGGAGAGATGAGCTTCCTACAGCACAACAAATGTGAATGCAGGTGAGGATGGAGTCCCAGATTCATTTGCCCATCGAATGGCTGCAGGGTGCCTGCTCTGTGCCAGGGTTAAGCACGTTCCACTTGTTAGCCCATTTCCCCCTTCCAGCTGTGTAACCTTGGGCATTTTAATTTCATTTTAATGTGCCTTGGTTTCCACATCTGTAAAATGGGCACAATAATAGTATGTACCTCATAGCATTGTTATAACGATTGAGTTATTATATGTAAATAGACTAAAACTGTGTTGGTATAGCATAAATACTATGTTAAGTTTTTATTATTATTATCATTATCATCACCATCTGAACCCCTCTGTTTTGTTGTTTTCTCTTTCTCTACCCACTACAGACCAAAGAAAGATAAAGGAAAGCAAGAAAAGTAAGTGGCCATGACTTCAGCTCTTCTCCCTCTTCTTGGCCAGTTGTCTTGATCTGGGGCTCTTCGCTTCCTCTGTCAGGGGGTCTGATGGCTTCACTGGGTCACGGAGTTGGTCTCATGGAAACTTGTGGTGGCAGCAGTGGGATGGAGCAAACCCCAAGAATTATGACTCTAGAATTAGTGACAGCACCCACTCTGGAGCCTGGAGCTTCCTTTGGAAGAGACGATGTGTTCCAGGTCTCCAGGTCATTCCTGGCCAGGACTTGCCGTTTCAGTGTGTCGGGGGGCAGTGTGGACACTGGCTTGTTCTAGCCTCTCATCACTCTCAGCAGGGAGAGAAAGTGGGTGGCAGAGAGGCCGGCTTTGGTGTGTCAGAGGAAACGGCCTCTGAAGGCGGCTGCTGTGGTGGTACAGTTGGATTTGGGACTGGCTGGCGTGTTTTCGTGGTGCATGCCCTCCTGTAGGAGCGAGGCAGGCCAAAGACACTCAGCCCTCTTGGCCAGGGAGAAAGAGTTGAATGTTTGTCATTTTCTGAGGCTTCCAGTTGCTCAGTGTGGAGGGTCGGGTCAGGATGGAGTGGTGGGCGGGGGGGCAAGATCTGGGGGCAGTGAGCCTTCAAGACAGAGTGAGCAGCTGGCATGGGGGACGAGCCTGCAGGGAAAGAGACTGAGAGAGAGCACCTATACCCTTCCCTCCTCCCCTCCCCCACCATCCTGTCTGCCCCCAACACTCTGGGGACATTGAAGCCCCCTAGGCCTCAACCCCTTGCCTCTTCCCTAAGTCCCCAACTTCCAGGATTGCTGTGGCTACCGGAGCAGTAATTTGGGAGAGTAGGCTCAGAGAGAGAGAGAGAGAGAGTGTGTGTGCACGTGTATGTGTGTATGTGCACATGTGTGTGCATAAAGACCTTCCTCCTTTCAGTGCTTTCTCCTGAGAGGGAACAGACTTGCCCTCTCCTCGGTCCTTCCTGCCTTGTTTCTTCCCCTGTGGCAGACACTCTGAGGGGCATTCTCTCAGGCCTGGCAGGTGTGGAGAGCGCTGGTTCCCTTGAGGTGTACAGGCTTCAGCCTGCCCCGCTAGCCTGGTTCCCAAGCACCTGCTTTGCCCACAGGGAGAGTGGGGGGCTCGCCTGGGCTCGGAAGAGAGTATGGTGAGACGGTGCAGCAGGCTTTGACAGGCTGGGGAGAGAGCTCCCTGCCAAGGGAGCCCAGGCCACTCCTCCCCATGCCTCCCTAACTCCGACCCCACCCTGCTGCTTGCCTGGGGCTCTGAGGACCCAGGTGATGGCTGGGCGGGCTGGTGCCTCTCATGTGCCGCCCTTGGTTTGGTGCCAGCTCCCAGTGTAGCTGCTCCCCCACCCTGGGATTCACAGAGGCAGGGCCCCTGGAGGGACCCTCTTGCTATTGCACTTGGAAATGAAGGCAGAAGGTCCCTGAAGCACAGCCTGTCCCCCCTCCCCCCATCAAGTCAGGTCTCTGACCTTCTCCCCAAACTGGCCTACCTGTCATAGCCCCCTGACCTTCAGGGTCAGACTTGTACAGTTGCTGGGCAAAGAGCCTGCCCTCTGGGCTTTGCCCCCTGCCTGGGACCAAGAGCCTCTGTGAGCATGGAGGCCCCTGGGTCCTGTGCCCTCCATCCAGCCTCTGCTCCCCATCCAGAGCCTCGCCGGGGGCTGGGTTTGCCAGCGTAGGGTGGCCAAAGTGAGACGAGGGAGCCATTGAGTGTGTGCTGCCCCAGCCCACGTGTGTGTGCGCGTGTGCAAGCTCTCTCCTGGAGCCCGCCTGCCTCCCATCGCCTCGTTCCAGGGACCGTGGCCTGTACCCTGCCCCCTCACTGCTTCTTTTCCTTTCCCCTTCCCCCTCGCTCTCTCTCTGTCTCTGTGTTTTTATTTTCCAGAAAATCAGTTCCAGGAAAGGGAAAGGGGCAAAAAAGAAAGCGCAAGAAATCCCGGTATAAACTCTGGAGCGTGTACGTGGTGCCGCTGCTTTCTCAGTTCCCGGAGCTTCCCTGGCCCCCAATCCATCTCCCGCCTGCAGGACCCCGTAACCCCGCCTCCCTCCCTCCCCGTCGCTCAGCCTCCCCTCCAGCAGCGGCCCTAGTGTCTCTCTCTCACTCTCACTGCACTAATTGGCACCAGTGGGTAGACTTGGTGGTGGCGTTGCTGCTCCAGGGTTGGGGGTGGCTGGGGGCCAAGTGGACCTGGAGGATTCAGGGAGGGGACTCTGGCTTGGCTGGGCACCGCCTTTCTCTCACCCACTGGGCACTGGTGGCAGGCCCATGTTGGCACGGGTGCTGGGAACTGGTGTCCACTCACCCAACTGGTTTCCACTGCTCTAGGCTTCTGCACTTGTCTGGAAGCTGAGGGTGGTGGGAGGGCAGACGTGGTGTGAGGAAGGGGTGTGAATGATGTGAGGCAGCTTGTTGTTGGAGGAGGTTGGGTGGGGTGAAGCACCATATGGCAGCCCCTCTTCGTGGACTTGGGGCCTCTGGAGGGGAGCCCCTAGTCCAGCCCAACCCATGGCACCGACTGGAAGTCTCTCTGTGGGGAGCCTTCTTCCTCTGGGTTGGAGGCTGTGGTGGGTCCTGCCGTGGGCCCTTTGGCCACCCCTGGCTTCGCCTGTGGACACTGCCTCTGGGCTTAGCTGCCGTCACACCCTACTTCCGCCTACCTTTGGTGGAAGGGCCTGGGCATGAGCCCTCACAGGGGGAGAAGGTGGTCCCCGATTGCCGTTCCCAGCAGGTGAAGAGTCAAGGTGTGCTCTTTTGGGGGCGGTAGCCGTTGGAGCCCTGTGGCCTGAGACTTGCACTTGTCTCTCTTATGGCAGCCCTCTCCTTGCACTCTCTGCCCATCTGTGCCTGCCTCTTCCTACGGGCAGGCTTCCTAGCCAGTGCTGCCTCTTTCCGCCGCCGCTCTATCTTCTGCTATAGTGCTCGGACTTTTCCAGGGTGTGGAAGGGTGTGGGGCCGATGAGCTGGGTGGGGGTGCCGCTGCGGACGTGTTAGGGGGTTGCATGGGTGTTTTTCTCTCTCTCTGCTGACGCTCTAGCTTAGATGTCTTTCCTTTTGCCTTTTTGCAGTCCCTGTGGGCCTTGCTCAGAGCGGAGAAAGCATTTGTTTGTACAAGATCCACAGACGTGTAAATGTTCCTGCAAAAACACAGACTCGCGTTGCAAGGCGAGGCAGCTTGAGTTAAACGAACGTACTTGCAGGTTGGTTCCCAGAGGGCGAGGAGTCAGAGAGCGGCTTCACACAGAGATGGGGAGAGAGAGAGAGAGAGAGAGAGAGCACCTGAGAGGGGCCAGCTGCTTGCTTGGCTTCTAGCTGCCTGCCTGGGGACTGCTGCCTTCTCTGCTCGCGAGGCCCCTGCAGTGGGCGGCGGGGGCTGGCCTGGCCTCACAGGGCCAGTTCCGAGGTCACCCTGGTCCCCTGAGTGGGTAGGCTGGTGTGGCTTAATGTGGTGTTGTGGACGCAAGCTGAGTGTTGTGTCCTGTGGTCCTGCTCGTAGTGGCTGTTGGTCCTGATGTTGTTATTTTTACCTTCGCTACTAATACTGGGGGCCCAGTCCAGTGTGGGGGACACTGCCGTCTACAAAGCGTACTCTCTTGGGGGCCTCGCACCGTCCTCTGAAGTCTGCACAGCTGGACTTCTCATCCCCTCACAGTCTCTCCATGAGGACAGAGGTTGAGTCCCTCCTCAGTCTGGGGTCCCAGAGGGCTGGGCTCTGGCTGTTGGTTTAGGGTGAGTATGAGATTTAACATCTGGGACGCTGGATACCTTTAATACTCCAGTAGTCTCTGCGACAATCCCAAATAGCTTACATATGTCCAAACGCCCTCAGGATGGGTGGAAGGAGGGGGCCATGCCCACTCTCCTAACATTAGATGGTGAACTCCTCATGCCCCGGCCTGGTTTTAATTCACCTGTGTGACCCCCCTGCCCCCACGCATCTTGTCCACAATGGGGGACCGAGGAAGTGTCAAGTCTGTGAGTGCCTACCTGACTGAGTTCAGGAGCACAGGGCCGGGACAGGTGGCTGGCAATCTTTTGATGCCTCGCCTGGTGTTTATACTAGTCTGGCCTGTGCTTAAAGGCAGGGAGCCCTCCGGGCCAGCGGCAGCTTCACCCAGGGAGGAGGGGCTTTTATGGGGCTTCCCCAGGCAGGCTGGGGTGCTCCCAGCCAGTCCAGATGCTCCATTAACAAAGTCCTTGGAGTGTGGCTGCCTCCCCCTCTACCCCCTGTTCCTGTGGCTTGTGGGTGTTCAGGGCATGCTGTGGACCAGGCCCTGGGATGTTGTTGTGGGGTTCTGTCTGTCTTGGTGCTATGTGAAGACACGTCGTGTGTACTAGTGCTGGGGATGGGGGCTCTGCCTAACTCGAGGGCTGGATGAGTGGGCTCCACATCCCCCAGGGGCCTTGGGGAAGATAAGGGACTTGCCATTTTAGAGTTTCTATGGTGATTCAGAGAGACTGTTTAGGATGGGGGATGTCTGAAGTGACCTAGGAGCTAACTGAAGTTATCCCAACCTCCAGAGACCTCCCCCAACACCTAACCCGGCTGTATGGGAGAATTTCAGTACCCCAAATTGGAGGCTTAGGATCCCCATTTCCAGGCTCTCAGAAGGGCAGGGCCTGCTCTGACCCCTCCTCACAGTGGGCAGGGTAAAGACCATCAGCCCCAGAGGAGGGGCATGATGAGAAAGTTCCTGGAGTCCCCTCTGCTTTGACGGGAGTAGCACAGCCACCAACCTTCTCCCCCACCCTGAGTTAAATAGCATGTTGGAAAGATGAGGCAGCCTAGTACCTGGGGCCTGCCGCTGCGAGCGAGCTCAAGAAAGATGAGGCCTGCAGCCAGGCCGGGAGGGAGGACATAGAGAAGGGAGATGTGTCCTTCACCTTCCTGAGGCCCCAGGCCCCACTGGCTCCGCCTCCCTTGGGAGCCTCACTTCCCTGGGAGCCCCCCCACCTGGCTCTGCATGGGCCCTTTGTGCTGCTCAGGGTGCTCTCCCCATTCCCTTTCCCAAAGCAGCCCCACAGGGAGCGAGCTGAAACCCCTCCCCTGCAGGGCCCCTTTCCGGATTAACGTGGTCCAACTCTGGTCACCCGTCAGCTCTCTATGTCGAGTAGGGCCTGTCCTTTGAACTGTGCGTGTTCATTTGTTACTTGTGATGAGTTGTCCCCACGTCCTTGTCTTGTCTCAGCTGGATTGTCAGCTCTAGAGGGCATACTGGGAGCCTGGGCATAGCTACGGCTCGGACTGGGGCCCCCCAGGCTGGGCCTGGCTCTCTCCCTCGCACGGGGGCTCTGAAGCAGGGCCCCGCTTTTGTTCTCTTCTCTGCTACAGGGACTCGGGCTCCCAGAAGGCGAGGCTGCCTGCCTCACCACCAGCCCTCCTCACTTGCCACTAACCCCAGCCTCTATTTCCCGTTCCCTGCAGATGTGACAAGCCGAGGCGGTGAGCCGGGCTGGAAGAAGGAGCCTCCCTCAGGGTTTCGGGAACCAGACCTCTCAAGAAAAGACTGATACAGAACGACCGATAACGGAAACCATGCCGCTGCCGCCACCACACCACCATGGACAGAACAATCCTTAATCCAGAAACCTGAAATGAAGGAAGAGGAGACTCTGCGCAGAGCACTTTGGGTCCGGAGGATGAGACTCCGGCAGAAGCATTCCCGGGCGGGTGACCAAGCATGGTCCCTCTTGGAATTGGATCGCCATTTTATTTTTCTTGCTGCTAAATCACCGAGCCCGGAAGATTGGAGAGTTTTATTTCTGGGATTTCTGTAGACACACCCACCCACATACATACATTTATATATATATATATATATATATATATATATATATTATATATATAAGAATAAATATATATATTTTATATATATATAAAATATATATATTCTTTTTTTAAATTAACATTGCTAATGTTATTGGTGTCTTCACTGGATGTATTTGACTGCTGTGGACTTGAGTTGGGAGGAGAATGTCCCCACCCAGATCCCGACAGGGAAGAGGACGGGAGGAGAGACTCTGGCGTGATCTTTTTGTCCCTCTTAGGGAGGCCAGGGTCCCCTCCCCTGCCTAGGAAGGTGCAAGGCCAGGGCACGGGGGCAAATTTGGCCTGCTTTTGGGAACACTGACAAACCCAGCCCTGGTCCCGAGCTTCTACCCCAAGTCAAATGGACAGAAAGACAGACGACGGGACAAGGATGCTGGCTCTGACCAGGAGTTTGGGGAGCCTCAGGACACTGCTGTGCTTTGGGGATCCCCTTTGCGTGCTGCACGGGCATCTTGCCCCCAGGGGCACTGCCTGGAAGATTCAGGAGCCTGGGAAGCCTTCCCCTACTCTCACCTACTTCCGAGATGCCCAGGAGGCCACTGACAGATGTACTGGCAAAGAGAAGAAGAGCAGCCCGGTGACAGCTCATCCTCTGAGGAAAGGGCCTCTGCCTTGGCCTTTTCCTGCTCCCCTCCCTGGGTGCAGCCCAGGAAGGCCTGATGTCCTCAGACCATTGAAACCACTAGTTCTGTCCCCCAGGAGACCTGGCTGTGTGTGTGTGAGTGGTTACCCCTCCTCCGTCCCCCGCCCCGACCCTCCCCGCGGCACAGAGAGACAGGGCAGGCTCCACGGGCCCACCATGGAGGCAGAGAAAAGAGAAAGTGTTTTATATACGGTACTTATTTAATATCCCTTTTTAATTAGAAATTAAAACAGTTAATTTAATTAAAGAGTAGGGTTTTTTTCAGTATTCTTGGTTAATATTTAATTTCAACTATTTATGAGATGTATCTCTTGCTCTCTCTTATTTGTACTGGTCTTTGTGTATAAGATTCATGTTTCCAATCTCTCTCTCCCTGATCGGTGACAGTCACTAGCTTGTCCTGAACAGATATTTAATTTTGCTAACACTCAGCTCTGCCCTACCCTTTCCCCTGGCTCCCCACCACACATTCCTTTGAAATAAGGTTTCAATATACATCTACATACTATATATATATTTGGCAACTTGTGTTTGTATATATATATATATATATATGTTTATGTATATATGTGATTCTGATAAAATAGACATTGCTATTCTGTTTTTTATATGTAAAAACAAAACAAGAAAAAATAGAGAATTCTACATACTAAATCTCTCTCCTTTTTTAATTGTAATATTTGTTATCATTTATTTATTGGTGCTACTGTTTATCCGTAATAATTGTGGGGGAAAAAGATATTAACATCACATCTTTGTCTCTAGTGCAGTTTTTCGAGATATTCCGTAGTACATATTTATTTTTAAACAACAACAAAGAAATACAGATATATCTTAAAAAAAGCATTTTGTATTAAAGAATTTAATTCTGATCTCAAAGCTCCTCCTGGTTTCTCCTTCTCCATTGAATCCTTGTTCCAGACTTCCTCCTGCCCACTTTCCCTCCTCCCTCGGGGAACATGGCATTTGTGTTAGGTCTGGGGAAGAGGTCCCACGTGTGTAAGTTACAGGGTGACCCCACCTCATTGTGCTGGGGGCCACAGTCAGTCCTTCCATTCTGACTGGGCTGGTCCTAGGGGGACTGGTCTATCTTTTGCCACTATCTAGCGGGGTGCTCTGGAAATGGGAGAGGGAGAGACAGCTCTTTAGGGGCCTGTAGTGAGTAGTGATCTAGGCTCTAGCCCTTGGTCAAGGAAGGAACTGGCCATGTGTATGAGCTTGCTGCCCAGGGGACAGGGGAGGGCTGGGTTTGGCCATGGGGCCTTGTTGGCTGCAACAGGCTGGGAATGGGAAGGGGGTGCTCATGGGCGCCTGTGACCCCAGGGAGTAATTTAGTCTTACATGGTGGACTTTCTTGAGCCTCATAGACCCACAGCTCTGGTTACCCTTAAGGGGACTCCCTGCCCCACCTTGCTGCATAGGCGCTTCTCTCCTGCGGTCCTGGGGAAGGTAGAAGCTGGGGTCTTTGGCATTTATGAGCAATGCTTCCAAATCCACTTCCTCTAGCCTCTCTTATTTCTTGAATCAGCCATCACGCTAGGGCAAGGGATGCTGTTATGACTAAGACACAATTCCACCCCTCAAGGATCTGATGAGGGAGGATGGATGAAGAGACACAGAACTATAACTCCACAAATAGAAAAATACATAAAATATGATGGGGGCGTCTGATCCATCTTGGGGGCAGGGGATGTACTGGGGGTGGCAGAGTCTGGGGTCTTCTCATGACATTACCTCTGGGCTGCCCCCTTAAAGAATGGACAGGAGGGCCGGCCCTGTGGCTTGGTGGTTAAGTGCGCGCGCTGCGATGCTGGTGGCCCGGGTTCGGATCCCGGGTGCGCATCGAGGCACCGCTTCTCCGTTCATCCTGAGGCCGAGTCCCACATACAGCAACTAGAAGGATGTGCAGCTACGACATACAACTATCCACTGGGGCTTTGGGGAAAAAATAAAATAAATAAAATCTAAAAAAAAAAAAAAGAATGGACAGGAGAACTCCGATAGAACAGGGAGGGGAAGGTGGAAGTGCTGAAGCAGACATGCCAGGCAGAAGGGGAGTGTGAGCCAAGGCACGGAGGGCGCACTCTCCCCCGGGGGCTGGAGAGAGAGGTTAGCTCCATGGGGAGCCTGCAGCCCCACTGCTCATGCCAAGAACCTACAATCTGTCGACCTGTGGGGGATGAGCAGCAGCTGAGGGGTTTTAGACAGGGAGCGTCCCAGCGGTGTGGCAGGCAGGCCAAGAGGAGACGCCCAGGGGGTGGTGGGGACTTCCATGACTGATTGGGGAGGGTGCCCTCAGCCTCCCCCTGAGGAAGAGAGGAGGCAAGGTCCCCGCCATCATGGAGCTTTTGGTCCAGTGAGTGCTGTTTTCCAAGCGCTTTTCACCTGCCGCCTCTTACGTTGATTAACACTGAACCCACGCACGGCCCTGTGAGGGGTTCCCGGGTCACGCAGGGATATTTGCCTGAGCCCCTCAACTGGCCTTCTGGACTCTCCTCTCGCCTCCCTTTAGTTGATTCTCACACGACAGCCAGAGTGAGCCTGTTAAAATGTGAGCTGAATCATGTCGCCTTTTGGCTCAAAACCCTGCAGAGACTGTTTTACTCAGAGGAAAAGCCAAAGTCCATACAACGGCCTTAAAAGACCCTGCACCATCCAGGCTGCCTCTACCTCCCTGACAATGACTTCTGACTGCCTTGGTCACTCGGTCCTAGCCACACTGGCTTCTCTGTCCCTGAAACACTGGGCACGCTCCCTCCTCAGGGCCTTTGTGCTGGCTGTCCCCTCCTCCTGGAACACTCTTCCCCCTAGAAGAGTCATGTATGGCTCTCTTACCAAGTCTTGCTACCTTCTTAAGCGAGGCCACCTTGACCACTGCGTTTATAATCGACCACCCATCCTCACTCTGCACTCAGGACCCTCCTTCTCACTATCCTTTCTTTTTTCCCATGGCACATGCTACCTTCTAGCATACTCTAGAACAGCGCTGTCCAATAGAACGACAACGTGAACCGCACGTGTAACTTAAAATTTTCCTAGGAGCCAGATTCAAAAAGGTAAAAAGAAATAGGTGAAATTAATTTTAATAATATATTTTGCTTAACCCCAACATATCTAAAATATCCATTCCATTCAATATAAAAATTATGAAGGAGAGGTTTTACATTTTTTTGATACCGAATCTTCAAACCTGACGTGTATTTTGTTCTTATCACATGTCTCAGTTGGGAATGGCCACATTTCAAGTGCTCCATATACACATGGGGCTAGTGGCTACCATTTTGGACAGTGTGGCTCTAAAATTTACTCCCCCTTTTGTCTGTCTGCCCTTGTGTTAGGGTGCAACCCATGTAAAGGCAGAGATTTTTGGTCTGTTTTGTTCGATGTTGTACTCCAGCTCCTAGAACACTGCTTGGAACATAGTGCATGATCAATCAACATTTGTTAAGTGACTGACATCGTTGCAACTGAGGCCTGGTGACTGAGGGTTTCATCCTGAGACTGCAGAAGTGGGTGATGGCTAGCCCTGGCAGGAGTGGTTGGTGGAGCTTGCTAAGAGGTGGGATCTGAGCAGATCTGGGCGAGGAGTAGGGAACTCAGAGCCGGCTGTAGGGATTGGTGACAGAGGCTGCTTCGTCAGTGCCAGGCACTTCTAGCAACCCTGGAGATGAGGCTCATTATTTCTGCTTGGCAGATGAGACGCAGGAGGCCCAGAGAGGGTAAAGAATTTGCCCGAATGTACCCACAGCCAGTAAATGGCCAAGCCGGAATTTAAACCAGCTTTTCTGACTCCAATTCCAGTGCTCTTGCCACCACACCACGGTCGCCCCAGGCTAGGGCAGAACATCAACAAATAAAAATGAATCGTCTAGACTGAATACAAACAGGCAGGAGAAAAGTGGGACAGGGGGAGGATGTGGTGGTGGCCAAACCCAGGGCTGAGATCCAAACTTCCCAAGTGTGGTAAGGCAAGGCAAGAGATGTCTCCAGAGGCTGGGGCTGGTCAGTGGAAGATCCGAAACCTAAGCACGAAAGAGATTGCAACATGCAACCTTGGAAGAGAGAAACTGTCTTTAAATAGACTATGGAGGAAAGACAGATAGAAGGAACATGCTGCATCCCCCAACTGCATAAGATCTGCTCATGCACCCCTGCAGCCTTCCCAAAGGACCTCTCGAGGCCCGGGAAAGACCCAATCAAGACCCAATGCCAAGCTGTCCCAGCTCATCTCCCCTCTGTGGGACTCACACTCTCCCCTCTGGCCTGGCTACTGTTTCCCCTGGAGATACGCAGTGCTCCTTCTCAACTCTGCACAGCCGGAGTCCCTTTCCCCTTTCCCTAAAGAGCAACCTACCCTGGCCACAGCCCCAAAGCCCTTTGAAGTAGTTGCTTCTCCAAGAAACCTGCCAGGCTACTCGCTCCTGCAAGAAGGCTGCATACATCCTTACAGAACTCGGTGATTCCAGATCAGTTTCATGTGTTGGGATCATTGTGGTGGCCTGTGTGCAAATGTAGGTTCTTCCCACCCCTGTGACTGCGTGCTGCTCCTCCCATGAAGAAGCAGAGTCTACTTTTCCTCCTCTGAATCTGGGCTGGCCTTAGGACTTACTTTGACTAAGACGATGTGGCAGAAGAGATGTTCTGGGACCTTCAGGCGTAGGCCTTGCAGTTTCTGTTTTTGACTTCCTGGAAGGCAGCCGCCATGCTCTAAGGAAGTCCAACCACCCTGCTGGAGAGAGAGGCCATGTAGAGAGAAAGAGAGCAGCTCTGGCTGCCCCTAGCTGTTCCAACCATCTCAAGCTGAGGCACCAGACAGGTGAGTGAGATCATTTTGGATTCTCCAGCAACAGGTGAGCCACTCTAGCTAACAACACATAAAGGAGAGAGACGCCATCTCCTGCCCAAATGCACAGAGTTGTGAACAAATATATGGGCTGTTGTTGCTTCAAGCTATGAAGTTTTGGGATGGTTGTTATCCAGCCACCATAACTGAACCATCCAACTAAATCGTCACTCCCTTGGGGCTAGTACCTTTGTCCCTTCCCATCTGTAAGGTTTTACTGGTGTGCCAGTTGGTCTCACGGAGTGGAGGGAGGTTCAAGGAAGGAAGGACATAATTATAAAAGAATCAGAGACTCCCCTGGTGGGCAGTCTGGTGGGAAGCCTCAGGGCAAGGGCTGCCTGGGCAGGACAAAGTATTGTCCAAATTTCTAGAGTGAAGAGAATGACTCAGTTCTATGGAAGTCCCACCAAGAGAAAGTGGGCCTCACTTACAGAATGAGGGAGAGAGGTTAGAGGATGAAAAGAACTGCCAGAGAGAGAAGCACTAGGAATTTGGAGGAAAAGCCTATGGAATCTTTTCCTTCTCTCCCTTCCTTTCTCCCTCCCATCCTCCAGCATTTATGGAATACCAGCCATCGTGCAATGCCCTGGGATAGAATGGTCTGTCATGTATGAGGAGTGGCTTTAGCATACACCAGTCTAGAGAAGAGAGGGTGGATGAGATGACCCTTGGGAGGCCCCGCCAGATTGGCCTCAGAGTTGTCGGGAGGGAGACAATCCAGCTGCATCCACAGGACATTATCCATCAGGACGTGGGGAATGGGAGAGGGCAGGGAAGGAATCAGTAAATATTTATAATCTGCCTGGAAAGGGAAAATGCAAGGCAAAGATAGGGCCTGGCTGAGCATCCGCAGAGGAGGAGATAGAAGTGACTCAGAAGGGGGAAGAGCTAGAACCTGAGGAGAGTGATTCAGAGGGAAAGGACCCATCAGGCATAGGAGCCTTTGGGAGGAAGGCTGGGCATGGGTCTCCTCAGGACGAGGGCCTAGAACTGAAACAGATTTTAAAGGGTTCCATTTGCCTTTGAGGGGGCTAGCCTGTTTTTTTTTTTTAAAGGCTGTTCTTAGTTTTTTTTTTTTTTAATTTTATTTATTTATTTTTTTCCCCCAAAGCCCCAGTAGATAGTTGTATGTCATAGCTGCACATCCTTCTAGTTGCTGTATGTGGGATGTGGCCTCAGCATGGCCGGAGAAGCGGTGCGTTGGTGCGCGCCCGGGATCCGAATCCGGGCCACCAGCAGCAGAGCGTGCGCACTTAACCGCTAGGCAATGGGGCCAGCCCAAGGGGGCTAGCCTGTTAATGAGGGAAGTACAAGTACCGCCCTCAGGGAGCCACAGTCTGAGGTGGGGACATGGCCCTTGGCCTCAGGATGCTCCCTGTCCTCACAGAGTCTCTAGTCTGAAGAAGAGAGAACTCCTGCCATCAGACATTTCTTTATCGATTAAGATGGAAACCACTCTCGGGAAGGCACCCCCTTGCCTTCAATTGGCTGGAGTAGACATTTGGAATCACCGGGTGTTGGTGCCTGGTGAGGCCTTTCAGGGCCTGCAAACCCACCCTTCCCTCTTCTCCCAGCACACATGTACAGTCCTCACAGGGCTTCTCTCTCCGTGTGTCAAGAGCTGAGCATGGCTCACCAGTCTGGGCTCTGATGTTTCCCCACACCCCCTGACAGTCCCTGGATCTGGCTCCAAGTGGGACAGATGCCAACATGTGCCTGCTCCCGGTGCCCTCCCTGCCGGGGAGTCTGAGAACCCCATTTGTCACCTCCTCAGGCTCCCTGCAGGGAGACTGTGTCCCCACTTCCCACACTGTTTGCAGCTGATCCAGCCATCCTGGGGCTGGAAGTCTCCCAGGAGGTGGGGTGATGGCCTGTGAGGCCCGGCCTGGAGGAACCTCTCCTCAAACGCCCTGCCTGGTGCCTCCGCAGAGCCAATCTGGGCCGCCCTAAGCCACACCAAGACTTCTGACAGATCTCAGTTAGAATCCTGGGTCTGTTACTGGCCAGCTACTTCTTTGGGCCCCAACTTTCTCATCTCTCAAATGGGGACAATCAGACCTGCATTGTGAGCTTGAGGGGATGTGAAAATACCTAGTACAGTGCCTGGTATGTAGGGTGTGCTCAGAAACAGTCATTATAATTATGTTGTTATTGCTAGTCCCCACGTCAATGCCTGTTTCTTCTGTGAGTTTCTACTTTAGTATAACGTGGCTGGATTTTTTCCTCCTCACTTTTTAATTTTTAAACTGAAATACCATGACTGGGTTTTACATCCATCTTGCAAGTACTTACTCTCCCGCTGAGGAGTGAGGCAAGCCAGGGCAGGTTCAGCCCTGGAGCCCGGGAGCGGGGAAGGCAGGTTGCACTGAAGGGGAAGCAGGATGTGGAGAGAGCCCCTCCTGGTCAAGGATGACGCCCTATGGTTCGGAACCCAGAGCCAGGCACAAGGCTGGCTTGCGATGAGTATTTGTGGAAGTAATGAACAAACGCACAGGAACAGAACACAAGGCCAGTCTTCTCTCCCTGCCCTGCAAAACACACCGGGAGTCTCCAGTCTGAAAGAGGCCTGCGTCCACCCTTAGACTCACAGCTGGGCTCTGGGCAGCAAACCTTGAGGCTTGGGGTAGGGCCGCCTGGGCCAGCTGCTCTCAGACTGTTCCCAGCTTACATCTGAGAGGCCTACAGTGGAGGCCCTCGGGGGTGTCCATCTCAGACGTCCCTCCAAGACTAAAGTCCTGGTATTCTGGGATCTCTGCGGGGGAAGGTTTGTGGCACAGGTGTGAGGAGGGACCTCTGGGACTGGGGCAGGGGATAAGGCGGCTTTCCCTGGGACATGGAGAGCTGGGAGCTGCCATCTCCCAGGGACACAGCAGGAGGGAGTCTCCTGGGGAAACAGTCAGGGAGAGTGATTGCATATCTGTGTGCTTTTGGCTTCCAGAGGAATCTCCACCCCAACCCCAGGTCTCCCTGCTTTACTCTCCAGGCCTTCCCTCCCAGCTGCTCCACCCTCGCTCCTCTCCATCTAGCGTGAGAAGGAGAAAAGATGGCTGGGCCTGGATTTAGGGCCTACTGAGCCCCAAAGGCTGGGCACTGTGGGGAAGGCCTGCCCCCGGCAGACACCCTTGAGGCATCCTCCCCACCCGGAAGCAAGATGCCGGGTCACAGGTCTTCTTCCACACGAGCACATCCACATGGGCTCGCACACACACAAGTGTGACAGGGGTCACCACTCCCAGTCACGGGGCGGCCGCCTGGTTGGGTAAGGATTCCCTGGGGCAGGGGGGCGGTGGCTGTGAGGCCCAACTGAGGGATCTGGCTTCTCAGGAGGAGCCCCCATGGGGGTGGGGGGGTGGGCAGCTGACCTGGCTGGAGTCCCATGACCCCAAGCTGCCCTCTGGGAGCTGCTGACTGTGCAGCAATAAACACCTCGTGGCTATTAATAGCCCTCTATCTGGCAGTCACAGAACTGATAACACTGGGTCACTCTGGTCTGAGTGCCTGGGTTCAAATCCCGCCTGCTAATTCTGGGTCCCTGTTGTCCAAAACCCAAACCCAGAGCACAGCTCCAACTTGGACAGCTTCTAAACCATGTCTTAGGATAAAATTACTTTTTTGAGCCTCAATTGTCATCTATAAAACAGGCTCTATGATACCTGAGGCTCAGAGAAATGTGGACAGGCCTAGGGTGGTGACTGGCATGTAGTAAGTCCCCAAAAAGAGTCAGCGATTGTTGTTGTTGTGACTGGGCACAAGGTAGTGAGAAGAGAGGATTTGGAATCAGACAGAGCTGGGCTCTACTTTAGACCTTAGTAAAGTTTTCTGGCTCTGTGACCCGGGCAAGTTGCTTGACCTCTCTGGGCCTCTTTGTCTTGATCTGTAATATGGGCTCGATAACACCTACCACCCAGGTATTATTGTGGCTTTAATTAGATAATGAATATAAAGTGATTGTCACTTTAGAGGGGCTCTACTGGAATGACTGAATGAATGAATGAATGAACAAGAGAACATTGACCACATCCCTCTGTCAGGGTCCCCAAGGGCAGGTCAGATTCTCCCTCATCAGCCCGGGTGCTGCTCCCTGAGGATGGGGTGCAACCTGGGCTTGCTCCCTTGAGGCTGATCTACAGAACCCAAAACAGACTCAGCATTTTAGATGCTTTATTCCCTTGGTTGGTGTGGAAACAGCCAGTGTAGAAACCCACAAGGGAACATGGAAATGACTTTTCCTTTCCTCTTAGTGATGAGGGGCGGGCAGGACCTGGGACCCAGCACTTAGCCCCCTTCCTGGGCCTGGGGAAGGGGACATTTTTGACCACAAAGGCCGTGAGAGCTCAGGGAATGCCTTCCTGGTGAGGCCAGTGGGCTCACCCCTTTCCTTCTGGCTGCGGCCACCCCAGCCACACCCTTGGCACTGCCTGACTCCAGCAGCTATGCTAAAAGCCAAAACTGCGCGTGTGTGTGTTGTGGGGTGCAGAGAGGCAGGAGGGCAGAAGAGCCATGAGGGTGGAGGAAGAGCTGGGCTCAATGCTGGTAAAACCCTCCCTTGGGCCCCATGACTTCAGAGAAACTGCCCCCAGATGCCGGTGGTGTGCCAGGCCCGGTCGTTGGCGTTTGCCTCACAGGAAGTTTCCCTGAAGACTGTCTTATCTCCACTGGCCTGGTGTGGCTGCCGAGAAGGGGCAAAGGAAGCCACCTGCTCCCTTGGCCACCACCGTATGCCCGCTCCAAAGGCTAGTCCTCGCCTTCCTCGTCCCAGCCATACTTCCTGGGGTGGGGGAGGCGGCTGCTCAAGCTGGGGGTGTCTGTGGGTCTGAGACTGCCTCCTGGAGGCTGAGGGGGTCCCAGGGACTCTCATTTCTCCCCAACCCCCCAGATCAGTACCGGGGTACCTGAACACCTGAGTTCCTCCTGCTGCCTGTTAGTCCTACGTTGGCCTCAGGGCCCCTGGTCAGCCTGACTCTTTTGGGTCTGAGGAGGGAATGTCCTGGAGGTATGGTTGCCAGATACAGCAAACAAAAATACAGGATGCCCAGTTAAATTTTCATTTTTTATCTGAAACTCAAATTTAACTGCACAGCCTATACTTAGCCTGGCAACCCAACCTGGGAGGAATGGCTGGACCTTTCTCTCAGGTGATTCCTTCAAGGTTTTGGTGCTTCCCTCTTCCCTCCCCCAACCTCATGCTTTGCCAGTGAGGTTCCCAGTGTAGACATTGCACGGGCTCCTGTTCTGGAAATGTCTTCAATTTCTGCCTGCAGCAGGGCTATGAAGCAAATTAGGAAGGAGCTCTCTGAGGGCAGAGGCAGGGGCTCCCCTCTCAGACCAGGGGATCCCTGAGGGTAGGGGCTTTGTGTCTCTCCCTTCCTACTGGGAGCTCCCTGTCTCCTCTCCCTCGTCACTGGGAGCATTCTCTGGAGGAACTGGATTCTGACCCCTGAGCCTGACCTTTTCCATGGACTCAATATAGCCTCGAGGGCTGTGACCTAAGGGAGCCCTAGGACAGCCTACTGATCAGCAAACATCCCATCTCATCTTTTCTGAGGGCCCGCCAGTGGCCATCCTCTCCCTCAGCCTTGTTTTTGCAAGCAGCTATCTCAAGAAGTCCCCCAGGCTCTGTAAACTTACACTGGAAAGTCTTCTGTGGAAGCCACCTGAGCTCTGCCTGGAGCTCTGTCACTGACCAGCCTTGTGGCCTTGTCAGGCTCTGGTTCCTCTCTGGGCCTCAGTGACCCCATCTGTACAATGGCAATGTATCTAGCCTGCTGACCTTGGAGCAGTGTTTTCCAGACTGCGCATTGTGATCCGTCAGTGGGTCATGATGTCAGTTTAGTGGTTTGCAATGAACGTTATACTTTTTCTTAAATATGAAAGAGAATAGAGTGGAAAATATTCAGAGAGGCTTGCCCATAGTAAGCGTAAGTGTTGTTTCTTGAAACTGTTATGTGTGTGTGCATATGTGTTCCAGGGTCACAGTGTAGGGTGTATTTTTTCACATGGGTTATGGTAAAACAAAAATGTCAGCAAGACAGTTTCTTAGAATCGGTGACAGAAGGGTGGCAGGGGCAACTGGACGCCCGGAAGTTGGGGTCTGCTACTTGTCCACCTCCTGGACGTCAGGCGCACTGGCAGCTCCATCTCTGGGGCCCTTCTTCACTCTCCTAGGGGTAGCCTTGTCTTCGTGTCCTGCCTCTGTGGGCCTGGGCCCCGCTTCCCAGAAGCCAGCTCCCTCCCAGCTGAGGGCCCTCAGGGACCAGTCTGGTTCCCTGGCCACTCCAACAGAAGGTGTGGGGATCCTCAGCCTGGTGATGCCCAGCCTGCCTGCCTGCCTGTCTCTGCCTCACAGTAACACTGCATTGGGCAACTGAAGCCCTGCCAAGTGGAGAAACGCTGCTCCCTCCCTAGCTTTCCCAAATGCCTTTCACCTAATGCTCATTAACCCCTTCCTGGGGGTGGGGGAGGTGGCCCTCTCCAGAAGTTGTGGGGTCTGAGTGGGTGGACATAGCAGGTAGAGGGTGATGGGGTGGGGACCCTCTGCTGTGTGACCTGACAAATCTTGGGCTTTCTGAAACTCACTGCTCTGTCTTGCCTCTGGGGAGTAAGATCCAGGTGTGACCCACATTCCTGGGAGGATTTGAGGATAAAACAGATAGAAGATGGGAAAGACCTGGTAGATTGCTGTTTAGACTCTTACATCGCTGCCTACCTCTATCTCTGTGAGTGCCGTCATCCTGGGGGCCAACTCACACTTGGTAAAACAGGCAGAAAGGGGAACTGGCCCTGGGGTTGGGGCAGGCTCACTCAGGGAGGGGAAGATTTGGTTTGGAAAAAAAATGGTGGAACCAAAAGCTCTTGACCTGTGGGGCTCCTGACCCTGTGGGGCTCTCAGTCTGAGGGGAGACACAGCCCTGCCCTCAGGGATCCCCAGTCTGAGGGGAGACACAGCCCTGCCCTCAGGGAGCCCCAGTCTGAGGGGAGACACAGCCCTGCCTCGGGGAGCCCCAGTCTGAGGGGGACCCTTGTGGAAGTCCACCTCTGTGGCCCTTGCCCTGGAGGTGGGGGCTGCAGTGGGGCCCTGGAGGCCCTGAACCGCCTGGTTTGAGGAAGAGTCTGCCAGGGAATGACTACCCCTTTCCCTGCAGTGCATACCTGTAGCCTTCGGTGTGGTGTGATCTGGAGGGCACCAGGAAGGGGTCCTTCCCCTCAGCCATGCCCACCATCACCCTCCTAGCTCTCCTTCACTGGCTGACCACAGGTCTGAAATCACTTCATTAACGCCCCTCCTTAGATCTGTGTGTCCTGGATTAGAGAAGGAAATTGAGGCCTAGAAAGGGGAGGCATCTTTCCTGAGGTCACACAGGGAGTAACAGCAGAGCCCAACTCCTGGGCTAGATGGAGACTCTGGGGGATGTGGGGCCACCAGCACATGTGTGAGTGGGAAGGCACCAGGAGGGAGTGTGTGTGTGTGTGTGTGTGTGAGTGTGTGAAGGTGGGAGGGATCTGGTACAAGCAGCTCTGGGTCCTCTGTGAGCAGATGTGTGTTCACATGGGTGTCCTCTGCGAGGGATCTGGCTATTCCTGTGTCTCAGTGCAGGGTGGAGGAGGAGGGACAGGCCTCTACCAGGCACACCAGACAGGTCTTATTCCATCCCCATGCCAAGTCCACCCGACCCAGCCCTCTTGGGACCAAGGGCAGAGGGCAATGAGTCACAGATGACTCAGGTGCTGGAGGCCACAGCTACGCATGGCACGTGACAACCAAGAAGAGCTGGGCCTGTTCCTGGACAGACTGGTGACCCAGGAGGCTGACACTGCGAGTCTCCTTTCCTAGAGGGCAGGAGGGCTCCCATTCACAGCCTTGGAGCCTGGGCCTGCGGTGGGGCTGACAAGGCGGCCTGTGGGCTTTCCTCTTCTCCCGCGCCTTCCATCCACTGGCTGGCTGAGCGGTCTCCAGTGCGGTGGGGGCAGAGCTGTGCTGAGCCATCCCCACTCCTCCAGAGGTGCTGGGTTAGGGTCACTCTCAATGGGAAAGAGTTTTTCCTGGCCCTTCGGAGCCGGCATCCAGGAGCATCCTGCCCTGCCTTGGATCTCAGAGCACAGTGTCTGACCATGGACAGCCCTGTCTTCTTTGTCTGAGACAGGGAGGGCCAAAGCCTTGACCTGCTGCTCCACCCCAAGGCCTGGGCCGCAGGACAAGACAGTCGGGGCTGTGGAGAGCATCCTGGGCTTGAATCTACGTGACTTGAAGCTGCACTGTTGCCTCTCAGGGCCTCCGTCCCAACCTCTGCGCCACCAGGGTTGTGCTTGAAAGCTGGGAGGTTCCTTTTAGCTTCTCCACCATCAAGGATTGAAGGCCCCGCTGAGGGCAAGGCTGAGAAGATGTCCCCTCCCTCTCCCCTGTGCTTGAGGCGGGGACTGGGGAGGAGTCGGCTGAGGATAGGAAGTCCTGGCCTGGCAGGGCATGCTCCAGGGTCCCGTCCACCTGAAACAGCCTGCTGATTACAGGGTGAGCAGCCAGGACCAGACACTGTAATCTGCTGCCCTCCCTCCTGCCGAGGGCCTCCTACAGCCTCTCCTGCTTTTTACAACTGTTTTCTAAGAACCCTGGGAAGGGTGAGACCCTCATGTCCACGGGGTGAGGCTAAAGACGAAAAGAGGTGAGGGGAAGGAGGAGATGAGGAGAGAGGGAGGGTCAGTAAGGGGGTGGGAGAAGAGAGAGGTGCAGTGCGATAGTAGAAGGCTTGTCCCTGGTTGACAGATTGAAGAGGAGAAGGGGAAGGGAGGGTGGGCATCCATCGTCTGCCCCTCAGCTGCCAGCTTAGATGCTCCTCCTCAGAACGGCCTCCCTGACCTCATTACCTAAAGTAGCAACCTCCTCCGCCCATCACTTTCTATCAATTACACCCTTTAATGAGGAAAGGGTGGGTCAGAGCATGTCACTTTTTGGCTCAAATCCCTGCAATGGCTCCTCATTTTCTTCAGAGTAAAAGCCAATGTCCTCACAATGGCCTTTAAGATCCCACATGACCCCTTTCCAATCCAGTTGCTGGCCTGACTTCATCTTCAGTTCCTTCCTTCTCTCTGCTTTAACCTCGTTGGCCTCCTTGCTGTTCTTCAAACATGCCAGGCATGCTCCTACCCCAGGGCCTTTTCATAGCCTTTCTTCTTTGCCTGGATATTCTTTCTTCAGATATCTGCAGGACTTACTCCCTCACCTCTTCAAATTTTTGCTCAAACATCACCTTCTCAATGAGGCCCACCCTGAGCTATTTAAAACGGCAACATTCCTCCCCCACTCTTATCTCTCTTATCCCATGCTATCTTTTTTCTGAACGCTGACCACCTCCTAACATTCTCACGTTATGAAATGCATGTATTCATTACGTGTGTTGTGTATTGTCTGTCTCCCCCACTAGAACTGAAGTTCTACAAGGGCAGGTGTCTTTGTCTGTTTGGTTCACTAATATGTCTTAAGTCCCTGGAACAGCACCCTTCGCATAGCAGGTGCTCTGTTTGTTGAGTGAGTGACTAGCCCCTACTACTGTTGGGGAGATCTTTTCTCTCTCTCCGCCTTTGCTACTTACCTACTCCTCACTCATCATCAACCTCCCCTTTTATCATCTGACTTTCCACCCGGAATAGTGGTTCCACGAGAGCTGGGTCTTGTCTGTCTTGTTCACGGGGTGCTCTCAGCACCCGTCTGGCACAGAGGAGGACCTCAGGAAATATTTGTCTGCTGGATGGAAGGGACCTGAGGCAGAGACCAGGGAGAGTAGGAAGGCAGGACAGTGACCAGGAAGAGGCCTGTAAAGGGGGGACTCCTGAGGAAGAGGATGGGAGGGTGTCCACTGGTCACTCCGAGGCCCCTTAAGATTCCTCAATCTGAGCAGGAGATGTGCTCTTCCAGGCATGTTACACACACACACACACACACACACACACACACACACACACAATTGAGGATGATCACATATCAGCGTACAGAGCAGAGAGGGAAGGAAGACAGGAAACTGTACTGCCAGGTTGATGATGGCATCAGATTTAACCACTGGGGGCTTTCTGGAGGAGGTGGCCTAGTGCTAGGCCAACACAGGAGGAAAAATGTCTGACATCTCCAGTCAGATGTAAAGAAGGACCATGTGGAGGGACTGGGATGGGGGAGAAAGAGGAAGGATGTGGCACAGGTCAGCAGAGGCCCAGGAGAAACGCTGGGCTGAGACTAGGCCTGAGACTGGGACTAGTCAAAGCCTCAGGCTTGGGTTTGGGGTCCAGTGGGGCCTCACAGGATACAGGGTTGGAGGAAAAGGCTGGGTTTCCCAACAAGAATCCTTGGAAGAAGGAATCTGCCGGGTCTTCCTCGGGGGTGTGCCCTGGCCGGCACAGGGGCCGTGCAGTGTCGCCCTGTAGTCCGGGAGGCTCCCAGTGGGAGCTCTGGCTGCCGGGTCTCATGCCCATGTATCCCTCAGAATGAGGCAACGAGAGTGTGGTTGTGTGTATGATTCCAGCTGATACTTTTTTCCAATAAAAAGGAACTCTTGACTTATAAAAAGAAAATCATGGCAAAATCCAGTGATCACCGTTTGCATGATGTGCAAATGGGATGAGCGAGTGAGGCAGCAATAAGGAACCACAAACCCTGGGCAGGAGGCCTCTCTGCCAGCCCTGCTGTCCCTGAGCACACAGCCCTCACCTTTGGCCCTAGGGAGAGACCTGGCTGCGTGCCGCACAGTGTTGAAAACCCAGAAGGAAAGCAATTTTGAAATCTACTTGAAATCTATACACTTCTGGACGTTTTGGCCACTTTCAGAGCCTGGCCTCTGCTCCCCTCATCCTCTGCCACAGCCTCCTTTGAATTCTTTAAAAGGTTCTATCTTTTGTTGTCATATGGACATACTGTTAACTAGCACGTTCAAACAGAACAGGTTTTGTGAGCAAAGAACATTGAGCTTTTTTCCTGATGTACAACTTGCAACCGTTGGTCCTCTCGCAACCTGTTAGTTTCCTATACCTGGAAATGGTCCCAACATCCCCACGGTTGCTCAGGCCCCAAGGCTGGCATTTGTATTTGATCAGCACTTTTGCTTTATGCCCTGCATCCAAATCCACCAGCAATCTCAGGGCCTGTTCTACTCCCAATATATTTCCATCCCTTGTTCTCCTCTTCCCACCATCTGGCCTGGGCTCTGTGGCTTGCTTGCTCCCCTCTAACCCCTCCAATTCTTGCCCCTCCCAGCAGCCAGGATGAGATTTGACACTACACGTGGGATCATGCTGCCTCTCTGCTTAAACCCTCCCTGCACACAGCATAAAGTCTGCCCTCCTCACCTGCCTCCAGCCCACCTCTCCTGCCTCCTTGGGGGCCCCTTCACCTCCTGCACACACTGATCTCTCTGTTCCTGAACATATCAGTTTCATTGTCCGCCTTAGGGACTTTGCACTTGCTGTCCCCTCCTTCTGGAACATTCTGGTTCCACATCTTTGCATGACTGCCTCCTCCTCACTTTTCAGGACTCAGCTCAAATGTCACCTCCTCTGAGAGGCCTTCCTTGATTACCTCCCCCTACAATACAAATTATATCAAAGAGCTGTTCAAGTATCACTCTATTTTCCTTATAGTATTTATCTCTAGCTAAATTGACTTCATTTGTTTCCTTGTTTGCAGGAACCTTGTCTGGGTGACTTACCACTGTATGCCCAGGTCTAGTGCTTGGGGTTCAAGCCTTATTTGTTGAATGAATGAACGAATGAATATTCCAACTCCACCTTTGCTAAATTTCTAGAGATTTTGCAATCTCTCTTACACAATCAGGAGCTTGGTAACCTGTTTGCACTCTCATTCCAAGGATTTTAGGCCTGCTTGGCCAATCAAGTTACGGCTCATCAATTCTTGGTGGCCCCACCTCTGCCAGCAGGGCACAGAACACACAGTAGGTCCTCGGTGCACGCTTGTGGGACTGAGTTGATTAATGCAGCCTGGCTCCTGTTCTGATTATCTGGGTGAATTCCAGCAAGTCAGTATACCTTTTGTTGTTTGTATTCCTCATCTGGAAAGATAAAGAGGTTTGTACAGATGGTCTCTAAGATTCTGTCTGACTTTCAAGGCCCAGAACGGAATTAACCAATTCAGGGGGTTTTAGTGGACAGAGAGGGAATGGGTAGGAGTGAGGGAGAGGGTGGTGAGTGGTTTGGAGTGGGGATCAGATAGGACTTTCTTCCCAGGGTCTTCAGGATCAGCTTTGGGTACCCTTTGAGTGAGGGGCACTCCTCAAAGTTCAGGATTTGCCCCTTGTCATTTCCTGCGTCCCTGGGGCTGTGACCATGGTAAGCAGGATCTGAGGACCGGCACAGCCTCTCTCTTTTTCTGCTCTGTCGTAGAGCACGGTCTCCAACCTGGGGCAAATGAACCTCCTGAAATTGCCCGCACAGACTTGGGGGTATGCAGGTGAATGTATTTTGGGGAGAGAAAGTCTTTGCTTTCATCACTTTCTCCAAGGGACCTGTCCCCCCTAAAGCTTAGGAACCCCTATTTAGAAGGCCTGGATGAACCAAGAAGATGATAAGAGGAAAGGGAAGAGGGGAGGGTACCCAATCCCCTAATATTTTCTGGACCTGTTTCCTCATCACTAAAATTAGGAATTTGAATGCTCTCTAGTAACATGTAGCAGTTAGAATAATAATGTCTAATTTTATTTCAGATACATTATCTGATTTACTCTTTCCAAAAGCCCTGTGAAAGTGTTCCCTGTCAGCATCCCTGTTTTCTAGATGACAAAACCAAGGTTTGGTGAGGTTTGGTGACTTGCCCAAGGTCACACAGCCTGCAAGTAGCAGAGTGGGCCCCAAACCTGTACTGTCCAGCGGGGTCACACACAGCGAGGCCTCGAGGGTTCTCCCACCAGCCAGTCTGGGCCAAGGGGAGTGAAGAGAGGGGACAAGAGGAGGAGGTGGCAGGAGGAAGAGGTCATGCCCAGGTAGAAGTCCTCAGCTCCTTCCAGCAAATCCAGAAGGCCTCTTGGAGAAAGCGGCATTGGGGAGCTGGGGAGCTGGGCTGTGGATGGGGGAGGGGAGAAAGTCCCAGGCAGCCGAAAGCATCCTTTCTGGTGGGGTCTCAGGTATTTATGGCCTCTTTGGATGGCTGGAATGCAGGTGTAGGTTCGCTATCGGACTTTGGGCTCTGCTGCAGGCCTCAGGCTGAGGAGACTTTTTGGAATGTGCCCCTTGCCATCCAGGCCACCTTTGGCCTCACCTGCTATTTACCCTCCTCTTCCTCCCCCTCTGTCCTCCTTGGCAGCCTGAGCTAGTGCCAGGAAATTGTTGGTCAAAGGTGAGGTCACCAAGAACCTGGAGAAATAACAGGTCCTCGTTAACCTTGTTTACCTGCCAGGTACCTGCTGGCTCACCCCTCTTGTTACCTGCGTCTCCTGCTCCCTTAGAAGCCCGGATCCACTGGGCAGATTTTGGTGGGGATTTTTTTCAAGACTGACTCTCCCAAGAGGCTCTCCCCTCCTCCAGTTTCTGGTAAATGGTCTATATATCTGTCAGGTCACATCTCAGACCATGTGGTCGCCTGGGTTTAGATGCAGGCTTCCCAGTGAGGCTGTAAACTCCTGGAGGGAAGGACTGTGTTCATTTACCATTGTATCCTCAGGGCCTGGCTTTTAACAATGTCTGTTTCGATGGATGGATGAATGATGAATGAGACTAATATCCTGGGACTCTAGTTCAGAACTCACCTCCTCTAGGAAGCCTCCAGGGATTACTTCTACTCTGTTCTTATCATCCTTCCATTCCTACCTTTGGTCTATCTGTCTATCCTGTCCTGATTCTCTTTGTTGTTGTTCTCAGATTATTTCAGATGGGTGCTTTCAACCACAAGTGAACTCTGCGAAGGCAGAGACTGTGTCTTCTAATTCTCTCCTGTGGCCCCCTGACCCCTGACCCCAGTGCCCTGCACACAGCAGGCCCCTACTTGACGCTCACCAACTAACTGACCTGTGGGATCTGGGCCAAAAGGGGGCCAGGAAGGTCAGATTATTTCTTAAATTCACCTAGCTTTTTGGGGAAAGAGCTTGGCCCTGTCTTGGCCCAACCTGCACATCATCACTCAGACCTGAGGCTTCTTCTGTGTGCAATGCTGATATTTTAAAACTATCTACGTTCATTCCTTTATTCACTCAAAAGACTTTTGCCCAGGGCCTTGGATGTGCCGGGCACTGTGGTTGCTCTGGCTCTGAGTCGGAAATGATACGGTTCCTGGCCTCAAGGAGGTACAAACCATTCAGGGAGATGAGATACTTACCAGAGCAGTCCTCAGTGCTGGAGCCCAACATTGGGGCAGTCAGAGAAAGCTTCTCAGAGGAGCTGGCACCTGAGGCCCTTGAAAGATTCTAACACAGCTATTCACGTGGTGTAAGCCGTTTAAGAGAGCTTTGCCCATCTCAGCTAGCCCGAGATGTGACTGTGGCCCGCCTGTGGTTCTGGCTTATGGGGAGGAGAACGGAGGCCACCCCTGTGCCAGCACCCCTGCTCCATCATCACCACCCGAGGGCTGTAGAGCCACAGATGCTGGCTGGCAATGAGAGGTAGATGTCTACCTCTGTCTACCTCTGAGCCCTCAGGTAGACAGACGCTGGGCTCAGAGATGGGCAGAGACACTCCCGAGGCCCTGTGGTGACTCAGGGCAGAGCTGGGTCCAGAACCCAGGTGTCCTGACTCCCAGCCCTGGGCTCTCTCCCGTAGATGCCCCACCTCCCCTTCGCCTCTACTAGGCCAGTGTCTTTGCTGGGTCAGCACCTCGGGCCCTGGGCTGGGTGCTGGGCATAGAGGGGTTGGTCCTTACCAGGGTCCCCCTTCTTGCACAGTGACAGATGGGCATTGAAAGGATGGCCCAGGCTAAGACACCTGTTGAAAGGGGGTGGGTATGAATGAAACCTAACAATTTAGGCAGAAGGATGCCCATCTGAGAGAGTATGAGTTCCGTTATTCGCGGGCAGGGCAAGCCTATCAGAGGGATAGAGAGGGAAAGGGGCTAGTAGAAGATGCTCTCTGGGCTGGACTTCCCGGCTGCGGGCCGGCCTGGGCAGGCTTGCACATAGCTCTCAGGCCTTGTTTTCCCCAGCAGCCTTGGGGCACAAAGTCCAGTGGGGTGATTTTGACATCTCTTCCCAGGGCAGCCTTAAAGGGCCAGCACCTACTACTTGGGTTAATAATTACCTGTTGGGTCACCAGTAGACCCAGATGTCAGTGTGTGTGAGGATGGGTGGGAGGTAGTGACAGAGGAGTGGCCTGGGGGAGACCTGGGAAGAGACCTGATGAGGCAGATGGTGGCTCCTTGGAATACATCCTCTCAGGGGCTGCCTCCTCTACTGGCTGGCCTTGGGCCATGAGGAGGGCTCTGTGTCTTTAAGGGCAAACAGCCCAGGGAACTTGTGAGCCCAAAAGGGAGGGTAAAGTCCAGGGTGCTACCCCCTACCTCTGACATGAGAGCAATTTGGGAGAGGAAAAAACATGACAGGTTTAGGGTTCCCACAGTAGGGGTGGGGGCTCTCCCAGCCAGACGAGAGAGAGGGGCATGTCTGGGGACCTCAGGAGGCCAGGCCTTGGCTAGGCAGGGCCCTGGGGCCCCTACCCCCACCCCTCAGTCGCACTCATCTCCCACAGACTTGGAAGGTGCCCCAGCGTCACCCTATCCCCACCCGGCAACAGTCCCAGTCCTTCCTCCATTCTCCATCTCTGTCCCACCCTCCAGCCTTGGGAAGCAGAGTAATAAGAAATAATAAAGAAAACAAGGGCCACTCGTTGTTGGGTCCTGGGAATAGGATGTGGACTCACACATACTCCTTACAACAGCCCCGTGAGAAGGGTACAAATTTCACCCCCATTTTACCAGAGTGGCAAAGGAAGCCCGGAGAGCTTATGTAATGGCTCAAGACCACACGGAGAGCAAGGGGCAGAGCGGACCAGTCCCTGGTCTGTGTTGTGTCAAAGTTCTGTGCTTTTTGCCACTGTGGGTGATGGGCTGTGGCCCTGCCATTTCCCCACCAGACTGGCTCAGTCAGGCCTCCAGAAAGCTTTCCAGATTTACCCATCCAGCCCGTGTCACCCCTCCTCTTCCTGCCCCGTGAGAATCTAGTGGCCCTGAGCTCACCAGGCTGGATTTGTCTGTCACTGCCTTGGGCTCCGTGGCTGCAAGTGGCTGGCCTTCCTGTAGCTCCGGGGGCTCGCTGGAGGCAGGGGCAGGGTCTCTGAGGGGCTGGTTAAGAAGGACGGGCCGAGGAGGCAGAGGGATGGACAAGATGACCCTCACAGGGAAGCCTGCTGTGGAAAGGGCTGTCCCTACTTCTGGGAAGGCTCTATCTCAAGCTCGCTCTCCCTTCCTACTTCTGATTCACAAAGCTCTTCAAGAACCCTTTTCTTTTTTCCAGGTGTTTAAATCTAACAACTTCCGCCAGACTCCTGACTGTGGCTTTTAATTGTTATCATCTGTCTCGAATACTGCATGCTCACGGTTTATCCTTTCCCAAGCGCTTTGCACACACAATTTCCTATGGGTTTGGAAGAACAGGTTTTGTTAATCCCACCAGACAGATGAGGAAACTGAGCCCTCGAGGGAGGAAGCGACACATCCAGAACGTAGCAAGGCTTGGTGGCAGAGGCCAGCTCTGCCCTCACCCACACTCAGCTTTTCCCCGAGCCGCTTTCTTTGTTGCCTCTGTCCTGTCCCTGCCCCCAGGGAAAGTTTCTCACCTTAGCCTGGCTGGCTTTGGAGTTACACTTTGCCCCTAGATCTTTACTTAATTTTTGTTTATTGCGGTAAAACACACATTACATAAAATTTACTGTCCTAACCATTTTAAAGTGCACAGTTCAGTGGTATTAGGGACATTCATATTGTTGTGCAACCATCACCACCATCCATCTCTACAACTTTTTCGTCTCTTCCAACTGAAACTCTGTACCAATTAAATAACAAATCTCCATTACCCCTCCGCTCAACCCTTGACAACCACCATTCTACTTCCTGTCTCCATGAATCTGACCACTCGAAATACCTCACACAAGTGGAATCATCCAGTATTTGTCTTTTAGTGACTGACTTATTTCACTTAGCACAACGTCTTCAAGGTGCAACCATGCTGTAACATATGTTAGAATTTCCTTCCTTTTTAAGGCTGAATAATATTCCATTGTATGTATATACCACATTTTGCTTGTCTATTCATCCATCCATGGACGCTTGGGTTGCTTGCATGGTTTAGCTATGGTGAATAATGCTGCTGTGAACCTGGGCATACAAATATCTTTTCAAGACCCTGCTTTCAGCTCTTTTGGGTATATACCCAGAAGTGGGATTGCTGGATCATATGGTAACTCTATTTTTAATTTTTAGGAAACGCAAAATTGTTTTTCACAGTGGCTGCACCATTTTACATTCCTACCAACAGTGTACAAGGGTTCCGGTTTCTCCACATCCCCACCAACACTTGTGATTTTGGTTTTTTGATAGCAGCCATCTTAACGAGTGTGAGGCGGTATCTTATGGTAGTTTTGGTTTGCATTTCCCTAATGATTAGTGATGTTGAGCATCTTTTCATGTGCTTATTGGCCATCTGTATATCTTCTCTGGAGAAATATCTGTCCAAGTCCTTTACCCATTTTTGAGTTGGTTTTTTGTTTTTTGCTGTGCAGCGTTAGGAGTTCTCTATATATTCTGGGTGTTAATCCCTTATCGAATATATGACTGACAAATATTTTCTCCCACTCTGTGAGTTGCCTTTTTACTCTGTTGGAGTATCTTTTGATGCACAAAGGATTTTAAATTTTCGTGAATGCCCCTAGTTCTTGGTGCTGTCAGTGTGGCTCCTTCACCTGGAGTTCCAGAATGTCTGGTACCTATGCTGCCTCTAGACCCGTCTCCTTGCGTTGATGGCCTGTTTACCTGGTGACCTCACCCATAACACAGAGCTTGCCAGGGGCAGGCCCTGGCCTGTTGGGGTCTGCGTTCCCAGTGCCAGCGCAGGGACCGGCACGTGGCAGATGCTCGGTGTGGGTTTGGTGGATGGGCGAAGACCACCTAAGTGTGATGACAGATGATTCAGGCCAGGGTGGGGTGGTGGGAGAGAGGAGGGGCTCCCAGTGCTATGGAGCATGGGTGCGAAGCAGCCTGCCACTACCGTGTAGAAGAGGGAGAGCAAGATGCAGAGGAGCACAGACTCTGGAGCCAGAGGGTCCAATTCGAATCATCTCTTACTGGCTGTGCAGCCTTGGGCAAGTTACTTTACCCTTCTGTGCCTCAATTTCTTTGCCATCTTTGAAATGAGAGTAATAATAGCATCTAGTTTAGGAGGTTGGCTGTGAGAATCAAATGACTCATAAAATACTCAGAGCAGGGCTTAGCATATCATAAATATTATGCAGGCGCTGGCTGTTTTTATTATTACTTCATTATAGTCTCAGCTCTTTGAGGGCCGAGAACACATTCCCCATGTCTTGGTGGCCCCAGCACCTAGCACAGTGCCTGATGCAGAGCTGGCAATCAATTGGTATTTGTTAATCGAATTAACTTGTCTTTTGTCAACCAGGCAGTCTTTCCTTACTCTGCCCTTAGTTTCTTTTTTTTTTTTTTTTGTAAGGAAGATCACCCCTGAGCTAACATCCATGCTAATCCTCCTCTTTTTGCTGAGGAAGACTGGCTCTGAGCTAACATCTATTGCCAATCCTCTTCCTTTTTTTTCCCCCATTAGATAGCTGTATGTCATAGTTGCACATCCTTCTAGTTGCTGTATGTGGGACGCGGCCTCAGCATGGCTGGAGAAGCGGTGCATAGGTGCGCATCCGGGATCCGAACCCGGGCCACCAGTAGCGGAGTGCACGCACTTAACCGCTAAGCCATGGGGCCAGCCCTGCCCTTAGTTTCTCCTGCTGTAGCTCCCTGACACTTTTAGTCCTGTTCTCCATCATCTTGCTGCATAGTTGGGTCTTGGTCTCCACTCATCCTGCAAAGGGCCTCTAGGAAGGTACGCTGCTGGTTCTCTGCCCTTCATAAAGGGATCCCGAGGCTGGGCTGGGACAGGGGCTGGGCTGGGACAGGGGCTGGGCGGGCTAGGGTGGCAGGTCATGAGAGTGGGGCCTGGAGGAGGGCTGCCACTCTCCATTTTCTTTCCCCTCTGTATCCCCAACTCCAAGTCATAGAATCATGGAATCCCAGGGTTGTTCTTCTAAGGAAGTGCCTGGACCATTCTGTGCCTGTTCTCCTTACAGCTTGCCAGCTGCCTGGTTCTCTCTTGGAACCAGGGGCTCAGAGAGAAGAGAAGACCCTTAGGTGTTCTGAAAGGATGCTGGGCTTGTTTCCTGCCGGAGACTCTCTGATATGACTCTTTTGATCATCTCCTTGGCATTGTTACTCCTAGAGGCACCCAGGAGCCAAGCCCTGGATCAAGGGTGGAAGGATGCCCCGATCCTTCCCTGGGTCCAGCGGCAATGGGGCAGGCTCCTCTAGGGGCTGCCCCACTGCCCTCCGTTCACTGGACACTGCTGCCATGGCCAGCTGTGCCTCAGGGGTGCCAGGCCCACTGGGACCCGGGCAGTCAGCTGTGCCCTCTGCTCAGGGGTCAACCCTCCCTGGGTTCCTGATGTCCCTAGTCCCCTGACATCATCTCAGATCCTGTGACTTGCCCCACCCGACTCAGGAGGGACCTTGTCCCTGAAGACTTTGTCCTCTCCTTGAATGCTCATGGGCAGTGTGGCAAGTAGGTCAGGTGCCATTGGCCGAGGGGGAGGCCTGGAGGCTGGCTTGTGGCCGGGGGTGGGGGTACCACTTTGCCCTGCAGGGCTGGCTCTGGGCGTAAGAGAAGTGAGTCACACCTTTCAGGCAGTCGTGAGGAGAGAGAGCAGGGCCTGGACACTAGGTATGTGTGGGTGTGGAGGGGTGGGGAGCTCGGGTTTACACCCGAGATGTTCCCATCTGCTGAGAAGCCCGGTAGCTGACCTGCATCTCCATGTGTAGGAGTGTGTGGTTTGTGGGTGTGAGCGTGGGGACGTGTGGATGGGGATTATGTGGGGTGTGGGTAGAGTGTGTGCTCGGGCGTGTGTGTGTGCAGTGAGTGGGGTGGTCTGGGTTGGTGATGGGGGAGTATTGAGGGTGATGCTGGGCTTGGGGGCTGAGTAGAGGTCAGAGTAGAGAGTGGCCACAAAATTATAATGTATCTTGATCTCTCTTTATTTTAATTTAACCTCAGCCTCTGCCAGGGGTCAGGTTGCTGGGTAACTGTTGGGAGTGGAGGGAGAATTTAGGGCTTCGTGTTGCCACCCCAGCTGCTGACTATGATCTGAACAAGGTTGTCTTAGGAGAGAGACCTGCCACCCTCTGCAACCACACCTCTGGTGGGCAGGGCCTTTGGGAGGCGGGGGGAGATGCTCACACCCCGCCCCTGGTCTCTGTGTGTTTATGACTGTCTGAGTGTGTGTGTGTGAATGTGTGATGTTTTGAGTCTGGTGTATCTTTGTGTATGTACATGTGTGAACCTGTGACCTGTGATGGGCTCTGCAGGTCAGGGGTTTTTAAAAATTGTTTTGTTGAGGTCATATTGGCTTATACGCATGTCAGTTTTGAGGTATGTTTGTTCATGTGTGTATATCCATGAGCAACACCACTGTATTTTATTTTATTTTTTGATTGAGGGAACATGCCAGAGTCACATTTTCAAAATTACACAAACAAACAACATTCTAGAACTAAGTTTTAACTGTCATTGTTATATAATTCTATGCATACGTATGTATATCATATAGTTGATATGTATCAACATAAATGCCCTTGATATATTCTTGAAACTTAATTTTCTTAAACAATTAAAAAATATAATCATTTCTTCTAATAATTTGTTTCTTCTAATAATAAAACGAGTCATATTTTGATCAGATGTTTTTGTTACCACCACCTGAAAATAGTATTTATGTAATTGTTTATTATCTTTCTTTCCCACTAGAATATAATCTTTGTGAGGACAGGGATTTTGTCTGTCTTGCTCACTGTTGTATTCTCGGCACCTAGAACAGCGCCTCGCATGTCAAAGGTGCCCAATAGATATTTCTTGTATGAGTGAAAGGGCAAGCATTCCTGAGAAAATGACATTTAAGTAGAGGCCTGAAGGATGTGGAGGCATTTACCTGGTCAAGAAAGGTAAGGACTGTTCTAGGTGACAGGTAGTATGTACAAAGGTCCTGAGGCAGGAGGGGGCAGAATGCATTCTGAGGAGCTGACAGGTGACTGGTGCAGCTGGTGTGCTCTGCGTGTGTGTGTGTGTGTGTGTGTATGTGTGTGTGTAGGGCTTTCTCGGCCATTTGAAGGAGTTTGGAAAGTCGTTGAAGAGTTTTAAGCAGAGGAGTGACATAATCGGATTTGTGTTTTTGAAATGTCCCTCTTATTGCTGGAGGAGGCTGGACTCTGGGCTGGGAGGGAGAATGAAAGAGGCAGGACTAGCAGGGACCTGGTGCCATCCTCTAGGCCAGCTGGTGGCTTGGCCCTGTGGTTGCCATGGCTACAGAGCTCCTAGGCCAGAGTCAGGAGGTTTTTCAGCAGTGGACTTGGCAGGATTGCAATGATAGGCTGGCTAGAAGGAGATGGGAGATGAGCGAGAGGGAGGTCCTGGGAGTGGTTCCGAGATTTCTGGCTTGCTTAATTTGTTGGCTAGTGAATTGAGTGCTTACTATGTGCTGGGTGCTCTGCTAACCACTTCACTCTCCCGATTAATCTTCTTGGCCGTCTGAGGCAAGGCGGATGATAATCCCCGAGGAAACGGAGGCTCAGGGTGATAAGGCCTCTGCCGTTGGGTTTACACTTGGCGCAGTGAAGGCCTCCTATCTAACACCATCAGGGCTGTAGTTGGCTGGTTAGAACGGGGATCATAAAAAAATGAGACGTTTACAGTGTAAATATTTCATTTTAACTGGAGACTTATGGATGTGCTAACATTTGCCAGCCTTTTGATGGATGGCCAAGGGCTCCTCCCGGGCACAGATCCTCCCAAGCCCTGAATGGTCTTTCTTGCATAAACCACCCCGTGACCCTCTGTCTTCCCTGGGTTCTAGTTTTGGTTTATTTAAAGTGGAGCAAGAACTTCATACCTCTTAAGAATCAGTCAAGGCCAGGATCCTTCCAGACTTTTCGACGCCCCTGCCCCAAACCCAGCCTGCCAGCACCTCTCTGTACAGTCTGTCTCTTTCACATCTAACTCAATGGCAATTTTTCTCAGTGCCTTGCTATTACCAAACTCTTCCAAAGTATTCAACTTGGATTTTTAAGAAAAAAAAAGAAAATTCTTGCTTTTCACAGTCATAGATCATTGTTTTGTGTCGTATTTAATTAAATTACATAATTACAATAACAAGCACAACTGGCAAGCAGGTTTGGGACAAACCCAGCGGCTCTTGGGACTCACATGGTTTGGCTGGTGGGAGCAGAAATGGGTGAGCACGTTGGAGACCCCCCAGGGGGGTTGGCCTGAGCCCTCATGCAGGGCCATGGGCTGCAGGCTTCATGGAGGGAGTGCAGGGTTATTGCATGAGGCCCTAGGCGAGGTTGGTCACCAGAAGAGAATGTGGGCTTGTAGAGAGCTGTCCCTGGGTGACACTCTCTGCTATATTTTACCAGAAGACTAATTCTATGTTCAGTATTTAGTACACCTCTTTGGAGCCCTCGGTCATCAATATGGAAAACTATCAGTAGTTTAAGTGCTCGGCATTGATTAGATTTAGAAAGTATACTGTGTACCTTAAGTAATTAGGTCTATTAATAATGAGTCAGACTAGAGCACAGGGCTGGCAGTTCATTCTGGAACTTCACATTATCCCAAGCCGAGCACTGGGGAAGGCAGTGGGTAGCATAGTTGGGAGTGGCTGACGCAGTACCCTCTTTGTTACTTAGGTGTCTGCACTTGGCTAGGCTGGGGTCCATCCTGAAGGCCAAGTTTCTGCTTTTAAGGAACTTCTGTTACTGAAGAGAGTGAAGATGAGATTCCCGGGAGCAACAGGAATCTGGATGCAGGCACCAAGAAGGAGTGACCCTCTAGTCAGGGCTGATAGGCTGTGGCCTGCCCTCTAGCCACAGGGGCAGCAGGAGGACAGGGATAGTTTGCTTTCTTGATGCACAGTGCCCATCTGGCCCAGGGCGGGGCACAGAGGGTGGGGACCTCATCTGCGAGGACTTGCTGGGGCAGAGCATCCAACTAGCTCTCGACTGGTGTTGGGAACCATTTCATCTCTCAGATGATCGGGGGAAGTGAATAGAGGAAGGAGGTTTTGTTGGTAGAGTGGAATGGCAGAGTGGCAGTGATGGGGGCAACCTGGGATAGAAGTGAACCTGTCCCTTATTCATAATCCTCAGGGAAGGGAAGTCGGTTCAGTTCAGTTGAACCATCATTTACTGAGTTGTTGTGTTAGACTCTGGGAACACAAAGAGGAATCAGACACCATTCCTGCCCTCAAGAACGTATCATCTAGTCATAGACGGAGACTCCAACAAGAGCATTTTCATATATCATGCTCTGGCAGTTTGGAATGCATTTGGTCTCAAGTAACAGAATACCCAGTGGGCAGTGGCTTGAGCAATAAAGACATTTATCAATCTCACAAAGCAGGAAGTTGAAGGCAGGTGGTTCCAGGTTTGGTGCAAGGACTCAATGATATCAAAAACTCAGGCTTTTTCTATCTTGCTGCTGTGCATGCTTTCTTCCTCAACATGTTAATTTTTGTCCACATGCTTCTTGCCCCATGGTTGCAAGCTGGCAGCTATGGTGCCTCCTACAATTATATTCAAAGTGGAAAAGAAAATGGCCAAGGAGAAAGGGGCTGTGTTTTTATCAGGGAAGAAATGTGTTTCCCAGAAGCCCCTTCAGAAAACTACCTCTCACGTCTCATTGGCCAGAACTAAGAGGGAATGCAGTAAGTGAGGTGGGGGAAGTGAAGGTCAAGTGGCTGGGAATATGACACTCATGAGAGCTTAGATGAGCCTTGATTCATCCCCTGGCCCTAGATATATTGCCACCTGAAAAGTGGGGGTTCTGGTGGCAAGGAGGAAAGGGCGGAGTGGAATGCTCTTGGGTAGAAAGAGCAGTGTCTGCCATGTGTGGTAAGAGCTAAGATTGGACCCAGGATGCAAGGAGAAACCAGAGGAGCAGAGTTAGCTCTACCTGGGGGGTCAGGGAAGGTTTCCTGGAAAAGGTGACACCTGAGCGAGGTCTTGAGCACTCCCATCAAGGACATTTGGAAGGTCATCCTTGGTGGAAGGCACAGCAGGAGCAGAAGTGTAGAGATGTGAAATAACATAGTGTGTCCAGGGAAGTTTGCACAATTAGATATTTAGTTAAAGGATGAAGTTAGAGAGATAGAGAGGTGGGAGGTACAGGTGGAAAGGTGACAAGAAACCAGACCATGGTGGGCTTTGCAAGTCATGCTGCATCCTTGGAATTTGTCCTGTAGGGTCTTGAATGGCTTTCAGCAGTGGAGGGGCATGGTTAGCTGTGCATTTGAGAACGATCACTCACTCCTGGTGCAGAGAATGGATGGGAGAGGCCGGGAGAAGCTCAGACTGAAGCAGGGAGGTTCTTGCAACCATCCAGACGAGAGCTGCTGAGGGCCTGTAGTAAGGCTTCCCAAGCCAGTCTGCCAATATTTCAGCGACAAGATAGGCAGGATTCCATGGCATGAATCTCTGGGAGGGACAGATGTCTCTAGAGGGTTGAGAAGCTCCCAAAAATGTACATCAGACTGTGCAATCACACACAGGGAATTTGTGTCCCAGTGATGAAGAAAGTGGGGAGGTGGCCAAGGAAATCAGTGGGCGGCACAGGAGCTCTTTGCCAGATTGCTGTTTTAAGAAACTTCAATAGAGAAGGGAAGGGCAAATACGAGGCAGGGCCACGGGCCTGTAAAGACGGTGACTGGAAGACAAAAATAGGCAGAACTTTGTGAAAGATGCTAGGGGCAACCCAAGCTTGTTTAGCCAGGATCAGAGCCAGTTAAGACCAAGGGAGGAGGAGGCTGTGGCTGGGCCTGACGGCATAACGTGGGTGGGGAGTGGAGCAAGGCTGGTGCTCCTGGGGTGGTATTGTTGCTTCCCCTCTGCCAGAGACCGGGAGACGCCAGGGCCACATCAGGAGAGGAAAGAGAAGCCCAGGGGGCCCTGGAGGCAGGACGAGCCCCTCCCCACCAGCTGTTCCTGGGGTGTGCAGGGTCCTCTCCCCATAAAACGACATTTCAGGCACAAAGGAAGCTTAACAAGACTGCTGGGTCCACTTGGTCCCCTCTGAGGAAGCTCGGAGCACGGCACCTGGTGAAGGGAAAATGTGGTTCTGAGTTTCAAAAAGAGGAGGAGGTTGGAATCTGCAACTACACAGCTAAGGGCAATCAGGGCAGGATCCTTGTAGATTGTGAAAGGAATGGTTCATGAGCACTTAACAAAGGAATGAGCCAGCATGGACTCACCATGGCTACTTGTGTCAGGCCAATAAAACCAAGAGTATTGAGAAATAGATAAGAAACACCCATGGAATATAGTTCAAAACTTTCCAAAGGGTTACAGTGAAAAGTCTCCCTCTCACCCCTGACTCCTAGTCTCCCAGTGCCCCTCAAAGGCAACCAATGTTACCATTGCTTATGCATATCATCTATCTACCCTTTTAAAAAGGCAAATTGTAGCATATTTCACTTGCCATTTTTAAATCTAACTTTCTTTTCCTCTAACAATATATCTTGGAGATTTTTACACAGTAGTGCACGCGGTGCTGCCTCTTTCTTCTAACCCCCTTGGAGTATCGTGGTACGGATGCCTCGTCATTTATTCAACCAGCCCCCCAGTCTCCAGCCTTTCTCTCTTATCAGCATTTCCACAATGAATAACTTTGCATATGTATCACTTCCTGCATGTTTGATATATGTGATATGTATGTGTTTCTATAGAATAAATACTCAGAGGTGGAATTGTTGAGCCAAAGAATATGCACATGTTTGATTTTGATAGATATTGTCAAATTGTCACATTCTGTAGAAGTTGTGCCGATTTCTGTCCCCATCTTGAATATATGAGATGGTCTGTTTCCCTATATTTTGGCTCACAATGTGTTTTCAAACTTGCAGGTCTTACTGGTGCTGGACGAACTGGTAGAAGAAAACTCTAGTTTTAATTTGCATTTCTTTTATTAAGATGTCTGACTAATGGATTTTCTGACTCTCAGAAGGATTGGAGGCTGGAAGATGTGGAAATTGTGGGAAGTGTGGGAATTCCACAAAGTTCTTGATAAAGTCTCTCCGGTATTTTGATGGTCAAGATGGAGAAATTTAGCTGGGATCCTGAAGTGGCTTTATGGACCAGTAGGTGGATAAATGGTCATCCATTCACTCACCAAACATTCATGGAGGGCCTACTGTTTGCTGGGCATTCCTCCAGACACTGGGATACATCAATGAACAAAAGAGACCAAAAAAATTTTTTTTCTTCGTGGAGCTTACATGCTACAGTAAAAGACAGACCATAAATAAAACCAGAATAAATATGTAAATTATTTAGTACATTAGAAGGCCATACCCCAAGGGTATTGCTTAATGAATCCACATTGGTCTAGGAGAAGACAGTTTCCTGTTTCCAACGGATGCCTCAGGGGCCAGGGCTCTGTCATTAGTCCTGTCTTGTTCATTCAACAAATGTTGATTGAACAGCTACTGTGTGTCAGGTGCTCTTTTAGGAGCTCAGGATACAGCTGTGAACAAAACAGCCAAAAATCCCTGCCCTCCTGGAGGGAGGAGACTGACAATAACAAAATAAGTCAGAAAAGTATAAAGTCTATTAAAGGTGCTATGGAGACACATTAAGTGGAAAAAGATGATAAAGAGTGCCAGAGAGGGGGGCTGCAGTTCCCAATGGGGTGGTCAGGGAAGGCCTCACTCGCGCGGCGTCTGAGCAAAGGCCTGAAGGAGAGAGGGAGCCATGAGGCTCTCTGGAGAAGGATGGGCAGTTGCAAAGCCCCGAAGGAGGCTGAAGCACGCTTGGGGTGTTGGAGAAGCAGCAAGGAGCCTGGGATGGTTGGAGCAGAGAGAGAGAGTGGGAGTGTGGAGGAGATGGAGCAGAGAGGGAAAAGAGAGCTGGATCATGCAGGACCTGGGGGCCCCTGGGAAGCCTTCAGCTTTTACTCTGAGGGAGGCGGGAGCCGCGGAGGGTCTGCGCAGAGGAAGGTTAGGATCTGAATTAGGTTTAACAGGATGATTCCGGCTACTGTGTTGAGACTAGACTGTAGGCAGGGAGGGCAGAGCAGGGAAACTGTAGTGATCCCAAGAGCAAGGGCAAAAGTCACATGGCTCCTGCAAAAATCTAAGTGAGAAATGACAGTGGCTTGAACCAGATTGGGAGTGACAGGGAAATGGTTGGATTCTGATATGTTTTGAAGATAGCCCCAACAGGATTTGTTGACAAATTGGATGTGGGATGTGAGAGAAAAAGAGGAGTTAAATATGACTGCAAGGCTTTTGGTCTGAGCAATGGGAAGGATGGAGTTGACATAACCAGAGATCCTGAGATGGTGTGGCCTGTGGGTGGCCCTGTGGCTGGGAGAGGGGAGACCAGAAGATCAGGTTTGGAATGCTAAATTTGTGATGCCCGTTGGACATCCGGGTGGAGATGAGAGTGTACAGTTGGACCTGTGAGTCTGGGATTCAGAGGAGAGGTCTGGGCTGGAGATTTCAATTTGGGAGTCATTAATTTATAAATAATATTTAAAGCCTCTAATCTGGATGAGATCACCAAAGGAGTGAGTGAAGATAAGGACGAGAAGGGGTCCAAGGACAAGCCATGGGGCATTCCAACATTACGGAGTTGGGGAACTGAGCAAGAACCAGCCAGGAGGCCGCGAAAGAGTGGCCAGGGAGGTAGCAGGAAAACCAGGAGAGTGTGACGGCTTGAAAATCAAGTGAAAAAAAAAAGTTTCAAGAAGAGGAGTGACCGACTATGCCAAATGGTGCTGAGAGGCCAACCGGGAGGAGGACTGAGGATTGACCATAGGACTGTCCAGAGCGCTATGCAGCAGTGTGGGGGTGAAATACGACCCACCACCGCTAGGACGTGGAGGAGGGCCTAGATATGATGCTGATCCCACCGGGAGGAAGAGCGAATGCCCAGTGAAAGAATCAGGACCAGAAAGGCCATGATAGGTGGCCATTTGGGATACAGTGATACAAGATGGCATTTGCCAGGCCCTGCATTGGGGTCCCAAATGCCAACTGTTTAAGTGGGGGGGGGGGCAGAGGGACTTAGTGCAAAAGACTTGGAGGCTTGTTGACAACTCCCTGTGTGTCAGCAGTGACATATAGTAATCCGAAGAGCAAGGCAATTATAGGCTAGGTTAATGGACATATCATATCCAGAATAAGGGCGGTGACTGACCTGCTGGGCTAAGCAGCGCAGGCACACAAGGGGAACTGGGTTCAGCTGGAGGAGGAGAGGTGGGAGAGAGACAGAGTGAGTATGTGCAGGGAGTGCACAGGGACCTGGAAGGGAGCGTAAGGACCTGGAAAGGAGGCTTTGTGAGAAATGGGTAAAGAGCTAGAATGTTGAGCTTGGAAAAGAGTGGACTTAGGGGTCTTCCATCCCAAGAAGAGCTCTCCTAGGAAGGGTCTGTGTGTCTAAAAATGCTGGAATGAGACCAAGTGAGTGGAAGCTGAAAGGAGATAGATTTTGTGCCATGACTTTTCCTACGTTTGTGGATTCTCCATGAAATTTTGTAATTTGTGAGCATTCCAAGCTATTTCCAGCCCAGGTGTGTTCCACAACTTGCTGAATGCCTGAATCTCAAGTTTTCGGAAGCGAGGCCTCCTCTTGAGACCAACTGAGTGAAATGAGCAACTTCAATCTGATCATCAGTCAAGGCAGAGGAGGTTTATAACGGCGGGCTGCTGGGCTAGGGGTTGGCCTTTCCTGGGCCACGCTGTCACTGACTTGGCAGAGGGCATGGATGGCCAGCTCCCACATTGCCATCTCTCTCCCCTCCCAACTCTCTGGGCACTCGGGAAATTAGGAGAGAGGGGAGAGCTGGCTCCTGTCCTCAGCCTCTAGAGGCTGGAGGAGGTGGTGTGGTCATATCCCGGGTCTGGCAGGAGGGAAAGGGTACAGCCTGTAGGATCTGTGTCCCATAACTCTCCCGGTCAGTGTTGTCCAGTAGAACTATAATGTGAGCCACATCTGTATTTTAAACTTCTCTAGTAGCCACATTAAAAAAGTAAAATGAACAGGTGAAATTAATTTTAATAACATATTTATATATTTATGTAACCTAATATATCCAAAAATATCATTTCAACAGGTATTCAATATATGAAATCTTATTGAGATAATTTTCATCATTTTTTTGTGCTAAGTCTTCACAATCTGTGTGCATTCTACATGTACTTACAGCATATCTTGATTTGGACTGGCCACGTGAGTGCTGGACAGTGAGGTCTCGGTCATCTGTCTCCCTGTTCCTCCCTGTGCTCAGAGGAGCCAGGGCTGCCAGTGGGTGTGTGAGGACTTGATGCTGGTGCCCGCCTGGCTGTGGAAGACCCTCGGGGACCCTCGGAGGCAATCTGTGGTGTGTGGTGTTCGCATCCCTCATGTGTGTTTCTGGATGGGAAGATGGCCCATGTTATGTGTGCCTGCTGTTTTCCAGCTATGGTAAATATTAACAAAGCAGTGGGAGCCAGGTCCTCTGGGAGGCCTGGGATCCCTGAGCGGGGAGGAACAGAGATAATGCTGTGTACCTTAGATAGGGCTTTAAACCTGGCCTCCGAAGCTGCTGTGGCCTGAGCTGCCAGGGAAACAATAGGCACGACTTCTCTTCCCAGGACGCCTGGCTGGGAGAGTCTCAGAACCCGCAGACCTCAGAAGTGCCACTTGCCCCTACATTTGCATCGGCCTCACTCCACTTCTCAGTGTCCTCCCCACAACCCACCCTCTTCATGTTAAGAGCTCTTCTCTCCAAATCCACTTGCCAACAAGCCCAGCTAAGCCCAATTTAAGGGCATGAGGAACAGACTGAGTTCAGATAGTTTCTTCTTTAAAAGAATGCCAAACCCATAAGCAGTTATTGAGCACCTGCTGTATGCTGGGCCATTACATAGGCTGCCTCCTTCCTCACAGTGAGCAGGGCCGCAGGCTGTCACCTCCACCGAGGGCAGGAGTGTGCAAGTCAAACAGGTCAGCGTCACAACTGGGATATAAACCTGGACTTTTGATTAGACTAGTTCTAGCTACCAGAAATTTCCCTATGGGGAGAGGAAAGCAAGAATGTTTACTTATATTTACATAAACAAACACTGGAAGGATACAGAAGTGAATGTAAGTGATTACATATGGCAGAGGGGATGGGGAGGATGGGGAGGTATTCGTGAGAATTCTCAAGGTATATCCTTGTGTCTTTACCTTGATATTAGAACCATCTGGATATATTGTCTAATTTTCAAAACAAGTCAGATAAAATTTTAACTATTCATTTTTTTCCTCGTGGTAGATGAAGATATATTTCTCAGAGTAGATGAGCTTGATGACAAAACTGAAATTTTTTCAATATCCAGAATGTGTATGGGCTTTAGTTTCCGTAAAGATAATAAATTTAAAGGACAAAAAAAAAAAAAAAAAAAAAGTGAGTTCTTTCTGATCATGGCTTGGAATTGGTCTTCTTTAACTTCAATCCTTGGCTCCTAGTCCCTGTTCTAGAAACTTCCAATCTGATGAGGAAAACAACCTACTTCTATTCCTCAGACAACTGCCAGTCTGAGGAGAGACACAGCCCTGCCTCAGGGAGCCCCAGTCCGAGGGGAGACACAGCCCTGCCTCAGGGAGCCCCAGTCCGAGGGGAGACACAGCCCTGCCCTCAGGGAGCCCCAGTCTGAGAGGAGACAGAGTCCTGTCCTCAGGCAGCCTCAGTCTGAGGGGGGAGACATAGCCTTGGCCCCAGGAAGCCCCAGTCTGAGGGGGAGACAGCCCTGCCTCAGGGAGTTCCCTTGCCAAGCTCCTCTGGACCAGGTGAAAGAAACTCAAGGATTCCTCTGTGTTCTGAAGGACCCACTTCTGCCGTGGGCCTGGCTCCCTCTTCCCATCCCAGGAAACCTCCTTAGTTCTCAGCCTGCTCAGTATGTCAACACTTGAGTCATTTCCTCTGAGTGCTTGCCTGGTCCCTGGAAGGTGTCTGTGTGTCTTTCCTTGCCTCCAGTCTCTTCCAGAGCCAGGGAATGCATGTCCTGAGGGCATGCGGGAGATGGGTGCCTTCTTAAGAACCGCCCCCCCAGAAGACACAGACTCTTACCCGTCACTCAGAGTGAGGCCTAGGCTGGGCTGGGGTGAGGGTGGGCCAATGTGCCAATCTGTGTGGGCTCCAGGGGCCTGCCCTGCCCTTTGCCCAAGTGTGGGCAGTGAGAGCTGAAGGGCCCAGGAGGCTTCTCTCAGCTTGGAGATCCCATTCAGCATGTCTGATCTGGATATAGGCAGAATGAAGGGAGGCCCCAAGTGTTCTCAGAAATCCAGAGGTCATTGACCTGGGAAGGCAAGGGTAAGCCCAGGCGGGGTAGGCTGGGGCACACACACACACACACACACACACACACACACACACGCTGTGTTTCCTTCTGAGTAGAAGCCACTGCCCTTTGTAGAACTGGAGGGGCCCATCCCCATCCCCAGCAAGTGCTCCTCAGCATCCTTGAGGGGAGGCCAGGCTGAGAGGCCAGTGAGCTGTAGGCACGGCCCCTCTCAGGGAAGGTGCTCACCCCAGCCTATTTAGCTCACATTCCATTTTCTTCCTCTGCTGGCAGAGGAGTCCTAGGGGTGTGGACCAGGCCTCGGGGGCTGGAGCAGCGTGTGGGAATGAAGTGATAAAATCTGGTTGGGAGACTGGGGGGTGACAATGCAGTGAACCCCTTCTTGAATACCCCTCTCTGAGCTCCCCCACCCTTCCTGTCTCCATTCCTGACCTCCTCCCAACCTGGCTGTGAAACTGAGAGGGAGACCCCAGCTGCCTGCAGGGTCAGAGCAGGGTCCAGGTGGAGAGAGCAGCCACTCTACGTTGAGTACAGAAATAGAGTTTGAGATTCCCAGCACCACACAGCTAGAGAGGGAGGGGTCTTGGGGATCATCCAGCCTGATGCCTTCATCGGGCAAGTAGGGTAACTGAGGCCCGTAGAGGTTTTTCCAGAACATACTGGAGAAGCCACAGAAGAGAGGGCCCAGTTACTGGGACCTGGAAAGCAATTTGCTGGGGCGATGTGGGAAAATGTCAGGGTTAGAGTGAATGAGTTGGGAAAGGAGAAAGATATCCAATGGGGAGAGGGGCTGGTGGTGTTTGCCCAGAGTATCAGGGCTGCAGGAAAAGAAAACAAAGCACTTGGAATTCTTGAAAGACGAGACCGACCTCAGGTAACCCCAAGGGTTGGTGGTCAGCTCCCTAGGAATGTCTGCCAGTCATCAGCACCTTTGACTTGGTGCCCTTGCACTGTGGCCCAGGGTGACCTTGTGCAAGTCATTCCCCAACAGGGTCTTAGTCTCCCCATCTGTAAAAGGAGGTGGACACTCAGCCTTCTCAAAGAACCTCCCATCTCCATGTTTCTACATCCACCAACTGAATGACACGATATCTTTGAGATACTTTTCTCTATTTGGCATTTCTCACTCTCTCTATGCCTCAGTTTCTACATCTGCAAAATGGGAATAAAAAATAATACTTATAAGGTTGTTGTGAGGATTCAGTGAGTTAATACATGTAAAGCATTTAGTGTCATGCCTGGCGCACAGAAAGCTCTTAACAGATGTTACTTATCATTATCATTATCAATAATTAGGAGGGAGGTGACTGCTAGGCAGTTGTCCACGGCCTACAGTGGGTTTGTATGATAACGAAAGAGCTGGGACAAGGGCCTCGCTGGGGCATTTTAAGGGCAGCCTGGCTCCATGTCCTATTCCAGAGGCCACCCACATCTAGGCAGGAAAGCCCCGAGGAAAGTGAGACCCAGGCCTGGAAGAGGTGGAACCCCACTCCAGGAGCATAGAAGCCAACACAGTGTTTGCTGCCCAGGGTCTCTGGGCCTGGGTTTCAGCCTGGGGCCCCAGAGGGAGAGTCAGCACCCCTCCTCCCCCAAGCTGGAGGTACCCTGCCATGAAGGTGGCTGGAGATAGGCGAACAGCGAGAGGCATCCCGTAGAGGGCTTTCAAGAGGCCGCCTTGCTTAGGGTCAATATTTGTTCAGCTCTTGGGCTGGCGCGGTCCATCACTGCCTCTGGCCCCTCACATTCCGGCCATCGCACCCCTATCTCAGGAACGTGCTCCCATTGACTCGGGGGAGCACACCCAACCTTGGCAGTGATCTGCCCTGCCAATGCCGCCACTGCCACCCTTATTTCCAGGCAGGAAATGGGAGGCCCCAGGAGGGAAGAGGGTGTGCACCCAGACAGGTGCATGGAGGATGCGGGCCAGGTGCAGGTGCTGGGCCTGCCCCCTCTGCTTCCCCATGTTGAAGCCCTGGCCTCCTTGCCAGCTGCAGTCAATGAGGGAGGGGGAAAGACCTCCCCAGCTTCCCTCCAAGATTCCTACTTAAATTAGATAATTATTTCAGCAAACATTTCCTAAGCACCTACTGTGTTCCCAAGAGGATACCGCCCCGGGGGCAGGGGGAAGAAGAAGAAAACACTTCTTCCAGGTCCTTGAGAGTTGGTAATCAGGTTTTTCTACTCCATGAATATCGTCTTGGATCTCATTTCAAGGGGGAAATATCCTCAGGGGACCCCAGTATTAACTTAAATCAAGTTTGCTTAGCTATATGCAAACAACTAGATATAAAACCTCTTTCACTTTCAGCTTATACACAACTCAAAACCCCAAATCAATTTGCAGTTTAAATGCAAAGAAAACAACACAAGCAATCAATTTCAAATACGGGGCATACACTTTAGTGTGACGGCTCTTGCTGAAACCCGATCACCACTTGCAGTGTGACCAGTGCACGGACCACCTGAGTACAGGGGAACCTGGGAATAGCTTGCTCTTACAAGACCCAAGGCCTCGTTTACATATTAAGCCCCGCCTCACTCTTTCCTCATTGGCCCAGGACAATCGGCCTTAATGAGAGCAGGGCAGTGTGCTTAAACTTACTTCCTGAGGTTAGCTTGTAAGTGAGAAGGTCTTGGGGGTGAGGAGGAGGCCTGGGGACCAGGATTAATTCCAGGCGGGCACTAGCCATGCCTTCCCCTGGTCCGTGACACTGTCCAGAGCTCTTGACTTGCGCCCATTACCTCATTTGCTCCTCATTCCAAGGTGGAGAAGTGGGCAGGGCAAGTTCCTTCCAAGGCTCTTGAATTTTTACCCTGTCTCCACAAGGGAAGGCATGAATTTTTAAATTTCTATTCTTATTTCCCCCCTTTCCTCCACAAAAGGTTGCATACTTTACACGTGGTTCTGTACCTTGCCTCCTCAGTTTACTCCATCTTGGAGGACTTTGGATAATGGTACATAAAGAATGCCTTGTTTTTGTTTTTTTTTTAATGGCTGCATGGTATTCCATCCTATGGCTGATCTGTCATTTATTCAACCAGTTCTTTGTTGAGTTAGGTCATTTCCCTCTTTAGCATTTATGAACAATGCTGCAGTGAATAATCTCGTACATGCGTCATTTCGCACGTACTAGGTCTATCTGTAGCATCAGTTCCCAGACCTGGAATTGTTGGTCAAAGGGTGTGTGTATTTGTAATCTTGATAAATATTGCCAATTATTCTCCACAGAGATTGTAACAAACTTCTACCAGCAATGGAAGAGTGTGACAATTTCCCCACAGCCCGGCCAACAAAGTGTACAATCAATTGTTGTTGTTGTTTTGATTTTTGCCAATCTGCTGGTGAAAAATTGTATCTTACTATAGTTTTAATTTGGATCTGCTTTTATTTACAAGGCGTCTGGCTAGGGTGCGATGGATGCAGTGTTCTCTTGAGGAGTAAAGGATTTCCCTGGGCCAAGCTGTCTGGGCAGGGCCCATGCTCCTGAACTTATTTGCTTTAACCTGTGGACAGCTGGCCCAGGGAGAGACTCTAACTGCGGTAGGACCCACTCAAGTCATCTCCAAATCTGAAGATGCCTGGAAAAGCCACATTGGCTTATCTTTGCCTGTGGATGGGTGTGGTGGGTCCTTGGGTGTATCAGTTTAGAGCACTCTCCCAGGACATGGCCAGGTCCCTGGGACCTCACACCAATGGGGAAGTTTCCCTGAGGTTTAACTTCCTCCATCAAAGATCATATCATTCTGCAGGCTGGTCCTTTGTGGCATGGAGGAATCACAAGATGGGAGGCTCCAATGAATGACTAGCTCCTTTTGGTCTTGCTGGAATCACAGTATCCGTGGTGTCCTTCAGGACCAGAGACCCTGTAGAAGGAGACAACAAGGTTAACTTCATGATTTGTTCTATGTGAACCCATTCTTGCTAAAGGCCAGAGGCAACCTGACTCTGAATAGGTGGCCTGGCATTGCTGAGGCCTGGGAGGCTCAGGGAAGGGCCGGTGTAGGGTCCTCTCCCCCAGAACCTGCCTGAGTCTTCAAATACTGGGCCTCCTTCCTTCCAAATTGTCACAGTCTTTACAACAGCCTGAAACCCCAGAGCAGCTTAGTTTGAGATTTGTGAGTCAGCACCCCAGAATCTCTGGGCTGAAGAATCTTGGGCAGAAAGCAGCTCAGACTTAAAACATAGAACACCAGAACTGAAGGGACCTTAGACAGTATCCAGTTCCTTCATCATACAGCTGGGGAAACTGAGTCATGGGTAGGGTAAAGGACTCAGCCACAGTCCTCCAACTAGCAGGTGGCATGGCCAGGCTGGGTACAAGGTATCTGGACTCCGAGGCCAGCTCTCTCTGAGCTCAGTTCTAAGAGGTGAGGGCTTAGCCTGCTGCCTCAGAACAAGCCCGTATGTACCCTTTCTGGCTGAGTGTGAGTGCCCAGGATGGATGTCACTGCTGCTGCTGCCACCACTGCCTGGATGGCTGCCAGCTCAGGCAGGACCCCCAGAGGACAGGGTGGATGAGGGGATGTACAGGGCCCACTCTCGGCGTGCCCGGATTTGTTTTCTGCTTTTAATTGCACCTAATGATCGACAGAGGAACCGAGAGAATCCCTGGCCTGGCTCCTTCCTTCTCCTCACTCTGTTCTCCAGACTTGGGGAGAGAGGGCAGGTGGAGGCATCAGCCTTCCCAGAAGTCAGCCTAATCTCTTTGCCTGTCTTGGAAAAGCTATTAATGAGGATTGTTCCAAAGGGCTGGGGCAGGGAGGGGGCCTGCTTCTCTGCCAGTGCATGGAATGTTTGAGAAGCCCCTCCCGCAAGATGCCAAGCCCCAGGTCCAGTGCCAAGGCTCTGGACTCAGGGAAAGAGGAACTGGGAACTAGGCATGGAAAAGGGAAACCCCTTGGGGCAGGGATAAGATGTGTCACTCAGCGCTTCCTCATTGCCCTCTGGATTGGTCGCCTTCTTCCCCCTGCCTTTGCTCATGCCCTTCCTTCTCCCAGGAATTCCATCTCCACTGCTGTCTGCCTATTCCATCCTGCCCATCCCGAATGGCCCAGCTCAATCTACCTCCTCAGGAACCTTCTGCTACTGCTCCAGCCCAGTGAGCTTCCCCCACTTTGAACCCTCCATGGCTGGGACATAGAAGTTGCTCAATAGACCCTCATTAATTAGAATTTGTCGAGCACCTAATATACGTCAGTGTCCTGGGCTGGTTCCCCCCAAGATAAGGATTGGCGTGCTAGTGGCTGATTTTGGAGGTGATCCCATGAAACACTGGTCAGGGAGCGAGGAAAAGATGCAGGGAAAGGAAGGAAGCCAGTAAAATGTGTGTTATTGAATAGGTGATTGCTGTGGGCAAGTAGGGTTGGGTCACACTGGGGACCCCCGGGAGACAGTGTGGAACACTCACCTCAAAGTTACCACCCATGGGCAGGGAACTGGGGTATTATCCCCCCATCCTGTAGCCATTAGTTGAGGGATCCTGGGGAAGGGGTGGGGTGGTGTCCACTCCCTGGCACCCCTGGCCTGGCCTGCGCATGAACCCAAGAGGGCTCAAATGTCAGAATGGTGAGTGCTGAGGGGATATGGGTGGGTATGTCCCTGTCTGTGTCTGCTGGTAGCTGGGGATACGAAGATGAAAAGAGCAACCCCCTGCCCTGTAGGAGTTCACAATCAAGTGAGGGAGCTGAGGGTTAAATATCCTTCCAGTGAAGCAGAATAAATATCAGAATGGAATTATCCATATTGGGCTGTGGGAGCTTCGAGGTGGGACACTTGACCAGCCTGAGATTCAGGGAAGACATCCTGGAGCAGAGATTTGGATTTGGAAGAATGAGTAGTTGTCATGGTCGAGAAAGGTGGCAGGGCATTCCACGTAGAGGGAAGAACACGGGCAAATCATGATGTGGGAGTGGGGGCACTGTGGGCCTGTTGTCAGCTGACATCGCCAGCTCTGCCACCATCTCTATCCCCGCATAAGGGTTAGCTCAAGTTCAAACTAATTTTGAGATAGCAAGTAATCTTAACACCAACCTAAGGGGACTGGCTGATGTTGCATTTGCAAACATAAGAAGGTTTGCTTGTTTAATAAGCTTAGTTAGAAATCTGTCACCTGCACTCTTTAAGTAAATCAGTGTCTTCAAAACGGAGTGGACAAGACTGGTCCATCAATATTTGGGAAGGCATTGGAATCTTCTACTTATTTTTTCTTTCATCCTTGTAAAATGTCTATTTTTTTGTGTATTTTTCAATAATGTACATAATTTATTAGTATGGTAGTACATGTAAATTATAAATAAATAAATATACATATGTTGGGGCACACATCACAGACTTTTTATTAATAGAGGTATGTGATCAAAAGAATCAGGAGCCTCCGGAAGTGGATGATGGCTGGGGACCTGCTCAGGGTGTGCCACAGGAAGAGGGTTCTAAGAACCCGCTCTTCCCACCACCCTTTCCACCCATCAGCAGGAGGTTCAGGCTGGGCTCTCCAGTGGCATCCTCAGCCTCTTGTCAATATCTCTGTGAACATGGGCCCTTTGGTGGTCGGGCTCGGGCAGGGGAAAGGTTGCCATTTGTGGCTGCAGAATAGGCCTCTCCCTTCTCAGGCCCATTGACCTACTCAGGGGCTTGCCCCTTCTTTGGTAGAAGGAGCCTCTTTTTGGAGCTGTTTCCATGGTAACAAGGCTGAAGCCATCACTTGCTATCTCTGTCCCTGGGCCCTCTCCCCTCCGGCCTGAGATTCCCAGGCCCGGCCCAGGGCCCCCAGTGCTCATGCATTCTGGCTGACTCACAGCCTCTCTAGCCACACGCTAGCCTCTGCCACCCTGGCCTGGCCTGGCCCCTCTGTCCCAGCTATAGTCAGTCACTAATTACCTTAGTCATCTTTCCATCCATGCTTGTTGAGCTAATGGGGAAGGCAAACAGAAATCTCAGCAAATGTGGAAAATTCCTGCTGACGAGGCTAGAGGCCGTGCCCAGGTTTGGGGGGATTGGATCTTCCCCTCTGAGGCTGCAGGGATGGACCCCCAATGCTGAACTGTTTGCTTTATTTAATCAGGAAGTGGTAGGCAGCTTTCCTGGTCAGCACCCTGTCCCCCAGCTGGAGGTTCATCTTATCAAACAGGAAGCAAGGCTGGGCTCAGAGTAGGGGGTTAGGGGGGCATCACTTAGGCCTGGGGCTGTCTCCAGGTGGGACTCAGCTCTAGACCCCCCAGGATGCCCAGCTGGCCCAGTTGACTGAATGGGAGGGTGGTGCTTGGGCTGCATGCTCTCTCACACCTGAGGCCTGTTAATAATTACCCCTGGGGAGGGCAAGGCCCCGGAAGACATCACTAATGAGCCTGCTATGTGACAGCTGGACCCTTTCCTCCTCACCTGCTCAGGAAAACAAGATCTGGCCAAGGAATTATTTAACCCTCTTTGGGCTCGGAGCTCCCTGAGGACAGGGGCTGTGTTTCCCCCTCAGATGGGTCTCTGAGTCCTTGGAGCCTTCGCCATTGTCAGTACCAGACTTCTGTCCTGTTGTTGATACCAGAATTTCTGCCGTGAACAGGTCCATCCTCACCCATGGAAGGCTACTTTGCCTAGTACTGGTTATAAGCAGAGCTGATCAATAGAATAGATGGTGGAAACGTTCTGGATCTGCATTGTTGAAGACAGTAGCTGCTCTCCACGTGTGGCTACTAGCACTTAAACTGTGCATCCGAGTTACTGAATTTGTAAAACCTAATTTTAATTAATTTAAAATTAAATAGCCATGGGGCCGGCCCAGTGGTGTAGCGGTTAAGCGCGCGTGCTCTGCTTCAGCGGCCTGCCGTTCGCAGGTTCAGAACCCGGGCGCGCACCGACGCACCGCTTGTCAAGCCATGCTGTGGCAGCGTCCCATATAAAGTAGAGGGAGATGGGCACGGATGTTAGCCCAGGGCCAATCTTCCTCAGCAAAAAGAGGAGGATTGGCATGGATGTTAGCTCAGGGCTGATCTTTTTCACCAAAAAAAAAAAAAAAAAAAATTAAATAGCCACATGTAGCTAGTGGCTACCATATTCCACAGTGAACGTAAAGTTTCTATAAAGTTTCACAAGGGGGAATTGAATGGGTGGCAAGCAGATTTATGCTGAACAACCCTCCAAACTGCCATGCCATTGGTGAATCAGAGCCCGTTGCCGCACCCCGACGGGACTGAAGGGGCCCAAGGTCCTTCTCCCTGGCGATGGCTCCGGGGAGGCTGCGTGAGTGTCCTCCCCCACCTCCAAGCCCCCCAGGCAGCCGAGGGGACTGGAGGAGCAAGGAGACAGCCAGAAAGCACCTGTTCTTAACGAGGGTCCCCAGGAGCCAGGCAGCCCTCCCTCCACAGGGCACGGGGCTGTCGCCGCTTGAATGAGGGAGATTTATGGAAAATCCCTTCACACAACAGGCGGATTTTCCAAGCCTCATTGGCTGCTCTGGTTTGAGCCTTCATTAAGAGGAATGGGGCACAATGGAGGAGGTGGGAGTGAGGCCCTGGGCCCATTCAGCTCCTTATCATTCGGCACTGGGAACTCCATCAATGCTTGCCCCCCTTCCTTGCTCCACGACAGGTCACACTCTCTCTCCTTTTAATGATAATAATAAAAGGGCCGGAACATCCAGCAAAGTCAGACTCAGGCTTTGAGGGGCATCTTTCTTGCATTCTAAAGCTTTCTAGAAGAGACATTCTGTGGTTTTGCTTTACAGTTCCCTAGGCTTTGTAATGCATAGTCTGGAAGTTCTCCCTTACAGCTAACCTAATTTCATCCTGCTTTAGGGACAACTCGGTAGGATTTCTCTCCCCCTTTAAAGTTATGGTGACATTTCAAAGTGGCGAGGTCAAGTGTGTGATTTCCCAATAAAAAAAACCTTGATTGGAGGGAGAAACCACTGTCTACTGGAGCTGAGGGACCCTAGAGGTTTCCAGGCCCATCCCCCTCGCTGTGCATTCAGAGGGCCATAGTCCCCACAAGCAGGTAGTGAAAGAGTTAGAGCCATGCTCCAGGGTAGTGCCCGCCCGTGTACTGACCGACTCTGATGGGGCACATCCACATAAATACCCAGGGACCCTTCCTGAGGAGAGAGCAATGTTTAAGCCAAAGGAATAGATTGCTAATAGTGAAATATTAGGTCTTACTCCACAGATGCTTTTTTGTCCTAAAGCCCTTCCAGAAAGTGCTCACTATGTGTGATGGAGCTCAGTGGAAGTGTCTTAGAGGAGGGGAGACTTAACGTGGGCCTTTCAGGGTGGTGAGGTTGGATGGAAGAAGAGAGGGGTGAGGCATTCCTGGGGCAGGAGGAGCTGGTGCAAAGGCTCAGGAGAACCACAAGCAGAATCCCGGGGGGGGGCCCTTCCCCTGTGTTGGGGATTGGAGGCTAGGCGTCGTTCACTGAGTAGAAAGTAGATGAGGATGGCTAGTTCCTGTGATGGTGAGGTGTCCAAGTCTTGGGAGGTGACTTGCCTTGTTGGGGGAGCTGGCTGGAGTGGGAGGTGTTTATGGTTTTCCCTCCCCCAGGGGCGGCTGGAGCGAGGCAAGTTTACGGTTGCTCAGAACTCGATAAACACACTTGCTGAGCATGTGAATGAGTATGCGTGTAGCCGAGTGTCCTCTGCCATTTGACCTTCCAGCCAGTGCTCCCACCTCCCTCACCTGCTGAAGATGCTTCAGCTAGGTGGCTGTTTGCTCTCGGGCCCGGTGACACTTATGGAGGAGGTCAGTAAGCATGGACAATGTGTGACCTGTGGATCCGGCAGACTTCCTGGGAAGGCAAGGCCTTGGGGGGGATCCTGGAGAATGGGTGTGGGGAGGAGGAAGTCATTCCAGCCTGGGGACAGCAGGAGCAAGGAGGTGTGTGTGCGTGTGTGTGACCAGACAACGGGGGAGGGCGAGCCTTGGGTACACGGAGGAGAGAAGGTGGGAGGTGGAGCATCGGCTGGAGGCTTTCTAGCTTTGGGGAAGCCTTTACATGGGACCTAATAGTTAATTGAGAAGTAGTGGCGATCCTTTTAAGAAATGATAAACACAAAAATGCCAACCTCCAGGTACACAGGCCCCATGTGTTTATTGTCAATAATTATGATACGACACAGAGTTATTTACCAGTGTTGTGACCGGGTTGCCTGAGCCCTCCACATTCTGACTAGAGCTGAACATGTATACGACAGTGGCCAGCATTAGGGACAGCCTGTGGTCTTAATTAGGGGTCACTGGTGGTCAGGGTTAGGGGTCAAGCTGTGGCCAGAGTGGTGCGAGCTTGTGGTCGAGATAAAGGGTCAGTCGTGGTTATGACTGGTCGTTGATCAGTGGTCAGGGTGAGGGGTCAGATACTGACTGCCAACTGTTTTCTTTGTGTTAAGCTAACAGCTCGGGAAGAAGTTGACCTTGTCTCAGAGGCCTTATCCTCAGAGGCCAGAACATTTGCTTGAGAACTCCAAAGACTTGGGGTTTAGTCCTGGTTCTGCTAACTTAGGAGCTGGGCAAGTTGCATCTCTTCTCTGACCTTCCATCTTGCCTCTGTAGGAAAGTAACAATCCACGCCTGCCTGGTGTGTGAGGTTTTTGTCACGGAGAATCCCATTATGAAATATGAACTCAATAATTACAACCAGCACCGAGCCTGTCCTCCTCACCCTGACAGGCCTATAGGCAAATCTGCAGTGGTCAGGCAGTTGGCTGGGGGGCAGGGTGGTTAAAAGAGTGGTCTCCAAACTTGGCTACTCATTGGAACCAACTGGACATCTTTAAAAACACAGTGATGCCCAGCTGTCCCTCTGGCCCTCCAACGTTCTGAATTAATTGGTGTGGGGGTGAGCCAGGCATCAGGAGTTCTAAAATCTCCCCAGGTGATTCTAATGTGCAACCAAGTTTGGAAACCACTGGGTAAAAGCCGGTACTAATTAATGAGCTAAAGAGAATGAGTCTTTAAGCAGCCACCTGAGCTGTAGATAAAACCAACCAGCTGGCTCTGGCTCCATCTCTGTGGGGGTCTGACTAAGAGAGATGAGCTGAGAGCAGCAGGAGATTCAAAAAAGAACTTTCTCACCTAACATCCCCACCTCTGCTTCTTCATCTGTAAAATGGGTTAGATTGTATTTACCTCGTCGAGGTTATTGGGGGCCTCAAGTGGAATAAAATGCATTGTAAGTTGTAATCCTTGGCATCACCAACCAAGAGATGTTGACTGAACACTGGGGATGTGGGTGGAGAAAAGCAGAGTCCCTGGAACCTCCCTTCAGATGTCCCCTCACCAGAAATTCCTAATGGTAGTCTGAAGCCAGGGGGATGGGCAACACGGCCGCTGTGGAACCCAGAGTCTCTTGGCCCTCAGAAGGCTCTTTGGGGGTATGTGTCCTCTGTTTCAAGCATTGTCCCCCTAAATACGCTCACATTAGTGTGACCATGTGTTTCATTTTTGGTTTCAGAAAATATCCCCATAATAACCTGTAGGGTGGCTGGGGGTGGGGAGACGGGAGTTCTGCCCCCTCTGGCTCTTTGCAGGGGTGGGGTGGGGTGTTACAGAGCTCCTGGAAGCTTCAGCTGAGGGTTGGAGGCAGCTCCTGGCCAGGTTTTCGGTGTCTCGGTCCTCAGGGGAAAGTGGAGGTTTCTCTTTGGCCTGTGTGTCTTTGAGACTTGGAGCAGGATGAGGGGACCTGACTGAGGATAATTCCAACCAGACGGTTCCTTTGAAATGGAAGTGACATCTAGTGGTTTGAAAAAGAACTGCCAAGCTGGCCCCCCAGGCCCAGGCTGGCCCTCGGGGTCCCTTCCCCGGCCACCAGGCCCCTCTCCTCCCAGGCCACGACCCTGCTCGAGGGATCTGCAGCCCCAACAACGGGCTCCCGATGGCAAGGTGGCTCTCATGGCCCCCCACCAGGCTGGAACCCCCCCTACCCAGGCCCAGGCACCTGCCCTCAGGCCCAGGTGCTCTGTGAGGCCACACCTGGGGCAGCCAGGAAGGGCCCAGGAAGTGTGTCTCCTTCCCAGTGTGTCAGGGCTACAGTGTAGGGTCCCCAGGTGAGCTGGGCTCCTTGGGCTTCCTGTCCCTTGATTCTGAGGAGCCCTGTCCTGGGTCCAGCCCCACAGAAGTCCTGTGTAGGCCACAGTGCTGAGTCATCGGAAATGTGCAGCCCGGCCGCTCTTATGCAAGGGCCCCACCACTGGCCCGCTGGTGTCAGCTACAGGCCTTCAGCCTCCCTTTCAGTCAGGCAAAGGGCCTCAGCGATACATGCACCCAGACTTGGGGAGGGGGTGTGAAATGGGAGCCTACACAGAGCCCTGGCCTTGGCACCAAAAGGGACGATGGGAGGAGAGGGACAGTGCCCAATCTATTGCTCTCCAAGGTCCCTGACTTGAGGAGCTCCAGTCTGAGGGGGGACACAGCTCTGCCTCAAGCAGCCCCCATCTGAGGGGAGACACAGCCCTACCCTCAGGGAGCCCCAGTCTGAGGGGGAGACAGCCCTGTCCTCAGGGAGCCCCAGTCTGAGGGGAGACACAGCCCTGTCCTCAGGGAGCCCCAGTCTGAGGGGTAGACGCAGCCCTGTCCTCAGGGAGCCCCAGTCTGAGGGGAGACACAGCCCTGTCCTCAGGGAGCCCCGGTCTGAGGGGAGACACAGCCCTGCCCTCAGGGAGCCCCCATCTGAGGGGAGACAGCCCTGCCCTCAGGGAGCCCCCATCTGAGGGGAGACAGCCCTGCCCTCACAAAAGTCCCAGGTGAGGGTGGGGGAGGGAAAGAATGATGCACACATGAAACAGACTGATGACCCTTGCAAAACACTGGAAAAATCAGGCAGTTGGTTATAAGGCAGCAGAGCCCCAGGGGCTGGGCTGGGAAGGGAGCAAGTGACAGGCTCTGCAATTGAGGAGCAAGTTTTCATGGGAGGCAATGCCTTTAAAGGTCGCAGGGAACCAGCCCCCTGCCCTACATGTGTTTAGACTTGGGTTTTTCCCTGGTGTCTGGCTCACAGGGTGGGGGACCTCGGCCCATCTCAGGTGCCGAGCCCGGTGGCACCAGGGCCTGAGCGGGTAATAAAAGGGACTAGGTAGGACAGGGGTGGGGGCTTGTTGACATTGCCTGGACACCTGCACACCTCCGTTTTGTCCCCGCCTGCTGTGGTCCTCATCCTGTGGCGAGAACCTCCTGGGAGGCGGCAGCCCTGTGGCCTGTGTCAGCCTTGCCCTGCCCCATCCCCTGAGCAAGGCCCAGCTGCTTCTGGCCTCAACTCTGTAGTTCTGGAAGCTTCCTTAGGCCCCTTCTCCAAAACTCAGGCACATCCTTCTGGGTGAGGAAGCATCTGTTCCAGAGGATAAGAGTGTTTCAAGATCAACTTCCTGGAAAAGCTGTGCAGTGTGCTCCCTTCTGGGAGATTTGAACTCCTAGCGTCTTTTACTCTCCAGAACTGGAGGCAGAAAATGCTTGTTTAACTTTGTCTTAATTTTTATTTCAAAGAGGTACTATATGGACACGGTAAAAAAAAAAAAAAATTCAAGCACAGTAACAATTAGTGAATCTAGGTGAAGAGTATAGCAGATCTACCTTATTCTTGCAACTTTTCTGTAAGTCTGAAATTACTTCGAAAGGAGATAAAAAGCTAAAACAAGTTCAAACAGAAATGTAGGTCTCTCTTCCATCTTTTCCTCCAGACCCTACTTAGTTCCCTTTCTTGGAGGCCCCTGAGTTACCAGTTTCCTGTGCGTCCTTCTAAAGATAGTCCGAAATATACATATTTATAAATGTTTTACTCCCATACGAATGGTGACATACCCCCACACTGCTCTGCAGTTTTCCTCTTTCACTTAATAATATATCTGGAAACTATTTGACGTGAGTACACGTACAGCCGTCTGTCTGTCACGGCTCCAGCATATTTCATCGAACGAGTGATTCAGATTTTCATTTGGAAGATATTGTACAATGAAGTGGTTAAGAGTATGGACTTTGGAGACAGAATGTTCGAGTTTAGATCCCCGCTCTACTACAAACCAGCTGTTTAATGTTGAGCCAGTGACTTAATCTCTTAGTGACTCAGATTCCTCGTTTGTGGATCAGGATTAATAGTGGGATCTACCTCAGAGCGTTTTGTGCGGATTAAATGAGATAATACTTATAAAGGGCTTAGGACACTGCCTGGTGTGCAGCAAGCACTCAATAAATGTTAGCCACTGCTCCCAAGATGATTTCGCCAGACCCCCTTGGAGAGAGTGGGGCTGTTTCCAGGCTTTTATTATTATAAACAACGCCGCAAATGAATATCATTGTCCTCACGTCACTTGGTACATGTGGGAGTGTATCTGTAGGAAAAACGCCAGGGAGTAGAATTGCTGTGTCAAAGGCCACGTGCATTTTTAATTTCGAAAGATACTGCCAGGTTGCCCTCCTTGGGGCAGCGGGGGATGGGGGGTCCCAGTCACACTGCCTTTAGCTGTGTTTGCGTCCGTTTCCCCATAGCCTTGTCAACCGAGTTGTGCTTCACTTGAATACAGCATTTCTCAAATTTATTTGGGCACGGAAGCCTGTTATGGAGCTTCTTGGGGATCCCTTGGCCTTTGAGCCCCTCCCCCATACCCACCCAAGTCTGTCAGGGTATTTGCTGGGAGAAGCCAGCCCTCAATGAGAGCTAGAATGGTCTATAGCCAGCAAAATTCTCCTAAAGTTGGCTCTGCCAAGGCCCATGCACATTCATTCTACGCATTTTTCTCAGACATTATGGTGCTCACAATAAGTTTATGCATGGTTGATGGCTGTTTTTTCTGCCTCTGTTAGCACATCAAAACTGTTGGTTAAATCTGATAATACTTTAGACTGTGCTTGTTGTCACCATTTCATTCCTGAGCCTAACTTGCAATTTCTAGTCACATTTTAAGCATTTTATCACACATGTGAAGGCGCACAGACAATGCCAGTACACAATTAGCCACGATAAGGGGGACGCCTGTCTCTTCTACCTGGAATTAGACTTCCTGTTATGGATGACGTATAAACCAACCTGTCTCCCTTCTCTTCAGGGAAAATTGGAGCTGATAATAAATAAAAAGAAAGGCAGACTCTGCACTGAGAGACCTGTTATCTGAAAACTGAAACCTCACCAGCACAAAATATATCTAAAGAGTGAGTATTCCTTTTACAAAAGGAGTTCCTACTGAGTTAATTTTGGTAGATTTTTATTAAAGCCCTTTTAGACAATTATGACACGGCAGAGGATTGTTTGAGGATGGCGGCTTTGGGCAAGAAAGCAGGCCTGCTAGGTCTCTCCCCAGTTCTTCACGTTCTTCTCATCCGCAGCTTGCACGTACACTGATCTCACACAGGCCCAGGCTGGAATGTTCCTTTATGATTCACTCTGATTTAAGGTGGTGTGCCAGACTTTCTAGGACTTTTGTGGGCTCCCTAGGCTAGCCTGGCATCAAAGCCTCCGACGTCTCTTTCCCCTTCAATGACCTTGCAGATCTGACAAATGCCAAGGACTTTGCCGATGCTAGATCTGGTGTGGAGACCGTCCCAGGCTGCTCAGAGCGGCGGAAGCAAACTGGCCGCATCTCCAGAAGCCCCTCAGGGGTCAGATGTAAGATGAGGGCATCTTAAATGAAGGTCAAATAGGTTTCTTTTTTTCCAGTTGTTTAACAAACTTTATTTTCATCTAATAAAAACACACATGCAGAAAACTGCACAAATCATAAGTATATAAGTTGATGACTTTTTTTACATGCAACTTATGAGTTTTACATGCAGCTAATCATGCAGATCAAGAAATAGAGCATTGCCAGCTTCCCACAACCCTTGCCCGATGTCCCTCCCAGTTGTCACCCTCACCAAAGGCAGGCAGTCTTCTGTCTTCTATTCCTGACAGACTTTGGAACATTATATAAATGGAATCACATCGCATGTGCTTGATTGTGTCTGATTTCTTTTGCTCAACATTGTGAAATTCACACGTTGTGAATTCACCATGTTGTGTGTGGAGTTCATTCACTTTCATTGCTGTGTAGTGTCCCATAGGATGAATATACAATTTTTAGTCCATTCCACTGATAATCATTGGGTTGTTTCCGGTTTAGGGCTATGGTGAATAATGCTGCTGTAAACATTCCTATCTACGCCTTGTGGTATACAAGTGTACACATTTCTGCTATATACCTAGGAGATGAATCACTGTGTCATGGGTAGACACTGCCAGCTTTCCAAAGTGGTTGTGTCAATTTATGCTGCCACAGCAGTGTGTGTGAGTTCCAGTTTCTCCACATCCTCACCAACATCACTGTCAGCAGTTTTCATTTTACTGTTCCGGTGGTCAAAATGATCTTTCTAAACCATAAATCCTTTAATCACCTTCCTGCTTCCAGCTTTTAAAAATTTCCCCAACGTTTTATCATGAAAACTTTCAAACATACAGAAAAGCTGAAAAAGTTGTGCAGTAAACACCCGTATCAACACAATTACACGATCTAATCATACCATCAACATTTCATAATAGTTGTTTTTTACATGTCTAACCATCTATCCATCCATCAACTATCTTCTTTTTTTAATTGTCATGTTTCTTTGTGAAGGTAAAATTTACATACCATCACATTCACCCATTGTGAATATATATTCAATGATTTAAGTGAATTTAGATAGTTGTGCAGCCATTAGCACAGTCTAGTTTTAGACACTTCTGTCACCTGACAAAGTTCTTCTGTGCTGTTTGTAGTCAGTCTCTACCCGGGCTCCCAGCCTCAGGCAACTGCTCATCTATCTACTTTCTCTCTATGTAGTTTTACCTTTTCCAGAAATTTCACATAAATGGAATCATGTAGTGTGTAGTCTTTTCTATCTGGCTTCTTTCACTGAGCACAATGCTTTTGAGATTCATCCATGTTGCAGCCTGTATCAGCAGTTCGTTTTTATTGCTGAGTAGTATTCTGATGTACTGTTATACCACAGTTTATCCATTCTCTTGTTAATTGTCCCAATAGGGTTTTTTTTTTTTTTTTTTTGAAAATGGGAATCTGCAATATTTTTATTTAGTTATGCTACCATAAACTAAAACTCTTCTTCATAGCTTCCCTAAAGGGGAAATAAATACTATAAATCCTAACAAATTTTGATATTCAAAATTCTATATTGCAGTAACGTAGAAGGTGACTTGGCTTAAGTTATCATTGCACTAAGAAAAAAGGATTATCAAAAATATACAGGATTATACAAATATACAAGGTAAGCATAATCAGGGTGTTCAGCCTACTGAAAAAGTGAGCTATTCTCTTGCCCAATAGGGTTTTAATGACAGGATCTTGTCATTAAATGGCCCATTTACGGAGTGGTCTACTTATGGGAAGAAGAAAAGGGGGAGAGAGAGATGACAATATTCTTGTTGCCTCCACATCCCCTGTCTCTAAATCAGCACTGGGCCTCCTCCCCTTTGGGAAACTTCCTGACTACCCTGTTCGTAGCCAACTCCTTCTTTGAACTCTGCATACCTAGACCACCATTCTCCTCTGGGGCTCACAGTTCCTGCCCTGGGTTGGTCTTGGTTTCACGCGTGGGTGAGTGTCTCATGAAGTCCTACAGTGTTCCACAAAGAGCTGAGTGCAATCTGGCTCTGGGTTTAGCGCTTGGGAAACAGTGGTCTTCAGTAGTCATCTCCCCCACAGCTTGATGGGCTCTTCGAGGGCAGGGATCATGGCTTTTGTGTCCCTTCACTATAGCTCCAAGGCCTGGGACAGCACTGGGCACATAGGGAGGAAGGAAGGAGGGAGGACAGTGGACAGCGCAGTGGTTTGGGGGCCTTATACAGCCAAGGCCCGAGCACCCTGAACTCGAGCCCTCTGGTGAGGTCCCTATTAGGGAAATGGCCCTGGGCTGGGCCAGATCTTGGTGCCAAACCACAGCTGGGGATGCCAGCATCACTAACGAGTTCAGCATGAGCCTGGGGAATGAGGAGGCTCCTGCCAACAGATGCCAAGGCAACTGTGGGAGGCTGCTGGGACCCCCAGCCAGAGAGAGGCCTGAGCAGCAGCAAGGCACACTGTTCCCTTCTCACCTCCCTCTCAGCCCCGTAATTCCCAAGATTCCTGATATCTCTCCAGACCCCAGGCTGCCCTCTCCACATCCGCTTCCAGGACTGCTGAGGGTGTGGGCTCCCAGGGCTGTGCCGATGATGTGCTCCCTCCTTTCTTGTCTGCACTAAAATGACTTCCTCGGACCTGGATGTGCCTGCACGGCCGCGCTGTCCATTCATGTTGTGGTTGAGGGTTTCTGTTCTCAAATGCAGTGGTTCTCAAACTTGAGTGATGCACACTCAAGTGCAGAAATCAGTTTTTGATTCAGCGCTTGTGGGGTGGGGCTCGAGAATTTTGCATGTCTAACAAGTTCCCAGGTGATGCTCATGCTGCTGGGCCGGGGACCAGTCTTTGAGAACCACTGCTCTAAAGCTTGGGTCTGTCCTCCAGGGGCTCGGCTTGAACCCTCCTCCTGCTTAGTAGGAAGTGGGGATGGGTGGGGTGGAGCCACCTGCTTCCTTCTCTGCACAAATCCCAAGAAACATTCGGATCCTAGCGACCATGACAGTGACAGCAGAAGTTCACACTTGAGTTGCCTTTGGCCAAAGGGCATGGCAAGACCCACACAGGGAAGAGCAGCCACAATGTCTTGTCTCCAACATATCATAAAGATAAAAACAGATCAAAGCTAGAGAGAGTGTCTGCATATAAAAATAAATCAGTGGTTTCATAAAAGAAATCATCACAACTCACTATCCTGTTTTAACTGCAGAGTTGGTGATAAACTTAACTTTGATTTTGGAAATGACTCATGTAAAAAGAACTCTTAAAATTATATGGATCAGACAAGATAGTAAGTGCAATTTTTCTGGCAGTGTTCTAGAATGATTATTCAGATTCAGCTTAAACTTGCAGTCAAGCTGGGCCTGGAAAAAGTCCTTAAGAGTACTTTAATGCACTCAACCCCCAAACCAATCCTATGAGGCAGTTATCCTCATTCCCATTTTACAGATGAGGAAACTGAGGCACAGTAGATAAATGGCAAATTCAGGATTCTTAACACGAGTCTGTTTTTGACTCCAACTCAGACTTTAGACCCCAAAGTGAGGGGATTTTTTATTCTGTTTTGTTTTTTTACTCCACCACAGCTGAATGTTAATTAAGAGTCTCCTGAATAATTTCTAGCCAAATTATAGACACATCAGGCTGGATGAAGGCTAAGACAAGCTCTTCTATTACTTGGAATGGGAACTGCATTGACCCCAGCTGGCTCTACAAGGGGAAAACCATGGTATCTGCTGTGAGAAATGACAGATTTGGAAACAGATTCCTCTACAGGCTTACCTGAGCTTAAGACAGGTAAGATTGATCAGGGAGGCTGATCCACTGTGATCACTTTTAAATTTTCCTCAGCACCCGGGATACGTGTGTTTAAACAAGCCAGGTACACCGCCTAGTGCTTTCTCGGAGGGATTAGAGATGATGCAACATCCAGCTGGGCCCCCCTCAGCCCACTCTGGGACAGATGTTTATTAAGTAACGAAAGTGTCCACACCCTCTGAGTGTTTGCAGATGGCCATATGAATAGACCCCGCTGGAAGGGACACCGATGGAGTAGCAGATTCAATACTGTTGACTCCTGGAACTGCTGTTGGGTCCCAGATTTGTGGTCTGGATATCATTCCAGCCGAAGTTTACCACTCAGTAAAGAATTTAGATGGAGGGTGAGATCGATTATGGATTAGGTAGCGATCTTTTGGGCTGAAGTGGGTGAGTGCTGCTGGTGGTAGGGGTAAGGATGAAGATGGAGGAGGAAGGTGGGGGATGATGAGGTTTGGACGGTTGGAGATGACAGATAGAGGATGGTGATGGCAGTGGTGGGATGATGGGCTGAATAGCTCAGGGAACCAGATGGAAGGTCCAAAGCCGGGGATGGAAATTTTATCATGGTGGAAGGGGGAGGCTCGCCTGGAGGAGGCACTGCTTTTCGATCACCCACTCCTGCTCTGAGAGGCTGCTCAGGGTATTCACCAAACCTGCTCCAACAGCCCAACTGGGAGGTCCTTCCTGGATGAGATTTAGCAAACCTGTTTCCCTAGGAGGCCTCTCTTCCCACCACAAACAGATGGGTGCTGATGTCAGCAGCAGGCGAAGCTGTAAGTCAGCACTTGTGGTGGTTGCACTCAGGGGCCAACGGAAGAAAGGGCCCTGTCTGGCATGGCCTCCTCTGACCACCACCCCAATGGGGAGGCAAAGCAAGAGGCCATCCTGGGAGGCCCCGGCTGAGTTTATGGAGTAGGTGTGCAACCTTGGGGAGCCTGAGGCTCAAGCTTGGGGTCAGAGGACCCTGGGCATGGGAATTGGAAGGGCTATCGGGTTTCATCCCATGCAGAGTAAAGAGAGGTATCATGATTCCCACTTCCCAGGCGAGGACACTGAGGCCTTGGGAGAGAAAGAGCTGTGCCCGGGGTCCCCTGCTGAGGCAGTGGCAGAGCCAGGCTCAGCACCTCAGTCTCTAAACTTCTGGCTCTGAATTCCTTCTGCAACAGCGCCTACATCTGTGCACATGTGTGGGCGTGTGGGGCAGTGGGCTCACAGGGGCCAGCGTCAGACCGAGCAAGGCTGGCTCCCGGGTCTGCCATTCACTCGGGGGCAGATGTGACTTGGAGCCTCTGGTTCCTTTTCTGTGAAATAGGAGTTCCCAAATATCCCTCTTAGTGTGGCGGGAGGATTAAATGTGATGGGCATAAGTAAAGCTCCCTATGAATGTTAGTTTTCTTCCCCCCACAAATCAGCAGTCCTGGGAGGCAGTTTTCTATGTACTTCAGCGTGTGTGCCGCTATGTGTGTGAGAGAGCATGTACAAGAATCTGGATGAGCGAGAGAGAGAGAGAGAGAGAGAGAGAGTGTGTGTGTGTGTGTGTGTGTGTGTGTGTGTGTGAGAGAGAGAGAGAGAGAGAGAGAGAGAGGTTCCCAAATCCTGGCCAGGCAGCCACAGTGAGGGGAAGCCACAGTGTTTACTGATCTTGGGAGGCATTAGAGGTTGGAGCCTCTAGGATTGGCCTGGCATGGGGGGTTGCCTGGAGGGGGAGGTGCTCTGGGACCCCCCAGGCTGTTGCAAACCCTGAAGGCTACTGCCCTAGGAGCTGGTGGGGCAGGGCAGGTCTCAGGGTCAGGCAGCTCCTCTTAGGGGCTTAGGTGGGGTTGTCCCCCAACCCCATATGGGAAGGCGAGTCCCACTGTCGGGAGTCAGAGTCAGTCCTGGGGGGGTCCCTGTGGGCAACGGTAGGGCAGGCCAGCTGGGGGGTCTGACTAGGGGTTAGAGAATGGGCTTGAAGGACCAGGAGAGGGAAGATGAGGCAGAGCTGGCCCCCAGGCCTCCAGGGCCTGCAGGCCTCCATCAAATTCCGCCTTCCTTGTAGCTCAAGGTGACCCTGCCACCCTCCCCTTGCTCTAGGAAGAAACCTAACTACGAGTCCAGTTATTTGTGCTAATTGTTGACATTTGCATGACATCCCGTCCTAGGAGATTGGGGGCCTAGAATGCAAATCCACTCCCCGGACGGACGTGCTGATTTCATGACATCAACAGGAAAACTGGAGCCTGGGGAATTACTGGGGCAGAGAAGGGTCTCCTTCAGAACCGCTTCTAAGCTGCCTGTAATTGCCCCCATTACATTCACAGAGATGTAATGTGTTGGAGTTCTTGAAGGTCAAAGCTAAGGCCAGACCTCCAGTCCAACCATCTCGTCTCACTCTACAGATAAAGAAACTGAGGCCCATAGTGGAGGCACGACTTGCTCAAGTACCCAGTGAGCAGCAGTGCAGGGTCAGAACCTCGCCCGGCATCTTCCATATTCATTCTTTGACTTAATATGCACAAAAGCACCCTTTGGTGAACATCCTTCACCACCCCTACCCACCAGCACACACACACCCAGCCTCTCCCTTCTGCGGTACCTCCAGCTTTATTTTGCTTCGTAGCGATTATATATTTATGTTTTTTTTATCTTCTCCCTCCTCCTCCTACTAGAATGAAGCTCCATGGGGACGAGAATTTTCTCCACTTTATTCCTTGCCATATTGTCAGCATCTAGAACACACAGTTGCTCACTCAGGCATTGTGGGATTCATTCATTCATTCATTCGTTGACCATCTCTCTGGTGCGCCTTCTCCATTTCAGACCTTGATGACTCAGAGAGATGTCATTCCCGGCCTCTGTCCCACAGAGCTGGTGGCTTCAGGCCCTTTCTTCCAGGTGCTAGCTGCCTGAAGATGGGAGGGATCTCTTTGCCTAGGCCAGGACTCTGGAAGATCTCCTTGGGGAGGGAGGAGCTGGGGCCAGGGGCTAGGGGCTAAGAGTTCTCTCCGTGAGCTGAGTCACATTCCAGGGCAGAGGCTGGGAAGCCTCTAAGGCACAGAAAAGACCGCAGGTGTAAACACAGGTAGCTTGTGACCAGAGGGAGGGGGAAGGGAAGGTAGAAACCCATGGGGGGTGGGGAGAGGGGAGCATGGAGGGGATCCTCGGAGGAGAGGGTGAACGGGGTGCTGCATAGGTTCTGGGCACTGGGTGTCTAGGGTAAGCCGTGGGGGGAGTGGCAGAGGAGGGAAGATTGATATTCATTGACATGTGGGTGGGCTGGAGAGTGGGGGCTAGCATGGAGAGACGGCAGTCCAGGCTCTAGCCCCTGCAATGCATATGCTTAGATGGGGAGCCGTTACACAAACCCAAAGAAGAGCTTTGACTGGAGGCTCATTTTCTCATCTGTAAAATGGAGATGATGACCTGACCCTGGGGGTTGGTGGGAGGTGAGCTTTATATGGAACGATCTGTCTGAATGCCCTCAACCCACAGCTGACCCCCAAACATATGCTGGCCCGTCCTCCTAACCACTTCTCTGTTTTCCCTGGGCGTACTCTCTAGGGAGTGGGGCTCTGGGGCTCTGCCCTATGGAGTGGGCCAGTCCCCACTCTCTTTGCTCCCCAGCCCCTGTATGATTGGTGGCCCAAGAGGTCACCAGGTTTCCTCCGTCCCAGTTGACCAGAACCATCTGGGCTCTGTGGGTGCTGCGGGTTTCCTGGCCAGGGTCCAGGCTGCTGCCTGGCTGGGGGCTGTGAGCAGGAGAGCAACAGACTAGATTTTGCAAGCCTGAAATAGTTTACGGCCAGGCTGAGGCAGGGAGGGAGGGCATGGCCCCAGGAATGCTGGAGGAATGCCTGGGAGGCTTGTTCCTGCCCCCCCCCCCTTAACTCCCCAGGGGGAAGTGAGCATAGGCTTCCGCTGGCCGGCTGGGCACTGGGCAGCATAGTGGGACATGGTTTGGGCCCTGAACATTCTTGGGCTGGGGTGCTCTCAGCGCCAGTGAGCGGGTATGGATGTGAGGGGTGGGCTGGTCTCCCTCCTGGCATCGGGGTCATCTCCAAGGAGGCCGCCTGATAGACCTATCTGTCTCGCTCGCTCCCTTCAGTCTTCCCTCTGACTTGGCCAGTAGCACCATGGACGCATATCTTCATTACTGGGAGGGGAAGGGTTTGTTTTTTGGTTTCAAGCAGAGCCTCTGTGTCTTTCTTCAAACTGGGAGCTCCCTGAGGTCAGGCTTTATGGTTTCCCTTCAGATTGGAAATTCCTTAAGGACTGAGGCTGTGACGCCCTCATTCAATGGAAGCTGCCCGAGGGGAAGGCTGTGCCACCCCTCACCCAAATGCATCCCATGGCCAGGATGGGGTGGCTGCTGAGACTGGACCTACAACATGCAGTTTCCACCCCCATTCCTTTAGATCCAAGACTGAATTGCCTTCATACCTACCTGGAAAGTGGGAACCTTTAGGGGCCAGTTGAGTCTTGTGGACCGGACACCAGCCTACAAACAGCCTTTGTTGCCACCCCTGTTCACAGGAAACCTGAGGCGGCGAGAAGCCAGGTCCTGGTTGCCCATCTGGCCAGTCCACTTGGCCCTGCCGGCACCATACTCTGGGCTCGCCCCCTCTGCTTGTGGCCTGGGGTCCATCCCTGGGAGGGGTTGGGAGTAGACAGGTCACAGTGTGCCAGGATTATGTCCACAAATGATACCTGCATGTTCCTGGGCTCTACATTGGAGCCGGTCATCTTCCCTTTCATGTTTGGCCTGTCCAAGTGAGCAGGTGAATGGGGTGGAAGGCTGGGCAGGGGCCCTGGGGCAGGGGCAGCCAGGCAGGAATAGTGAGAGGCAGACAACTGGTGCCTGTCTAAGGTCACAAAGTTCCAGCGCCCTTAGTTCCCACCAAGGCCCCAGCTCTGGTAGGGAAGACACAAGTTGTCAAAACTCTGGCTACTCAGACCCCATCCCTCTTTTTTGGACATGGCTCTCTGGCCTCCACTGGTAGGACATCCCTTTCCAATTCCCCCACACACTCCTAGACCTGCCCCAGGGGGTCAGTCTGTGGTCACGGTTATAGATAATCTATAAAGAGTTGGGCCACTCTGTGGCTAGGATTAGGGGGACTGAGATCAGGATTTAGAATCAGGCTCTGATCAGGGTTATGAGTCAGCCTGTTTTCTGGGTTGGGGGGATTAGACTTTGGCTAGGTAGGATTAAGGGTCAGGCTGTACTCAGGATTAGGGATCAGTTTATACCTAGGATTAGGAGTCAGTCTATACACAAGACCAGGGGTAAGTATATACCCAGAAGTAGGGTCAGTCTACTGGATTAGGAATTAGTCTGTACCCAGGACCAGGGGTCAGGCTGTACCCAGGATTAGGGAACAGTCCATACCTAGGATTAGGAGTCAGCCTGTACAAGGATCAAGGATCAGGATGTACCCAGGAATTCAGTAGTCAATAACCAGAATTAGGGGTACTGAGCACTGAGGGGTAAGGGTGTGTTTTGCATTGGAACTGAACCTACGACTTGACCACAGAAGGTGACCCTGGCTCAACTGGCCACAGAAGGCAGAGAATACAGTTTGCAGTTTGGAGGGGAGGGAGTTTGCTGATCCCTTGGCTATCCACTCTGGGGACCCACCTGCAGGAGTTACGAACAACAGGGTGGGAAGCCTCAACACTCACAGAGAACGCTTCAGCTTGAGAAGTCACCAGGAACACCAGCCTAAGCCCCTTGGGGATGGAGCACAGTGCCCAGGCAAGGTCCAGTGAGTGGCTCAGAGGCAACATTGCCCAGTGCCGTGGCTGGGAACAACACAGAGCAACTCCACGATGGCGCTTCTGTTTATACTGCACCTCTCGAAACTCATTCACCAGCAGCTCATTCTGCAAACATTTCCTGAATACCTACCATGCTTTAGGCCAGAGCTTCTCAAACTTGAGTACACAGAAGAGTCAGCCAGGAAGCTTGTGAAAAAGGGTGATTCCTGGGTGCCTCCCCAGGGACTCTGGAGCAGAAAGGTGCTGGGGGCTGCCCAGGAATCTGCACTTTCAGTAAAGTCCTCAGATGATTCTGCTGCAGTGGTTTTAAGACCATACTTTTGGGACCTGTCCTCAAAAGGCTTAAAAGGTTTAAATAGGATTGTGGAAAACACCCATAATGCCATCTGGTGAGTTCAGCAAGCAGGATGGATGCCAAGGATTTCCGGGATAAGAGGGTGTGCGTGATCCTTTTCAGAGAAGACCCAAGAAGGCCTTTCGAGGAAGTAACTGTGAGTTTCTCCCTCATATCTGACCAGTAGTAAGCTAAAATTGTGTTTGTCTGGTTGCGAAAATTGGATAAAACTTGGCTGTTTAACCATCCCAAAGCATTTTCATGTGCTTAGCAAAGCAGGAGAATTCAGGCAAACACACACAAGATTACTTTGAGCATAGGAGTGCAAGGCAAGGCGTAATTAATACATTAAATGAGGCAAAGTAAAGAATGCATATAAAAACGCTGTCTTGGTACAGTGCTAAGGAGGGGAACGATGCATGACAGCCATTATTATTAATAACTTACCAATTGTCTGTAAACAATTGTCCCGAAAAACACTGCTCAAGCAGTGCAGATCAACTTTGCTTAAACCATGGCTGTGTGCTGTGTCCCACCCTCGCCTGCAGTTTCTCCAGCCAAGAACTCTGTCTGCAGTTGGTGTCTGGAAACAGCAGGGTGTGTGTTTTCATTTTCCAAATATTAAATTACAATATTGATTATGCTTTTGCAGACAGCACACTTCTCCCTCCCCCACCTGCCCCTTGGTCAGGAATCCTGGTGCTGAAGTGCTCAGTCATCTTGAAGACCTTGCTGAAGGCAGGGAGGCCGTGCAGGACGACTCCCCCCTCTGCCGCTCACTGCCGTGTGTGTGTCGTGCTTCTGGAAGGTTACATAAACTTTCTTTATTTAAGGTTTCCATTCTTCCCTCTGAGCGTGAGTGGACTTTCGGGCCTGCCTGTGGAGCAGGAGCTTGAGGTATTGTGCTGCTGGCGAGACGGGGGCTGGATCCTCTCTGGCTGGTCGTGGGACCACAGACCCTCCTGTGGGGAGGTCAGGAGGTGACTTTCCATTCCCCTGGGCTGGGCTGCAAGCCACCTGTTCACAGCCTTCTTGGATACCACCAGGGAGTTTTTTCATTTATCCCATTTAAATTTCACCTTGTTGGTTTCAGGCTAGTGTTTCCAGAGAGGTGTGGGATTCCCCTGGCTCCTCCAGCTGGCCAGGGACTTTCCCAGCCCCCTGGACACTCCCACACTGAGGCTCGCCTCGACGTCACTCCATTTCATTCATTCATTCCACCAGCATTCACTGAACACCCCTTAGGCACCCCCTACAGTGTTCAGCACTGGGATCCAGAGGTAGAGGCGTGGTTGACGGTGTAGACAGGCAGACAGGCACAGAAGCAGATCGTTTCTCTCTAGCATGGTATAAGTATGCCAAGGGGTTAAGTGGGCAAAGGAGGGGCACCTCATTCAGTCTTGGGGGCATGTGGAAGGCAAGGAAGTCTTCATGAGGGAGGTAACACTTTATGTGAGTCTCAAATTATGAGAAGGGAGGAGTGGGCTGGGGAAGTCCAGGCAGAGAGAATAGCCTGAACGTAAGCCCGGAGGTTGGAAATGGCATGGCTAGGGCCAGTTTAGAAGTCACCTTCTGGGCTGGCCCCGTGGCTTAGCGGTTAAGTGCGTGCACTCCGCTGCTGGCGGCTGGGGTTCGGATCCCGGGTGTGCACCGATGCACCGCTTCTCCGGCCATGCTGAGGCCGCGTCCCACATACAGCAACTAGAAGGCTGTGCAACTGTGACATACGACTATCTACTGGGGCTTTGGGGGAAAAAAATAAATTAAAAAATTATAATAAAAAACAAAGTCACCTTCTGAGGAGGGCTAGATCATGAGGTTCAAAGAAGGGAGAGTGTGGAGCTGAGGCTGGAGAGGCCTGCAGGGGCGAGATCACAGTAGAGTGTGGGGCCTTACCCTGTGGGTGATGGGGAGCCATGGAAGGTTTCAGCTAGAAGGGAATAACCTGTTTAGATCTGTCGACTTGACACTGTCCGTTAACACCAGCGCCTGATGTATCTTTTCCCTGGTTGTGGTTCCCGTGCTTGTTTCTTTTTCTTCTTCTTTTTTTTTTTTTTGTGAGGAAGATCAGCCCTGAGCTAACATCCATGCCTATCCTCCTCTATTTTTGCACAGGAAGACTGGCCCTGGGCTAACATCCGTGCCCATCTTCCTCCACTTTACATGGGACGCCGCCACAGCATGGCCTGACAAGCGGTGCGTTGGTGCGCGCCCGGGATCCGAACCCGGGCCGCCAGCAGCGGAGCGCGCACACTTAACCGCTACGCCACGGGCCGGCCCCCCGTGCTTGTTTCTTAACAGAAAGTTCTGGGAAAGCAGGCTGCCTTAAGAACTGGACAGCGTCATGAGCCACTCAACTGCAAAATTTGGAGGGAGGGAGACTTCCAAGCCAGAGAGACCTGGATTGGGATCCCTCACTGTTTGAGTTCTGGCAAGGTACTGAACCTGCCCAAGCCTCAGTTGCCTCGTCTGTAGAATGGGAGCCACCTGATACTGACGGCCAAGTGGTGGTGAGGGAGCCTGGATTGGAAACTGTCAGGGAGTGCAGCCCAAGGAAGCGGTAGGGGTGCCGGAGCTCATTCCAAGGCTGCAAATCAGGGGGCCAGAGCCTGGTCTCCCGGCCCAGGGCCCTGGCCACCACCCCCGCTGCTGCCTGAGCAGCTGTCTGTGCCGTCCCTTCTTGCGTGAGGTCTGATAACAGAGCCTGGGGAGCCATCCCCACCATAAACAGTCAGGCCCTGGGTTTCTCCTCCTGATCTGGTGCCTCGGCCCTGTGTGCCCTGCGGCCAACTGGCCCTCTGGCTCCAGAGCAGGGCTGGAGAAGGGAGGGGTCTGCCCAGCCTCCTGCAGGCCTCACGGTTGTGCAAGCTTGTCTGATTCCAAACAAACCATAAACCTGCCGCCTCCCTGGCAATTCCAAGCATTCTGGCCAGCAGGTGGCCAGGCGGCCGCTGCTCGGGACAGCCAGGGCCCAGGTCATGGGCCAGGCCTGCCGAACCAGGGGTGAACCTAGACTCACAGTATTGGGGCCTGGCACAGCAGGGTCCCTGGCAGGAGGGAAAGAGCTCTGACAGGGAGTTGGGGATCCTGGATTCTAGTCCTAATTCCCCCACCAACTCACTGTGTGACCTGTGCAAGTTCCTTCCCCTCTCTGGGCCTGGGTCACCTCAGCTGAGCCTGAGGAGTTTAGTGATGGTGATCCAGGGTCCCTTGTCTCCTGGGGTTCTGGGAGTCTGCATTGCTGTGACCCAGAGGCTCTGGAGAGACTGTGCAGCTTTCTGCAGACTCTGGACGAGGGACACACACCCCTCTTCATTCATTTAGCAGCAGCTCCAACTCCAAAGAGCAGACCACAGGAAGAGACCTGTGTGCGGATAAACATGGCCTGTGTACGAGTAAGGAAGACTTTCTTGGATCTGACTTGGAAGCTTCCAGGTGCCACTTCATTCATTATCCAATTCATCCTTTCATTTAATGAAATTGAAGAAGGAATTCATTCATTCACTCTTTATTAATTTGGTTAACAAATACTAAGGGCGCCTACTGTATCTCAGGCACAGACCGGGATTACTGGTGAACCAGAGAGGCAGGGTCCTAGTCCTTATTGGAGTTCACGGCTGCCTGGCCTATTTTTCCTGAGAAGCTGGAATACAGCAGGCCCACGTGGAGTATCTGGAGAGTAAGCCCCGTGAGTCCTGATACCCAGGGGACCGTCCTGACTCTTAACTACTGAAGGGGAAGTGGAGGAGAGAGTAAATCCGGCCCTTCCCCAAGAAGCTCCCATGCTGTGCAGATACCCAGCCCCTACCTCTGGGGCTGGTGGAGAAGCCAGCCACCCCTTAGGAACCTACAGACACTGTGTGTCAACAGGTGCAAAGCCACGCCCTGCCCCAGAAGGTTCTGGGTGAGAGCAGCTCCCAAGGAACAGGGACTATCTCCTCCTGGGCCTCTTCCCCAGCTTAGGGGCTAATACAGTGTTCAGTGAGAAGGGGTTGGAGAATGGAGGCTGCATATGGCCCCACAGTGCCTTGGGTCTGGGGGAATTGTCTGTGGAAGGGATCACACCCTGGGGAAGACTCTGGGTCCTTCCAAAACATGGGAAGGTGGAGAGGGGCTGCCCTGGCCAGTGCCACATGAGCAGCGGACCCCTCCATGTTCTCACAAGCACGAGCGTGCCCTTACACCTAGCAAAGGCAAGGGTGGTAACAGGACTTGATCAGCTCAGAGGGGGCTTGGGCCACAGAGGGGTGCCTTCAACAGGGGCAATAGGCCCCTGGACCATGCCCGCCTTCCTTCTATGCCCATGGGCAATTTGACTATCCCGTCTCCCTGCCTGGCCTTCCAGGCCCCCAGGGAAGGGACAGAGGCCCAGGGCAGACACTTTGCTCTGCTTCCCCCAAACTCCTCGCACCAGGCTCTGACAAGAGTCCAAACTGGCAAACACTGACAGACCCCTTCTTCTTTTCTGTCCCCTCCCTGCCACTTATCTTTCAATGATCTCCATTTTATGTAGGCCCCTGTTGAGCTTGGCTTCTCGGGTTGTTCCAGTTCCAGACAGTATGTTTAGTATACAAACTAGTTAAACTAGTTTTGTATTCCGAGTCAATGTGAGTTGAACTGATTTACCCCTGGGGAAACAGTTCCAGAGGGAGGACAAGGACTCGCTCAAGCTCATCCATGCAGCCAGGACTGAGGTGGGACCAGAACCCGGGTTTCCTCGGGCTCCCAGGCTGGCTGCCTCATGAACTTGCTCTGAAACTCTAGGCAGGACCAGCTGCGTAACTCATGGGGTCTACTGCAAAATGAAAATGCCGCACCACTTCTTCAAAAATTAAGAATTTCAAGACAGTGACAGCAGAGCACTAAACCAAGTGTGCGGCCCTTCTAAACATGTGCGCTTGTACAAAGGTACAATTCACATGTCCACGGAGCCAGCCCGCAGTCTAGGAGTGGGGAAGGAGGAGAGGGAGACCCCCAACCAGATTGCCCCTGGGAGGTCAGAGGACCTGCACCTCACAGCTGGATGTGTCTCTGAGCCAGCCAAGACCTTCCTATTTCCAAGATGAGTAAAAGCCACAGTGTGGGGATCCCTCCTGCACCGAGGGTGGGTGGGGTACGATACCAGGCCTCCCAAATGTGGGGAGACAGATCCACAGGTGTGTCTTTATTGGCAGCTAGCTGCTTTAAACATCCCCCACTGGCAAGTTCTTGGGGACCCCGGGAGAGACCAGAGGTGCAGCCAGAGCCACCAGCAGCGGCTCCAGGCTGAGTGATGAGGGAGGTGCCGAAGGGGAGGAGGCTGCCGCAGCTCCTACCACCTGACGCAAGAGGCAGAACAAAGGGGCTTTGCTGGGAGGTATTATAAGATTAAGTGGCTGGTCCAGGACAAACTCAGCAAGCCCCTTGGGACCTGAATTAGCAACAGCAACTGAAAGGGGGGAATTAAAGCTCCTGGCCCTCTCACAGAGGTGCCCACCCCCTTAGTCCCTGCCTGGGCCTCCTCACAGAGCTAATCTGCTGCCTTGCCCGAGTTCCTGCCTGGGGCCTGTGTGAGGGGCTGGTTCCCTCCACTTAGAGGGGACTGGAGCCTTCCTGGGGAAGGAGCTGCCTGACCCCTGACCCCTGACCCCTGGGGCGCAGGCTCTGAGCAGGCTGGGTGGCCCAATTTGGGCTGAACTCGGATACTTGGCTTAGCTATGGGTTTGAGGGGAAATCACTGCTCTACTCCGGGCCTCTCCTTCCTGCTGATAAAATGGGAATTTGGAGCCGTGGACCCAATGTTCATCCCAGCGGTACTTGAGCTGTTTCCAACAGGCATCAGGGAAGCCACCTCTCAGCCACATGGTGCCTTATGAACAGGAGTGTCCCCCACACAGATGGGACTTTGGAATCTTAGGCTGATGGGTGTATGATCGAGTAAAAAAAATGAGAAGGTGTTCGAGGTCCCACCATCTGGTCCCCACTGGCCTTCCCACTTTCCCCTCTCCTGACTTCCCATGTTATAATTTATGCTGCACACACTGCTGTTTCTCCTGCTGTTCCCACTCTGGAATTCCCTTTCCTGGCTTCCTCTTCATTTCTTAAGGCCCAGCTCTGTCGGCATCTCTGGGAACTCCTCCCCTCACTCTACCGCTGTGTCACCCCTCCTCATGTCCCTCATTAACAGTCCTCTCTGTGTCTGTGTCTCTTTCTCCCAAGAGACTGCTGGCTTCTTGAGAGCTGGGGCACAGTGGGTGCCTGGGCCACACAGGACCTGGGCATAACACTGGCGAGATCCGTAAGTAGAGGCTTCCAGAGGTGAGACTTGAAGGGGGGCAGGAGAAGGTGAAGAAGAATGTGGAGAAGAGCATTCCAGACAGAGGGAACTGAAGGGCGAACTGTGTGGGCAGGAGCTGGGGGCAGTGGGAGAGGGTGGAGACGTGGCTGAGGTGGTCAGGACAGGCCTCAGAGGCTGGGGAGGGGATTTTAGACCTTATCCAGAGAGCAATGCAGAGCTATTAAGGGGCTTTAAGCAGGCGAGTGAGCGAGGTGATGAGATTTGCATTTCTAAAAGATCACTTTCGCTGCTCTGTGGAGAGTGGATTAGGAGGCACAAGAGGCTATTGCTGTTGTGAGAGGGGACAGAGGGGAATGGACAAATGGAGAGATTTAGGGTGGGAGCTGACAGAACTTGCAGATGGGCTGGATTTGTAGGGAGAGGGAAGAGGAGGGGAGGCTCCAGGTTTCCAGCTCGCCCCTCGGGGTGGTCAGTGGTGCTGGGCAGACTGCATGCGCCTGCGTATTGTGTACCTGTGTGAGCCACGGCATGGGGTGCGGATGCTGGAGCAGACCCGTGGGATGGGCGTGTGGGACAGGTTGCAGCTGCCCAGTTGTTCTCCACTGTTAGTGCGCCAGTAAACCTGTACGTACAGATAGGAGGACACAAATCCACACGGACACGGACATTACCTATGTGTACACGTACCCTTAGACCACAGATATGTTCACAGCGCCCACTTGGATATATACATTTGCACACTTACCCCGAGACACAGATTTACACAGAGCAGGCCCCCCACATGCTCATGTTACATGTGTAAATAGATCTATTAATGATAAAAATAACCAGCACCTATTGGGTCCTTGGTATGTGCCAGGCATTATTTTAAATACTTCACATTCCACAGAGATGCACAAATATTGACACAGCACCCTCACAGCATGTGTCTGTGTGTACCATGCATGTGCTCACATGTGTATGACACATGCACAAGTACATAAATATCACGCAGCGCATACTCTGATATAAATGTACGTACATTTATTACAGAGGCACAAATTGCCACAGAGATAATTCAAGTGCACACATATGCACACATATATATATGCAGTATACTCAGTTCACACACATATACTTTCTCTGTTGTGCAATACACACACATACTCATGCAACACACAAGTGGTACACATTTGCACATACATTGCACGCTTGTGTACACATGCACACATATGCAGTACACGCAAATACAAATTCTGTCACCCTTTCTCACACAGGGCAATTTATGAGCGCCCAGGCTCATGTCTGGACTTTCTATTAGCATTAATGAGGTGATGTCGCCTGGGTATTCGGAAACCCTTGTCCTGCAGGGGCAGGGCGGGGGGGTGGCGGCCAGGGGGAGAGGACAGGGAGGCCACTGTCACAGAGGAACAGCTAATTATCCGGCTGACCGAGGTTTGATTGTTTTTCCCACGGCTCCCCTCGCTGTCCCCAACGCAAGGCCAGGTTCTGGCCATACCAGAGGGTGTTGGGTGCAGGAAGAATAGGAAAGGGGAGGGGGAGAAGGGAGCAGGAGAAAATAGTGGGAGGCGGGATGGGTGACTGACCCCAATTTCAGTGTTATCCCTCCTCCTTCATCAAACATCCTCTCTGTCTAAAGCTATCTGAATTGTTTCCTGAAGTGCGTCAAAATTCCTAAAGGTCTGTGTCTCTGTGGCCCTTTCCTCCCCACAGTGAACCTTGTATCAGAGTCAAATTCAACATCTTTGTTTCAGGAACTTTTATTTGTTGACCCAGGGGGCATAAAAGGAGTCCCACCCCTATGTTCCCACCTTGATATCTAGCACAGAACACAGTAATAACCCTGCACAGTGGTCATTGCTTCCTTCCTCTGCTCATTCTCTGAACCCACGTTTATTGACCATGAGACACTCTTTTGAGCAGCTTAACTTCCTACAGTCACCTCCATCTATGGAAAAGCTTTTCTAAGCAGGCCTGAGTGTGGGCTTCCCATGAACTCTTCAGTCAGAGAAATGCCTCCCAAGCCTTTTGGGCATTACAATATAATGGGAAATTACAATAATTTAAATGCAATAAAAGCAAATAACCTTTGCACACCTCTTCCCTGCTTGCAAAGGTGTCTTTCACATCCTTGATTTGTCTGAGGCTCACAACAGTCCTGTGAGGCTGCAGGGCAGGTATGGTTATTCTCATTTCACTGATGTGGAAACTGAGGCTGAGAGAGGCAAGGTTTGCCCATGGTCATGTGGCTGGGGAGGGGCAGGGCTGGACCTGAATCTTTCAAGCCACTTCTCTGTGAATTATTACATGTTCTCCTTCATTTATTTGTGGGACTTCCTCCCAAAACATAAAATGAATTAGACTTCACGGGCTTCCAGGGAACTTTTCGTTAAACGTCCTGAGATGCCTGGAGCAGTCCTGGGGTGGAAGGTGGAGGGCGTGGTCCCCAGCCACAGATTAGGGTCATGGACCCTGACGCTGGGAGGAACCTGGATGACCACCCTGTCTCCCTGCGTCATTTCATAGATGGGGACAATGAGGCCTTCTTGAACCCAGATGACACCAGGATGACAGTCTGGGAGGCCCAGATAAAAGATGGGAGGGCTGGAAGAGCCCTCCAAGATCCATGGTCTGAACACCACCTCCAGGCACGTCCACCTCAAGAATTGTTAGCTAGGGTTTACAAACGAGGTTACTGGAGCCCTGATGAGTTGTTGGGGTGACAATACTTATTGAACACCTATTATTGTGTTATTAAGCCCTGAGCTTGGTGCTAGATATGGTGGAGGACTAACTGGGCACAGCTCTCAAGGAGCTTACAGTCTGGTGGGGAAGAGAGAGTTTGGCACTTGGGATCACAGAATCTGGGTCTGAGTTCCAGTTTAGAGGGTCATTTGTTTTTGTATGATCTTGAGGGAAAGTCACTTTAACTTCTCTGAGCCTCAGTATTCTCATCTCTAGAATGGGGATGGTCCTACCTTCCTTCAAGGCTGTCATTACAGTTAGTTGTATAAAATGCCTGTCCCAGTGCCCCTTGCAGACATGATGCTCATTCAATGTGTTCTTCCCTTCCCTGCCTCACTGCTTCCCCCTCCCTCCCTTCTGACCACTCGCCCATGATCAACCACCTCTTTTGGAAACACTTGAACTCCTGGCCCAACTTTGTCAACTCCCCCACCACCCCTAGCCCTGTCCTAGCTTGAGTGGGAGTGGGGACTCTCTGATGAGGGATGCTGAGCAGCACAGGGGGCACTGGGGGTCAATACCTCTCCCCTATGACTTCTTACTCTATCCCTCTCCCACCCAGAGGAGACAGGGAGACCATGAACACTCCCTCCCACTTTCTCTGGCCTCCTCAGCCGAGGACACTGCTTTTCCTGGGAAGACCCCCTTCCCCCAGCCAGGGGCTCTTGAAAGCTTTGGGGAAACTGAAGCCCTTTCTCAATGCCCTTGAGGGGCTGACTGCAGAGAGACAAGTGCACAGATCAACAAGCCCCACTGAGGGTGTCCCATGAGGAGGGGCTTAAAATCCCCCAACAGGGGACATTCGCTCCCCTCTCAACTCTGTAGCTCAGCCCTGTTAGGTGAGAATGGGGGTGAGCAGCTGTGACAGGAATCTCTTTCTAGCTGAACAGAGTGGCCCCTGATAATGTTGGTGGGGTCAAGGTCTGTCTGCCAGGGCTCTGCAGAGCCTGGGCAGCCTCCCCTCTCTGTCCAGCCTGGATAGGGGTGAGCACCCTGGATGGGGATGAGGATTTCTGGGTACCTGCCCCTGCTGTGCAACCACCTCCAACCTTGGCCTTGGGTCTGCTCTCTGGGCTTCAGTCTCCTTTCCTGTAAAATGGGTGAATAACCACCTCCCACCTGCTAAGCCTACCCAAACTGGTATGTTATGGGCATTTCATAAGATTATAAATGAAAAACACTTTTAAATGCCTACAGTGCCATTTAGATGGAACTGGGGTCCCTCGTGAGGACTCAGATAGGGCTGTGGGGTTCAGGCTAGACCACAACGCATTCTTGGTGGGCAGAAGGGCTGCCAGCCATGCTTCACTGGCTCTGCCCCTTCTCCAGCCTTAAGCTGTAAAAACGCCAACTAAACAGAGCCAAAGATGTCTCAGAATTCTTTTCGGGGGCAGCACGAGGCAGCGAGTCCTGCCAACACCAACACAGAGAGCCTGCCGGCTGCCTGGGTGCCCTGGTCAAGCCCCCTGGGCTCAGCAGGTCCCGGCAGCCTATTCCCTTGGGAAGGTGGCCTGGCCGGAATCTCACAGTGTCCCAGGCCTCAGGTTTGGGGCCTGGCCTGTCCAGGGGCACCTGGGGTGGGGAGTGAGTGGGGGATGCCTGGAGACAGTGGCTTGGGAGGGTACTGGCCAGGAATGTCAGCAGAGAGAGCAGAGTGTGAGAGCAAATAGTGGACCAGGCGGCGGGCCATGGGGAGAGGGAATGTGGGTGCAGATGTGGGGTGGGGTGGGGTGGGGAGCCCTGGGTGGGAGTGACTGGAGGTGAGGGCAGGGGCTGAGTGATTGCTTCCCAGCTTAGAATTTCACACCGAGCTCTGAACCTGTCCCCAGCACTCAGGCTGTTTCACCAGCATTTCACCAGAGTAAGGAGTGGGTGGGCTTGGAAGGGGGTACTGGGCACTGAGGTTCCTCCCTCGACCCTCCAAGCCAGGCCTCTGGGCTTTCTCAAGAGTCTCATCTTAATAGCCTCTGATCTTACAGGGAGAGCTGGGCCCTGCGCCTGCTATGGGCCCTGCGCCCTTTCTAACTGAAGCTAAGAGCTCTTCCCAGAAAAGGGCGTGGAGTGCTTACATGTGCTTGTAAAATCAGGGGCGCAGGGTCACCGGGTTAAGAAGCCTGTTCATTCCATTTCTGCCTCTTTGCGGTACGACCAAAAGCAAATTGCCTCTCCTCTCTGAGACCTCAGGTCTCTGTATCTGTGCAATGGGGATAAAATAACCTCTGCCCACCACTGCGAGGGGGTGGGGCCAAGGGGACTGGGGTGGGCTCTGGAAGAAGCTGACAGGGCCCCAGAGCGAGAGGGTGGGCACTTTGGTGGGACAGGGGAGGAGGGGGAGGGACGTGGAGCTCATGAGCACCTCCTCCGCCCAGCTCACTTAACAATAAGCACATGATTTAATGCAGCCGGTAAATCCTTTTCCGCCTCGGCTTCTCAGCTACCGCACGACAGGCTCGTAATTCAGTTTTAAACAAGTCTAGGATTAGAGCTGCAGCTGCGAGATGCAGGGGGTGTTCGTGTGTGGGGGGGGTGCATCTTGCCTGGGGGGCTGGCCCTGCTGCCTCCCATGAGGGGGCGGGGAGTTGGGGGGCGTGGGGTCTGTGGGACTAGGAAGCAGGCAGCCCTCACAACTCTCTCAAGGAGGTACCGCGTGGGGAGGGCTAGGGCCTTGCAGAGGAGTTCCTGGGACCACAGAGTCTCAGGGCTGACAGAGACCCCCGGCTCCGTCATGCCACTGGGCCTTGGGGTGCCGCAGGCAGCTTTGGAAAGTCGTCATCAGTCACCATCAGGCTCAGTTTTCACATATTGAATTTATTTGAAGCAGAGCCTGCTTCTAAATTCCCATGAGGCTTTTTCTGATGTTTCATTTTTTCAGAACCTGAGGATTGGGAAACAGGGATGGAGAGAGACCCGAGACCCCAGCTCAGAGATGAGGATAAGGAGAAGTGGGAGCTGTGGGAGCTGCGGGAGCTGTTTGCAAATGCAGCAAAGGCTAGGAGCACAGGCTGGGTTTCTGCAGGGTCACCCCAATCAGCAGGATGAACACTAATGGGGGAGCAACTGAGACAAGACTGCTCAGAGCCCCCAGACTTTGTAGCAATGAGAGTGCTGCCCTGGGAAGGAGGGAAGGGCACTCCGATGTGGAAGGAGAGCAGCTGAGGCGTGTATGACCATGAGGCCGTTGCTGGAGAGAAGACTCGCCATCGCTGAGGGGGCGGCAGGGGTAGCATTTAAGAACCTCTACAGTTATGCAGCAGACTGCCCTGGTTCAAATCCTGCCCTCCCCAGTTATTAGCTGTGTGGGCCAGTTACTTCATCTCTCTGAGGCAAGTGTTATGAGGGTTAGATAAGATAATAATTCAAGAAATATTTTCCCATTCCCCCAAAAGGGTCTCAGAGATTCTGCAGTGCACAGAAATGGAGCCTTTCCCAACGGGCTGGCCTGCTCCGAGGCAGGGTGGGGCATTTGCCCCAGGGCATGGTGAGATGTTGGCCCCAGGACATGGTGAGATGTTGGCCCCTGGGCATGGTGGGATGTTGACCCCAGGGCATGATGGGATGTTGGCCCCAGGGCATGGTGGGATGTTGGCCCCAGGGCACAATGGGATGTTGGCCCCAGGGCACAATGGGATGTTGGCCCCTGGGCATGGTGGGATGTTGGCCCCAGGGCACAATGGGATGTTGGCCCCTGGGCATGGTGGGATGTTGGCCCCAGGGTAAAATGGGATGTTGGCCCCAGGGCATGATGGGATGTTGGCCCCAGGGCATAATAGGATGTTGGCCCCTGGGCATGGTGGCATGTTTGCCCCAGGGCAGGACATGGTGGGATGTCTGCCCTACAGACTGGGCTGACTCCATCTATACCAGCTAGATGTCCTTCCTTCCGCTCCCAGGACACCCTGTGCTTTCTGATTTCTTTGGCCTTTTCCTGCCTACTCTGGAGAGAGGGCCCAGGATCTCATCCACCTCTCTGGCTCCTGCTGCCACCTTCACCTGCAGCTCCTGTCTCCAGCCCTCCCCCCTCTCCTGGACCCCTCCCTCCCTCCCTTGGTTGTCCTCTCCTCCCCCAGCCAGACCTGCTCCTCCTCTGTCTCCCCTGCTTACCCACGAAGTCAGCCCAGCCATGACTCCAGAGCCCCATCACCAGTCAGCGGTCATCCACAAGGTCCCATCAGTTCTGCCTTCCAAACATCCTGAGTCCTGCCAAGCGTGCTTCTTCCTCACCACAGCTGCTTCCTTTATCAGGCTCCTAGCAGCTTCTCTGGCTTCTCAGCCAGCCCCCTGCAGCCCCCCAGTGCTTCCTCAACAGGTCACCAGTGAGTTGCTTGAAATGTACCTTGTGTTATGCTTTAAAAAGCTCTGAGGTTCCCACCACCTCTGGGATAGAGAGCAAACTTCTTAGTATATAATGGGGTCCTTTCCCCTCGGCCGCCCCCTCTCCCTGCCCCTGTGCCTTCCGCCCCTGCATGCTAAGCTCAGTCACCCTGGCCTGTGCTCCTCACATTCTCCTACCTCTGTGCTGTGGCAGAAGCTTTTTCCTCTGCCTAGAACACCTTTCTCCGCTTCTCCAACCCACAAAGTGTAGCCTTGGTAGGACATCCATCACTTCCTCAGGCTTTCTCTGTCCTAAAACCCTCCAGTGCTCCTCCACGGCCTCCAGAATCAAGTCCCGATGGGTCCAGGTCTCAACAAGCCTCTGAGGCTCTCTTAAAGGGGTAATTGAAGCGAGTTGGATATAGGGCTATTTATAGGGGTGTGAACAGAGCTGAGGGAACCAACATGGCAAGGTGCTGCCCCTTGGCCTGAAGGGACCAGGGAGGCAGCTGTTGCTGCAGGAGAGGGGTCACTTGCCAGGAGCTGTGGCCGTAGATAGAAGGACACTACCCGCTGCCAAACTGTGGTCAAGCAAGGCTGCTGGGGGTCCTCTCTCTGCTCTCATCCTCAGATCACCTGCCGCTGCCTCCCATTGACTGAATTCCACCAGAAGCCAGAGGGCGGGGGAGCCAGCCTCCTACAACAGAGAAGGGTGGAGAATGGGTCTGGGAGAACAGCCATCTCAGGCCCCAGCTCCAGGTGTGGTCGCCTTGGCGCTCTGGCCCCAGCTCACCTTCCCAGTGGCACGCCTCTCACACCCTCTATGGCTCCAGCAAAACGGGCCCCAAACCTACGGTGCCCCAACTTGCCAAGTCTGTACCTTTGCAGTGCTGTTCCCTGGGCCCAGAGAGCCCTTTCCCAACTTCCTGTCTTGGCTGAGGCCTGCTCATCCTTGGACCCTTAGCTGATGTATTGCCTCTGATGCTAGGCCCTGAGTCTGTGTCCCCAAGACCCCCTGGGCCCATCTCCATCAGGCTCTTAGCTCTCCTCATTGTCTTGGTCTCTTCACTCACTCTGAGGGTCAGGACTATGTTTCAAAAGTGCATATTTCCTGCCCAGCGCAAGGTCGGTGCTCGTTTAAATGCTTGTTGAACTAAATTCTGGCACTTGGGCTCCTGTGGAAGGGTTGTTTGCTTGTGTTGCTCTCTCCCCAAGGTCACCATCTCCTTGAAAGCAGGAACCAAGTCTAACTCTGCTCAATATCCCCCTAGCACCTGATACAGTGGCTGTTTAAATAACGTTTGTTGATTGCCCACAGGAATGAATGAATATGTGGGAGGCAAAGCAGACAGAAAGAATGGATATGTGAGCACTGTCCTCTGAGTTCAGAAGGAGACATTGCTTCTAGCTGGGGAGAACCGGGGAAGAAGACAGAGGGCTAACTTGGGAGCTGGCCTTGAAGGGTGGAGTCGTGTGGAGGGGTTGGGAAGGGCACTTCTGGTGTGGAACGGCATGAGCAAAGGCTGGGAGGCTGGAGTGCTGGGCCTCTCTGGGGAGACTGATGGTGATGGGAGAGGGTCGGGAGATAAGTGGAAGCGGGGGAGTGGTCTTGTGGCCACCAAGCTTCCTGTCCTTTGCCCTGCATAGTCTTTCCTTCTCTCTTCCCTCAGCTTCTCCCATTTCTGCCCACCTCCTCCGGGAGTCCTCCAGATTGATCTGCCCCACTTGGTATTCCTGGGCTCTGGCTCAGCACCACCAAGTCTAGTGCCCTCCGCCCTGACTGTGAGCCACACCCAGGAGCCCTGCTCAGGCTCCAGAGCCCTCTGTTCTCTCCCCCGGTCCCTCCTCTTGGGGCCCTGGCTCGGAGCCTCCGGAGCTTGAGCCGTGAGTTCGAGTTTGGGCAGGAGCCTGCTCACGCCCCAGTGACGTGTTGGGGCCGTCTGGGCCACAGGGAGCCAGACGTGAGAACCGCCAGTCAGTGGAGCAGGGTGGCCGGCCACAGTGAGCCAGCTGGGGTCCCTTCCTGGCCCTCCCTTCCCTGAGGGATGTCCCCAGTGGACTGGCCAGTGGCCCGCGGCTCTGAGAGGAACATGCTCTCTGCAAGCTTTGGCTGAAGAAGGATGAACCGGCTGTCCTGCCAGCTCTGTGTGGTGAAGAGGGAGGTGCCCCCAGGCAGCCGGCACCCCACAGGACGCCAGCCACATGCAGAGTGACCAAGGCTCTGGCCTCTGCCCCCACCCCACTGGTCATTGTCTCCTTGGGGCCCTTCTGGGAAAGCCAGAGCTTCCAGGACTGGGAGGAGTGACCCCCAGGAGGGCGTTTATGGGCAAGGGCTCAGGGCCTGGGAAAAGCCCGTCCTGACCGGGATTACTGCCTTCTAGAGGCAGAGCAGCCGGCAGACCGTGATGGGGCACAGAGAGGGGCTCCTCCATGGGCCTGGTGCTTGGGGCCTTTCAGGGCCCCCTGGGGCTCAAAGCCGGGCTGAGCCCCCTGCCATTCCTAACCATCTACCAAGCACCTACTGTGTGCCAGGCTCCCGCTGGACCTCCGAGGGCATGGGGAAGAAGAGGCCAGAAAGGCCGCGCCAGCTCCTCTCAGGCCTCGGCCCCGGCCCTCCCCCCACCCTCCCAGGCCTGAGAGCAGGCACCCAGGGAGAAGGGGCCATCAGCCTGCTCCAGTGATGCGGAAAGGGGCCTCCTCAGAGAGGGGCCAGGTGTGGAGGAGTGGGCCCTGGGGGGTGAGGAGTGTGAACGAAAACAGAGCTCCCTCCCACCCTCCACCGCAGCCCCTGCAGTGAGGGGTCCACCTCCCGCTGGTGGTTTCCTTCCAGAGCAATATAGAGAGAGAATCGAGAAGAGGATACCGTTTTCTTCAGATTCGCTTACCGATTCAGTCCCTCCCTCCCTCCCTCAGTGTTTGCCTTGTTTGTTTGCTCCTTCCCTCATTCCTTAGTTCCTTCGTTTATTCAATCCTTTACTCATTCCATAAACGCATCGGAGTACTCAACAAGTACTTGGCCTTTTGCTGGGATCTAGGGTCTAATGAAGTGGGAAATGAGAGTTCCTAACCTTTCTGGGAGCAAAAATCTTGACGAGGGATGCACAGTATACATGCACTCTCCCAGAAAACTGCCTATGTCGCCAGCCTGGGTTAAAAATTCCTAAATGCTGTCAGCCTTGTTGGGGAGGCAGACGTGAAACCGAGAACTGACCGAGCAGGGTGAGAAATGCTAAGTGGGTTTGATTCTGGCTTCCTAAGTCTCTTATCTCCTTGAACCCCAGTTTCTTCACCTTCACAAAGGGGATAATTATATCACCTCCCCGTGTCACTGTGGAGAATAAATGAAATAAACTCTCAAGGGGGCCCAGCAGGGCTGGTGTATATTAGGTGCTCATGTATATGAATTCTCTTTTCTTCCCTGCTTTGCATCCCCAAAGAGCCCCTAATCAGCAGACGGGGCGGACATGACCTGCACCCATAGGAGACTTGAGGATAGAGAGCACGGAGGCGGGAAGAGCAGAGTGCGTAAGACCGCCAGTTCTAGAATCACTCATTCTTGAATTCATTTGTTCAACAACCATTTATTAAGCACCTACTGTGTGCCAGGCACCATTCTAGGCTCTGAGGATACAGCAATGAACAGAACAGGTAGACACCCCTGCCTTCATGGAGCTCACCTTCTGGTGGGTGGAGATAGTCAAGAACCAGATAAACATGCACATACACGTGTCAGTAGCCATAATGGCTCTGAAGAAACATGAAGCAGGGCACGTGGGGGTGGGGAGCAGATAGGAAATAGCAGGCTATTTTATGCAGGAAGGGCAGGTAAGGCTTCTCTGCAAAGGTCATATTTGAGCAGAGACCTGAGGGAGCGAGTCATATGGATCTATGGGGAAAAGCATTTTAGGCAGCAGGAACAGGAAGTGCAAAGGCCCTGAGGCAGGTGTATGCTTGTTGTGTTGAAGGAACTATGCCAAGGCTGGGGTGGCTGGAGTAGAGTGAGGGGGCCAGTGGAGGGACTGAGGTCAGGGAGGTAGCCATCACGTGGGGCCTCATCAGTCATAGTACAGCCATGAGTGAAGTGAGCAGAGGAAGGACGTGATCTGACTTACACATTAACATCCAGGCTCACTCTGGATGATGTGTGGAGAATTCACTAGAGGGGACAAGGTGAGAGTGGAAGCAAGGGACCAGTGAGGGGGTCCCGCAGCAGTCTGGGTGAGAGATAATGGTGGCTTGGATAGGGTGGAGCAGTGGCCATGTGGGTAACAGACAGAAAGCATTCCGATGCCAGGTCTGCCACTTGTTAGCTGTGCACTCCTGGGCAGATTACTTAAACTCTCTGAGCCTCTGTTTTCTCATCTGGAAGACAAGGTTGATAATAATACCTACTTACTCAGTGGGGTTTTTGTGACGCCTACATGAGCGATAAGCACAGAGCCTGGCACACATATGGTGCTCACTCAATGACAACTCTTAGTCATTAGTAACCCCCAGGAACCCACTGCACCGGGAACCACATAGTCAAGGGGAATTAACTGAGCCCAGCTGAGAGGTCAGCCAGCTCAGGGTGGAGCGAAATTTAAACATGTTTCAATCCCATTGTCTTGGGGATCAGCTGGGCACTGTCCTCCCTCTCACTCCCATGCCCCTGGGCAGAAGTGTCCTTTGGCCTCCTGCTTATTTGTTTGCCTTTTACCTGCCTTGAAGTTTCAGCTGAGAAACCTGCCCCGCCAGTCGCTGGGCCCAGCACCCCCCACCCAGGGCTCCCAGCTGTTCCTGCAAAGTCAACAGTGCCCAGGAACAATGAAGGAGGAGGGGACAGCGGGGAGTCCCACCGTCCACTGTGCCTCCTGGCAAGCACATGACCCTCAGGGATGCCGGCAGAGGTAATGATGGGGAACAAGTCCAGGGAGGGCTAGGGAGGACACTCAGCTCCCAGGTAGGTGCTCGTGGCCACGGTGCCTGCCCGGATGGCTCTCCTGGCTGTGGGCAGGCGACGGCTATGCTAGTCAAGGGATGGCTCTGGGGGCAGCTGGGGATATTTGCCTTCCCTGGGGGACAAAGGCGTAGAAGCCTGAAGTGACAGGCCTGGAAGGGGCCCTGCTGCACCCTTACATTGACTCACTCTTCCATTTATTCAAAATACTGAAGCCTGTTGTGTGCCAGGGCCTGGGGTTAAAAGTGTTCCTCACACAAGGAGAATTTCTTAGAGAAAGCGAGAATCAGAGAGGGACTGACTTTTCCAGGGTCACACGGTGAGTTGCTGCAAAGCCTACCCAGGACTCTTGACTCCCTGTCCAGTGCTCTGACCAGCAGGTACCCCAGCTGCTCTGGCCACCTCTTTGTGGCAGAGGCCAGCCTGTGCCGGTCCCCGAGAGCTCCCTCCTTAGTGCATCTAAGTGCCTGGTTACCTGGGAGAGGACCAGGGCCTGTGCCCAATTCAGGGCTGCAGGAGCTAGAGGAGGAGCTGGGCAGGTCTCCAGGCTGGCAGGGCTGCGGCGAGCTCTGGACCAGCGGGGAGGAGGTGCCTCAGGCATGCCTTGTGGCTTCAGCCCGCTCAGGGTCATCTCCCTGGATCAGTTTCACCATCCTTTAAATGGGAATGGGTTGCCCTGCCAACCTGTCAGGGTCACTGTGCTTTTCTAAAGCCCCTGCCAAAGAGACTGCGGCAGTGTGAGGTAACGAGGTGGTGAAAGCAGGGGTAGGGGCAGGGAAGTGAGTCCCAGATTTCCCCCTGTTTCTGTGTTTGTCGGCCAATAAGCCTGTCACTTCTGGGAAGTGTGGGGCTGTGGACATGGGGGCTATGGGGAGACCCACTCTGCTCTTGGAGGGGCTGATGGGGAAACACAACTTCTGCCTATGGGGAATCCCCAGACTCCTTAGCCCAAGGGCTTAAGTTAGGAAGAGTTCGTGCAGTGGTCCTGCAGGCCCAGAGTGCTCCAGAAGTTGGTGTGTGAGCTGGCAGCTGCCCTAATCTCTAGCTCAGAAGGGAAGGAGGCCTCTGCCTCTGGCTGACCCACATGGATCTCCCAGCCCCTGCCTGCTGACGACCAGCCCCCCTCTGCCCCGGAACCTCCCACAGCATAAGCGGCCCCTGCCTGTCTGCACCCTTCTGGTCCCCATGCAGCTGCATGGATTCTGTAGACAGGGTGGCAGGCGTGGTGGGAGCCAGTGGTGACACGCTTGAGGTCACCGCCCTTGGGAAGTGCACCATAGACAGCTGTGAGCTTGGCGACTGTGCACACACACGCCGGGGCTCTCTCAAGTCTCCATGTTGCCACCACACTCAGAGTTCTGTATCCAGCCACGTGAAACCATGCACTGACTGACGCCACCTGAATGGGCCAGCTGTCCAGCCTGGGCAGCCTGATCCTAACTCCTCTGTCCCAGCGCCTGCCTCCCTGCAGCCTCGGCCCTCAGGTGTCCCTGCAGAAGGCTCTTCTCCCTGCTGTAGGCTCTGGCGCTGTAACCCAGCCTAGAGATGTGCCCAGAGTCTGCTTCATATCCAGCCCAGCCTCCCACCCCTGAGGAGGGTGGTGGGAACAGTACTGAAGGTCGGGGCTGGGGCCAGCAGGGCCTGGGAAACTGCGAAGTCCACGGTGGGTCAGGAGGGCCCAGCTTCTGTTTGTTGACGCTGCGCTGTGGACACAGGAGAAAGCATCACATCCCTTCCCGCGTCTCCTCCCCGGGCTGAGCTCTCCTGTCCCCGGTCCTCTGTGGTCTGCCCCCGTCCAACCACCCAGGCTTCTCCCCTTGTTGTCCACCCCCCTGCTCCCTGGCCACCCCACTTCGGGCCCACTCCAAGTGGGGCTTACATGTAAAAATATCCCAGCTTTTTTTGAACTTATCTACTATTTTTATCAGATGGTCCAAGCAAAGCCTAGCCGAAAAAAGGGAAAATCATATGGCTCTGTGTGCCAAGCTCAACAGAAATAGCAACAGGGTGGGCTATTTTTAACAAGATGAATACCCCTGTCCTCTGAGGTCTCCCCTGGCCCCACACCAGCCTCCTTTGTCTCTCTGCCTGGACAGCAGATTCTAAAATACGCCCACAGTTGCCAAACCACTAAATGCGCTCAAGACAGTGACTGAGGCGCTTGGAGCCGAGGAGGACCGTGGGGGGTATTTTTTCCCTTTTCCTTCCCTCCCCTTAGGGAAATCACACTGCTTTGTTTGAAAAACCTTCCAGGTTGGTTTTCAAGGCCTTTTCCTTGTTGTCCCACTCCCACGGGAACAGCAGAGGTTACTCTGAAACATGCGGTGGTTTGGGCAGGGTGACCCCAGAGGCCTGGCATGGCTCGTGATGGCTCTTGGGCCAGGCTGTGGCAGGGCAGGAACACAGAAGGAGCCCGCACAAGCCAGGCCTGAGGAGCAGGGCTGGTAGGAGACCTGCGGGGGAGGACTGCGAGGTGGGAGGCACCTTGGGTTCTTTACTCAGTTGCTGTCCACGCAGGTGGAGGGCCAGGCGGGCTGAGGCGTTACTGCCTCTCTGCTTGGCCACAACCAAGCCACCGGCTGCAAAGGGTTTGGGGGTTTTCCGAGCCGCAGCTTGCACAGGACAGAGTCCCACACACCTATCACTGTGGGGAAGCCACCTCTCACTGTGGAGCAGCACAGTGAGGTGAGAACCGGGCCAGGAGTCAGGAGACTTAGGGAGGGAGCAAGTCACGGCCTCTCTCCAGGCCCCTGTCCCCTGTGTACCACAAGGGGCCTGGACAAGCCTGGGCTCTCTGGGGTGTGTGGTTGGGAAGGAAGAAGAAAATAGAAGCAAAAGGTAACATTAACTGAGCGCTCAGTGAGGCGTTGAATGAAATACTTTACATCACATGTATTATTATCTCACTTAATCTTCACCACAACTCTATTACTGCCCTTTACAGAGGCTACAGAGTGTCTCTCTTCCCTAGAGGCTGGGTGTAAAATCCAAGGAAGGTCTTGGATCACATGCCTATCTTGGGACCAATCATTTTTGGCCAAGGAAATGGGATTCTGGGATTGGCCATCTCTGATCCCAGGCCCTCCGTGTGGCCAGGAGCATGGGGACAGTGGTTGGCAGTCCTGCCAGAACTAGAAGTAGTGGGGGACTGCTGCTCACACCAGATGCTGCCGGAGAAGGGGTGGAGAGGCTGGGCAGAGAGAATGAAAGCGCCCCCTACAGGTGGCAGAGCCAGGCACTGACTCCAGACACCCCCCTCCCACGCCATCCTCCTGACCCTGACCTGAGAGCTGTTCAGCTACGGGTCAGGGCAAAGGGAGGGCGGGTGGATCACGGGCTGGAGGAGGTGAAGAGGGCCCCGGTGTAACTCGGCTTCAGCCACACTGGCTCCCGGAGCCCCTCCCCGCCATGCCGTGCTCTGTCTTGTCTCTAGGCCTCTGCACGTGCTGTTCCTTCTAGCAGCAATACCCTCCTCCCACCCCTCACCTTCTCCATTTCACAAACCCCTATACATTTTTCAAGACTCATCTCCACGGCCCCTCCTCCGGGAAGACTTCTCCCTTTCGCAGGCGGGACAGGGACTCTGGAGCCCCTGGCAGACACCTCTGCGTGGCATTTCAACTTCAGCATATGGTGACTGCCTGCCACTTGCTTGCCTGGGGGCAGGGACCATGGCTTATTCATTCTGTTCCCCCAGGACCCAGCACATACGAGCGCAGAGAATGTCCGTTGAGTGGACACGAGGGAGAAGAGACAGAAGGAATAGGGACTGGGGAAGAAAAATAAGAAGAGACGAGGGGAGGGGCAGCGGGGGAAAGGAAGAGCAATCACAGGCACCACGGGGCCGGGGCCGGATGCGGGCGGGAGAGGGCTCGGTGGGATGGGATGCGGGCGGGAGAGGGCTCGGTGAGGGTGCATCAGGAGAGGGAGGGGCTGGGGCCAGGAGCACAAGTGGCTTCTCCCATCCTGGAGGCTGTGCTCTGAGTCACTCTCCTGGGAGGCCTGCATCATAAGCGGGTAGAGGCCCCCTGCCCGTTATTTGGTAGCATCTTTTGATAGCTCATTGTGTGCCTGATGCTGCCCTGGGCACAGGGCCAGTGTCTCTGGCCGGCCGCCCTAGGAAGGGGGATCAGAGTGATGGGGAGCAGGGCCTTCGCAGCCATCTGCGGACCTGAGGACAGGGATCTGCCCATCTCTGGACAGCCGGTATCCACTCGGCCTCTCTGCCTGGTGCCTTGGCCGGCACACTTCTCAGAGGACATTGTATAGCAGGGACACCACTAGAAGCCATGAGGCCCTGTCAGCCTTGCCCTGCTTGAGTCTTGTCCCTGCAGGAAGCTCTGGGAGGAGGAGTGGGGACTCCCACCCGGGCTGGCTTCCCACATACCACCCCCACCCCAGGGGCAGGACGGAGACAGAGGAGGGAGTCATCTGGCTGGCTGCTGCCTGGCCTGGTAATGAATCGTTCCCAAGTTCTGCTGCCCCATCTGAATAGGCTTGTGACAAAGGGTACATTGACGTCCTCCCCCAGACAAGGAGGGCCGCCCGCGTGCAGGCACAGGGGAAGCCCCTTCAGGAGACGGTGGGAGGCAGCAATAGGGATGGAGACAGGGAGCAATGCTCTCTGACTGAATCTGCCTGGTCGGCTTGGCTGCCTTCTCCTCCTTCTTTCTGGTTCTGAGCCTGAAAGGGCTTGGTCCTGGGGTGTACGAGGTTGTTTCTTCTGGGGCCCTGCGCAACCAGCTGAGCTGGGGTGGCGGCCAGGGAGGGGGTGGAGCAGAGCTGGCTCACACGGGGCACTTGGCTGTTTAGTTAAGAACGTAAAGCGCAGCGACCCTTTGCTGGATACTCCCTTCTCCTGGGATCCTGTTGGGGAGGATGCTCCCCAGGCCTCCTCGAGACCCCAAACCAAGAGGACTGTGCATTTCTAGAGGTCAGGGTCTCCACCCTGCATGTCTGGGGCCCCAAAGCTTCTGGCACAGTGAGCAGCCTTGGGTGGTGGCCCAGTGCTCACGGTTCTGGATTTGATTATGATTTTGTTTGTTCAGAAGTTATTGGGAACAGTATTTTTGTTGATTCAATTTAATGGGCATGTGTGTGTGTGCATTTGGTTTCCTCCACCAAAATCTGGCTCCGTGGAGCCTGACTGGTTTGCGGCCCCACCTTTAGGCCTGAAGTCATATGGGGATTTATTCAACAGACTTTTTATGAGCATAGGATGTGCCCAGCAATGGCCGGGGCTCTGGAGACCCTCACGCAATGGGCCACCCTGTGCCCAGTCCCCTTGAATGTGAGAGAGGGGTTGGACGAGATACATCCCTGAGGTTGCCCTTTGATCAACGCATAAAGACAAACAAATCATGGCTTGGTGGGGTGGCCTGCCTGGGCCTGCAGCCATGTCATGTCATGGGACATTCTCCAAATGCCTACCCAGTGCCAGGCACAGTGTCTACTGTGACTTGGCTCATAAGCCCTGCAGGCCACATCATCAAAATATGTGCGTGTCTCTGTGTGTGCACATGTCTGTATGTGTGTGTGTGCGTGTCTATGTGTGTACATGTGTGTACGCCTGCCTTACCAGAAGGGGTATCAAGTAAGAGTCCTGACTCTGCCAATCACCCATAGGAGGAGAACAATAGTATCTCTATGGCAACGGACTTATCCTCCCTGTACCTTGGTTTCCTCATCTGTGAAATGAGGATAGTGGGAGTAACTACTTCATTGGTTGTTGTGAGGTTAATATGGTAAAACGCTTAGGACAATATTCTGCACATAGTAGGCACTCAATAAATGTTAGCTATTCCTACTACTGTTATCACCTTAGATGTGGTCTTAGGTCCAGTTTCCCAGAAGCAGATCCTGAGATGGGGATTCCCGGCTAAGTGCTCCCAGGGGACATGAGAGGGACTGGGGCAAGCAGACGGGAGAGGAAGAGGCCAACCAGGGTGCAGAGGATGGCTTCCGCCTGTCCCACAGGGACTCTGGAGTGTAAGTTACACCTCAGGGTTGTCCTCGTTGGTGATAAGGGAGCTGGGAGCTCGCTCTCCTGCACCCTAGTCATTGGCTAAGGGCCACTTTGGGGGGTGGTATAAACTTGCAGCTCTGCAGGCAAAGCAGCTCCTATAGCCTGGGGCAGTCCCCATGGAAGAGTGAGCAGAAGGGAGAGCCACAGAAGGCAGGGAGGTGCCCAGGCCCAATAAGGAGATCTGGGGGAGTCTGGGGGATCTGAGGATAGCACCGACATCTCCTCCGTGGAGAGCTACTGTGAGGAACAAATGAGAAGGGCCTGTCCATGGCAGGCGCTTGGTCAATGGGAGCCCCAGTCTTTCTACCTCACCAGCCACAGGCAGCTTCTGGTCCAAGGCCAGGGTCACCCTGGGGTCTGAGAGGTTCTGAGCAGGCCCAGAACCTTATATATTTGTGTAGGACAGTGACTCCATCCACGATCAAGGAACCAGTAAGAGCTTGCCTCCTCTGGCTGCCTGAGCACAGTGGTAGACGGGCAGCCTGACAGCCAGGGCAGGCTTCCCTGGATCTGCCCCAGGACGCTGGTGCTGGGAAGTAGGAAGAAGCTGTGACGATGTGAGAACGCGCACCCCCCTGATCCCTCCTAGACAGCCTGCACCTGCCACCTCTTCCCTGGCCCCTGCCCGGCTGTGCTATCCATCCCTTTCACCAGGGTAGTCCTACCTGGGGTGGCCCTGGGCCCCACAGCCCAGGTCAGCTCTGACCAGGGCCTGGCAGCAGCTGCCAACGTCACGGCCCTGTAGTGTTCCCCCAGAAGATGCCTGTCTGGGTATCAGAGGGAATATTGGAGAACACTGCAGACCCTGTACAACTGGCTTTGGGAAAAGCCCAGACCCTCCGGAAAAGCTCCCATGGTTCTCTGCCGGATCAGGTCCTCGATCAGCGTGACGTAGTCGGTGCTAGATAAACATGTGTGGAATGATTGAGGGGTGCCAACACTTGAACTCAAAAGCCCTAACCATCAGGCATTCTGGGGCTGGCGGAGGATGGCTGCTGAGCCCTGGGGTCTGTGGTTCTGAACGTGTTTTCTTTTCCTCACAGCCAGAGGGAACAGAGAAGGACAGTGATCTGCAGGAGAATCTGGCCCCAGGCACCCCGCCTCTCGTGCGGTGCGGATTCAGACAGCCAGGCTCTGGGCGGCTCCGTCTTTGGCCAGCTCTCACTTTCTTCCTTCCTCTTGACTCTGAGGCTGCCCTTTCTCTTTCAGCCTTGGATTCTCCTCCAGTTTCAAGTCCAGAGGAACTCAGCAGACTCTGAACTTCACATCTAGAGTTTCCTCCGAAAGGCCTCCCGGATCCTCTGAACACTGATTCACTCAAAATGATACTTCCTGAGCATCTTCTCTGTGGATGGAGAGAGGGACCCAATTTCCAGCTCTGTGTGCCACTGCTGGCCCAACCTGGCCCAGGAGGCCATATTAGGGGCAGCTGAGGCAGGAGGGGCTCAGGATGCTGAGGCAGGGCTCAGACCTCCCCTCTGTTGCCCCACACTCCTGCTGAGAATGTGGAAGCAACAGAGGGAACCCCAGGAGGCAGCCCCACCCACCCTACTCCCCTGGGGAAGAGAAGCGATTTCTTGGGTCAGCACGGTGGAGAGCTAGCCTTTCGGAGGAGGAAGAGCAAGCCAGGCATTTGGTTTGAGGGAGACCTGCCAGCCTGAGTCCTGTCCTTTTCCTTGAACCAGTTCTGAGAAAGCCTTCCCTCTCCTGTCCACCCCCCTTAGCTGCTGACCTCCTTCTTCCCCGGAAATACCCCCTGCCTGCCCAGGGTCCCTCCTCTGGGAATGCCCAGGGGCCACGGCAGGGGTCTGGTTCACCCCAAGCCACCCATGTCTCCCCAGGGGAAAGGTGGGCGACCTTTACCTGCGCTCTCAGAGTCCAGGCCTCAAGCTGCCACCTGCCCCTGCCCACGTGTACACAGGCTTCCTCATTCCAGGAACTCATAGAAGTCAGGCTTCTATCCAGCTTTTTCCACGTTGTCACTGGCGGCTGGCAACACATCGTAGAAGGAGAAGAGAAATGAAGGCCTTTCCCAGGCCAGCAAATCAATGTCGTAAGTGTCCTGAGGAGGGACCCTGAGCGAGGGGTGGCTTCTGGAAACAGGCAGACACACCAATAGTCCCAAGTCTGGTGGGTCCATATGGCTGGAGGTGGAATCTGAGCCTGATCACATCTCAAAAGGGCATCAATAGCTGACCATGAACTTCCTCTCTGGGCCTCAGAATCCTGGAAGGGCCCCTGAGTGGGTGGCAGTAGGGTAGGACCCTGAGGACCCATCTCCTTGGGGTTCCATGTACCCCTCTCAATGGCCTTGGGGATCCCCCCACACTTCCCCCTCTCTCCCTGCAGAACTGAGCCAAGGACCAGGGGTCTCACCTTCGAGGCTGAGCTGGCATTCAGCAGGTCAGCCCTGCTGGGGACTCCCTGCTCCTCAGGCTCTGCTCTGTGGGAGGATGTGTTCAAGTTCCACACGGTGGACCGGCCCAAGAACTTCAGAAGCCCCAGCCCTGTCTGGCAGCCTTCAGTGCATGCACCTTGAGACATTACCGTCTTCTTCTTGAATGTTGGGGCCCCTCCGACCACGAGGACCTCAAGGGCAGGACCCAGTGTGACTGGTCTGTGCCCGCAGGCCCAGGAGCAGGAGGCACACTCAGCAGCCAGTGGCCTGGGTTCAAGTCTTACCTCTACCACTTTCTAACTGTGTGACGTCAGGCACCCGAATTTGCCCCTCTGTGCCTCAGTTGCCTCCTCTGTAAATGGGGAGAATGATGGCCTATTGCATAGGCTTGTGGTGAAATTCACTGGGATAATCCATGTAGAGAACTTAGAACAATGCCAGGGACCTGGTAGGTGCTCAGTAAATGTCACCTGCTGTATTCCTGTCACCTCCTGGTGTTCCTTCCTGAGCTATGAAGGATTCTGGGATTGGGGCCAGCTAGGCTTCCTCCCCAAGAGGACCTGATCCTTTAGGAGACTCGAGAGGAGAAGGGGGCCCTCACAGCTGCCTCCAGGCCCCCAGGGGTTGTGGCCATACTGGAAAGCCCCGGCTCACCACACTGTTTGGATTGGGTTTCTATTCCCAACACCAGTGAAAGGCCTGCTATTTATAGGCCCCCCAACCCACCCCCTGGGCTGCCAGACGGTGCGTGGGCTGGGGACCACAGGGCTGGCAGCCCGCTACCCCCAGCCAACCCAGGCACTCTGACCGGGGCACGTTTCACATGCTGGTTACCCTGCCGGCTCGACAGTGGCTTTCCCACCTCTGTCTGGCCCCCCGGGGAGAAGCAGAGATGGAGGCGACATGAGGGGTCACCCACCTCTTCATCCTGGCCTCTGGCTTCTAGAAGGTCTCTTTGAGGAGAAGTGGGTTCTTGGGGGCGTGGGCATGATACACACATACCCCTTTCCATTTCCACCCCTGAAATGATACACGACTCACGTGGTGTCTAGTGTGGTTAGAACACGGGCTCTGGAGCCAGACTGCCTGGGTTCAAGTCCCACATTGGGCCCTCGTTAGGTGTGACCTGGGGCTAGTGCCTGAACCCCTCTCTGTCTCAGTTTCCTCACCCGTAAGATGGAGCTGGTGCTAGTGCCTGCCTCATAGGGTCATCATGCGGGTTAAAGGAATTGATACAGGGAAAGTGCTAGCACAGAGCTGGGCACATAGGAAGTTGATGTTCTTATCCCATAGGGTCTGGGGTAGGATGGCAACCTGGATCCTATTCTCTGACTAGGCAGGATTGCTGTTCCCTCTATGCAGATGGAGAAGCTGAGCCCTAACCGGGGGAAGTGACCTCTCCATGCTCGCCCAGCGGGGGATGGCGGAACTCAGGCCCTCTCAGGACTCTTCTCCGCCCACTGGCTGCCTCTTGATCTTTAACCACTAGAGTCCTCTCCCTACCTCTCACCAAACAGATAAGGAGCTCTGCTGGCCAATTCCAGCAAGAGAAGGTGGGGACCCCAACAGGTGTATGTCTAGCGGGAGCCAGGTTGAGCCGTGCCCTGGGCCTGCCTGCCCCTTGGCTGGTGCCTCCAGCCAGCCCACTCAGGATGGGGGCTATTTTTGGTGTGTGGTGTTTGCCCAGTGGTGGGGAATATTTGCAAAGGGTCGGTCTGGTGGTGTCCCTTGGCTTCCAATTGGAAACAGCTCTCGGATGTGCAGCTGATTGGCTGAGAGCATGAGGCTTTGGTGAGCCTTTTCCCTTCTTTACAAAATGTGGCCATTTCTCCTTCCCGTCCGCCCTCTTGCCAAGCCCACAGCTTCTGTTGCTGGCTCCCTGCTGCCAAGATGGTGACAGCCTTCCCAGGTCTAGTGGGATGAGCAAATTGGGCAAAGTGTGGTTTCCTGGCCCTGGCCCGGCATCTTCCCTCCACTAATAAACCTGTGGCTAACCATCCGTGGCCTCGTGCTCCGTGGTTAGAGCACCACGCCAACGAGGCCAAGGTCAGGCTCTGCCCCAGCTGGGTCGGCATCGCAGGGAGGTGTGCTCTGTCGCAATGCCTCAGCCTGCAGCCCTCGCGTGTGCAGCCGGGACTGGGGCATAGCAGCTGGGGAGGGCTGTGAGCCAGTGAGAGTGTGGGCGTCTCTGTGCCCCTAGACCCTGAGAGGGCCTAACTGAGCTGATCCACCTATCTGCTGCTGGGCGAGGCATGGGGCCAGGCGCTCTCATACGTGAAGGCTGGCACGTATGCTGGTAGGAAAACACTGGAGACAGAGAAAGTGCCAGGCAGGCAGGCACAAGGCTGCTGAGTTGGCCCCTGGAGAGGCAGCATAGAGTGGTGGTTAAGAAAACAGACTGTGGGGTTCAAATCCCTGACAGGACACTTAGTGGTAGTGTAGTTCTATAACCATTCTGTGCCTCAGTGTCCCCATCTGTAAAATGGGGACGATCACAGGCCTCTTGTGGGGATCAAGTGAGCTAAGGCTGGAAGGAAGCACTTACAATGGTACCTGCTGTGTAAGTATTAGCTCTCGTTATCATCGTAGTATCTCAACCCCCAACACCTGTTCCATGGACCTGTACTCCTCATCTCTGGCCCTGCATCCCCCCATCCCCACTCCTTACAGACACCTTCCCTCGTACCAAGCCAAGCCTTTCCTGGCCTCAAGGCCTTCATGCTGTTGAAGCCCAGGTCACATGGACGGCCCCCACCTCACCCCCCAGGAGCCCAGCTATTGGGGCTAGTCAGGCCTCAGGCAGGTCCCTGCCCCCACCCCTGCCAGAAAGAAGCTCAGTGTCCTGGGAACAGGCTGGCACCAGGCAGGTGCCCTGCTCTGCTCCCGCGGCTCCTGCCCAGGAGGGCGCGGCCACTGAATCCAGGTCTATAAATAAGGTATCTGGGAGGAACGGCTTTAATTTGCACTTTACCTATTGGTGTTTACTTTGCTATTTCCAATATGGTAATTTAATTCTGCAGGGCGCCTGGCTGGTGGTGGTGGGGGCACCTGGGGCATGCGGTTACCTGACCGCACCAGGAGGGACTCCTGTGTCCCTGTGCAGCTCTGGAGACAGATGCTCCAGGGACAGCCATGGTCTGTGGAGGCCCCAGGTGCGGACACAGCTTGGAGAGACTCAGCTGGACATTGAGACCCCTCGTACCCAGACCGACAATCCTCCCTTCTCCAGTCAGCTCCTTCCCCTGACAGCAGTGCCAGCATCTCCCTTCTCTATCGCCCATCCTCCACAGCTCTTGGTCTTTGCTGAGACGCCCGCCCTCCTCCAGCCATCTGGGAGCTCTCTCCAGGCTTCTCTGATGGCCATACAGCTAATTATGGGACGGCCTTTGAGGTTTTTTTCTCCCTAGTTGCTTGCTCGGTTTTAAATTTTTGTATTTTATCTTTTATGTGAGAGTGTGGGCTCCTTGAAGGCAGAGCTGGTCTCCTCCTCAGACTGGGGCTCGTGAGGGCAGGGCTGTGTCTCCCCTCAGACTGGGGCTCCCTGAGGACAGGGCTGTGTCTCCCCTTGGACTGGGGCTCCCTGAGGGCAGAGAATGCACTTTTCGCTCAGATTTGGGGTCTCCTAAGGTATGGGGTTATTTCTGCCCCTTGGCCTGGGGCCTCCCCAGTGGCAGAGGCTGAAGATCTCATATATCGTGTCTCTGCTCCCTTCTCCCATCTCACCCCTTTCCATCATTCCCCAGGGCCCACATCCCCAGGAGGACTTTGGCTCAACTGTACTCCTTCTGGTCAGGATGTCCATTAGGGCCACCAAGAGTGCGTTTGTCCTACTCCTCAGTGACCGGTGGCACTGGCCAGCAGGACCGCATTAGGACTTCTGTGGGCCATAGGCACCTGCACCTTTGTGGGCCCCTTCCTCCGTAAACAGACACCAATAATCACATTTTACAACTGCATTGGAGTAAAGACATGTATTCATATTATATATGAAAACATTTTCTTTTCGTTTTTTTTTTTTTGTAAGATCAGCCCTGAGCTAACATCTGTTGCCAATCCTCCTCTTTTTTTTTTTGCTGAGGAAGATTGGCCCTGGGCTAACATCCTTGCCCATCTTCCTCTACTTTATGTGGGACGCTGCCACAGCATGGCTTGATAAGCGGTGCATAGGGCCGTTCCCAGGATCCGAACCTGCAACCCCGGGCCGCCAAAGCAGAGCGTGAGAACTTAACCACTATGCCACTGGGCCAGCCCCAAAAACATTTTCTTTGACTTAAAAGATCATTTTTTCCTTCTGATTTTAAAATAAATCCAAACATTTTCATAGGCCCCTAAGCATCTTGTGGGCTAGCACTGTGCCCACTGCACTTGAAGATAACCCAGCGCTGCGGGCCAGGATCCTGGCTGGGCCTGGGCAGCGGAGCCAGCACGGAGCCTGCCCATCGCTGGCTGGGGCGCCTTTCCCATCCTTTTTCTCTTAGAAGTCTCACCAAGTCCCCCTGAATCAAGCAGGCCCAGAATTCCTGTCCCCCCCGCCCCCATCAGCACCACCACAGCTACCGCGGCTGGCAGCAGCCACAACAAGGACCCCTCGACCGCGCACTGCTCGGGACCAGGCGCTGTGCTGAGCACATGGTCACCTTCATCTTATCTAATCCTCACAGCGGTTCTGTGAGGCCGGCCCTGTGATTATTTCCCATTTCACAGATAAGGAAAATGAGGCTCAAAGGGAAGAAGTGACAGGTTCAAGGTTACCCAGCCAGTCGGTGACAGGGTGAGAATGGAGGACCCAGAGGCCCTGGCTCCAGAAAATCTAAGTCCTTCCACTCCAGAGAGAATGAAGGGCCAGGCAAGGCGTAGGTCAGGGTCAGCTGCAGAGATTGGTTCTGATGTATCTGGGCAGGGCAGAAGGTGCTTTCCTGCGCCACCTCCCCTCTGGCTTCCAGCCCCGGGGGGTTTTAAGCACTGGGATGGGGGTGGTAGACTTGATTCCATAGTGGAGAGGGGGTACAGAGATGGAGTGGGGGTGCTCCGGGCACTGCGCAAGGCCCCCGCCCCCAGCTGGGGACGCCCTCTTCCGCCCTGCTGGCCCACCTCTATGACGCTACGGTTGTTTCTCTCTTTTTTCCACTTGGCTCTTCCCTCTTCATTTTCTGGCCTTTTTAAACATCCATCTCTTTTTCCGCCTCGTCAGTCTCTCCTTCACCTCCTTGGCTTTGCCCCACTCCTCTCCCTGCTTCTTTCTCCTCCTCTTGCTGTCTCTATTCTTTCCCTTCTGCATCTCCTCGGCGTGTCTGTTATGTTTGCGCTATCTGCCTTTCCTCTCTCGCTCTGTCCACCTGTCTCTCTTTCTCCTGTCTCTGAGCGCTTCCCCACCCCGCGCATCGTCTGTGTCTCTGTCATTCTATGTCTCTCTTTGTCTTTCTCTCTCCCCCATTATTCTGAGACATGACAGTGCCCGGCCCAGCAGGGACAACATGTTCCACAGACAAATTACCCAACAAAGGCGAAGAGAGCGTGCTTCAAGGGACCGTTAGGCGCCTGGCTCCACTGTGCGTGTTGTTGGGCGGGGAGGGGGAGGCCCGGAGCTGGTCAGGTGTGGGCACTTGCTGCCAGCCCAGAGGGGCTCCATGCCCGAGCTGTGGCAGGGAAGCAGGAAAGGCCTTTTGTGCAGACCAGGCTCTGGTTGGCTTTTAAGCAGCACGTCTTTCTTCCAAAGCCAACCCTTTGATCCCTGTAGACATAAAAGGAGCCATCTGCATTGTGTTTCCCACAGGTAGTGGAGTGGGGGAGGGATGGGAGAGAAAGGGGGAGGGCAGCAGACAACTGGGGGATGCGGAGAGGGGCCATGCTTGGCCTCTTGAGCCCCACATTTGAGACCCACTTCTGTTCCTTCTTGGCTGCAGGACCTGTCAATGGGCATATATAATAACTGACTAACTGGGCTGTTTTCAAGATCAAATAAGATGATATATTGTAACTAAAAAGCCCAGTAAAGGGGCTTCGAGGGATTTGGTGTGGACCAGGAGCAGAGCCACACCCTCTCTGTGACTCCCAGTGCTTGCTTTAAAAGCCTTCATTTCCTCGAGGTGACTCACCTTCTCCAGGGAGCCTCCAAGATTAGCCCCTGTGGTCCCTCCCTGCCACTGAAGCCCTTCAGCTCTTAGGGACCTTGCTCACCCTCCATGTCAGAATGGGTCCCGGTCATTTCCATCTCCCCAGCAAATCAGAGCGGGGCTAAAGACAGGGTCACATCTTCACTTCCCATTGTGGCCCCAGGACCTGGTCCAGGTGGGGTGCACCGGATGTCCTTGCTCATAAAAATGCTCCCCCGTGGCCATGAGAAGCCTCTGATTTTCAAAGCACTTTGGCAGACGCTCTACTGTTTGATCCTCGCCCAGTCTAGTGAGGAAGGCAGGGCACGGATTAGCGTCCCCATTTTATAGGCAAAGAAACTGAGGTTCAAATCAAGTAACTTGCCCAAGGTCTGTTAGCAAGTGGGACTAGTAAGAAATCCAGAGCCTGTCTGCAATTCACATTTTACAGATAGGGAAACTGAGGCAAAGAACATTGGAAACAGACTGTAATAGAGACAGGGTCCAGATTAAAACCTGAGCTTCCAGGCTCTTTATTCCAAACCATAATGACTCGACTACCCTCCCAACCTCCACACAGTACATACATATTTGGGGGACACCTGGCTTTCAGATAAGGCTCAAAAGTCCCAGGGCTATGCCATGGGGGCCTGCCAGGTGACTTGCTGGGTTAGAGCTCAGTGCTGTGAGAACCCCAGATGTACCCTCGTGGCCCTGCCCACATGATAGGCCACTGGTCCTGCCACCAGGCTACATGAGGCAGACATGGGCTGGATGAGGACACCCCTGTCCATTTCTCTCCCTCCTTTGCACGTCAGGCTGAGGGACAGAAGGACAGCAGGCTGGTCCCACAGGGGCTTCCCCCAGGCCCCCCAAGCCCGACTCCACTCACCTTTCAGACAACGGAGAGTGTCTCACACGTGGTCTGAGGGCTCACTGCAACATGCAGAGCTCTCTCCAGCCGCCTCGGCTCTCAAGACCCCTGAGTTCTGACTCAGAATCCTCCAGACTCCTTGATCTAAGGCTCTACCTCCCTCAGCCCCAGGACTTCAGAAATCATATCCCTGCCTGGGTTCCATGTTTTGTCTACTGAATACGCCGCATTTATTAAGCCCTGATCCATTTCCCCATTTTATTAATGAGGGACGCCTGTTCCTGAGGTAGAGTCTCCAGTGTTACTGTCCTGATAAAGTGCCAGCTAAAGGCAGAGATGTGACATTTGAGTTAGAGGCTGCGACTGGATGAGGGAACTACTAGGATTTCCAGGTAAATGTTTGAAATATTGGAAAGAGTTCAGGGGCCATCATTACTACCATCACAGACTCCTGAGGATTTGGGCCCCCACGCTGGGGACACTTAGAGTAGTCATGGGACTCTCCTGTGGCACTGCCCCACAGGCACGCACGTGCACACACACATACACATTAACACACACGCCCCAGAAGAACCAGCAGGCTGGGCCTGGGGTGACATGACTTGCGTGCTTGGCTCAGATTGTCTTCTGGCTCCAGGCCTTGTGGTTTCTCACTTGAGGCTGTTCACTTGAAGCCCTTCCCATATGAGCTGTGAGCTGGGTGATGCGCAGGGACTTACCATCTCGTCAGGAGATAAGACCTGGGGACTGACATCACAGGTCCAGGCAGTGCACGACATGTGCTTTGGGCAGGGGTGAGGTCCAGGACGGAAGCAGAATTGGGGGCCAGCAGGAAGGCACCTCACATTGGGATGGACTCTGGTGTGGTGGGTACATTTGGGTACTTTCTTGCCAGGATAACTCTTCATGCCCTGTAGGAGTGGCAGGGAGTACCAGGCTTCTAGCAGTTGACTATCTTCAAGTCTCATGTATTTTGCCTTAGATTGCACTTGGAGGATTTATTTTTGCCAGAAGATTTCCCTCCCTAATAGATTTGGCCTCAGCTGGTGTTACAATTAGTGTGTCTTCCTTCGGAAGGAACCCCAACAGATGGAGGCACTCAGCTATGCGCCTGGAGCTAGGGAAGCTCGCCGGAGAGGCAGCGACAGCCACCGATGATCCCTGAGGTGTGCCATCCCCCTGGGTAACTGAGAATTCACAGCACCCACTGAGTCCTGGGAAGATGGTAGATAAAGGGGGGAAAAGCTGGCAGGTCTGGCCTCCAGCCTGGGATGGAGGATGCAGCTCATGGATTCAAAAAGCCGTTGGAGCTAGTCTTGCCCACCTCCTTCACTCTATAGACATAGAAATTGCAGTCCGGGGTGGAGAGCGACCTACCGCAATCCCACAGCTGACAAACCATAGAGCCAGGAGTTGAATGCACATCACCTGATTCTCAGTCCAGGGCTCCCCACCACCCCTGCTGAAGTCCTGCAGCTACCACGTGGATCTTCTCCACTCTTGTAAGTGAGAGCAGTGAGCAGGGCAAGGCAGGAAAGGAGGGGTGTGGGTGAGGATGGGGAAACTTTGGCCGCCTACTTCCTGGTGTGTCCCTTCTCCTATCTGGGTCTCAGTTTTCTTATCCATAAAATGGAACATTTGTCCTTCATGAGCTCCAAGGCTCCAAGATGTACCAGACCAGAACATTCCTCCCTGCCCACTGAGGCCTCAAGAGATGGGAAGGAGCCAGAGTGAAGCAGTGGAAAGCCGTGGCTCCAAGACCAGGAGGCGCCTGGTCCAGGGGAGGGGGGGCAGAAAGCAGCAAAGTTAGTGCTGTGCCCTCCACCCCAGCTATTTTTACCCTAGAACACTGGACTGCAAGAGGCCTGGCTAAAAATACCAGCAGCCCGAGCCCTGAGCATCCTCTCCCCAGAGAGGCGGGGCAGGGGCTGGCAAGGAGCGGAGTTTGAAGAGCATCCATCCTTCTTCCCAGGGCTGGGGTGCCTTGGGGGCAACTGGGAAGGAGACCCCTCCCTTCAGAGAGCACTTACCTCCAGATAGCCTGAGAATAAGCTTGTTTTTGTCATTTTCGGCAATCCCAGCCAACCCTGTCCACACACATATACTTTTTTTTTTTAACCCAGTGTAATCAGAGTCTACTACAATTTTGTGTTCTGCTCTTTTTGACTTGTTCTTTTGTAAACAATTTTATGTTGCTACGTGGTCTTCATATTTGTCATTCTTAATGGCTGCATAATATTCCATCCCAGGGACTTTTCTATTCCCTGATTGTTGGGCATTCGATGACTTCCAATTTCCCATTATTATAAATAAAGCTGCCTTGGACATCTCTGTGCATGTGGCTTTTTCCTTCTCATTAATTATTTCTGTAGGATAAGTGCCCAGGTCAGCGGGCAAGGCTGTTTTTGTGCCATTTGATGTGGCTTGCCAAACTGCTTTCCAAAAGTAAATGAAGGCAGTTTAATGTAAGGATGCATCCCACACTGGGAGCCAAGTACAGTCAGGCTTCAGGGAAACCAGAGCCAGGAGCCAACAGGAGCTCAGACAGCTGCCTTCAGCTCCCAGGGGCCGCCTTGTTCCAGCCTCTCTGCTTTCCCTGCTCCATCTTTCTCTCTTTCCTTGGACTTTTTCTTTTTTTGACCTAGCAGAGTTATCAGCTCTGAGCACGTATCATCTTATAACTAACTGCTCACATGTTCTGAGGGCTTACTTGGTCCCAGGCACTGACCAATTGCCTGTATCGATTATCTTCGTTTTTACAACTACCCTCTGGGGTAGGAATTATAATTAATACCATTTTACAAATACAGAAACTGAGGCATAGAAAGACTAAGTAACTTGTTCAAAGATGCAGTCAGCAACCGATGGGACCAGATCCCACCTCACTGGCCTGCTTCACTTCAAACATGTGCTGAGGACCACTATACCAGTCTCCCTGAGAACACGGAGGCCCCAAATCCACCACCAATGGCCTATCATTTCTGTGTCTCTAAGTTCAAATTCTGAAGAGGGAGAATCTGATTGGCTCGGGTCAGCCAATGGACTGGAACCCTATAAGTCAAGGTCCAATCACCTGTGATGGGGGTGGGGTCAGACAGGAGGAGGTGGGGCCATGAGGGCAGGTGGACAGAACTTCCTGATGTCCCAGCACTGGATTTTGCTAAAAAATATTTAAAAGTGGCATAATTGGTGTAAATGCTAACTTGTTTGCATTTGCCCTTCTTTGATTATTTGTGAGGCTGAAGATATTTCCACATGCTCCTTTCCTCCTCTGTGCACTGTCCACATCTGCCTGTCTTGGTCATACTTTGTATCTTACAGATATGAATGCAGCACAGAACAGCGGTGTTCGAGAGGGGCTGCAGGTAGCGCGAGGATTTCTCACTAAACGGCTTCTCCTTTGTCCTGCAGGCCTGGGGGGCTTTGATTGGCTTCCTAATCAATGTTTCCGAGAAACCCCCTTCTCCCTCCCAACCTGGCATGTTATTTGGACTAGACAATCTTTAACAGGGACCTCTCCAGCCAGGGGGATCTCTGCGTTTGTCCTCTCCTGTCCGGCCCCTTCTTCTGAATTAATCAATTTCTAGGAGTTTTCAGGGGCCCTAGTTAGCTGCTCGTACTGTGGGACTGGTCCTCGAGTTGCATCCCAGGTCTGCTCTTATTTGGCTATTTATCTTTTTCCGATTCTGGGCTGACTATGTGCACATTTTTGCTTCCAAGCCCCCAGGAGGGAGCTCCTGTATCTGTACCTCTCTTTGTGGAAATGTGCCATCATTCTTCTAAGAAGCTGAGGGCCCTCTCCCGCCCTCTGTCCCCAGACCCTGTGGATGACAAAGTGCTCGCTGCTGTAGCTGTGAGGTACAGAGCCCTCCATCAAAGTGGGGTCAGGCCTGGGAGGTGGCATACTACAAAGTAGACTATGCAGCTGACACAGACAGTGAGGGCCCCACACCCAATGACAGACACATGTCTAGGGCACAGTGGTGTTGAGGCAGGAGAAGCCCCTGTGGGCAGGGAGAGAAGGCAACTATCAGGTCAGCCTTTAATCAGCAGTCAGACGGCTTTACACTGAGCTGCCACCAGCTCTCTTCCCAGCTATGGAAGAGCTGGAGGGGGTTGTGGCACAGGGTGTTCTCTGAAGCCGAGGATTCAGGTTTCCCTGTGGGATCCCCACTGTGACCTTGGCCTCTGCAGTTCAGAGCTCCATCCCAACCCCTGGAGCCAGCACATACGCAGCGCTTTGGGCTGCAGCGGATGCTTCATGGCCTCCTGTTTGGAATGTGGGCGGTCTCTCAGTGGACCCTCCTCTGCCACACCTTGGAGATGATCAGGAGCTGCCCATGGGCAGTGAAGTTGATAGAACCAGTAGGAAATGGTGCTCCTCTCTGCTGGCTCCCTAGGAAGTCACTAGATCCTAGCTGTGCAAAGACCAGGATGACTGTCACCCATGGGTCACCCTTTTCCTTATATCATGAACCACAGTTCAAGGTTGTTTTAAAATCTCTGCTCCTGATGTCAGAAATATGGTCCCTCCTAATTCGCAAGACTGGCAGACAGAATGCCCCGGGGCTGGTCATTTGATTCCTGTGGCTGAGACCACCAATTGTTCCTTTATGTCTGTTCTCCTCTTCTATGATAATAGAAGTTTTAGTTGGGTACAAAGCTCTTGACTATAATTTCTTGCTTCCCTTGCAGTCAGATGTGGCTTGTGACTAGGTCTTGGCCAATGGGATGGCAAGGAAGGAGCACTCCCTTATATATTTCCCTTTCCCACTGGCTGGAATGCAAATGCAGTGGCAGGAGCTGGAACAGTCATTTTGGACCACACGATGAAAGCTGGCCATTGAGGAAGGCAGAGCAACAAGATTAAAGGAAGCTGGATACCTGACACCATTAAGCCACCACATCATCTGTGGATTACCTACTTGGATGTTTATGCGTGAGAAAGATCAACTTCTATCCTGTTTAAGCCTCTGTATTTGGGAGTTTCTTTTCCCCAGCAGCTGAACCTATGTACTCATTATTGTTGTCTCTCAGTGGAATGGCCACATCTGGGCCTACAGGGATGTGTCTGGTCACTGATGAGGCTGGTAGACTGTTGCTGTGGTGGTCTCCAATAGATCATCTCTCCCAGTATTCACACCCTTGTGTGGTCTCCCCTCACAATGACTCTGGACTGTGACTTTCTTTGGCCAATGAGACATCAGCAAGTGTGATGCAAGCAGAGACTCCGTAAGCACTTGCACAGTGGGGCTGGTCCTCTTGGAGCGCTGGCTGTTGGGATGCTCCTTCTCCAAACCCAGCTGCCAATCTTGAGAAGCCCAACACACCCCTAAGCAGAGGCCACATGGCAGAGAACTGAGGCCCCGCCCTCAGCCCCAGCCAATCATGCACCAACTCACCAGCATGAGAGTGAAGCCATCCTAGAAGTGGATCCTGCAGTCCGAGGCATGGAACAGAAATGATCTATCCCTGCCATACCCTGTCCAAACTACAGAATAGAGATCAAACGAATAATTGTTGTCTTAGGCTATTGACTTTTGGGATAGCTTTATTGCGCAGCACTAGGTAACTGAAACACGTGGGTGGCCCAGGGCCCTTTGCACTGTCTGAAAAACTCTAAATCCGCTGTGCCTTCTTCTACACCAAAATGCCAAATGTGTCTTCCTCACACTTTGAAACTAAAACAGTACATGGGAAGTTGCTGATGCTCTGGAAACACATCGGGGTGGCTACCCTTCCCTCCAGAGCACCATACCCCTCCCTCAGCCCTGCCAGGTGGTTACTGCGTGGCTTCATGCTTGGACTGTAGCTCTGGGAATGGGGACGGGTTCCATGGACCACTCCTGCTTTCTCATAAAGCTGCTGGAGTGCCATGTCTCTTAGATAAGAATTTGGGGGCAATATTTGGCAGGCAAAGGCTACCTGTGTCAACAATGGATTCCCCAGTGCCCACATGAGTAAGTGTTGGAGGAACAAATGAATGAATGAATGAATGAATTGTGAACAAAAAGTAGCTCATCTGGATCAGAGCAGGAGGTCAAGGTGACAGAGGCATAGAGGGCTCTCCAGGGAGGGCAGGGTCAGTAGAGAGCCCAGGTCTAATGAAAGCTTGCTTTGGAAATATTTTTAACCCTTTCAAAATATAATTATAGTTGCTAACATCATTGAGTTCTCACCATGTGCCAGGCACTGTGCAAAATGCTTTATGTAAGGTATTGCATTAATCATCTCAACAACCCTGGGAGGTAAGTATTATAACTTTCATCCTGTTTTATAGATGAGGAAATCGAGGCCCAGAGAGGTTAGGTAACTTACCTGAGTGGGGATGGGAGGACTTGAACTCAGACAGTCTGGCGCCAGCACCCAAGGGCATAGCCACCACGCTCTGACAAACAACAGGAGCCCCATATTCCACCCTAGAGAAAAGGCCAGGACTTGGCATGCTCTAGGACACAGGCGCCAACCCTGAGTCTACCAAGTGCTCCTGGGGACCTCGGAACGCCCACCTCAGAAGGGAAGAGGAAGGAGAAGGGAGGTGAGTCTGGGGTCCATGTGCCAGGCAGCAGGGGCACTAGCATTGGGGCCCAGAGATGGCACTGCCCTCCCTGTCCGAACACCCTCACTGGCCGCTCCCACTCACTCCTCAGAAATGAGCCTGGCCCCCTCACACGTGTCCCTAATGCCAGGTTCCAAGAAAGCCACCTAAATACCTGGTATTTGAGATGTAAAGAGACCGGCTCCCTGTACTTAGCGTTTTGCTAACTTTTCCAATTATAGAGCCCTATTTTCCAAAGTCTAAAATGGACATATGTTATAACTGTCTTGGGGCCCAAGGTTTCAGAAACACCCTTAAGGCTCCTGAAATACAATTGTATATTTTAGACTAATTCCTAAAGGGCCAAGTGGGGTTATCTTTAACATCTGCCAGTGCTCACACAGATCTGGTCTTTGTTTGCAAACGAGCCTGGAACCTGGGCGCATGGTAGCCTCAGGTGGAAACAGCTCTGTGCTGGGCTGCGTGGAAGACTTGAGGAAGGGAGATCCCAGGCTTGGATGGCATTGAGGGTGGGGAGGAGACACAGCCCTGCCCTCAGGGAGCCCCAGTCTGAGGGGGAGACACAGCCCTGCCCTCAGGGAGCCCCAGTCTGAGGGGGAACCCCTGATTGAGGAAGCCCCCAGGCTAAAGGAGGAGGCAAGACACATACAAAAACCCAGCAGAGGACCTTGGAGCGGCTGGGGAGGGCTTCCCTCTGCCCACTCTGCTGCCACAAGGTGGCCAGGTGGCCGAGGGAGGCAGGTAGGAAGGCTGCCTGGTGCTCCCAGAGCCTGGAGGCAGGGGAGTAGGTAGGTGGGGGCAATGGAGCTGAACTGTAATTGCTCCCGGAGCCCGGGTGGCTTCAGGCCTGCCAGCTGGGGCATTTTCTGGTCAATCCCGACCATCATTATTAAACATTTATTATGCAAGGGAGATGTGCTTTTCTGGTCGCAGCACTTGGCCAGCGGACTTGGTGAGTAAATGGACTAGAACTAATCCTGCAGCTAAACAGTGAGGGCTTCAGAAAAGTAAACGCCTCACTTGCCTAATAGATCCCGGGGGTGGGGGGGGTGGGGAGGGCGAGATATAGAATATCAGGCCTTCGACTGCCCTTTTCCTGAGATCGGAGAGCATCTGGCCTGGCAGCCAGGTCTCCTGACGGCTTTGTGAACAGACAGGACAGAGATGACTGTGGGGCAACCTGGGAGTTTGAGGTTGTCCTGTGTAGGGGACAGAGTCCTGGCCTGGCATCAGGAGAGCTGGGTTTGAGTCAGCTCAGTCCTTAATTTGTGGGGCATCACCTCAGAAATTGGGAGGGGCATCCCTTCTCCCCACAGGCCAGAGTCTGGAAGAGGAGGAGAAGGGAAGAGTCCCCAGTCTGAGGGGGAGATATAGCCCTGCCTCAGGGAGCCCCAGTCTGAGGAAGGAGAAGATATAGTCTGGGGACGCAAGAGACAGAGCCATCAAACAGGCAGGGTCTGTGGGAAGCAGGGTCCGTCCTTCCCCATCCATCTCGTTCCTTACCCAGAGAAGGCCAAGGTCTCCTGGGATAACCATCTGGAGGGAGCCATTCTGGGCATGGACAGAGACCAGAATGGGGTGGGTGCTCTGCCATTGCCTAGAGCCACTTGCTAGGCAATGCCAGCCCCTCACTCCTTGTGAGTCTTGCAGGGCATACCCAGAGTGGGTACCTACAAGGGTCAGCAAATGTCCCTATGGTACTAGCCAGGCCATCTTTTTCTGGGTACGGAAGCAGCCCAGCCTGACCGTCTCAGGAGAGAAAGACCAAGAAAGGGGCTTGTTGGGTCTGGAAAAGGCTCTTCCCAGGCTAAGAGTTTTACTCCTAGGACAATTCACTAGAATGTATGCTCCCCAAGGGCGGGGATTTTGGTCTGCCTTGTACACTGTTTCATCCCCAGGGCCTAAGACTAGGCCTGGCACATAACAGGTGCTCAATAAAAAATTCTTGAATTAAGTAGAATCCATTTTCCTTTTCGACACTAATTCAGAACTCACCTCCTACTGAAAAATCTCCTTGATAAAGCTCTCCCAACTTCAGTGACAATGACTCCACAGCAGTGAATATCAAATTCATTTGCAAATATAATCAGCTGAATTTCAACAACTGGCTATTCTGAAAGGGAAAAATGATGAATTTAGACTATTATTATCGTTGTGTAGCAAGCCCTATGCTAGTTGCTTTACAAACATGATGTCGCTTAATCCTTGAAGGAAGGCCCTGTTTTACAAACAAAGAAACTGAGGCTTGGGAAAATTACATAGTGCACCTAAATGTACACCGCTGGGAAATTGCATAGCTGGGATTTGAACCTGCTCCTGATTCAACCCTTCCCCCTGCTTTTTTTCTGAATTCCATGAAATTATTTTTTTCCAATTAGTTTTGTGATCCAAAAGGTAATTCCACAAAGCTTTGTTTAGCTCCTGTGTGTGTCCAAGGCTGGACAGGGTGCCCAAAACGTCCCAGTCTGTAGAGCCACTAGGCCAAGGGACACCAGAGCACTGGACCTGATGGATGCTCCTGTGACCGTTGACCCAGTCTCCCCGCGGCTGCGGTTCCCAGCAAACTCTGACCCTGCCAGCCCTGACTCAGTGACACCTGCCGTCCAGACCAACAACGGATTACCCTCCAAGGCGGAACACGTGCCAGACTTCTCCGTGCTTCCCGGAAAGTGGCCTCTCAGCGTTCAGTCGTTGGCCAGACCTGGAAAGGCAACTCATGGGACTGTCACCCCTCCTGGCTCCTGTGCTGCTTGTGGACTGCGGGCGGGGACGAGGGGCTCACTTTTCCACCCTGTTCTTCCCCAGAGTCTTGCTCCAGTCGAGGTGAAAGGATAGCCTGCGGGCTGCCCATCTCGGAACCCTCTGTATTTGCTGAAACTTTCTTTGTGATTGTTCCCATTCCTGCATCTGTGTGCAGATGTCTCACCCCCATTCTTATTATCTCCTAGTACACACCAGGCACCGGCCGTAAATTATTCTAATCTTCATTAAAGCTCTACCATTATCACCCCTCTTCAACATGTAGAGAAGCTGAGGCTTGGAGCTTGGAGAGGTCACGGATCCTGCCCAAGGTCTCTTAAGCTCTAAAGGTCAGAACCAAGGCTTGAATCTAGAGCTGTTGTCTCCAAAGAAGTTCTCTAAGCTAGTCGTTCCCCAAACTAGACGTTCATCAAAATTTGCTGAAAAGCTTCTTAAAAGTACATCTTCTTTAAAACAAAGCCGTGAAAAAGAATGAGGCAGCTCTTTATTGTCAATATGGTGCTGTGTGTGCCTAGAACATCTCCAGAAAGAAGGCAAGTGGCTAGCCACCACTGGCCCTGGGGACAGTCCCCAGGAAGGAGCATGGGAGGGAGATTTGCTTGTCACTGCCTTCTCTTCAGCACTGGTTGATTCTCCCTCCCTTCCTCCTTCCTTCCTTTCTCTGTTCTTTTCACCTTTTCAAAAATATAGGAAAATAATTTTTAAGTCAAACAAAACTATAGATTCCAGGGTCTCATTGCCAGACCTCCTATAAAACAGGGGTTCCAGGGTTGGGTCTTGGGAAGCTGTAGTTTAACAAGCATCTTAGGTGGGCCCCGGAGCCCTCTGATCCCAGCCTCCTAGAGGCCTGAACGAGCCTCGTCTCGCCTGGCATGTCCCCTCTTCCCCTGATCCTGAGTCCAGGGCTCAGTGCAGCCAGTGCAGGACTGAAGGCTGCCTTAGATACCTGGGAGTCCTCTCCTCAATGTCTCCCCAGATGTCTTTTCCAGCCAGATGTCATGAGCCCCAGACCTGCCAATAAGCCAGTGCCACCCGAGGACACAGCCCCTGTGTCCTGTGGCCCCGCTAAAGCTCAGAGGTCACACCCACTCTCAGGTCTTGCCACCACACACAACTGGGCCTGCCACCCGCAGCCCCAGAGCATCCAATGTCAGCCAGGTCTATGTCATTACGGTTCCCTCGTATAAACGGTGGCCTCCTAACCCCACTGTTCTGCTACTTGGCTTTTTCACTTCATAATCTCTCTGGGAGGTCTGTTAGCATTCCACAGCAGTGCATGGACAGCCGCACAGCATTGCCCTGCATCGAGGCGTCGGCATCTGTCTGGGAGTGGTGGGAGCACGAGCAACTTGAGCCAGACATCCTGGGTTCAAAGCCCAGCTCTTCCGCGCTAGCGGTGTGAGCTGGAGCAAGTTTTTCCTCTCTGTGCTGTGAGGACGGAAGGCGTTGGGACGTGTAGAGCTCTCAGGGTAACGTCTGGACATAGGAAGTGCATAGCGGACGCTCTGTGACCATTACTATCATTCAAATCTCAGAGGGAAGATGAATACGGGTGGTAATCCATGTCTGGGCTCTGGAGTTAGACAGCTTGGCATCCAATCCCTGCTCTGCATCTTTCTAGCTCTCTTACTAACCTCTCAAAGCCTCATCTGAAGGTCGAGGATGGTGTCTGGTACCAAGCAGATGCCAAACAAGCATTCATAGGTCGAACAACGGAGTGAAAGTGGGGCAGAAGGAAGCCGGATGGGCAGGGGAGCGCTGTCTCTACCTCTGCCGCGGGCTGCTGGGGAGGGTCTGTTGGTACATCTGGCGGGGGGCCAGGGGGACTGGCTGGTCCTGGCCCTCCTTCTCCACAGTGCCCAGGGTGATCACAGCCTGAGGAAGACCCTAGACTGCCAAGTATTCATTAGGGGTGCGAAACGGGCCTGCCACCCAGGCCAGGCACGCGCCTGTCAGCACCGTCAGCATATCTCTCCTGCGAGAAGCTGGACCACAGGAAGCCGACCAGAGTCAGAAGCCACATCATTCACATCCAGGAGAAAACATCGCCTCAAGGGCCGGAGAGGCTTCTTGGCCATGTGGTGCGCGAGGGCTCTCACAGCCGGATTGGAGAACGTCTGGACTTAGCCTAAAGGAGAACAGAAGAAGCAAAAGTGTAGCCCGTGTGGTTGTGCTCGTGGGCCTGGGTTCCTCCAAGCCCTGCTTACTGACCTTAGAGCAGCTGCCACCCAGGGTGCTCCAGGGTGCCTCCTGCCATATGCAACTGAGGTCCCTTCTGACGCCCCAACCCTTCTGTAGCCCGTCTGCTTTGCTCTCCTGACTGAAGCCGGAGGAGGAGGAGCATCGCCTGAGTCCTGAGCCCATTGCCCATGGGCTAGTTTTCCAGGACTTCCCAGAGATGGTTAGGTGCCCACTTCCAGGCACAGCTAACTCATTTATGCCTTAGTTTAGTAGTTATTTATCTGTCCAAGCTCCCCTTAACAGACTGAAAATCCCATGAGGCCAAGAGGCAAACTGTTGCTTATCTTATTACCATTCCTAGGGATTAAGTAACTGAAGCTCTGTAATGCTGTTATTATTAATATCCCCCAAAGGTCAGGGCACAAAACAGTAGCTCGATTAATTGAGCACGTGTGATGGGCTAGGCACAGTGCTAAGCACTTCACTGGTATTAACTCCTTTAATCCTCACAACAACTCTGGGATCAATGCTATTACGATCTTCACATATAGAGAGGAAACTGAGGGACAGAGCACTTGAGTGACTTGTCCAAGGTCACACAACTAGGAGGTGACAGGATTCAAACCCCAGCGTTCTCGATCCTGAACTTGCTTTCAACCCCACCATGAGCACTTGGTGGGCGTTCGGGGAATGACTGAGTGTCCGCCACACGGACATGCAGGCACCGTGGGGGAGGGCTGAGGGGACCAGGTTTGGGTTTCTGGACTGATTTGGGGCTGAAGTCAGCAGCTTGGCATCTGAAGGCCTCTCAGCTCTGGTTCCTCCTTGTCCTACCACCCACCTGGCCCTGCACAGGCCATCCAAACAGGACTCGGTTGCTAGGGCCTTGGCCAGGCTGCCTTGCCCGATAATCCCTGCCCCTGTTGGGAACCTGACCTCTCCCTGCCATGTCCATCAAGGTCATCCAGTGTGGCCTGGCCGCCAGCTGCTCCCAAGGCGCTGGGCCAGGTGTTTCGTCTCTTTACCCACCCTGCTTCTTCGGGCCTTCTCGAATAATTAGTGGTTGAGAGCATGGACTCCGAGGTCAGACTGCCTGAGTTCCAGTCTTGGCTCTGCTATATGGCCTTGGGCATATTACTTAACTTCTCCGTGCCTCATTTCCTCATCTTTAAAATGGAAATCCCAACAGATTGTCGTAAGGATGGGTGTGAGGACTCAATGAGTTAAAACATGTAAAAGGCTTAGAAAAGTGGTACCTCTCAGAGCATATAAATTTTTGTGAGAATAGCCTATTTCTTCCTACCCACGCATGTAGATTGATAACTAAACAGCCAGTACAGAGGGAGGGGAGGGGGTCACGGGGCATCAAAGTGATAGTGGTCCGTAGTCAGCATCACTGAAAACCAGAGCTGAGCTGCCTGGCACCCCGTGCTCTCCCTTAAAGTCATCCTGGTTGGGGCAGGGTCGAGAGAAGCTCCACTCCCCGCACCCCTGGTTCCTGGAGACCCTGTGCTACTGCTGTCTCGCCCTCTGCTGAGACGATAGCCAACATCACCCCCTTCAACAGAGTTCAGGTACAGGATTCTACTTGATGTCTTTAAATGGATTTTTAAAAATCTTTATCAAAGTTGTTCATGCACATAGGAGCCACTCAGCTCTCTAAGGTTCCTTACAAACAGTAGTCTCACTCAGCAGAGGTGACCACGTTCGCTTGCCATGACAGATTCTTCTGGTGCCTCTGGCCACAACTCATATGCGCAGCCGTCCAGCCCTTCCCTACTGCGATCCGCATGTCATTCTGGTTAGATGGGAGGGCAACGTGACCTTGTAAAAGTGTTGACATCCAAGGTCGAGCCATGTGATTTTTTTTTTCTTTTGTGCATTTTATTCTCCCTGGAATTGATGATGGTCCTTGTTGTTCGCTTAATTTTCTGTGTACTTACAACGAATTCAGTGGCTGCTCACTTTATAACAACAATAACAGCGAACACCTGTTGAGCACTTTTCTAGGTTCCAGGCACTCTAGGTACCGTGCATGTAGTAACTCATTTAGTCCTTACAGTAGCCCTCTGTGGTGTACACTATTACCATCTCATTTTACAGATGAAGAAATTGAAATATGGAAAGATTAAGTGGCTTTCCCGCAGTCCCAGAGCAAGTAAGTGGCAGAGGCAGGATTTGAACCCAGGGTCTTACTGCTGCAGGGTCTGTGCCCACCTGACCCCTGCTGGCCCCTGGGAGCCCATCTGCATGCCAGTCTCCTCCTGGCCCTTCCTTGTCCTTTTTCTGTTTTCTGTCTCCACAGCCAGACTGTAAGCTGGGTGAGGACAGGTCCTGTGTCCTGCTCCTCTGCAGACCTGGAAGCAGGGCTGGCCCCGCGGACCTTCCAGTGATTGCCGGCAGGTCCTGCCCCGGGCTGCCTACTTGTTCACACGTTCCTCCGCCCCGAGCCCTGCAGGTGGGAGGTAGGGCAGGGAGCATACCTGGCGTGGTCACAGCAGGGACTACAGAGGCTCAGAAAGGCCAAATAAGGGCCTCAAGGCCTCACCGTCAGGCTCCCAGGGTTTCAACCCCCTCCTCTGGCTGCAAGTCCAGGGCTGTTCCTAACCTGCGAGGCTGCCTCCTACAGGCACAGACACATACATACCACACACGTTACGAACACACACATGCAAACGTATACACATTCACATATGCTAATTATGCACACACCTTTCCACATGGGGGTATTATATACACATGCTTACAGACACAGTTGCATTTCATATACACAACCACACACAGGCACACACAGAATACACAGGCATGCCGATTATCCACACATGCACTATATTCACAAACATATTAACATGGAAACACGTTATACAAACACATACATACCTATTTACAAACACAAACCCATGCACGTTATATATTCACACAGACTCAGACATACACAGCAAATACACATATTGTACAGACAAAAACACACATAAATATGTACGTATATGCATATACACACAGAAACATACAACCCATATTTGCATAACACATGCTCACAAACACATAGTCACAGAAACATGTGCACATATTTTTTATGTGCTAAAACACAAACATTTGCACACAACACACAAAACACAAATAAACAAGACACACAAAACATACATGTGCAAACATATACAAGCATATGTGCACATCCGCAGACTCAAAACCTTGCATGAACACACCCACACTTACATGCACGCACAAATGCACACGCGTGCACGCGTGCACACATACTCTCGTGTGCCTGCCTGGCCTGGTTTAGAGGGGGAGTGATGCGACAAGGCCAATGTGTCAGGGTACTGCAGCTGTCAGCTGACTTGGGGGGAGCGTGTTTCCTGATCTCCTTCTTGGGTTTGCCCATGGCGTACCTCCCTTGGGCGGGGCTGGGGCGGCGCCCGCCTTATTACATCGGGGGGAGGGGCCAAGGGGGCATACGGTCCCCAGCCCGTGGAGGATTGAGGCTCCCCCAGCCCTCCTGCCTTGCTCTGGGTTACCAACTAGGGTTAGCACTGGCCACTCTCGGGGAGTCCCAGGAAGCTGCAATTGCTCTTTTACAAATGAGAAAACGGAGCTTGGCCAAGAGAGTTGAATTTTGTGAAAGCCAGTTTATGAGAGAGGGGATTTGAGCCCGAGTCTGTCAGAACCCCACACCATGATCTGCACCTCTGAGAGTCTAGGCTTCGCATACCTGGGGCTGTGCATACAGTAGGTGCTATATCGATGAGTGTGGAGTAGACAAAGTCGTTGATCTGAAGGAAAGCAGAACTCTAGGGCCTGGAGTCTGACGAGAGACCCAGAATTCTGAGGAAATGTAGACCTTCTGTCTATTTGGGGACTCTGTCTTCATCACCCCCAGCCCAGGGGTCCAGCCTCAGTGTCTGCTGGCAGCCACTAGCCCAGGGAGGCCTCCCCGAGACCCCCAGACTTGGTCCCCTCGTCTCCCCCTTGGCCTCCTTCACCAGCCTGCTCTCCCCACCACCACCCGCACTCCCCAGACACATTCCTCTCCCTCAGACATTCGGTTCAAGGGCTCGCAATTTCTTTGCAGGATCTGGTTTTCTGCTCAGGCATTTCCTCGAGTGGCCCCTCGGTGTTTGCCCTCGTCCAGATGGCATCCAGATGCAAACATCCCTCCTTCCCCCAGCTCCGGTTCCTCAGCTGTGGGAAAGCAATCCTGACCCCTCCTCACATCCACTGCCCTGCATCACTGGCTTTGTGTCTCAGGCCTGAGGTCAGGGCACGGGCTAACACCTCTGCCTGCTTCTCTCTCCAGAGCCAGGGCCTCTGGCTGTCCTACTATCTGCCTCTCTCCTCGGCCTTTGTTCAGTTCCATAGGTAATTGCTCTGTGAGCCAAGCAAGGGTCAGCATGAAAAGGAGGGTGATGTGCCATGCCACAGTTCTGGCCACAGCAGGAGGCGTAAGAGTAGAGTGCGCGCTTGTGTTCAAGCAGCGGGCGGTGAGCGCCCTGCACCTCCAGCCGAGGTCCTTAGACATGACCAAATCCACATGAGAAAACCGAGGTGCAGAGAGGGGGACAGAGAACAATTGTGCTGATGGTTATGGATCGATGTCCATGGGCAACAACAATATAATGATCAGCCCATGTAGTCCTGTGAGCTGGGCATGATTGTTCCCATTTTACAGATGAGGCAACTGAGGACTGGAATGGAGAGAAAAACTAACCAGAGCAATCATCTAGAGAATAACTTCTCTGTGCCAGGCACTACGGAGAGATCAGCTAACTTAATCTTTGGGACACCCTGAAAGCTGGCCATAATCGATGAGGTAACTGAGACTCGGAGAGGCTTAGTAACTCTTACAAGACCATGTGGCTCCTTAAGCGGCAGAACTTGGCTCTAAACCAAAGGCTTCCAAAGCCCCTGGGGCCTCCTGTGCGGCCCGGCTGGGTCAGCGGCAGGGCCAGGCCTTTGGGCACTGTCTCCAGAGCCCTGACCTGGCACCGTGACAGCCACCTTGGTGGAAAACATCTCCAGGAGCCTGGGGGAAAGTCCTGGGTAGGAATTCCTGTGCCCAGGGGAGCCTCACTCTTCCTCAGGGCCCTTGCTGATCTCCACTCAAACTCTTGCTTCCCCTTAAAAGTTAATATTTACACTCTCTCCCCGTGCTGCCTCAATGTGGCTGGGGACATCAAAGTGGCGGGAGGGCTTCCCTGGTCCCAGGGCCCCCTAAATCCCTTTTGGGCTCCAAGTGTGCCCCATTGGACTCCAGCTGGCCAGAATGATGGGGCGGTCGTGCTGTGCCCAGGTGGGCTTTGCTCTCTTTCTTCGTGCACAGGCAAGCTTGCTTGACAGAAAATGGGACGTTTGGCCCCCGCTCAAGGCTGCTGCACAGGCGTTTCCGAGAACCAGTGGGCATGGGACCCCAGAGGGGAGAGAGTGAGGGCCAGGGGTCAGGCTGTTGCCCCACTGAGCCCCAGGTGGCTGTGGGACTGAGCCGAGTAGGACCCGCCTGCTAACCCCGGGGTGGGCCTGAGGTACGTGGGCAGAGTCAGCTGGGCCCACGGTGGGGCACACCTGTCCCTGTGGTCTCCCCAGCCCCAGACAACACCAGAGCTGGACGCACAGGACATGGGCTGGAACTTCTCAGCTGCCTGCCTCTCCGCACACCTCCCCCAGGTGGCCTCCCAGTGTGCTGTGGGGTGTGTGCCAGCATTGGCTGGACTCTCTCCTCGCCCCACTCCCTTCCCTTTGCCTGTTATGCTTCCTTCCAGATTCTAAGTGAGCTTGACTCTGCAGCAGACTGACGGGAAACCTGAGGAACCCAGGTTCTGCTCCCCCGGAGGGTCGGAGGCACTGTTCTCAGCTGGGAGCTGGGCTGACCTGGGGCCCCAGAGAGCTCCAGGGAAGACGCCAGGCTGAGCAGAGGGAGGCTCATTGCTGCAGCCACCAGTCTGGACAGGCTGGCCTGACCTGGGCCCTTGGGGTCCTCAGGTGGGTGCTTCCTGCTGGAAGCGTGTGGGTAAATGTCTGAGAATTACAGCGATGGTCAGAGGGGGAGGACACCGCCACCAGCTGCATGTCGGTGGCCAGGTAGCCTGACAAGGGACACCGTGGCCAGCACGCCAGGTCCTGCAGGTTAATGTTTGACCTGGAGCCACGTGTTTTTCCACTGGATATTTTTATCCTCTGTACCTGGCAGTGGGCAGCTGGGTGCCCTCCTCTGTGGGCAAAGGAGGGAGGGAGGGATCGGGGTGCTCAGCTGGGGTTGCTCTGGGCAAAGCAGGGCTGCAGGGAGGCCAGAGGGGCCAGAGGGTGAGGGACAGCGGGAGACAGAACAGGAGGGGCCTGGAGTGGGGCAGCTCTTTCCACCTCAGCCACAGCCCTGGCCCTCCCCTGGGGCCAGCCCAGCCCCTAGCTCTCCTCCCTGGAAAGACTGGCAGAGGTAAGAGAAAGAAAGAGATATGGGGGAAGACCAAGAGAGACTTCCAGGAGTCCACAGCTTTTCAGGAAAGTTAAAAATGCGCGCCTGTGTTGCCCTCATTGGTAATGAATCACTTGTAGATTCTGGACACCACGACTTAAGAGACTTTTCCCTCCTGGAGACACTGTGGTCTTATTCAGGTGGTGGGAGTAAGTCAAAGTTGATTGAGGCCACCCGCTACGCCTACCTCCCAGGCCACTCTGAGGGGAACACAGCCCTGCTCCCAGCGAACCCCCAGTCTAAGGGAGTGGGGCTGTGTCTTAGCTTATGACAAAAGCTTTGTTCCTTTGTGTCCAAGAGGCCTAACATTGAATTAAAGGCACCCACTAGGTCATGTAGCTCTGGGCTTCCCAAGCCCTCACTCTCTCTCGGTTTTCCTCCTGGGCAGCGGGAAGTCTGGCCTGAGCTGACTTTATGAGGCTGTTTACAGCCCAGTGGCCACAAAGTCCTTCTCACCCCTGCCCGGGGCGAGGGGGAGGGAGGCCCCTGAAGGCCACTTAGCCTAGGGCCAGCTGATGCCACAGTGCCAGCCGAGCAAAGCCAGCTTCCTTTCTGTCCCCACCTGGAGGTCCAGAGGGGCTCTCAGTTTGCACTCGAGTCTGGTGGGAAGTGGGTCCCTGGCAAACCTGCCAGCCAGCTGGCCCCCAAATCACCAACGGCCTCCCTGGCCCTGTGCTCACCAGTGCTGGTCTGAAGCAGGCCAGGCAGGCTGGCCCCCAGCCCAGGGTCTTTCTCGGGGCTCCCTGAGGGTCTTGCATGGAAGGAGTCAGACTGACTGGAGGAAACCAGTTCTCTCTGGGCAGCCCCATGAAGGGCTCCTGGGGTTAGCAATTGAGGGTCCTCAGAGCAAGGTGGGATAGGGGGCCTAGCAGAAGAGCAGAGACCTCCAGGGAGGGGGTTCCAGTGCTCTCGCTGTCCCCCTACGATTGCCTTGAAGTGGGGTGTAGGAGTGGGGCTGGGGAACAGGGAGTGGGGCCCATTGCTTGGGCTGCAGCAGGGGCCCAGGCCGTCTCCTCCTGTGATGATCCGTCTTTCGCACTGGGGACTGAGCTCCGTGGCCGCAGCCTACCTTCCTGCAGGTTTCCCCTCCGACTGCACCCTATACCCCCAGCCTGCTCAGCCTTGGCCACCTCTCTGTTCCCCAGTATGGGCCAAGCACTGGGCTGGGGCCATTCACCTACAAGCCTCCCTCACTCCTCAGTACAACCTGGGTGGTGAATCTCTTTATCCCCATTTTACAGATGAGGAAATTGAACAGAAGCATCATTAAACAATTAACGCGAGATCATACAGCCAGTCAGTGGCCTGGCTGGGATTTAAACCTAAATCCATCTGACTCCAAATCCTGCTAAGTGAGAGATCATATCGGCCATGTATCCTGCGTATTTTAAATCCCAGATTTCTCACCATCCTACTCTATCAGAGTCCCCCTCATCAGCCTGATCAGAGGGTTGAATAGAACTGGCTCCTATAACCCACTATCTCATATTTCTAAAACCAGGAAGTCCTTCCCAGAGTCTAACCTCAGTGCCTCCTGCTGTCTCTTACCCTGAAATCAGGGAAAGTGGAGCAAAGATGGTCCCTGCCCCATGCCCTGTCTTTGGAGACTGTGTTCTGTGGGACTGTGGTATTCTTCTGTGGCTCTGAAGGGTGGGTTGCTCCTGGCTGCAGAAGCGGGAGTCCCAGACACTGGGGGAGGAGCGGACTCTGGCTGGGCCTATTTCCTACTGAGTCCAGGACAGGTGAGGAGTGAGCCAGGATAAAGGAGGGACTGTGAGACCCTTGGAGGATCCTTGGCTTCTGATGCTGATTAATTCTTTGCGGGAATTTGAGGCTGTGCCTCTGGGGGCACCAAGAAGTCCTGGGATCCGGAAATCCCCATGTGGCCCTCGCACCCCTGCAGCGGAAGAAGCTGAGAGGAAAGGACACAGGCTTGCACCCATTCCCTGAAATGGAGGAATTCAGTTCCTCATCCGGGTGAGAAGGAAGGGGGAATTCCAAAGCCCGGGCTCCAGGGCCCTGGCGTTGGACCCAGATCTTCCATTTCTTAGAAGCTCGCCACTTTCCGGGAGAGCCCTTCTGGCTTCTGGCCTCCTCTGGCTTTGTGGCTGAGTTCTGCAGGTGGATCAGATTGTCTCCACGTTTGGAAACGTTTGGAAACAGGGTAGAGTAGACACAATATGGCTCCTACGGATCCCTCCCTGGCTGGGAGATTGGAATGGAGAAAGCCCCTGGCCCCTGAGCCCATCCGAACCCCCTCTTTCAGGCTGCCATGCCCCAAATGCCCCGAGACCAGAGGATGAGCCTGCCTGCCACGGCCCACGGCCCACGGGGAGAGGGGCAGCCTGGACTGTCAACGTGGGCGTCGCCCATCCTTCTCCTCCTCGAGACAGTCCGAGTCTCCTTCGCTCCTCACCGGTTTTCTCCGCCCTGGGCTGGGGCCCATGAGAAATTCAGAGCAGGAGCAGACAGGGCCCTCAAGATGGGAGACACAGTCGTGCTCATGGATGACAGGCCAGGCACCAGTGCTCCAGAGAGCAGTAATAATAGCTAACATTCCCTAAGCGCTTCTAAAATGGGGCACTTTATACAGATTGACCCATTTAATCTTCACAACCACCCTAGGAAGTCAGGACTACAATATCCCCATTTACAGATGAAGAATCTGAGGCCCACAGTAGTTGAGCAACTGACCCAAGGTCTTACAGCTAGGAAGCAGGGGTGGAACCCGGTGGTCTACCCCAGAGACTGTGTTCTTACCCTCTACACCTGCGCTGCGCAATACAGTAGCCACTCAACTCATGGGACTATTTAACTGTGAAACAAAGTGAAATACAGTTAAAAATTCAATTCCTCATTTGCACCAGCCACCTTTCAAGTTCTCAGAGTCACACATGGCTAGTGGCTACCATACTGGACAGCACAGGTACTGAACATTTCAACCATCACAGAAAGTTCTGTTGACAACACCAGTCTCCACTCTATCGCCTCTCGAGAATCAAGATGGAGCAATGGAAAATCCTCCCTCAGTTGATAGCATAAAATAATAATTAACCATATGATAATAATGGTTATAATTTACCGAGCTTCCTACGTGCCAGGCACAGTGCCAAGCACGTAATCCTTACTCAATTCCAGGCTCAGGAAGGTTACCCAGGGTCACAGTAGCCAGGAAGTGACTCTAGGTCTGGGTGGGTCCTTCCCCCTCCTGCTCCACCCCCTGCCGTGCCCCCGGGAGTTTACAGCCCCTGGGGAGAGGTGGGGAAGACAAATGCATGTATTTCACAAGAACAGGGATAAATCAGCACATAATTAACATCGGCACATTTCTCCAAACCCGCTGACCAGAACATTGTGCTAATGAGGTCAAGGTCTTGATTTTGAGCCCTGTGAGCATCAGTCCACCTCACACGGAGAAAGCCTCGCTCCTTGCCCTGAGGGCTGCATCAGGCCCCCGATGCTGTGATTAGGAGACTTGGAGACTAGCCCATGGCCTGCTATCAGAGGCCCAAACCAGGGCAAATTGCTTTAGGCTGGGCCTGACTGGAGAAGAGGCCTGTTAAATGCTGGTGGGTGCAGGTCTTCTGGACAATGGGGATGGGAATGTCTTCCTCCTCTGGAAAAATAGGATTAGCATCCTTGATGCTAACTGAGTTCGAAGAAAAGATGCAGTAGAAGATAGAACAGAGTTTCTGAGAGCTGCTTCCTCTTAGGGAAAACTTTTGGGGGACATGGGGTTTATAGGGACTTTTGAGGGCTTGACTTGGGTGGGGAGATCTGCTGTGAGTATCCCATAAAGATTGTTCTATTGTTGGGAAAGTTAGCTCCAATTACATGTCAACCCCCACATGTCGTCTGGGGCAATAAGGCCCAGTGAGTGACAGGAGCCGACAGTTCAGCAGAGAGCTGGACCTCTTCCCCAGAAGACGTGAGAGAATCAATGGGCAGTGCCTACATGGGGCCAGGCTTCTGGTAGGTTTCAGTAGATGTTGGTTCATTTAAATTATCTCTCTCCTTTAAGCAAATTTTCCAGCCTACCACCAGGTTTGCGGGACTCTAATGATGTAAGCCTTATGACAAAGGCATGATCCAATGACTGGCTATGTGAGTCAGGATAGGCCTGCCGTGCTGTGGTAACTAATAAACCCTGAACTCTCAGTGGATTCACACCACGAAGGCAGATTTCCTGCTCAGACAGTTTGGCCAAGGCAGATTAGCAGAAGCTCTGCTCCACATAGGGACCCCGGATGTCAGATACATCAAATTTCAACACATGGCTTCTATGGTTGTGCCTGCAGGGGTAGAAAAGAGCAAGAGGGCTAGGCACTGGCTTTTAAATGCTTTGGCTCAGCAGTGACACACAGCATCTCCACTCACAGCCTGTCGGCCAGAACTAGTCCTGTGGTCCCACCTACTGGCGAGGGGACTAGGAAGTGTAGGGGAGCCTGGGGGTATGTGGTGAGCAGTAAATGTCCCTGCCACTTCACCACTTCCCCTCTCAAAACTCCATTTTCTTCTCTGGGGAAAGGACTCGGAGGTCTCTTTTAGTGGTGGGATTCCAGGTCTCTATGGAATGTTATTCCACAAATAGTTCCTAGGTATCTTACCTACATGCTGACAGTCCTCAGTTATGTTTGACCCTCCCCTCTCAGAGGTGGACTTGATTTTGTGTGTGTGTGTCTGTGAGGAAGATTAGCCCTGAGCTAACATCTGTTGCCAATCCTCCTCTTTTTGCTGAGGAAGATTGGCCCTGGGCTAACATCCGTGCCCATCTTCCTCTACTTTATATGGGATGCCGCCACAGCATGGCTCGATAAGCTGTGCGTAAGTCTGTGCCTGGGATCCGAACCTGCGAACCCTGGGTTGCCAAAGCAGAGCACATGAACTTAACCACTACACCACTGGGTGGGCCCCTGGACTTGATTTTTGGAAACAATCAGAACAACCCAATTTAAAAATGGGCAAAAGATCTGAACAGACAGCTCATCAAAGAAAATATACAGATGGCAAACATATGAAAGATGCTCATGATCATTTGTCATTAGGGAAATAAAAATTAAAAAGACAATGAGAAACCACTACATACCTATTAGAATGGCTAAAATCCCCCCCCAAATTGACAATATCAATTGCTGGTGAGGACGTGGGGCAAGAGGAACTCTCATTCATTGCTGGTGGGAATGCGAAATGGTACAGCCACTTTGGGAGACAGATTGGCAGTTTCTTACAAAACTAAACATAGTTTTACCATATGATCCAACAATTGCACTCCTAGGTATTTACTCAACTGATTTTAAAACTTATGTCTACACAAAAACCAGCACATGAATATTTATAGCAGCAATTTATTCAGAATTGCGAAAAATATAATTGCCAAAGTAACCAAGGTGTCCTTTAATAGGTGAATAGATAAACAGTGGTACATCCACACAATTTAACACTATTCAACAATAAAAAGAAATGAGCTATCAAGCCACACAAAGACATGGGTGAATCTTAAATGCATATTGCTAAGTGAAAGAAGCCAGTCTGAAAAGGCTACATACTATGTGATTCCATTTATATGACATTCTGGAAAAGGCAAAACTATAGAGACGGTAAACAGATCAGTGGTTGTCAGTAGTTTGGGGTGGAAGGAAGGTTAAATAGGTGAAGCTCCAGAAATTTTTTAGGGTGGTGGAAGTATTCTGTGTGATACCGTAATGGGGGATACATGACACTGCGATTGTCAAAACCCATTGAACTTTACCACATGAAGAGTGAGCCTTAAAGTACGCAAATTTTAAAAAATCATTTAGGAAGTTGGAAGATCACAGGATAGAATGCAAAATGTGACAAAAGAATCTAACTGTATTACAAAAGCATAAAATCACCCCATTGAAGAGGATGGGAGGAAAGATGCTAAGTAACTCCGGAGATGAGTGGAGTCTAGAAGACTAAAGACTAAGGGAGCTGCACATAGCACTGTCCTCTAGTCATTGAAGTTGTTTCCCATGGAAATGTAGGTTAACGATCTGAAAAGCATACATGTATACTGGAATTGAACAATTAAGTAAATGGATGGCAGATGGCAGGAGCCAAGTTTCTCTCTGTTGGGGTGAAAGGTTACAGACAAGTAAGGGGAAACGGCTAGAATGATCCATGTGGTAATGGACAAGTTAGGGATATCAGTATGAACTCATGTTTAGCTTAATATAGCTATAGATGGTTACATAAGAAATATAGAAATGTGTATAGACATGTGTTAGTATGTGCATGTATATATCCTCTCTCTGTCAGCTGGGATGATCTATAAGCAGACACACCCCAGTAATGACACGCACACCTGGTGCTCAGATCTTGGTTTCTAATACTATTCTCTATTCAAAGAAGCCAGGGCTCCCTGGAGAAAGGCTGATTCTAGAACAGGGGCAGGAAATATACAAGATGAGCCCAGAGCATCTTATAGTGCCAGAAAGTAAGAAAGTGCTCAAAAAACCCTACAGAAGCCAACTGAAAGAACTCTCAGTGGCCAAAGATGGAAGAATTTAGAAATAAAATAAATAAAATTGTTTTGGATCATAACCCAGGGTTTAAAATAAATTTCCACGAGTTCATACTGATATAAATAAATGATTAAATAAATAAATGGGGGAGAAGAGAGAAATCTTGCATGCAGAAGAATTCCAAATAATTATCTTGATGCTTCACTCTCGAGGCGGGGAACCATAGCCTCCCCCCTTAAGTGTAAGCTCTGCATAGTGACTTCCTTCCAAAGACGACACTACGGAAAGCGGCAGGAAAGGCATAACTTTATGGTGGAGAAAGCTGACCAGCGCCACCTCAGCCAGGTGATCAAGGCCAACATCAACAGTGGTAAGTCATGTTGATAGTAGGCACCCTTAATATGGCCCTTTATCTCTATCTTCTTCCTCTGTAAACTCGTAATTTGAGCCCAATCATGAGAAAAACATCAGAAAAATCCTAACCAAGGGACATTCTACAGAATATCTGACCAGTCTCAAAATTGTCAAGGTCATGGGCCGGCCCCGTGGCTTAGCAGTTAAGTGCGTGCGCTCCGCTGCTGGCGGCCCAGGTTCGGATCCCGGGCGCACACGGACACACAGCTTCTCTGGCCATGCTGAGGCCACATCCCACATACAGCAACTAGAAGGATGTACAACTATGACAACTATCTACTGGGGCTTTGGGGAGAAAAAAAAGGAGGAGGATTGGCATTAGATGTTAGCTCAGAGCCGGTCTTCCTCAGCAAAAAGAGGAGGATTAGCACAGATGTTAGCTCAGGGCTGATCTTCCTCACAAAAAAACAAAAAACAAACAAACAAAAAAAAAATTGTCAAGGTCATCAAAAACGAGGAAATGACAACTGTCATAGCCAAGAGGAGCCTAAGGAGACATGGTGACTGAACGTAATGTGGTGTCCTGGATGTGATCCTGGAACAGAAAAAGGACATTAGTAAAAACTAAGGAAATCTGAATCAACTACAGACTTTAGTTAATAAAAAGGTATCAATATTAGTTCATTAATTGTGACAAATGTACCATACTACTTAAGATGTCTGTTATGGAGGAACCTGGGTGTGGAGGGTATGAGAACTCTCTGTATTATCTGAAATTTTTCTGCAAATCTAAAACTATTCTAAAGTAAAGAGTTCATTTTAAAAGCGTTATTTGAAATCAAGTTGAACAAATCATGTGATGGATTAAATTGAATTAAAAAACGTTTGATTCTGACGTGATGAGTTTGATTGACTTTAAAAATGCTTGTGAAGAAAGCTGGGCAAAAAAGCTCTGAGGCCTGGGATGCCTCAGGGTGGAGGCACCACCACTGGAAGGAAGGGGCCTGTGGGACTGGGAGAGGGCAGGGCCAAAGATTTGCTTTTTGACCTTTTCCATTTTGCACCTGTTGATATGAATAACTAAAATGTAAAACAAAAACAAGAACAGAAACGCTCTGAACAAGCAGCATGATCAGAATAACTGCTCTCTTCAGAGATGAACTTTTTTCGTTTTTTTTTTGGTGAGGAATATCAGCCCTGAGCTAACATCTGCCATCCTCCTCTTTTTGCTGAGGAAGACTGGCCCTGGGCTAACATCTGTGCCTATCTTCCTCCACTTTATGTGGGATGCCGCCACAGCATGGCCTGACAAGTGGTGTGTCGGTCCGTGCCCGGGATCCGAACCCGGGCCACCAGCAGTAGAGCACGCGCACTTAACCACTACGCCACAGGGCCGGCCCAGAGATGAACTTTTTGAATGATAACCTCACTCGTATGTAAGTTCTGGTGTTTTTTATTAAAAAAAAAAAAAACCCTCCTGACCCCTCTCTGACCCCACCTAATAGAGGACAAGTCGCTCTTTGTTCCCTGGAGTGTGCGGTTGAGTGGGCAAAGTGGTGCAGTGGACAGAACACAGATGTCGGAACCCCCATCCCACTCACCAGCTGTGTGACCTGGGAGATTACCCAACCTCTCTGAGTCTTCATTCCCTCATCGCTCTGATGGGGCCAGAAATTCCCACTTGCCAGGTGTTGGTGGGAAATTGGGAAGAATGTGTGTGAGCTAACAAGGCCAGGGTCGGGCGTGGCAACGGCCTTCAACTAATGATGGTGACTATTGGTGGAGGAGCTGGAGGACAAGCAGATTAATCCGGATGGCCTGGATTGGGCTGTGTAGACAATGGGAGAGAGAAGGCCTTGTTGACTGAGCTGCTCGGGAAGGCCTGTCCTGCAGGTGCTCAGCATGTGAATGGGCAGGAAGGGGCGAGGGGTGCACTCCAAGTACGTGACTTGCAGGGGCAAAGACGGGAAGCGGCAGAGGGGCAGCCCTGGGAGCAGGAGAGGAGGGAGACCTGGAGGGGCCAGGGAGAAGGCTCAGCAGTGGGCAGGGCCTCCATGCCCTGGTAGTAAATCCCTCTAGCATTTATCAGCCTCGGTGGTGACCTCTTTGGTGACCCTGGTACCTTTTAAACAAATAAACGGTAGGTGATGGCACATCTGGAGAAAGAAATGGACCAAGGCTACAACCTGCACTGGGGGCCAAGGAGGGCCCCTACTCTGAAATGAATCCGAGTGAGCACTTGGCAATATTTCTCTTGGGCAGGCCTGAATGGCGGCAGCCACAGCCACCCTTAGGGCCTTTTCCCCCTAGGGCAGCCTGTTCCCTGAGTCTCCCTGAGCCCCAGGTGGTCCAGTCCAATATCTGAACGGAGAGGGCCTCCCCATTGCTGGGGACAGAACTGTGCCTCCACTCACAGACTGGGCAGGAGCCGGGCAGGGGCTGAGGACAGGAGCTGTGTCTCCGCCTCCAGCCTAGAGGCTCCTGAGGGCTGGGGCTGGTTCGTTCCCACACGCTGGGGGCTCCTCGGGGGCAGGGTTGTCTTCTCCCTCAGTTTCCCGCGTGGGGAACTGCCCCAGTGCATTCTTGGGATTCTGGCCAAAAGTTCCTGCTTACTTAAAAAAGTGTCCTCCACAACCTGGGCGGAAGGATAATGGCTAAAATAAAACAAAGAAGGGGTTTTGTTGTTCTTCTACTTTCCATAATTTCAAAACATTCTTCTGGCCTGGGAGAAGATGCCTCTCCTGGGCCACACCGGGCCCTTGGATTGGGTGGCAGTGGGAAGGTGCCAAGGGTCTGGCTCTTGCCAAAATAAATCCCTCTCCCAGACACCGTGGCTGGCAGAGCAGAGGCGGGCCCACCCACCCCCACATGGCAGGGTCTTCCTGGGGCCACCAGGCCGAGGCCATCGTAAATAGTTTAACTGTGTTTATGTAGCAGTAACATGCGTGTTACCCTTCACAGCACCCGCATTCCAGAGGGCAATCGCGGGTGATTTACCTCGCCCCACGAGGAGTCCAGTCCCTACAGTGGGTGGGTGGCCTCTGGGGCCCAGCTCCACTGTCGCAGGAGGACTGTTTTTAAAGAGCTGCCCCTACCTTGCCATGCCCTGCCACGTGTGTGTTCCAATCTGAGGATTCCTTAGCAGCCTCCCCAGGGCCCTCTGAGGAGGATGAAGGGAGCTGTCAGGGGCCAGACCTCTGTGGCGCGCAGCCATACCCTCCCCTCTTCTCCCCTCTCCGGCCAGGACAGCCGATGTTTGGAACTTGCCCGTCATGTTCATGGAGATGGATGGACACAGGCTCCAGCCCTGCCCTCAGTGCTAGCCCTGGCACCCGTTGCTGCAGCAGCCGTAGCCAGGATGCTAAGAAAAACGACCTTTGTTGAGCCCTTACCAGGTACCAGACACTATTTTTCATGCCTTATAGCTTATGAAGGAAGTGCTGTTGTGATCCCCTTTTACAGACAACAAAACTGAGGCCAGGAGCGTTTATGTAACTTGCCCAAGGACGCACAGGGAGTGAGGGGCGGAATCCAGACTTCACCAGCCAGTCTGCACTCCCAGCCATCACACTTCTCCACCTCTCCCATGTCCGAGTGCTGGCCGAGCAAGTCTGGCTCCTGGACAGGGCAGGTGCCTGGCTAGGAGATGGAGTCCGGGAAGCAGAAGACTGCTGGGCGTCTGTGCACACTCCCACCTACCTGTGCCCCTGTGCGTGCGGGTGCTCACCACGTGGGCGTGGGAACCTCCCAGACAAACATGCACATGTGCGTGCATCTCGTGCATGTGTCCTCACCCACACGTGTGCATGTCCTGTACATATGTCTAAGCACCCACACACGTGAGCACATGCATACATATCTACATCTTCACCCTCTGTACATGAGCCTGCCCTGTACCTGTATATGCCCCACACGTGTATTCCCACACATGCGTGCAGAGGTGCACACCCAAACCCACGTGTGGACGGAGTGTGTCCCACCACTTTGCCAACCACAAGCACCCTTCTTTTCCTTGACCTCCAAGCTAAGGGTCAGCCCTAAGACCAACGAGACAGAAGTGGATGTTCTCTCATTATTTCAGTGTTAACTCAACCCATATTTCCTGAGTATTCTCTGTGTGGGGCCCTATCCTGGGTGCTGTGGTGGAAGACACAAAATGGGACTCAGCCCGGCCCATCGCGGGCACCATATGCAGGGCAGAGGAGAGCCATGAGCCAGTGGACATGGTCATTCCTGTTGGCAAGAGTCTGCCTGGGGGATGTAGGCTCACAGCAGGCTCCAGGCTCCTCTCTGGTGACGGTGTACCTGCCTCTGGAGGACAAGCCACCTGCCCAGCTCTGGGCACCCACAAGACCCTGGGCTCTCCTGCAGGCTTGAGGTCAGCAGGCAGCCCAGCTGGGGACTCTGGACGCCTTTCGCAGGGCCTGTGACCTCTCCCCAAGATGCTCACAATGGAAGCAGCCGCACAGCGTCTCTGAGCAGCCAGGCAGGTGTGAGTCACCAGGCAGGCCCAACCCTGAGTGCCTGCCTGGCGTCCCAGCAGTGTGCTGGCCTGGCCCTGTCCACACAGCCTCCACAAAGGGCCACAGCATGAGTTTTCCTGATGCCCGGCCCCTCCACCAGCCCTGCCATGCTCTGCACTGTGGGTTACATGGGCGCCGCCCAGGCAATGAGGGGCAAGATCTTTGACATGGTGTCTACCACCCAAGTGGCACATGCCAAGAAGAACTCTGAGCTGGGAGCCGGGCAGACAACTCATTGGCCAGGACCCACTTCATGGACGTGTGACCAGAAGGCCCACACTTACAAGGGCCCCAAGCTTGGGTTAATGCTCTGCTGTTGCCATCTTGAAAATCTTACTGGTTTTGAACAAGGGTCCCGCATATTATGTAGCTGGCCCTGCCCCCGGCTGAGGCTTTCTGTGGGTGAGACTGGCACAGCCCTCCCCCACCCCCCGTCTTCCTGCCTGCCCCTCAGCCACCCTGCCACTGCCAGCTCGGCCTCCTGCCCCGGGCTGGCCCGACCGCTGAGATGTGGGCGGCTGTGGTTTCCCGGCGCCCACAGCGTGGCCACAGTGTTTGAAGATGCACTTCAGCGGTGTCCTCAGACTGTGTTCCTTCTGTCGCCCAGCCTGCGGTCGCCCCTGCCGGCTCCCGCCCCAACGGTTGCCTGCCTGCTGCCGCCCAGGCCACAAGAAATCGGGAAGGGGGGCCCTCAGCCTGTACTGGGCTCCGGTTCAGAGCACACGTATAGACTGCTCAGCCCCAGCCCCACCCTAACGGACACCAGCTGTAAGCTCTCTCAACCTCACTTGCCTCAGCTGTAAAATGGGGGTGAAGAAGTCCTCCCAGCAGCGTTGGTGGGAGAGTTCCTGGCAACACACAGGGAGCACCTGGTAGGAAGCCTGGCACAGAGTGGGTGCTTGGAGAGCATTTCGTTCCAGCTGCTCATTAGTCCAGCGTTTGCTGAGTACCTGTTATAAGCCGAGCCCGAGCAGGACAGCTCTACTGAAGGAGCTCACCATCGGGGTGGGGTGGGGTGGGGTGGGGCGGGGCAGGGTGGCTATAGGTAGAAGTATAAGTAGCTTAACTAGAACGCAGACAGAATATTGAAGTGCAGGCTCGAATGGTGGGGAAACTGAGGCCCAGGGAGAGGATGTGACTTGCCTACATGGGGACTCAGGAGTCTTGTTCCTCTGCCCACCAGACACCCCTCCCTGCCGGGCTCTGCTGTGTCCCTGGTTACGCAGAAGGAACACCAGTCCCGCTTCTCGGCAGCTTGTGCCATGTGAATAGGCTGTGTTCCATGTTCTGTCTTCAGGGTGTGCATTGGGGTCTTCTTGATGTGCTGTGGACATCATCCATGCCTCTTCCCTTCCCTTTGGATCACACCTCCTGTGTACCCAGCACCTGCAAAGGCTCAGTGACCATCCTTGGGACACACCACAGCAGCCCCCAGGGGACGATCCCAAGCCCACCACCTGCCCTTTGTCCCCTGGGAGCAGTGATGAAGAGGCCATCGTTGCTCCGTCCTGGTCCTGGGCACCACTGGGGAAGTCTGAGTCTCCTCCGCAGGGTGGTGAGAGCTGGCTGCCGGCCCTCCGTTCTCATCACCCCTTCCGATTCTCAGACCCTCCTCCTGCCCAACTCTTGGGGTCCCTCGCCTTCCAGGGGCCCAGCCCACTCTGAACAAGGTTTGGTGAGGCCAGGCAGGTCACGGCAACGGCTAACTGAAGGCAGAAAGTTGACAGGGGGACCCAGTGGATAAAGGGAGCTCTTGGTGGCCACTAAGGGGAGTTTGAGCAAGGCAGTGGCACGGCCAGCTTCCTCTTTAGAAGCCCCGTCTGCTGGATGTGGTGAAGGGCTGGGGGACGATGGTAGACACAGGAAGGGCTGAGAAGGAGCAACTGCAGTAGTCCAGACACCTGCCTATGGGAACCCGAACTCTCTGGATTGGGAGAGAGGCGGGCGCTCCAGAAAGGTTTGGAGACAGAGCCCTTGCCCTACCTCTGCCTGCACCCCCACAGCCTGGGGGTGTCCATCCTTCCCTCAGTCAATTCCTTGTCCAGCCTGTGGTCCCCAGGGCTCGAAATTATTCAGCCTGGGAAGCAGATAGCGAGTGTCCTGTCTGCCCCAGGCCGCAAAATAGATTATTTTTTTTAATTAGCTCTCCCTTGTTAACTCATAATTGCAATCACGTAACATTTAATAGAGACACAAAGTGATCCCCATCGCTGCCCCACAATCATTCATTAGCTAACAAGATGGAGAGGCTCATAAAAAAGGGCCGTTAAAAAATTCCGAAGAAATGGAAAGCAGGAGGTGATGCAAGCCGTGGTTGACAAAGGCCGAGGGCCGGGGAGGCGTGAGCGGGTGTGAGCGGAATAACCCAGCCCTGATAAGCCACAAAGCAGAGTCGGCTGCTCCCTCCTCCCTCTGCCGCCTGAGTCAGAGAAGCCGGGATGTGCTCAAAATCGAGCAATGTAATTAGCAGGTTGCATCATGGCCCTCGATGATAAACTACAATGAGCACAGAAAGGGTGGATGGAGGAGCAGGGATTAGACGGGTAACCCAATCCTACAGCCCGGGAGGGGGTGGGGGCGGGAGCTGCCACCCAGCCACTCGGGGACCCTAGTAGCCTCTGCCTACCATGTCACGGGGCAGGGACAAGCCCTGCTCAATGGCTGCTTTGTGTAGCCTGGGATAATGATTTACAAACTCGAGGAATCAGGAGGTGCGAAAAGAAGATGACCCTCTTAACCCAGCCATTGTCTACCCGCTCCTGGAATGCCCAGCACCCGCCTGCCCACTGCACCTGTGCACACGGATGCTGTTTGAGGATGGTCCAGGTGAGGAGCCCTCACCGGGGCTGGGCTGATAAGATCTAAGAGGGCTGAGCAGGGGGGTTTGGAGACACTGTCAGGGATGACAGACTCAGCAAACAGAGATGGCCGCAGCGATCCACCGAGGCTTCTTTCTCCAGAGGAGTGGGGGTGGGGGGACAGGACCTCAGGGTTGTTGACAGAGCCAGCTCTGACCTGGGGGCCGGGGACCTGGATCAATCCCAGGCTTTGCCACTGGCAAGCATGGGAGCGTGGGCAAGCCATTTCTCCCATCTGCGTCTCGGTTTCCCCACTGCAACCCCCCCGCTGGCTATACAACCAGGGAGAGTCATTTCGCATCTCCATGCCACAGCTTCCCTACCAGGCCTTGCCGCAACTGGCTGTGTGACCTGAGACAGGCTCATCTCAGTGTCAATGGGGACCTCAGTTTCCCTGTTTACAATGAGAGAGATGATCCAGACAATCTTTCAAGTCCAGCTTGGACCTTCTCTGGGTCTAGAAGGAACTCTGTTTTCCTAAAAGCTAAGCAACTAGCCAGCTAACCTGTACCTTGGACACCAGGGTGACCAGACTGGTGGCTCTGCCATCTGGCCATCTGCGTGAATCAGAGCCTAGTGAGGCAGAGGGCAGTCAGAGCTTGCGGCAGGCTCGGGCAAAGCAAGGCGCTGGTGGCATTGTCGCCTGAGCCCGTGGGGACACGCCCCTTACTTCCTCCTGGTGGCAAAGATTTGGCCTTTCAGTCTGGCCTTCGCAAACAGCCTTTACTCCACAGTGTTTTCTTAGCAGCCTATTCTTGCGCACAGGAAATAATTCCATTAATTTTATTATCTCCACAGAGGAAGGACAAGGATATAGATTTGCTCTTAAGTTCAATGACCTCAGCTCTGTCTTGAAAGGAAAACCACAGAGTGGAGGCAACTGCCCTATTGGAAACTTTCTTTGAACAAGGCCCCGCCTGGCGGAGTTTCATTCTGAGTGTGCGAGAGAGATCGCAGCTGCCGCTGAGCGGTGGCCCCCAGCCGCTCTGGGGCCTCCACGTCTTCTCTCTGGCTTCAGTTTCCTCGATTCTAACTGATGGAGTAGGTGGAGACTGGGATGGAATCTCAGCTAGCACGGGCTTTCCTCAGGCCCCAGCATCCCTCCCCTGGACTCACAGACAGGCTGCTATCTCAGCCCTCAGATCCCTTTGGCACTCTGCAGCCACAGGACCTTGACAAAACTTGTGACTCTGGTCACGCTCCACCCCTGCTCAAGGCTCATTGAAGTCACCCCTCCCCAAAGTCCCCGGGCCCTAGCAGGTCTCAACAGGCAGCCCGGGCCTGGGCCTACCTCTCTCTCCAGCCACTTCCCTCTATGTGTAACCCAGCTTACCCGGAATCGCAGGTCCCTTCCCAGCACACCCCAGGCTATTTCAACCTCCATGCCTTTGCACAGGCTGTGCCCGCTGCCTGGATTACCCTTCCCTTTGTTCAACTAGCCAGTTTAGATTCAGCCTTTAGGACTCCACTCTAGTGCCACCTCCTCCCAGAAGCCCTCCTCCAGGTGCCCCATCTGTGCTCCCCACCTGAGCAAAGCTCTATCTTAGCAAGTGCTGAGGCAGATGGAAAAGCTGTCCCAGTGCTGTGTCTCCATTAGACTGAGCTTCCCGGGGGAGGAGCTGGCTGTCCCACACCCAGGGCTGTACTGCATACAGTCAGTGCTCAGAAGTGTCTGAACTGCTGCCTTTTCCCGCAGTGGGGAAGAGGCAGAGGTAGCCTGAGGCTTGGGCCTGGGGGGCTGAAGTCTGGAAACTTGCTCATTCGTTCATTCAGTTATTCATTTGTGGAATCTGAACACACGGGGTGAGCCGGGCAGGGGATAAAGTAGCAAACTTGGCAGCTTTGAACACTTCCTTGAAGTCACTTACAGGCCCCCTGAAGCCCCTTACCCTGGTGCAGGCTGACCCCCAGGGTGGATGGTGGCAGCGGGTGGCTGCCCTGTCTGCTTAGCCCAGCAGGGCCTGCACCTTATCGGCAATGATCTCCCAGCTCCCTCGTCACCAGAAGCTGGGTGTCAGGAGGTGGTGACGGGAAAGGGGACATCTGGAGGCGTCTTCCCACCTGTCAGGAGCTCCCAGCACATCCTCCTGTTGGTGAGGCAACCGTCCTTGTGTCCACATCGCCCAGGCAGGTCACCACTCTGCCCCCATGTCAGGGTGACATTAGATCCCTAAGTCGTGACCTCACTCAGGCATCTGTCCTTGAGTCCTGTCTGCTTCTGAGCTGAGAGCCAAAATATCAGGAGAGACATAGCCCTGGATACTCTCCCTGGCAACAGCAAAACACAGAACAGGTATGGTGTTCCCATTTGATCAGACAGGAGACTGGGACTCAGAGATGTGGACACACCTACCCGAGGTCACACAGCACGTGTGACCTCAGCCTGTGACTTCAGCCTGTAAAACGTATCCTTTCCTCCCTTCCCCACCGTTGGGGGTTGAGCCATGTGCCATATTTGGTCTTTACTGTGTCCAGTGTAGGTGGAGATGTGAATGACAATAGTTACTATATATATTAGACACCTACTATGTACCTGGCACACTTTTAAGTGCTTTATTTTCATTCATTCAATCAGTAATGTTTATTGAGTGCCAGGCACTGTTCTAGGTGCTGGGGATGTGGCAGTAAGCAAGGCAAAGAGAGTCCCTGCCCTCAGGGAGCTCACATTCTAGTGGGAGAGACAGACTAAGCCAAGAAGTGAGTAAATAGAAAGTAGGCTGGGTGGTGAAAAGTAAATCAGGAGAAGGGTGATCAGTGACGGCCTTTGATTTGATGACATTTGAGCAAACTCCTGAAGGAGCTGAGAGAGGAGCATGCGACCATCTGGGGGACGAAAGTGCCAGGCAGAGGGAACAGTAAGTGCAAAGGCCCTGGGGCAGGAACATGCTTGGTTCAGCCAGAAGGCTGCTGTGGCTGGAGCGGAGTGAGGGAAGAGCAGAGTGCAGAAGATGAGATATTGTGTTAGTCATGCGTTAACTCATCACAATAATGCCAGATGCTATTGTTATTCCCTTTAGCTAATGAGGAAACTGAGGTAGTACAGAGAAGGAAAGTTATCTGCCTGAAGTCACACAGCAGGCATGTAGCTCTTTGTAAGCATCCTTCATGGTTCCCAGTCCCAGGTATGAATTAGAATCACCCACGGATCTTGTAAAGAACTCAGATTACCAGATCACCAATCTTAACAAGCTGCCATGGTGATTCTGACAGAATCTTCATGACCCCAGCTTTGATGAGCCATTGGGAGATGGCCGTGGGCAGGCTGGAGTGGAGGAGTGAGCACTGGGCCAGGGGCCTAACCCCAGCTCGTCACTGATCTCTGAGTGGCTGCAGTCTATCTGAACCTCAGTCTCTTCATCTACGAAACGAGAAGGTTGATCTCTATCAGTAAGTTCCCCATTTGCTTTTCAGCAGGAGAAGTCTCCGTTCAGTCAGGGCTTAGGTGGAGCCCAAGACACGAAACAGGTCAAAGGAGCTTTATTTTGGGGGGTGGGGTTGGGTTCAGTCTATTATCCCCTTAGCAACCTCTGAAGCATAAGGTCCCAACTCCCTGAGCTCCGGTCTCTGGAGAGTGTGGGCGCTGGGCCAGATGCTTTGAGTTCTAGCTATCTCTGCCGTATCCTCTCTTCCCAAAGCAGTGTTCCCTGGAGTGGCCCCAAGTCCCTGGTGTGGTCCTGAGAATCCTGTCGTGGGAGCGCTCCGAGGAGCCCGCAGCAAACCCCGCTCTGAGTTCTGGGGAGGCCTGGGTGTGATGACGGAGGTCAGGGACCCTGGCCTGGGCACTCAGTGAGCCTGTCTCAGCTTACCAGGTTCTTCCACCGCTGTGGTCCTTGCTGGGGAGGGGCTAGTGGCAGGCCCAGACAGTGGGATGATCCTTGGACTGGTTGCGGGGGACAACAGTGTAGCGGGTGGCAGCCATCCTGCTGGTGGGGGTGGGAATTTGCTTCCAATGAGCAGGGCCCCTGACAGCTTGGAGGCACCCTCCTTCCTCGTTTTGAGTTAGCAGGAACACCTCTGTCAGATCAGGCCCCAGAACTCGGCCAAGTCCGTTCACAACTATCCTCCCAAGACCCCACCCTGCGGCCATTTTACAGACAAGGAAAACGAGGCTTAGAGAGATCAAGCCACTGCCTGGAGACACGTGAGACCGACCCTCGAACCTTAGATCCAGGACTTCCCCTGCTAGTGCTGGCGTCCCCCTGGACAGGGGGAGATATGCCCTGCAGAAGACGGACAGACACACACACACATCCTGCCCTGACAGTGCCTGCTCTAGAGGGGGGTAACCTCGGGACCAAGCCAAGCTCCGTCTATACATTCCCTCGACATCCAGCACTGGCCCCTGCATACAACAGGTGCTAAACAATTGTTTGTGCTAATCATGCTTTGGAGTTAGAAGTGAAACAAGTTGCCTATCTTCCTATCCTCCTCCTTAGAATCAGGGTAACCCTGCCATCTCCTCAGCCTGGTGGAGAACAGGATGAGGGCATTGCGCATGGAGGAACTTGACATAGGTGCCCCTATGCGCCGTGCTCTGCCTCCAGTCCATAGGACAACGTTGCACGAGAGCAAGGACAATTCTCCCCACTTTAAGGAGAAGGAAACCGAAGGATGGAGAGCCACACCTAGATCTGTCACCAGCGCTCCTGTCCTTTCCATTTCATCCCGCCACCTCCCTGTGATTGTCCCTGCTCCCAGCATGGGGCTGTTTTGTTTTTTTGTGTTCATTCTAATCCCCCAATTAAACAGGGCAAGACTGAAGGGAAGCCCACAGTACCCCTCCCTTCCAGCTGCAAACACCCGGGCCCCGGAGGAAGGACTGGGTTTGTACTCTGCATGCAGAGACCCGCTCTCTGGCCAGCACGTGGAGATGATGTGGAGTCCTCAGCATTTCCTCTATGTGGGGGTAGGGGAGAGGGTGGTCCGTGGGGTCCGCTTCCCCCCCGGGATGGATGCTGGCTGCTTGTGAAGGCCTCATCAGGGGTCCACTTTCTCTGAAGGCCTCGTTGTCGGCTCTAGAGTCTGAAAGCCTCTCCCCTCCCTGCCACAGCCATGTGGGTGCTCCGGCCACCCATGCGGGGCTGTGGCCTTGGACAGACAGAAGTCCGGAAGTCAAGAGCTGGGCTTCACTGGGGGACAGCTGGCTCCTGTGGGGAGACCTTCCCTGGCCTCCAGGGTGAGTCTGCTCAGGCCCAGCCCCTGAGTAGGGAAGTGGCCCAGGGGTAGGCCCAAACCTTGGGTCCCCGATGTCTGCAGCTGCTCCTGGGACCACCCCATGAGACAGACGCTACTGAGCCCCCGAGAGACTTGTGGGGCCCGAGGGGGGTGGTATTTTCTCAGCAGGATTTATGTGTATGTGCGTGTGTGTGCGTGTGTGTGAGTGAGTGCTTAACAAGGAGTGGGGCCTGCTGGACTTCTGAGCCTGGAATTTATACAGCCCCTTGTTGGCGGCTGCAGTTTATCTTGAGCGAAAGAATAATAAACTCGGTTGACAGGATGATGTATTCAAAGCATCTTCCCGTCACAGCACAGAGCCCTGCCCGCTGTCAGGATGTCTGGTGTGGTGGGGACCGTGTTATCGAGTGCTTAGCCCCCGCAGATTGTCAACAACGCATTGTTTGCAGGTTTGGGGCAAGGCGGAGATGGGCCGGGCTGGGGTGGGAATGGGGGGTCTGGCCGCACGGGAGAAAGGACGGCCGCCCAGATGGGGTCAAAGAGGCGTCTGCCTTTGATGGAAGCTCAGAGTCCAACCCCTCCTCCCTGCCCTGATGCTCCCTTTCCTGCCTCTGGGAGTCCTCCCCACTGACCTCCGCCCAGCCCAGCCCAGCTCTAGCAGTAAAGGGACATACTGAGGCCCCACTGCACACCACAGTATTCGGAAAACCCCTCCCACCCTCCATTTCCCATTTTTTCCTTGAGCGAAGAAATCAGCAATTAAACCTAAGCATCAAAAAAATATGCCCGACTTACTAAACCCTGGAAAGGGCGAGAGAAAGCCACTAACCTGGGCTCACTCATAAGAAAGATTGCACCCTGGTCTCCTGACCCGCTGCTGGGCGACCTTGGGCCAGCCCTGTGACCTCTCAGAACCTTCTTCCCTCCCTGTGTGAGAAGAGAATTATAATGCTTGCCCCACCTATTTTATAAACTACACCGTTGCCACGTATTAAGGGACAGAATAAGATGAGGATTAGGCAAATGCTTTGAAAACTTGGAAGCAGAAGATAAATTCAAATTTTTTTTTCTTTTTTTTTTTGTGAGGAGGAGCTAACATCTATGCCAATCCTCCTCTTTTTGCTGAGGAAGACCAGCCCTGAGCTAACATCTATTGCCAATCCTCCTCCTTTTTTTTTTTTCCCCTCAAAGCCCCAGTAGATAGCTGTATGTCATAGTTGCACATCCTTCTAGTTGCTGTATGTGGGACGCCGCCCCAGCATGGCCGGAGAAGCGGTGCGTCAGTGCACGCCTGGGATCCGAACCCAGGCTGCCAGTAGCAGAGCGCGCGCACTTAACCGCTAAGCCACGGGGCCAGCCCAAATTGTTTTTTTTCTCAAAGCCTCCTGAACTTCAGACAGAAGAGCCTTGGCTTCTCCCTCAAGCACCATTATTGGGAAGCCCTTTCTTGTACCTAACCTCAAGCTCCCTCATTTCAGTTTTAGCTGTTCCTTTGGAATGAACGCTTCCCATGTGGGTTCCGGTTCCGATTGTGTCTCAGGGCACCTCCTCTTTTCTGGCTTAATGGTCCCCGTTCCTCTCCTGCTCCTGAGCTAGGGGCTCCACCCAAACCAACTTCCAATAGGAATGAGTCCTTTAATCCTGATCCTAGAAAGCAGGGGGGCTCTCCAGGGCCCCACAGACCACAGCACGATAGCGGGCTGCAGGGGCAGTGGCAGGGACCAGGAGGGAAGGTGAGCCCTATGTACCGAGTACTTGACCAAGCAGCTGGCTCCATTCCAAGAGTCAATTTGGACCCGAGTTTAATCTTCTTAACAGCTGGTATTATCCCCATTTTACAGATGGGAAAACTGAGGCTGGAGAAGATTCTTTTACCTTCTGACAAATGGCAGAAGGAAGACTCAAGCCCAGAAAGTCTGGCTGGCTCCAGAGCTGCACTTGACCTGGAAACCTCAAAGGAAGGCAGGAAAAAGCCACCCAGGGGCTGTGGGGCTCTGAGTCAAGCAGCCGAACAGATAGGGTCAAGGCCCCAGGAAGAATGATGCAGGGGTCGAGGCTGTGGGAGTGGGGCTGGAGTGAGGAGGATGGAGGAGCAAAGGCTGGAGGCTGGAGCAGGCCCCAGGGGAGAAGCTGGGAGAGGAGGTCAGATCTGAGCACAGGACACACGTGTGCTGGGCCACCTAGGCTGAGGACAGTGACACTATAGGAGGCAACAGTCTCCTCAGACCCCCACAGGACTCAGCCATTTATTTCCTCACTCATTCATTCACTTGTTCACTCCTTCATTTCATCCTTTATTTTCCCAGAGTGTCAAGTCCCTTGGAGTTAATAGGAAAGACAGAACTGTCAGCAGGTCAGGGTCCCCAGCAGTCCCCATTCACCCATCCGTCTGTCCATGTGTACTAAGTGCCTACTATGTGCCAAGCCCTGAGCTCTACAGACAAATGAGCCTGTCCTCACCCTCCAGGCACTCACGGACCAGCAAGGGGGAGAGGGAAGCAAACAGACACTTATAAACCACATGTTTATGTGTTCATTGAGTCAACCAACATTTGAGAGCCCTTCCTAGACAGTGCGAGGTCGAGGGAGATGACCAGGACACACTCCTGCCCCTGGTGAGCTCAGGCCAGTTGAAGACATGAGGAAAATGCTCGAACACTTCGGCTCCAATGCGTAGGCAGCTGTGAAAACTACTGAGCAAGAACTGGAAGGGGAGGGCTGACATCCCCAGGGGGAAATGGCTGTGCGTTTGAATTTGCGTTTGAGTGTTCATTTATTCCATCATTCATCTGTTATTGAGCATCCTTTGTGTGCTGGGCATTACTGGAAACAACAAGGCCCAAGGAGGCCATCTTTCTGATGGGCAGACCACTCTCTTGGTCCCCTTGTGGGGACAGGCCAAGTTTGGGGTGGAGGCTGCAGTCATGGCGGATGGGTAGCCGCAGACCCTTCTTAGTCATTGGAGGGGGACCGTAGTTAGGAGCTGGAGGGCAGTTAGCAGTGCAGCCTGGGGCAAGTAGAGGAAAGGTGGGCCCTGTGGGAGGCTACATCAGGGCCACACTACGCTCTGGCCCCAGCCCCTGCGTGACATGGGGACAGACCACATGATGCAAGCAAAGGGAGCGGATGGAGGGGGAGTGTGCGGTGTTTGGTAGAGCAGGAAGACCCAAGCTGTGCGCAAGGACATGTTTGGGGGATCCCTGGGTTCTGTTCATTAGAAGAGAGAGCCTCATTGTCAGGATTTTCTGGAGCCCTGATATGCATATATCCTCCCTACCCTGGGGTAGATTTGTATGCCTATTTGCATATGTTTGCGTAAAGCATGCTCCCATCCACATTCATTTCAGGCAGTTTAATTTATGTCATTGCTCCCCTCCCCACAGCTGGCTGTCCCCATGCCATTTGCTCCCCCTTCTGGAAGGGAAGACAGGGCGAGGATGATGCCCAGCTGCAGACAATCCCAGTGTTTCTCTATGGCCTCGCTTGGTAAAGGCTGAAAGCAATTTTCCTGAGAGCTATTCTGCCTGCCTGACCATATTGTGCTCTGGCTGAAATTGTTGTGAGCTCCGTGGTCCCTAGGGACTGGTAAGCTGAGCCACGTTGTGGACGCTCTTGCTGTGCTTAGGGGAGCGCCAGGCTGGAATGAGAACCGCCTGTGGACTGTCAGTGGGAGAGCAGCTGATGGAGTGGTGAGTGAGCGTCGCCGGGAAGTCTGGGGGCCATCCCATGTGGGTCGCCTCAGCTGACCAATGGGTCGGGGGCCTGGGCAGGGCTGGGCTTGGGACCCCTTCCAGGGAACAGCTACAGCTGCTGGGCCTGCAGAGCATGCCCCACAAGCACCCACGAAGGCGCATAAGTGTATGCACGCAGAGAGCAGAGGGAAAGTTTGACTTCTGCAATTCTTGTGCAGCCTGGAGCAGGGGAGAGAGTTGGGAACTCTCAAGTGCTGTGTGACTCTAGGCAAGCCCCTTCCTCTCTCTGGGCCTCAGTTTCCCCTCTGTACCATGAGGGTCTTTCCAGCGTTGGCTTTTGCAAATGCATGCAGGCAACCCCAGCTCATCATCTGGGCCTCAGAGAGGATCCTCCTGTCCTGGAAAGGCCACAACCAACTCCGCTGCCCTGAGGCTCAGGCTCCTCCTCCCTGGGAAGCCTCCCTCTGGCCTCCAGGTCATCTGAGCTTCAGTGAGCACCCAACGGACACGTCTGCTCCCAGTCAGCTTGCACTCACTATGATGTGGCCAGGGGAGGAGCCAAGAAGCTGCTGGGAATCCAGACCCCGCCCCCCCCATTCGATCCCACTCCCACCACATGTATCCATCTGAATGAGGTCCCGAAGGAGATGCTCCGAGGTCAGGGAATGGGAATGTTTCCACCTGGGTAGAGGCAAATGGAAGGAGCTGGGGGGCTGCCTCGGAAGGACTCTTGCTGGCTAGCCCTGACCTCAGGCTGAGAGCTCCTGAATCGTGCCCACTCCCCACCACACACACACCCTGGCCCGTGTGGGGCTCAGCTTGTCACCGACAGGCTCTCTGCTAAATGAGGTGGCTTGATTGCCCCTTATCGCAGGGGCTTATCTCCTGCCAGGTTATTTGCCTGCCAGACTCCAGAGAGCCACTCAGCAGGCCTCTCCCAACCTCGTGCTTCTCTAGCCCTGACTCTCCCCTGTCCCAAGGGGACACTGGATTCCAGTGACCTTCCTGTTGGTCAGTGAAGCTGGGGGCAGAATAGGGATAGAGGGAACTAAGAGAGGTCAGCTTTTCCCCACTGGCCCTTGACCTGACAGCTTTACACACATTCGCACTCACCCCCTGAGTGATATGGATTTGGGGGATCCCACCCCACCCTACATCCTGCCATCCTGCACCAAAAGTGAAAAACAGCTTAATATCTGTGGTGCAGTTATCTACCTACTCCCTCAAATTGGGGGTTTCCTAGAGCAGAGGCTGTGTCTCCCCTCAGACTGGGGCTCCCTGAGGGCGGGGCTGTGTCTCCCCTCAGACTGGGGCTCATGAGGGCAGGGCTGTGTCTCCCCTCAGACTGGGGCTCATGAGGGCAGGGCTGTGTCTCCCCCTTCAGTGACACTCTCCCCACCATTTAGCCACACTTGCACCCAGCACAGCCTCACCTGCTTCTTGAGTCAGTTGTCAGCACTCCTGGTCTAGACTGGGCCTTTTGTTGCCCAAGGATCATTCCCTAGAGCTCTGCCTGATGGCTGACAGAAGAAGGGGCCAGAGCAGAGGACACAGGGCACCTCTGAAGGAAACAGGGAAACCCGCGGGGATCTCTATGCAGTTGCACCTGGAGGCAGGAGAATGGACAGGGTGACCGTTGAGGATCTTTGGGTCAATAGGTCCTCAGTGGTCAGCACAGGATGACACCTTGATAGAACAGGTGGTTTTTTTAGCTTTTGATTTGTGTTTTTCATTTGGGGAGGTGGGTTTTTAATAAAGACAATGAGAAAAAGAATGAGACAAGCAGGGGACAGAAGGGAAGGAGCGAGGGAAGGAAGGAGGACAAAAGCGGGGGAGGGAGGGAGGGAGGAAGGAAGGAAGGGAGGGAGGGAGGGAGGAAGGAAGGAAGGAAGGGAGGGAGGGAAGGAGGAAGGAAGGAAGGAAGGGAGGGAGGGAGGGAGGAAGGAAGGAGGGAAAACACAACCTTTTCCTCTCCTAAGTCTCCTGTAGGGGAGTTTATTTGTTTAAAATCCTCTTATCTCCAACACTTGTTTCTCCACCGGTTGAGGGGTCTGTGGAGTGAGGCTGGTTTTTCTCCCAATGACAAGAGAATTCCAGGGAGGGCTCCATAAACGTGGGCTCCATAAATGGCCACGGTGCCCTTCTTTCCACGGACAAAGAAGGAAGAGGGGTTTAAGTTGGACGCCCGTCTGCCCCTCCCTGCCATTTTCCCATCCATCCTCACCTCAGGGGCAGCCCTCATCCAGCCCCAGACCCCTGTGTCCCAGGACAGGGGACATGGCTGTCCAACCTCTGTGGTGGGCTCCGGCCAGCTCAGTCTCCTTCCAGCCTCCCTCTCCCGCCTTGACCCCCCTCAGGCCTGCTGGGCTCCTCTCCTCAAGAGCCTATGCTGACAGCCTGCCTGGACACCAGCGCGGCCCCAAGCCTCGCGGCCTTTGCTTTGGCTACCCTCCCGCTCTGTGGGGCCCTTTCTCCAAGTGCCACCTCTTCCAGGAAGTATCTCTTGATGCTCTATTTGCCCTAATTCACTCGCTCATGCATTCATCCTTTCAACATGTATTTTTGAGTCCCTGAGATGTGCCAGGCATAGGAGATAAAGGGCTTGGGGAGCTCTGAGCCCAGTGGAGGAAACCAAATGTCAACAGTCAATTAAAGCTCTTTAGGGTGGGTTTCCATTTATTCTAGTCTATACCAGTAATATCTAACGTCAATTGAGGGCTTACTATGTGCCAGGCACTATTCTAAGTCTTTCATGTTGAGCAACTCATTTCATTCTGGAAACAGCTCTGCCGGGTAGGCCTGTTACCCTCCCTGTTTCACAGAGGTCCTGGAATGCACAGCCAGGCAGTCTGGGTTGGGGGCTGAGCTCTCAAACTCACAGCTGCTTGCCTCACAGCCTAGGGATGTTTCCATGCAACCTCAGGCCACCGCCTTGCCCCCGCACCCTGCGGGAGGGCCCTGCTGTGTGACCGGCTCCTTGCCCAGGGCCGAGTTGGCCATCTTTGAACGAAGTGGCTTGTATTTGGCCCTGCCTGCCCCAGCTCTCCTGAGCCTTGGCCTGCTGCCTGTGGCCCATCTCTATGTGGAGAGTGGGCATCTCCCAGGCCAGTCTGCCAGCCCCTGGCAGGCATGGCCTGAAATCTCCTCAGCTCTGGGCCTAGAATGGGCCCAGCTCAGGACTCCTTGAACTGGCTGAGAAGGGCAGCCCTCGGACCAGGAGGAGGTGGGTGCTGGGGGTTGGAAGAGTGCCAGCATCGAGGGTGGCCAAGGCAGGGGCTCTGCCTGTCATGACCATGAGCCAAGGGGACGTGCTGATCCCCAAATGGCCTCCCTAGCCCCCTCTGAGGAAGTTTGTCTCCAGAAGTAAAGATCCTGTTAGCCGGCCTTAAGCCTCCATTTCCTCAAGGCCCAAAGAGGCGGGTGGGAAACAGCCCTTATCTCAGGGATTGTTTGGGCATTTGGCCCCTGATGGGCCCTGGAAGCTCAAGTTATGTCCCTCCCAGGGGTCCCAAGCAGGCTCAGCAGTGCTGGGGGATGTGCCAGGCCTGAGACATAGGAAGGGAAAGGAAGGGAGGGAGAAACTGAATACATGGAAAGAAACGAATTGGGAACAAAGGGGATGCATTTGAATACTCAGCATGTATTGAGCACCTACTGTATGCCTGGAACATGCTGGCCCTGGGTGCACACCTTCGGAACAGAAGCCTCAGCATTCAAGGAGCTATCAAAGCTGGTTGTAGCTGGTGGTAGCCCGTGGACCCCAAATCCAAGTGGGAAAGGGGAGGATGGGGTGGGATGACCCATCCCCGAGTCAGCCCAGCTCACTCCCCACAGAGGAAGGGCCAGATGACCAGGTCTGGGTCCAAGGCCCTAAGCTCCTGATGCCCTCACCTCCTGGCCCAGGACAGTGAGGCTCCAGCCCCAGCCCATCTTTTGGGAGTCAGCTCCTATCTCTGAAGATAATGAGGGAGGAGGCACCCCTCAGGGGTCAGTTCAGGTCTGAGGTTCAGGTCTGATCCGTGCCTGCCTGGCCCTACCAGCAAAACCAGCACTGGTGAGGTGGTGCTCTGTGGACACCAGTCTTGTTCTTCACTGTGTGGGGACAGAGGAGAGAGGGGGCTTCATCATGGAGGCTCCTCACACCTCATTAACTGCCCCCATTGGCCTAGAAGCCCCTCTAGGGCAGGTGGGAAAAGGAGAACCTTTCAAAGCTGACACCAAATCCATAGCCTCCCCTGTCCCAGGTCTACAAAGCCTGAGGAGGAAGGGATGGAGCTGGGATAAGCTGGGACCAGCCAGGGTGAGGCCTTCTCAGACCAGGCCTTCTATCTCCCTGGCTGCCGTGGCCTGTAACAGACCACCCCTGAGCTCAGGGCTCCCTCTTGGGCCTATAGCCCTGAGCCCAGAGCAAGTGTGCACGAGGGTGTTGGCACTCCACACGTGTGCCTGCTGATTTGTGTGTGTGCGCGAGCGCGCGCATGCACACACCTGCACAGGTTTACAAACGTGAAGGCCCTGGGAACTTGAGGACATAGCCTCCTCTTCCTTCCAAAACCACAAGGCTGCTGGCCAACCTCAAGTCTCGGTTTCCTCAAGGCCCAGAGAGACCCATGAGAAACAGATCTGGGCACGGGCAGCCCAAACGCGGGAACACTTTGGCCTGTGGGCCTACCCTCTCCTGGGATCTGGATGGCCTCAGACCAGCCACGGGCCCTCTCTGAGCCTTCCCTGTCATAGGTGCAGAGAAGCAAATCACGAGGTCAGGGCTGCCAGGCTGGCCCGAGATGAGGCTGGTGAGCCCATCAGCCAGGGATGCTGCCTGCTGGCCCATTGCCAGGCCTCTGGGGGGATGCTCCTCAGAGGACAAGACAAGGAAATGGCTGAGGGGAACTCTCCCCCACGAAGGAGTGGGACTCCCCAGCCCCAGGCGGCTTAGAGGGTGCTCTGGGAGAGAGGAAGGAGTCACTTAAGTCTGAGTTTCTCAGAGTCAGACCACACATCACCCACGTCAAAGTCAGTGGTGATATGGTGGTAGGGGCTCATTGAGAATAGATTCCCATGAAGTCCTGACTGAGCAGGCCCCGGGTGGATTAGGAAATCTGCATTTGTAACAACTGCCCCAGATGACCCAGGGCGGCACAGACCCACAAAGTGTAATGTTAGAGAGATCAGGTTTTGGAGACCTGAGTTTGAATCTCCACTCAATTTCTCCCCATCCTTAAAGTGGAGTTAATAATATGACTTTGTAGAGACAATATCACCTCATAGATGCTCAATGCATGGTAGAAACAATAACAGCAATAATAATAAAGACAGCGGCTGACCAAAACCCAGCACTGGCTGTGTGCCAAGCCCTCTGCCTTTACAGGACTCACACCCAGGAGGCCAGGTTGGGGTACTGAGTGCAGGGTTCCACCCCTGATGCCCCCTCCCTTGTAAATGGCAGACAGGAAGGCCTCCTCCAGGTACCCTGTGGGCTCTGAGTATGGCCCCACAGCCACCACTGTTCACCTAAACCAGCAGTCCCAGAAAGCCCTGCTCTCTTGGGAGATGCATCCCAGAGCCCCCAGGAGCCAGACCTGGTTTCCTCCAAGCTAATTGGCTAATCGTCTGCTACCCTGATAGCAGGAGGTCTAGACATGACCAGTCCGGGGCCAGGCCCTCACTCAGCCCTTCTCACTAGCCAGCTAAGGGGAGGGAAGGATTAACGTGCTGGCTGGATTTGCTCACCTAATTCCTTATCGACAAGGGAGGGTAGACAGTTTCTTTCTTAGGCGAAAGACCCCAGGAGGCCTCTGGACAGGAGGAGGGAGGGAGATAGACGGCAGTGAGAGGAGGGAGGGAGGGCGGCTCTCGCTCCATCCTCGCCTCCCTGGACTCATCGGCCCCTCTCTCCCCAAGGAGTGCAGCCATGGACTGGAACCATCTCAGCTCACCCTGGAGCCCCCCTGTGGGAGTGGAACCCCAAACAGACTTGCTTTTCAGACAGGAAACCTCAGCAAGGGCTGGTGGCTGACCCAACTGTTAAATGAGATGGAGCCCCTTGAACGCAGGTCTCCAGACACTCAACTCTGGGGCGTTTGCCCCTCGTCGCCTGCTAGTGCGGCAAAGGCAGAGAAGAGCTCCCCGGGGCCCGGGGCTGGGGTCCCACTGGCAGAGGGAGCACGGGCTGTGGAGCATGGACCCCACCGGGGAGGGGAGGCAAGAGGGCCACACAGGTAAGAAGGAGCTGGCCATGCAGGAAGTCCACTCCAGTGGGGAGGGATGGTTTGGGCCATAGTGGACTTCAGAGACTCCAGCCAAGGAGGGTTGTGAGGAAAGACGAGAGAAGTGAGCCCTCAGCCCAGGGAAGAGAAGGTGTGGGTGAGGGTGCTCCACAGGAATCGCTCCATTCACTAAACGTCATTATGTTAACAACCTCATGAAGTCCATGTCATAGTTCCCATTTTACAGATGAGAAAACTGAAGTCTAGACAGTCTCTAGAACACGCCCAAGTTCACACAGCAATGGACAGAGCAGTGAACAGCCTGATCTGGCACCCAGCCCTGGAGTGAGGCCCGGGTCACTCCCCGAGGGCTGAAGAGGGGTGGAAGTAAGGCTACCTCCCCACCCTTCGTGCTCACCCCAATCTGCTGAATGCAGGCATCAGCTAAGAATCTGAGTCTCAGCTCCCCATCCCCACCAGCCCTCACCTCCAACACTGCCTGTCCCCATGCCTGGAGCTGCTCAACTTCCCCCTCCTCCAGGAAGCTTCCTGTCCATCTCGTCCCTGTTGCCTCTGCCAAACCTGCAGAGCAGCCCCTCTATTTGCCAGGATGCAGGGCACTGGGTTCTGCTCCACTTGGGTGGCTGCAAGGTGCAGGGCTTAACATGGGCTCCAGACTCAACAGCCCTGGCTTTTGAAACACTGCTCTCAGCTGCGGATTGTCCGGCCATCTGTGCCTTGGTTTTCTCATCTGTAAAATGGGACTAATAATGGCACCTACTTCAAAGGACAGTAAAGATTTAAAGAGATACTGCAGGTGACGGAGTCACCCAGAGAGGGGTATTAGCAGGCTCAGAGAGGGTATTCCCTCTCTGACGTCACAGAGCGAGTTACTGGCAGTTAGCAGCAGAACTTTAGAGCTGGGAGACAGGAATGAGGCCCACATTAGAGGCCGCCCAGGTCTCTGAACTCCTGGTCCAGGGCTCCTGCCCCTAGGCCATGACATCACACCGTCCCCATGGTGGTGACTGCTCAGAGCAGGCCCTGGGAAGGCTGGACTCCCGCCTGCCCTTCCAGCCCCCACACTCCCTCAGCGACTGTCTCCACCTGACCCCGGTGGTCTGTCTCGGGTGTGGACTGTTTGCAACAGGCGCCTATTGTCTGCTGGCCTGAGTGCACCTGTAGCGCCTGTCCCAGCCCGGTGAGTCAGCTCTTGGCAGGCAGTGGGGCAGCCACTCCACATCATCTTAAGCCTGAAAGAGGACCTTTCTTTTCGCTTTCCTCCTCCTTCCTCTCTCCGCTCTCCATGAAGTGGTCATCTCCGCAGGGCAGCAGGGAACAGCATTCTCTGCCAGGATTTCTTGAGTCTTCCTGGCTGGGAGACAGGGTGGGGCCTCGGAAACAAAGAGAAGGCGGCCTAGGGCTGGCTAAGCCCTTGAGCTACTTTAGGGCACCGTTCACTCCCAAACTTCCTGTTTCCAGGGGGGTATCTAAATCAGGGCAAGGACGGCAGCCCTTTACTTATCCAGAGCCCACACGTTTGACAACCTTTACCATCCAGACTGGGGTCTGAGATTAAAAGGCTTCTGAGCAGACTAAAGATGCTTCCGACAATTAAACCCGAGAGCTTGGCTCTCGATGTTTCCCCTAGCTGAATCGGAGCCTAGCTGCTGTTACCTTGCACACTTTTCTAGCCTGCCTGGTTATCTAATTTACATATGTATTAAAAGAATAAAATCAGAGTGAGGAAAAGGCCATTAAGGATATTCTCACTGACAGCAGAAGGTATCAGGTGGTGAAGATACAAATAATAAAAAGTGACCCAAGAACTAAACAGTTAAAGCAATCTTGAGTTGTTCAAAGTAGAGGCAAAGAAAATTACACACCTCAGCTCCGTGTTTCAATTACAGTCGGGGATATTTGTAACGGGGACCTGGAATCTTCCATGGAAAATTGGATTATGGCCAATATCTGTTTAAAAAGGTTTGAGACTGTGATATATTTTTTTACAAGGACTTTCAAAGAACATGATTTCATTCTTCTTTATGTTTTTGATATTTAAAGAATTAAGTAAATAAGAGTTCATAATGGCAGAATGTGTGATTTAGACCAATGCTCCCACTGAAGACAACTGGAACAGCTTGATGACATATTTTAAAAATCTGCTGAAGGTATCAGAGAACTAACAAAATAATTTGTTAGGAATTTCTGGGCCATGACTGAGGCCTAGAGAAGTAATAATGGCATGTGAGGCTGTTTTTTCCCTGAGGGTATTTGCCCATTTGGGAGCGGTCAGCCGAGAGTCCAAGAGGCTGAACAATGCTTTTGACAGCCTTGTAGGACTAAGAGGTCATGGATTGGAGTTCCAGGCTTGCCAAAGGATAGGACTTAGTGAACCCTCTCTCTGTGCGCAGGTATACTAAAAGCGCTGTACCCTAGGAGTTAAGGATTAACCAGAAGTAGATGGCTTGGTTTCCAATCACTCAATCCTTAAAATTGAAGTAGGTGATTCTGCAGTATTAATGCCCCAGGCACATTCACGAATGTGAATCCTCTCTGAAGGAAGGGAATACCATTCTAGGCCTCAAGTTATTTCTATAAATAAGTCTGTAAATACAATGTCCAACACATAATCAAAAATACCTACACATGTGAGGGGTCAGATAACATAATTTTTAAAATGTCAGAAACAATAGACAATAGAAACAGACCCATGGAGGCTACATGTGTTAGAGTTATCAGCAAAAATTATAGTAACTAGGCTTGCTGTGTTCCAGGAGATTGTTGTGGTTACTATTGCTGCATAACAAACTACCCCAGAACTTAGTGGTATAAACAACAACAATTTTGTTGTCTCATGATTTTGTGGGTCAGGAATTTAGGAAGGGTTCAGCTGGGAAGTTCTCACTCAGGGTCTCTCATACAGTTGCTGTCAGATTTCAGCTAGAGCTGGACATCCAAGACAGCTCCTCACATGGCTGGCAGTTGGTGCTGGTCATTGGCAGGGGGCTCAGCTAGTATTGTTGACCAAAGCACCTATGCATGGCCTCTCCAGCATGGCAGTCTCAGGGTAACTGGACATCTTACACGGCAGTTGGCTTCCCCCAGAGTAAGTGTTCAAAAAGAGCCAGGCAGAAGATGCATGGCCTTCTCTGACCTAGCCTCAGCAGTGTTGTGCTCAATACAGTATCACTTCTGCTAAATTCTATTGGGCACAAAAAAGTGATTAAGGCCAGCCCAGATTCAAAGGAGGAAACACAGACCCTCTCCCCACCCCCCACTATCTCTCAATGGGATGAGTATTGAAAATTTTGCAATCAAATTTTTCCACAGAGATAAAAGAGTTAATCTTCTACTGTTGGGAAAATTCCAGTAGATTGACAATCTCTTCTGAACAATGTGATGTTCTAGAAAAACATCTAGAACAAATGAACTAAATGAACTTTATCCAAATGAACTGTGGATCATCCCCCAGGAGGCTCTCACAAGCCCCTCTGGGCCGTGTCACATGAACGTCTTCACAGTACAACGCACCACTAGAGATGGTCAAGGTGTGAGGGGCACCCCAGCTCCATGTCCACATTCCACAATGACGCCCCTGCCATCACTCCTACTGAGGCCTCTGTTTTCCTCACAGAGATGGCAAGGAAACTCCTCAGAAAACCCAAGAATCTTAAAAGCATGCAGTGGCAGAAGCTGAAATGATCTCAGGCGATATATAACTACCCTGGGGCTTCCCAAACTTGACTGATCCTTGGAACACCTGCTAAGATGGAAGATTCTCAGACGGGGAGAAGATATTTGCAACTTCAAAACCCTCTAGGGATTAAAATCTAAAACAGTCAGGGAACTCCTGTTAGCCAATGAGGAAAAGACAAAAAAAATCCAATAGAAAAAAAGAATGAGATAAATAGTCATGTCATGAAAGAGCTAGTGCAATGGCCGAGTTATATGAAGAGATGCGCAAATTCACTAGTCATCGGAGAGATGCACACTTCAAACGGACAACGTACCTCTCTACACCCAACTGGATGGCACAAACTAGAAAGGTGGGTCATACGCGATGTGGGGAGATGGGACTCTTGTGTCCCACAGGTGAGGGAATAAACTAATATATCCATTCTGAGCAATCTGGCTGTAGTTAGTGAAACTAAGCATGCATACACCCTGCACCCCAGTTCCCACAAACAGGTAGATATCCTGGAAAAATGATTATACAGGATGGAAAGAGGACGTGTACAGGGTGCTCATGGTAGCAAAACTGGGGGGAGTGAGGAGTTGGAGGCTGCCTAAGTATCCATCTCTGGGGCAATGGATAAGTAAGATGTGGCAGCCCCCTTGCAAGTGGCAGTTAGAGCAAGCCAGGTGGACATACAGGGATGCAGGATCTTCACGGCAGTGTTGATGAGAAAGGCCAGAAACGGAGGAGAGTTACAGCCTAACACCATTCATATAAATGATAAAACATGCAGAAAACAGCACTACCTGGTATACAAAGAAGACGCATCATATTTCAAGATCTATGGCAAGCACATAGAACGAGGGCCTGGGGCAGGGGGTTGGGGGTTGTGGGAAATGGGAGTGAAGATCAGGGATGAAGGAGAAAAATAAGACAAAAAGTAACTTAATGTTAGGGGGCTTTGAACAGACCAATGATGATTGTATACTGTGAACTGAAGAGTATAATTAGTTCAATTGTCGGCATTTCTGGTAAAAGTGAGTAAGTGAAGCAGATTTCTTGACTTCGACTACCGAGATTCAACTTCAACAGGTCTGGGGTGAACCCCAAAATACGGGTCCCGGTGACTCTGTTAATGCCCTCTGCAGCATCCGAGACAGATGATCATCAGTGGCTTATTCAATACATCCATTGACGCAGAGCTCATTCCTGTACTAATTAGTAGAAAGTACTTCTTATTACATTATATTGTTAAATTACATAATATATTATCTATTATTATTCTTATTATATTACATTATATTGTTATGTAATTAAGTTCTAACGATTAGAAAGTTCTTCCTGAGGCCAAAAATTCATTTTCCCTGTACCTTCCAAACTGTTGATCCAAGTTCCGGTCTTTAGAGCAAGTGAAATACTCACGTCCCTCCTGCTTCTGCACGCCAGCCTTCAATGACCCTCCATTTCTCCAGCATCTCCGCGTTGGTCGAGTTTCCTTCCCTCTACCCCACCACCTTAGCCAAGTGATCCCCTCAGGTCTGATCTAGCTACCAATGTTTCTCCTCAAACATGGCTCTTTCAGAGAGGTCCCACACTCCGGGTACAGTCTGACCAGCTCAGAGTATAGCAGGACATATACCTCCTTTAGCCAGGGTCCTATGCTCCTATTCATATAACCTCAGATTACAGTCAATTTTTTTTATTTCTTAAAGCAATTCCCAATGAGTTTTTGGTCAGCCAAACTTCCAGGTCTTTTTCACTAGAATTGCTATGCGGCCTGCTCCATCCGTTTTCCCTTATACTCACTCACACACACATACATGTATACAGCACAAAATAAAGTCACAGTAGTTATACAGTGTAAAGCAAGACCCCAACCACCTACGTGGTTTCTTGTGTATCCTCTGGAGATGATCTGTACATATACAAATATATACACACAATCTCGATTGCACAAAGAAAAGCATAGTCTACACTGTCAGTGTACACAGTTCACACTATCACTATACACTGGCATGCACCTTGCTTTTTTACTTAACCTGGTATTTTGGAGAACTTTCCTTATCGGTATATAACTCCTTGCCTCATTGTTGGTATCTGCCCCGTGGCCTCCCATTGTGTGGATCTACCCAAGGTATTTAATTGATCCCCTACTGGTGGACATTTAGGTTGCTTTCAACCCTTTGCAGCATTCAAGACCAGGCTGCCGGGACTACCTTTGCATGTAAGCCATTCCATACATGTGCCAGCATCTCTGTGGGATCAATGAATGTCAATGTGCCTTTTGACTAGGGTTTTGTTTCGATCCTAGAGCTGGACTTTGTCATTTCTGCCCTCTGTTGATCTCTTCTGTTGGTTTAGCCCATTGTTCCAGGCACCGTCGGACAGATGTGAATCCTCATTGTGCCACTGAGCCCGATCCTCTCAGCTGAGGGTCATTTGCAAGCAGAGGGAGGCAGCCTTTCGGGCCTCTTTTGAAGCCATTGGTAAAAATGTCCAGCGTGATGGAGCCAAGACTAGGGCCCTGGGGTAAGTCATAGAGAATCCCAGGTGTCCATTCATCCCTGTCCCCATGGGCCAGTCCGCATTGCTGTCGTGGGAGCCAGCCTCGCTAGGGTATCCAAAGAGGCTCTGTCACCCTCCTGGGGGAAATCCAGCACCCCCACCTCCAGCAGCCCTGCATCCTTGCGAGAAAGAGAGCTGAGGCCCGTTAATGTGGCATCGTTTGCTCCTGGGAGAGCCGGCTGGAGGGTCTGGAGAGGAAACCACTGGCCTTTGCCGTCAACAGAACTAGGACCCTGACCTGCCCATTTCTAGCTCTGTGGCTTTGGGCAAATCATTTCACCTCCGGAAGCCTCAGTGTCTTCCCCTGCCAACTGGTGGTAACAGAACCCACCTCTCCGTGTTGTGAAGTTGTATGAAATTACTTGTCTGCAGAAGAGTGCTACTGCTGTCTGTCTGTCTGTCTGCTGGTCTGTCTGTCTTCCTTATCTATGAATTCACATGCAAATGATCAACTCCCAAGTGTTCAGTAGGGATTGACTTCGAGCTCAGAAGTCTGTCCTTTCCTAAATAGATCTTCCCACTTGTAAACATCAGAACATGGTCAGCCCTGCTCTGGGGCTGTGCTCTCTGTCCAGAGCCGGGGGTCTGTGCTCATGAGCAGGAGGTCCTTCAGCACCGGAGATGGAACTCCCTCTGGGCCCAGACTCAAGCCCCCTGAATGCAGCCAGTTCCATCCTAAAGTCTCCTCTCTTTCCTAGAACTGAGTTGGACCTGCTCTTCTCTGCTTTTGTTTTTTTCCCCCTGGGGACAGAGTTGGACCTATTTCTCAAAGAAATAGCTCAAAGAAAGAATGCTATCCAAGGTCCTTATCCCTGAGATCTCAGCTCCTCCCACCCTAGCGTTCTCACTTTCTGCATGGTGAGCCATGCACTGGTATTTGGTCAAGAGTTCAGTTTACCAGATCTCGAACATGGACATTCAGGATGGAGTTTGTGTCAGCACCCTCTCTGGCCCCGGTGCCGCCTGAGGTACACCCTTCTTCCTCCACCTGGGCCTGGCTGTGATGGTTCAGGAAGGGCTCCACTTTCCAGCCTTGCATCCTTCTAGGCTCTCGATGCCTTTCAAAGTCTAAAGCCATGGGATCCTTCTTTTCCTGGAGGCCAGGATGCCCATCACCCATGGGCCCACTTCCTTGGGCTCACTGGTGAGCATTCACAATGATAAGGTCACTGTCATTTGCAGCGAGTGCCCACATGAGCAAGGACCCATTCACCTTGGCCATATTTGTTCAACAACCAAGTGTATGGGCACACCGTGGGCCAGACTCTGCATTAGGCACTGGACACAGAAAGGAATATGACCCAGCTCCTGCCCTGGAGGGGACGCAGGAAGATGTGGCCCCCACTGGCTGCCACGATGTGTTGTGAACCAGGCAGCTGCACGTGCCAAGGCCCTGAGGCTGGCTGCTTCTGCAGGTTTTCTCTCTGCCAATTTCAAACCTCTATCAGAGGTGTGTCCTCCCATCCTGCCAGCTCCACATTCTGAGACACGTAGAACATTTGTCTGATGGAGCAGCCGAGCATGTGTCCCCAAAGGCATCACTTCTACTCTCAAGCACTTAAGAGGGAGGGAAACAGGAGGTGGGAGCAGTTACGCAGAGCCAGGACACCAGCCGGGTCTTTCTCCTGTTCCATAAGCACCCCCACCCCCTCCTGCCTTACTCCCCACCCCTCACCCACATCTGTCCCACAGTTTTCTAAGATTTTATTTATTTTATTTTTTCCCCCCAAAGCCCCAGTGGATAGTTGTATGTCGTAGCTGCACATCCTTCTAGTTGCTGTATGTGGGACTCGGCCTCAGGATGAACGGAGAAGTGGTGCCTCGATGCGCACCCGGGATCCGAACCCGGGCCACCAGCATCGCAGCGCGCGCACTTAACCACCAAGCCACAGGGCCGGCCCCCCACAGTTTTCTAGAAGGGGAGGGGGAGGGGCAGGAACTAGCTCTGTATCAGGCCCTGTGCTGAGCGGACCCAGACCCAAGTCCCGCCCTCTGGGGGCTTGTCTCTACCCTTGGGGGGTCAGACGTGTGCATGAAAGACTGTCAGTCAAGGAGGAGGTGAGCCATGCCAGGCGAGAGCTATGGTTGCCAGGCAGTCAAGTTCAGAGGAGGGTGGCCCCCAGCTGTGAAATGTGGTGAAGCTGTGAGAAAGCTTCGCTGCTTCTCAGCTTTGCCACACCTCGTCCTCTCACCTCCCGTGAGCTGGGCAAGAGGGCAGGCAGTGTCGCTGGGCCAGTGAGGGCAGCTGAGGCCTGGAGCAAGCGGGGCTCGGTGCAAGCAGGACCCTTCTCTCAGCCTCCTCTGCCAGGGCAGGAGGCACGGGCTCGGGAAGGCTCTGTGGGGTCTTCCTCTGTACACGTGGGTCCCCAGATCTGTTTTCTGCAGGCAGGAGACCTGTCCTCGGGCGGGGGCGGGGGTGGGGGTGGGTGGTGCCTGGGCCGGCCCCTGCTGACAGCACCTCTCCCGGGCGGGCCAGCTGCCCGGAGGTGAAAGGTGAGCAGCAGGCAGCCCGGCAGACCAGAGGAACTGCAGCACACCCTGGGGGCGGCCGGAGCTCTGACAGCCGCCTCTGCTCTCCCCCAGCGTGGCTGGGGACTGGAGGGGGCCGCTCAGTCTCGCCAGCCCTGGCTCTCCCAGCCCATGGCCCCCTCCACCCCACGACTCCAGCCTCTCCTCTGAAGGTGGGGCTGGAGTTTGACATACACAGCTTGGGTGTCACAGGAGATGGGGGTACCCGGGGCTGAACCCCTCTGCTTGGCTGCTCCAAGGCAGTGGCAGGAGGTGCCAGCTCTGGGCCAGGGACCTGCAGGCCTTCCCCCCTCACCCAGGGAGGGGCACCTGGAAGTGCCCCTCAGACAAGTCCCTTGACGTCTCAGAGCCCCAGTCCCCTTGACAGGCACGTGGAGGCCTCTGGAGCTCAATGAGATAATGCAGGTGGCGTGTCTAGGACAGTAGGGCACGCGGTCAGTGCTTGATAAACGTGGCGTGCTGCTATCGTTGTGGTCATTAGTATCACGACTCACCTCTAGGCCCGCTCTCCACCACTGCCTGGGTTGGGGTCATTCGGTTGAGCCCACAAGGCCGCCACCCTGTGTGGGGGTGAGAGGGAGCTCCCCACAAGCGTGGCCCCTTCTGATGCGGCTCGGGAACGAGAGAGAAGGGCCTCAGACAAGATGCTGGATTTCAGGAGGTGGGAATCCTGATGCACAGTTCAGACCCTGGAGGCGCTGGGACGTGTGTGCATCGGCGGCGGGGGAGCCAGCAGAGACTCCCCAAAGGAGAGCCAAGGGGAAAAGGCGTGGGCGAGGCCTTGTCAGCCACACTGTCTCAGAGGCCTGGTTCTCTCTGAACATATCGCCCTCAGCATTTGAAACCCTCCAGCCTGGTCTCTGCTGCTGTGGGGAGTCAAGGGACAGGGCCTGTGTCCATTGTTCATTCACTTACTCCTTCCTTCCTTCACCTAGGCTGTGTTGAGCACCTCTCATAAGTCAAGGCACTGAGGATGCAGGATCAACAGGACACCCCTGCCCTCAGGTTGCTTTTGACACTCCCTTGAGCAGCCCCGCCCGTCTCCACAAGACCAGTGTGGGATGGCACCAGAATCTGGTGAAAGACCCCCAAGGGGGCAGATCCTCATGGGCCAAGCTGCCCCTCTCAGTCAGGAGGGTATTTCCAGTACCAATCTTGGAAGTTCTGGGGCCCATCTTAATTAAAACAAGTGGCATTTCCTTACTGTCCCTTTGCCCATCAGGGAAAAAGGAAGGCCCTCCTGTTCTTCTCTGCGTCCATGTTTGCTCTGTGGCCAAAGTCCTGACCATGGCCTATCAGCCCCTACAGGATCTGGTCCCTCCTACCTCTCTGACCACATCTCCCACTACTCTCCCTCTCACTCATTCCATGCTGGCCTCTTTGCTGTGCCTCAAATAGGCCAGCTCTGCTACCACCCCAGGGCCTTTGCACATGCTGTTCCCTCTCATGGAATGTTTTCCTTCAGTTGTGCACATGGCTCCCCCTTTCAGGTCTTTACTCAAAGGTTAGCTTCTCAGTGTTGCCTTCCTTACCTCCCTATTTAGAATTGCATTACTCTCTTATCCCCATACTTCTATCCTTCATCCCTGCTTTATTTTTCTCCAGAGTACTTACTTACCACCCTCTAGTATGCTTATTTTGCTTAATGTTTTCACCCTCCACTAGAATGCCAGATCCTTGAGGTCAGGGCATCTGTCCATTTTTCTCAGTCCTGTCTCCCTAGTGCCTAGAATAGGGCCTGTCACATAGTAGTACCAAATAAATTATTGAGCAGGAAAGGGAGGGAACACCCAGAGAGCCACATGCCCCAAGCCACCTTGGCACTGAGAGGGCTGGCAAGAGGCCAGTAAGTCCTACTAGAGGCTGACCTGCAGCGAGGAGCATGTGAATGGAAAGCTTGTCAGGCAGGGTGCTAAGTGAAGAGCCGTGGGGTCATGCCCCTTGCCCTCTTGGTGTCACCTCATTCTGGCTGCAGATTGATGTGTCTGTGTTAGGGGCTGAGAGGAAGCATCTCCCTAAACCCAACTTGAATTCGTCTCCCTGGGAAGCCTGCTCTGCTTAATGCCCCCCGACCCTTGCCTGACCTTCACCCTAGCACACTTCTCCCACCCCCAGCCTTGTGGCCTCAGCTCAGGGAGATGCCCCCTGAGTGAAGCCAAGAGGAACAGAGCAGGGAGAAGGGATGTTGCCCTAACCGGGCACCTACTGTGTGCCAGGCATGTTCCGTGCCCTTTCCCTTCACAGCAGCCCATTTTACAGATGGAGAAACCGAGGCCCAGAGAGGTTATCTACCACAGAAGTAGTCATCGAGGGAGCAGAATTCACACCCAAGTCTTTGACCTCTTGCATTACTACCTAACCCAGGGACAGCGGGAAGGACTCCACAGGCCCAGCTGGAAGACTGTAGAATCTGTGACTCTGTGGAGGGGTCTCTGTGGGGCAGCACTGGGTATTGGGGTAGGCTGAGGAGGCTTGGGCCCCCGTGTATGCTGCTGACACTCCAGCTCCAGCCACGGGGTGGACCTTCCACCCTGGGTGGGCAACGGGAGCTCCTCAAGGCCGTCTCAGGGGTCAGGGATGGCTCGCCCTAGCTCCCGCTGGCTGCCAGCTCCCTCTGCTGGACCCAGCCCCGAGGAGGAGCTCAGACACAGGGACGCTGCTGTCTGTCTGCCCTCCGGTGCTGGCAGCCCCTCCCTCGTGCACGTGGGCAGTCACGTGTGGGGCACCTGCTGGGGCCTCCCAGTATCTGAGGAAGGGATCCTCTGAAGGATCTGTTCTGGGTGACCCGGGAGCCTTACAGTGAGGATAGAACAGGAGAGGGGGCTCCAACCACTGCTGCCACGATGCTCAGCTCAGACACAGCGCTGTGTCTGCAGACAGGGACTGTGTCTCCTCCATCAGGCGGGGGCTCCCTGGGGACAGGGATGGTCTCTCCCATCAGACTGGAAACTCCCTAAAGGTAAGGGCTCTGTCCTCTCCCTCAGACTGGGAGCTGCCTATAGACAGGGGCTATCTCCCACTTCAGACCAGAGCTCCTGAGTGGTGCCACTGTACACCTGTGATAAAAGCCCGGTGTAGCCTCCTAAACACCCTGGGACACCTTGTCAGCAGCCTGGCCACTCCCAGCCCTCAGACACCTGTCCCTGCCACTCTCCCTGCTCCCTGGGCTCCCCCTCCCCACTGTCGGAGCTGAGCTGACACCAGGCAGTGCTGGTGAGTGCCACCCTGACCTCAGCAGCCCCAGAGGTGGTGCAGTGAGCCGCCTAAGAGCCGTGCCAGGGATGGGACGTGACTGCCCCCCTGAACTCAGCTGTGGGCTCAGCCACGAGGAAAGAGATACTTTGGGAGGCGGAGTGACCAGTGACATCAGCGTACGTGACAGCCCAGCTTTCCCCTCTGTCCTCCACCCCTCCCACCTGCAATGCCTGCTGAGCACACTGACCTTCAGCTCACGGGCACAGGCCTCTCTGCGTGTCCACGCCAAAGACAGGGGCAGTACCCAGGGGGAAGGGCATGCTCTCTGACTCCTTGCCTTCTAAGTGAGTACTCAGGGGACCCAAGAGGCCTCAGGCCCCAGCCCTCTCCAGCCTGGGCTTCTGGGGCAGGAGCCAGCTGCTTCCTGGGTGACCCCCCTTGCTGGCAGCCCTGCACTGAGGGAATTGATCGTTCTCTTGGCTCCACTAGACCTTCCCCCTGAGTGCCTGGCAGGCTTCCGGTGAAGCCAGTGTAGAGGGCACCTGGCTTCCCACCCCTGACAGAGTAGCCAGGCCTGCATCCCTGTGGGGGCAAAGGCCCAGCCAGGACGGGCAGGGCCGGCTGTCCCAGGGAGGCAAGTTCAACCACCTCGGACGACCACCACTTGCTCCTGAGGTGCCTTCTGGAGAATCATGTTGCTGCAACAGCTCTTCTCAAGTGCCCCCCTAGACCCCATCCAAGGGATGCCAGGTCTAGAGCTCATCATCCAAATGTAGCCCCCAGCTGGGGCAGACCAGCGAGAGACACCCAAAACTAGACCAGCGGTCACCAAACCTGTTTTATTGTGCACGCTTATGAGGAAATAGGAGCATACACTCGGTATAGGTATATTTCTTTAAAATGATGTATGCTAAGGCCAACGTTGCAGGTAGCCTGAGGTGTAATACTAGTTGGGGCAAGTAACAAAGCAGCAGAACAGCAAAACGGGGATCTAACAGTGACATCCGGGAACAAGAAAGCCATAGTGAGCCTTGATAAGCTCCCACATATCCCTGGGGGTGTGGAAGGCCACGTTCACACCAACAAGAGACTGAAGAGGGCCTTAGCTATCTACTCATCCCTGGCTAAGCACATAGAGAGTAAAAGCTGGGGAAGATTAGTAAACTGCCTGCCTCTTGAACATGTTCCCCAACCCACACACGGATGCATTGGCAGAGGATAGAAGCCTTACTGGATAAAGATATTTAAGCACAATTTCTGACCAATCTTTGGCAGAACACTAAGCTATGCTGACCCAGGGCAGTTCCTAGGAAGCCAGGTTTAAAAATAAAGACAAGAATTTAAAAGATAAATTGAGTAGAAACATCAGCAGCCTCACAATGTGAGGAAGACAGACTCCCCAGAATTAGTCTAGGCAAGTCACTAAACAAACAAACAAACAATTCAGCAATAACAACCCTGGTGATGGTGGTGGTGGTGGTGATGGTGAATCAGAATTCAGAACTGCTACAATGTATCATGTAATATGTCCAGTTTTCAATAAAAATTACAAGATATGCAAAGAAACAGGAGCATGTGATCCATGCAGAGAGGAAAAAGCAGCCAATAGAAACTGTCTCTGAGGTGGTCCAGATGTTGCACTTAGCAGACAAAGACTTCAAAGCAGCTATTATGTGTTCAGAGAACTAAAGGAAGCCATGTGTATATAATTAAAGGAAAGACTCATCAAATGACTCATCAAATGGAGAATATCAATAAAGAGATAGAAATTATATACATATTTTTAAAAACCAAATGGAAATTCTAGTGTTGAAAAGTACAATAACTGAAATGAAAAGGTCACTAGAGGAGTTCAACAGCATTTTTGAGCTGGAAGAATAAAGAATCAGCAAACTTGAAGATAGATCAATTAAGGTTATCCAATCTAAAGAACAGGAAATAAAAAATGAAGAAAAATGAACAGAGCCTCAGAGAACTGTAGAATATCATCAAACATACCAATATAAACTTAATGGGAGTTCTAGAAGAAGAGGAGAGAGTGAAAGACACAGAAAAAATATTTGAAGAAATAATGGCCCCAAAATCCCCAAATTTGATGAAAAACATTAATTTACACGCCCAAGCAAAGTCCAAGTAGGGAAACACAAAAAGATCCACAGACATTATTGAAAAACTGTTGAAAGACAGAAACAGAGAAATTCTTGAAAGCAGCAAGAGAAAAATGATGTATTATGCAAGAGGACCACAATAAAATTAACAGCTCATTCTACATCAGAAACAATGGAGTCAGAGGGAAGTGGGATGGCATATTCAAAGTGCTGAAAGAAAAAAAAACCCTGTCAACCAAGAAGTCTATGTCCAACAAAAGTATCCTTCAAAAATGAAGGTAAAATAAAGACACTCCCAGACAAACAAAGAGTGAGAAATTGTTGCTAGGAGGCATGCTTATAAGAAATACTAAAGGAAATCCTTCAGAGTGAAAAGAAATACCACCTGACAGTAACTCAAATCCACATGGAAAAATAAAGAGCACCAAAAAAGGTAATTGCATAGGCAAATGTAAGAGACACTGTAAATACATTTTTCTCTTTTCTGCTCTTACCCAATTTAAAAGACAATTGCATAAAATAATAATTATAGAACTATATTGTGGAGTGTTATAACATATAAAGATATAATATATATATAATACAAATACATAATAGCACAAAGAGAGGGCAGGGAACAGAATTATATTGGAGCAGGGAAAAGACACTAGATGGTAACTTGAGTCCACAGAAGAAAATGAAGATCACCAGAAATGATAAATATATGGGTTAATATAAAAGATTCTACAAGTATATTTCTTCTCTTAAAATTTCAAAAAGACATAAGATGGTGTAAAACAATGATTATAACACTATTATTGGATTTATAACATATATGGATGTAATATACATGAAAACAAAGGGTGGGGAAGAGAATGAAGCTATAGTGAAGCAAAGTTTTGATAATTTACTGGAGTTGAGTTAGTATTAATCTGAAGTTGATTGTGATAAATTACATATCATAATCCCTAGAACAACAACTAAGATAATAACTCAAAATATAATAAAGAAACAACAACAAAGAAATTAAAAGGGGGGCCAGCCCGGTGGCGCAAGTAGTTAAGTGCGCGCGCTCTGCTGCGGCGGCCCGGGGTTTACCGGTTCGGATCCTGGGCGCGCACCGACGCACCGCTTGTCAAGCCATGCTGTGGCGGCATCCCATATAAAGTGGAGGAAGATGGGCATGGATGTTAGCCCAGGGCCAGTCTTCCTCAGCAAAAAAAAAGAGAGGAGGATTGGCAGATGTTAGCTCAGGGCCGACCTTCCTCACAAAAAAAAGAAAAAAGAAATTAAAAGGTACATTAGAAAAATATTTATTTAACACAAAAGAAGGCAGTAAAGGAAGAACAGAGGAACAAAAAAAGACATGAAGCATATAGAAAAAATGCAAAATTGCCGAGATAAATCCAACAATATCAATAATTATACTAAATGTGAATGACTTAAAGATTATCAAACCAGACCGAAAAAACAAGATCCAATTACATGCTACCAACAAGAGACATTTTAGACCCATTTAGACTTATTTCAACAAATAAGTTGAAAGCAAAAGAATGGGAAAATATATACCACATAAACAGTAATCATAAGAGAGATAGAATATCTATTCCAATATCAGATAAAATAGACTTTAAGACAAAAAAATGATACTAGAGACAAAGAGAGACACTTTATAATAATAAAAGAGTCAATTTATCAGAATCATATAACAATTAAACACATATGCACCTAACAACAGAGCCCAAAAATACATGAGACAAATACTGACAAAATCAAAGGGAGAAATAGAGAATTCAACATAATAGTTGGAGATTTCAATACTCCACTTTCAATAATGTATGCCGAACAACTAGACAGAAAATCAGCAAAGATATACAAAATTTGACCAACACTATCAACCAATTTAATATGCCATGTATAGAACACTCCACCCAATAACAGCAAGAATATGCATTTTTTTAAGTGCACTAAGAATATTTACCAGGATAGACCATGTGCTAGACCATAAAAAAAGTCTCAATAAATTGAAAAGATTAAAATCATACAAAGTATGTTTTCCAACCACAAGAGAATTAAATTAGAAATCAACAACAGAAGAAAATTTGGGAAATCCACAAATGTTTGGAAATTAAACAACACATTTCTAAATAGCTAATGGGTCAAAAAAGAAATCACAAGGCAAAATCAAATGTGTTTTGAACTAAATGACCACAAACACACAGCATATCAAAATTTATAGAATGCAGTTAAAGCAGTAATTAGTAGTAAATTGATAGCTTTAAGAACTTATCCTAGAAAAAGAAAATGCCAAATCAATAACTTAAACTTCCACTGTAAGAAATTAGAAAAAGAAGAGCAAACTAAACTCAAAGCAATCCAAAGTAAGGAAATACAAAAGATTAGAGCAGAAATCAGTGAAATAGAAAAAAGAAAAACAGTAAGAAAAGACAACAAAACTAAAATGTAAAGATCAACGAAATAGACAAACCTTTAGATAGACTGACCAAGAAAAAACATTTACCAAAATCAAAATGAAAGAGGGAACACCAATACCAACCTCACAGAAATTTAAAGGATGATAAGGGAGTACTGTGAACAACTTTATGCCAACGAATTAGACAACTTAGATGCTTAATATCATTATTCATTAGAGAAATGCAAACAAAACCACAATGAGATACCACCATAGACCCACTAGGATGGCTGTAATCAAAAAGACAGACAATAACAAATGTTAGTGAGGATGTGGAAAAATGGGAACCCTCATACGTTGCTGGTGGGAACGTTAAATGGTGCAGCCACTTTGGAAAACATTTTGGCAATTTCTTAAAAAGTTAAACATAAATTTACCATATGATGCAGCAATTCCACTCCTAGGTATATACCCAAGAGAAATGAAAACTTATGTCCACACAAAAACCGTGAATGTTCACAGCAGCATTATTCGTAACAGCCAAAAAGTGGAAGCTGCTCAAATGACCATCAACTGGTGAATGGATCAATAAAATGTAGTCTATCCATACAATAGAATACTATTCAGCCATAAAAAGGAATGGAATACTGATATATATTAAAACATGAGTGAATTTCAAAAACATTATGCTAAGTTAAAGAAACTAGACACAAAATACCACACATCATATGATTCCATTTATATGAATGTCCAGGAAAGGCAAATCTATAAAGACAGAAAGTAGATTAATGGCAGCCCAGAGATTGAGGTAGGAACTGGGATTGACTGCAAATGGGCGGGAGGGAATCTCTTTTGATGGGTGATGGAAATGTTCTAAAATTGGACTGTGGTGATGGTTGCACAACTATGTGTGTTTACCCAAAATCACTGAATTGTACACTTAAAATGGGTGAATTTTATGGTACTTAAATCATACTCAATAAAGTTTTTTTAAAATTACACATACGTACTGCCTATAAGATATACCTTCACCAAAAAAATAGAAAGTTTAAATGATAAGATAAAATAAATATAACAATTTCTAGTATTTTCTTCCTGAACTCTTCCCACTTTGGAGATCACTGAACTCAACTTTGAGGAGGGATGTGTGGTCCAATGGTTAGAGATGTGGGCCCTGGAGGCAGGCTGCCTGGGTTCAAATCTCAGCTCTGCCACCTACTACTTGAATGATCTTGGGTAAGCAATGTAAGGTCCCTGGGGCTCTGTCTCTTAGGCTGTAAAATGGGGATGAGGCGAATAATAATAACTAAGCAGGATATCCAGAGGCTCCTGGGAAGGGGCAATGGGGAGGGCTTATTCCCAGTTCACCCCTGGGGGTGACCACTGGACCAGGCCCATTGGTCCTTAGGAGCCTTCTTCATTCCCAACTCCTGGGCAAGGCAGGCTTACCAAACCAATCCATAAAGCGCCTACTGTGTGCTTAGCACCAAGCAGCCAGGTTTGAAGGGTGATGCCCGCCCCTCCAACTCCAGACATGCACAAAGTGCAGACTGCCCCACAGGTTCACAGAGTCTCATGAGAACTTATCTGTATTGTGCAGATGGGGAAACTGAGGTCCAGAAAGAGGACACTAACTCTTCAGAACACGGGCAGGACCCGCGCTTCCCATAGTGGAAAGAACTTTGAAAAGGAAATGTCAAAGGCGCAACGGCAATTCTGAGCAGCACAGGGAAGAGAGAGGGAGTGAGGGGAGCTGAGGGAGCAGAGTGGCGCACAGAGGAGCAGGACGTGGATGTGCTGATAGGCGAGCTGCTAGGGCACCCCCAGCCCTCGCAGAGGGGAGAACGCAGGCGGTGGGTAGGCCGTCAAGTCTGTGCCCCACACCCCCTGCCTGGGCCCTGGGCTCAAGCCCCATCCCCACACCCATCAGCTGCCGTCACCCTCATCCAATCTGAGCTGGCTGGGCCCCAGAGGATATTGCCAACCCCGAGTTCATTGACCTCAGGTTAGGGGATAGGGGCTGGGGTGTGAGGCAGCCTCCACACCCACTTCCCAGGGCAAACTCCTAATCTGCCTTCAGATCGCAATGTTGCAGGAAGACCTTCCCTGATCGGTTACCCGACCCCAGGAACAATGCTTATCACCGTTTTATCATTTTTGTGTGCGTGATTGTTTCAAGTCTTTCTCACCCACAAAGACGGTAAGCTTCAGAAAGGGGCCAGGCCTGTTCAGCACTGATCTCCCACACTGGGGCCTAGAACATAGTAGGTGCCTGATAAACATTTGCCAAAGGGATGAACGAATGAATGAGCCCGTTGGAACACTGGCTTTAGGGAGTAAGGGGCTACTTTTAAATCCAGTGGGGAGGGCTACTCCTGGGGTCAGGGCCTGAGCCCAGGCTCAGAGTCTAAGTCTCTGTCCCATCTTTGACTCACTGTGAGACCTGGGAGCCCCTGTTTCCACTTCTGTAAGATAGGATAATAATAATCACAATATGTGCTTGGCACAGCCCCGAGGTTCTGTGAGATCAAATGTGACAATGGGCCTTCTACGAACTGCCCAAGCCCTCTGTAGAGGGCTCGGCTTCAGATCCCACCTCTGCTGCTTCATAGCTGCGTCAGGTTGGAGAAGCTACTCCGTGTCTTTGAGTTTTGGTGTCCTCAGCTGTGTGAGGCAATGCCTACCTCATGGGGCAGTGGGGAGGTCGGTCCCTCAGCTCCAAGTCTAGCTCGGAATAAGCCTGGCACCCAGTGGGCGGTCACTGTGACTATTACCTTCAGCTCCAAACCCATTTTATACAGGAGCTGTGTGGAACTGCTTATTGCGGACCCAAAGAAGGATGTTATAGGATGTGTTTTTATAGGCTGGGCCAGGAGGGTGAGTCGGAGTTTGGGGAGAGGCCTCCTTGAGCATCTTCTCTGTCCCAGGCACTACGCTGCACACACACACGGAGCAGCCGGCCATCTGTCTGCCCTAAGGTGGTTCCTTCGGCGGGAGTAGCTCAGGAAGGTGAGGCCCACCACAGTCGGAGCATCTGGGCGGCCCTGGCCATAGGCAGGACCTTGGGGGAACCAGGCCGTAGGACATTCGTGCAGTGTGGTTGAACAGCAACAGGGCAGTGGCTGCTCAGAGCCCAGCTTTCCACAGGGAAGTAGGGCTTCCCTCTTGGCTAGGCCACGCTAAGTATTTCATAGGGGCTTAGGAAAGGGACATACCCTATTCTGAGCACCTTCTACAGATCAGGATCTGGCCTGGGCACTTCAGCGTCCAAACAATCCTGCCAGTAGGTGATACTAGCCCACTTTTCAAAGGAGGAAACTGAGGCTCAGAGCAGTGAGGCGACTTGCCCGAGGTCACATAGCCAAAATGTGCTCAGCTAGAATTCTAACCCTGAGCCAGCAGCTTTCCACTGCCCTGGGGAAGAGGGCTGGGCCGTGGGGGGACTTGCCCTTGGCTATCTCCTGGGAGGGAAAGGGAGTAGTGGGGCCCAGGGCCCTGGACACTGCCCCGCAAGTCTCTACCACTTCCAAGTAGAGGTGGGGACCTCTGTTGCCTCCAGCAGAATAATATTATTAGCTATAATTTAATGAGAGGTTATTATGTGCCAGTGAGCTTTCGTTAACTCATTTAATCCTCAAAACAGCCCTATGGCTGAGTCCCGTGATTATCCCCATACACAGATGAGAAACTGAAGCCCTGAAAAGCGAGCACTGACTCCTCAGGCACCTCTTCTACTTTCTTGGAAAAGAAAGGTGTGTTGTTGAGGCACTTGGAAACATCGACCAAGAGTCACAAAACCATAAGGGAGACACAAGTTGGTTGGGCAGTCCTCCCTCATGTCTACCCCAAGTCCCCCAGGCTGCTGTGAGAGCTTGACATTCCACAGCTTCTCGGGGGGCCGCTGGAAGCCGTCCCCCACCACACGGCCTTGGCTCCTCCTCTGTTGGGGGTCGGGAGGGAGGTGGTTCGCCTTTGTTCCCCAGGCCTCAGGGTAGCATCCTTACCCCAGAGAGGCTGGCTGAGGTCATGGGTCTGTGCCCCCTCCCCAGGCCAGCCTGGCCAGGCTGGCAGCCCTGTCAATCAGGTGCAGCCGGCTCAGCAGCCGGCCTTTTATGTCCTAAATTAAAAGGGCTTGTGATTCCTGATTGAATTAAAGAGGGGAAGGTCAGTTCTGAGACCAGCGAGGAGACTGCAATCACAGGAGACAGGAGGCAACCAGGGTGGGCAGGAGGGCCAGACACAGAGCAGACAGGGCTGGGGGCAAGAGCAGAGACGCCACTGCCTCTCTTCCAGGCTAGACCTCGGCAAAGCGTGGGATGAGGATGGCTGGTCCACAGCACCCAACCCCCACAAGCCTTTTGAGCATGTTGGTTTGAATCAGAGAAATTTCATTCTCCCACCTGCCCTTTGTACAGTGGACAACCTGCACCACTGTACTAGGCAGCCTTGCTTGCCCATCAATTGGTTAAATGCCCTCAGAAAAGTGAATTCCACAGTGCTTCTCACTTCCTATTGGCAGCAAGTTCTTTCTGGCTTCTCTCCTAAACTCCATGTTGGACCTTCAGGAGTCGAGGATGAAGCTACTTGCTTTGGATTCATAGAGGACAGTTACTCAGCTTTTCCTCCACCTGTGACTCAGGCTCTGGGATGCTGCAAACCCCCAGCGCCTTCCTAGAGACCTGGACAGACTAGAGAGAGGATCGCAGTGAACATCAGGAGGTCTCAGTCCTCCTGGCTGGGGGAGGGGAGGAAAGCCCCTTTTTCGCCCTGGGAGTCAGTTTCCCCATCTGTACAATGGGCAGCATAGCCCTTACAGGGTTTGCCAGAAGCCTCACCTCCCTGGAGAGCCACAGTTACGATGCGCCTTCTTGCTTGGGCTGGCACTGAGCCCACTTTGTATAACCATGGGGCCCCCCGGCCAAGAGACAAGTCAGGAGCAACGAGGCCTTGATCCCTGTCTCTGCTGGCCGGATTTGGAAGTCCTGGAGTAAATGCCCCATGTCTTCCAAGGACAGGCAAGAAGAAACAGGCTTTACCCATGGTGGGGGAGACTGGAGTTAGACATCAGGATGAACTGACGTCCCGAGGGAGGGTGGTTTCTGAAATAGATCATATGAAAGCCCTCTCCCCCTCCCACTACCCCTATCCCCTCAGCTTGGGTATCTCCATAGGGCAGCCTTAGATAGAGGGGTCACACTACAGCTGGTGGGACTGAGGTGAGACACGAGAAAGGACTTCCTAATGGTGGGCTACATAAGGCAGTGGCATATGTCATCAAACGAGGGGTGGCATGGGGCAAACTTGAGAAACTGGGGAGTCATGGCCCCACCAAGGGCGGCAGAGGTGAGCTCTGGGCCCGGGTCCAGAGAACCGTCGCCTCCTCCCGCTGGCCTTGAGCAGCTCCTGTCCCTCTTCTGCCGAAGGGAGGTGACAATGCCATCCCAGCACACAAGGCAGGCGTGGCTTCCAATGACACGGTGACACGGGTAGCTGGGAGACAGTGTTGCCGGTGGCTTTCCCCTCTATATTTGAAGCATGTATACCCTTCAAAAAAGTAAACAAGCTCTCATTTCTCCCGCCGAGACACAGGCTGTGCCTTTCTCCACCAGCCAACTCGCGGGCCTTTTCCACGGACCAGGCACGGTGCAAACACTTTATGTGCATTTAACTCATTTAATCTTCTCGATGACTGTTGTTACCCCATTTAGGCAGGAAACTGGAGTGCAGAGAGGTCTAGCCACTCACCCAAGCTTAGTGGTAACAAGCAGCCAGGCTCCAGAACAGTGCTGAGTTTTGAGCTAGAATTCTCTACAGTGATGGGAATGTGCTATATCCGCGCTGTTCAGTATGGTAGCCACTAGTCCCCTGTGGCTTTCAAGCACTTGCCATAGGACTCATGCCACTGGGGCTACTTTTACTTTTACTTAATTTTAATTTAAATAGCCACTTGGGGCTAGTGGTTACTGTATTGGACAGTGCAGCTCTATAGCCTCTGCTACTAGGCAAGACTGGGGCCCGTTATATGTCCCTCTCATCCTCCATCCGGGCCCTCCTCCTGGCCACTCCCAGCCCAGACTTCCAGGAATGCACTCTCTTTCTCCCGCATTCCCCCGTGAGGGCTTCCTTGTCACACCCACATCTCCTCCATATTCCCTACCCGCCCCGAAGGTGTCCTGGAAGGCAGGGACAGCCCCATGCAAGGGCTGGGCCTGGTCCTTGTGGTCCCAGGGAGCTCCCTGTGGGGCCTGGTTCTGTTAGTGCTGACAACCTTGGGTGACACCAGGGAGAGAGCGCTGCTTCCCTCGCAGATGGGACCTCATCCTCCTTGGTGGACTCTTAGTGACTTGAGTCCACTGGGGAGACATGTGCGGGGGACAGCCCTCTCACTCCAGGGCCTCAAGCTGGAGGATCCCTCCTGGGTCATACCCTCTCCCAGGGCCTGAGGTCCAGGAGACTCTGATAGGGTGCTCTGACAGACCTCCTGCCCTGCCCTCCAGGGCCCTGGTGGAGTGCTGGATGCTGGAACCACGAGGAGTCAGGCACAGGCTTCGGGGGCTCCCCATGGACGAGTGGTTCCACGCCCTTGGGGCAAGCCCTGGGGGAGCTATGGAGGGCCGCACAGAAGAGATGGAATTCACGGTGGGCCTGAAGTAGGAAAAGTTGTTGACTAGGTGGACAGGTCAGAGGAAGGCATCTCTTACAGAGAGAAAAGCGAGATCAGAGGTGGGGAGGTTGTTATGTTTGGCTACATGGCCACGTGGGAAGGAGGCGAGGGCTGAAGCTGCAGAGAGCCTGGCGAGAGGAGGCAGCTGGCTGATGACACTAATGCCGGTGACAACGTGACACCTAGTGCTCCCTGCAGGCCGCACAGTTCTAGACCCATCACACCTATTGTCTCTCTGGGTTCTCACAACTGCCCTTGGGGTAGATGAGCCTGACCAACGAGGAAATGGAGGCTCAGAGAAGGGAACGTCACAGCTGGTGAGATGTGCGATGGCAGCCTGGCTTCCCTGACACCACGCACACCTGGCCTCCTTCCTATTCTGCAAACCCCCTTAAGGAGGGTCTGGCTAGGTTTGTGCAGGCTGCTGAGTGGAGGATGAATGTGAATGGGAAAGGCAGGAGGCAGGGAGCGGGGGCAGGAGTGGCTGCAATAATTGGAAACAGGAGGCCTGTCCTGCAGTGTTAGGAGCTGAGTGAGTAGGGAGAGCGAGAGGACTCAGTCTATGGGGGGCGGGGGGACCCGAAGAGGAATGGGTTAGGAAAGAGGTGATGAGTCGCATTGAGATCATGTTAAGTTTGAGGGGCCATGAGAACTTCAGGGGTCTGGAGCCCGGGAAGAGAGGCCTAAGGTAGAAGAAAGGATTTGGAGGCCAGTGTTGATGGCTGAGGTCTTGAGAGGGCTCACAGAGAAGAGAGGACCCCATCTTACAGTGGGGATTTCTGACCTCTCCAGGACTGGCCGAGGTGGGAACCCTTCAAGGAGATGGAGGAGGAGACCCAGGGAAACGGAGCATCCTGGGAATATGGAAGGGTAGCAGGCAGAGGCTCTGAGCAGTCCAGGGACATAAGAACTCAGCCAAGCAGACTTGGTGCCCAGGAGGTCCTGGTGGGGCCTGCAGAAGGCGGGGACCAGGGCCGGGCTGTGGGGTGAGGAGGACATGGAGGGCAGGCCATGGGGGTCGTGGTGGGCATTCTCCAGGAGGAGGAGAAGATGGGGCAGTGGTATAGGGAGGCGCGAGCGCACACGTGTGTGGTCCCTGGAGCTCCAGGTCTACCTGCCCGGGCTCCCGCGGATGCGTGCCCTCTCTGACTCCCTCCTCCACGCCCTCCCCAGAGCACTCAGAAAAGTGCTGCGCCCATTGCGGGCCCTGGGAAGGGTTTGCTGATTCACTGAGGCGGAGAGCCCATCAGCCGGGAGACGGCAGAGCCCCCGCCCTGCCACGGGGAGGGCGGGCATCACAGGGCCTGGGCACGCAGGGCAGGCAGCAGCACTCCCACCATCCTTCCCACACAAGTTCTGTGAGGGGGTAGAGGGAGGCAAGGACCGGCCCCAACCAGGGAGAGAGAGACAGATGAGAGGTCCCAGGACAACAGTTCTCTAGGAGAGGGTCTGACAGTCCCTGTCAGCTGGGGAATCCAGGAGGTCTCCATGTAGGAGGTGGCATTAGCTCTGGGCCCAGTGGAGATGGAAACAAAAGGACATTCCCAGCAGCACGCACACAGGCAGGAAATCAAGAGGCCTCGTCAGCGTCTGGCAAGGGGCCTGGGCTGGCTCGCTCCTTGGGCGGGCCAGCCATGAGGTGTGATGAGACATGAGGCCAAAGGGAAGCTGGGTTCCAGGTAGATAGAGCTTTGAATGTCCAAGTCGAGTTTGGACTTTATCCTGTAGGCAATGGGGAGCTCTTGCTGGTCTTGCAGCAAGAGAGACACCTGGGGCAGGAGTGGCTGTAGGAAGGCCACATGGTCCTCATTGGGAGAAGGGCGGAAGGGAATGTCCAGCAGGGTCTCTGATGGGGCAGGAACCCCAGCTTCACCATCCAACCCTCCCACAAGCCAGGCTGGTAAAAATAGCTGGGAACCCCACTGTGGTAAAAATAGCTGTGGGTGGGGAGTCACCTGCAGGGACAGGTTGGAAAAGTAGGTCATGGCTGAGGGCCACCTGGGAGGGGAGCGAGAGCGAGCCGGATCTCCGTGAAGGGCCGGTTGCTCCCTCCTTCGCCCAGGAAGACCCAGCCCCTCTGGGCGGCTCTGAGCAAGGTCCGACAATGGAGGGGGTCTGCAGTCAGCCCTCCCAGGCCTGCAGGCCACCCGGTATCTCCCTCTCTGGGGGCATTCCCACCTCCCAGCTGTCTCAGGGCAGGTCTGGCTTGGGCATCTTCTGGCACCTTCCCTTCGCTTCAGGAATCCACTTCCCAGAAGAATCTAGTGCTTGGTTTCTTGGCAACATCTCTTCCTAGACTCACTGAGTCCAGAATTAATTTATCTCTTTCTTGCTACTGTTTACATATTGAGCATTTATTAAATTCTATGCCCTGTGCCAACTTCTCCACAGTACGTGGACAACCTTTCTGAGATATGAGTCTGTTCCCCCAAAGCCAAGCATCTCTCTCTTAGGGCCCTTGCCCACAATGTTCATTTTTTTAAAATTATCATACAATAAAATTTACTTTCTTTTCCTTCTGGTGTACAGTTCTATGAATTTTAACACATGTATAGATTCACGTAACAACCCCAACAATCAGGATACAGAACCATTCCCTCATCCCCTAAAACTCCCTCATGCTCTCCCTTTATAGTTACACCCTCACCACACCCATAACCCTGGTAACCACTAATCTGTTTTCCATCACTGTAATTTTGTCTTTTCGAGAGTGTCAAATGAATGGAGTCATACAGTAGGTAACCTTTTGACTAGCTTCTCTCATTTAGTATAAATGTGGGAGACTCGTCCAGTTGTGGCTTGTGTCCTTTTGAATATTGCTCCTTTTGACTGTTGAGTAGTATTCCATGGCTTGGATGTACCACCCTCCATTTAACCATTCACCCACTGAAGGACATTTGGATTGTTTCTAGCTTTTTGCTGTTACAAATAAAGGTGCTGTGAACATTCATGTACAGGTTTTCGTGTGAAGAAAAGTTTTCACTTCTCTGGGGTAAATGTGTAGGAGTGAGTCATATGGTAAGTGTATTTTTAACTTTACAAAAAACTAACAAATCGTTTTTCAAAGTGCCTGTACCATTTTGTATTCCCACCAGCAGTATGTGTGTTCCAGTTCCTTTGCATTCTCATCAGCACTCAGTTTTATCAATATTTTTTTGTTATAGCTATTCCAATAGGTGTGTAGTGATATCTCACTGAGATTTCCATTTGCATTTCCCTCCTGGCCAATGTTGTTGAATACCTTTTCACGTGTTCATTTGTCATCCTTATATCCTCTTTGGTGAGGTGTCTGTACAAGTCCCTTGCCAATTTTTAAATTGAGTGGTTTGTTTTCTTGCTGCTGAGTTTTGAGAGTTCTTTATATGTTTTGGAGAGAAGTCCTTTATCGAATACGTAGTTTGCAGATTTTTTTCCCCAATCTGTAGCTTGTCCCTTCGTTTCCTTGACAGTGTCTTTGGCAGAGCAAAAGTTTTTAATTTTGTTGAAGTCCAATTTATCAATTTTTCCTTTCATGGATCATGCTTTTGATATCATTTATAAAGCCCTTCGCCCAACCCCAGGGCATGAAAATTTTCACGTATGTTCTTTTCTAAAAGTTTTATAGTTTTATGTTTTACATTTAGATCTATGATCCATCTTGAGTTAATCTTTGTATTTAGGTCAAGGATTGTTTTTTTGCTTGTGGGTGACCAGTTGTTCCAAGACCATTTGTTGAAAAGACTATTCTTTCTCCATCAACATGTCTTTGTACATATTGATCACATTTGTGTGGGTCAATATCTGGACATTCTATCTGACTTATTTATCTATGTGTCCATCTCTTTGCCACTAGCGCACTGTCTTGATTACTGTAATTTTATACTAAGTCTGAAAATCGAGTAGATTCCTCCCACTTTCTTCTTTTTTTTTCAGTTGTTTTAGCTGTTCTAGTTCCTTTGCCCTTCCACAAAATTTTAGAATCTGCTTGTTAATATCTACCAAAAAAAATCCTGCTGGGATTTTGATTGGTATTGTGTCAAATCTACAATTCATTTTGGGAAAATTGACATCTTTCCTATGTTGAATCTTCCAATCCATGGATACTGTGTCTCTTTCCATTTATGTAGGTCCTCATCGATATCTTTTTTTGTGTGTGAGAAAGATCAGCCCTGAGCTAACATCTGCCAATCCTCCTCTTTTTGCTGAGGAAGACTGGCCCTGGGCTAACATCCGTGCCCATCTTCCTCCACTTTATATGGGATGCCACCACAGCATGGCTTGACAAGTGGTGCGTCCATGTGCGCCCGGGATCCGAACCGGCGAACCCTGGGCCGCCGCAGCAGAGCACGCGCACTTAACTGCTTGTACCACCAGGCCGGCCAGTTCATGGATTTCTTGCAACAGCATTTTGTGGTTTCAGCATACAGATCATGCATATCACACTATGGTCTTTATTTGTTCAGCTAGTACTTGCCTCCTCCATTAGATTATCAGCCCCATGAGGGTAGGGACCACGTCCATGTTGCACACCACTGTGTTCACTGAGCTCCCAGGGGGCCTGCCTGGCGTGCAGCATATCTCTGAATGGACAACAACACTTCTGCGTACATAATCTCGTTTAATCTTCCCATGATCCCTACAGGGTAGAGATTATACTCCTTACTTTGTGGAGGAGAAAACCATGACTTGGAAAGGAGCTGTAGTAGGCTCCATTCTAAGGATGGTCCCAAGATTCCCACCCCCTGGTGTACACACACATTAACCCCCTCCCCTTGAGTGTAGGCAGGACTTGTGAATATGATGAGATATCATTCCTGTGATCACGTCACATTCTACAGCAAAGATGAAGGGATTTTGCAGATGCAATTAAGGTCCCTAATCAGTTGACTTAAGTTAATTACAAGAGAGATTTTTTTGGGTGGGCCTGACCTAATTAGGCATGCCTTTTAAATGAGAGTCTCGAGGACACAGAGAGAAGTCAAAGAGATTTGAAGTAGCAGAGGCACTCTCCTGTTGACCTTGAAGAAGCAAACTGCCATGTTGTGGAGAGGGTCACATGACAAGGAATGGCATTGGCATCTGAGTTGAGGCCCTCGGTCCCACAATGCAAGGAACTTGGCAGAGGAGAGCCTCAGATGAGATCACAGCCCCAACCTACACCTTGACTTCAGCCTGCTGAGACCCTGAGCAGAGAACCCGGTTATGCTGTGCCCAGACCCCTGACCTGCAGAGACTGCAAGATAACAAATGAGTATTGTGTTAAGCTGCTAAATTTTTGGTAATTGGTTATGGAGCAATAGAAAACTAATTCAGGGCCCTTTCCCAGGGTCCCAGACTGCCAAGATCTTGCTCTCCACCCCTCAAGCATTTCCTGATGCCTTCTCCTTTTGGGGGGCACGAGGGCCCTTCTCAGTTCATGCCTTTTGTTTTATTCTTCTGTTTGGATCTCAGACTTACAGAATCCTTGGTCCATGACACTCATGAACGGTCCATGCACTTGGATTTACGTTTGGTTTACGTTGGCTGGTTAGTTGGTTTAAATAATGCAATAAGCATCCATAAACCCACCATCCAGAACAATAGCTAGTTCTTGACAGTAACCACATCTAGCTGTGGCCCCCATCCCCCCCCCCCCCCCCCGCATCCCTCCACCTGCGGTAACTGTCATCTGAATCCCATCTTCATCATTCCCTTACTTAATGCTTTGTAGAGTTTAATTGCATGCATGTGGATTCCATAAAATTAATCTTTTTAATTTTAATAGTTTTTAACTTTATAAAGAGTATCATGTGGTACATAATTTCTTGGGACTTTTTCATCTTAATTTTATGTTGCCAAGATTCATGCATATTGTTGCCTGTTAGAGTGAGTCGTTCGTTTTGACTTCTGTGAGGTATTTCACTGTGTGACCCCACAGCCACAGCCCGTTCACCCGCTCTGCTGCCGAGGGGCATTTGGGCAGTGTCCAGGTTTCTGCTATCGTCAACAGCGCTGCTCTGAACGTTCTCATACGAGCCTCCTGGTTCAGTAATTCGCTTCTCAGAGTCCAATTCCGCCTAAATAAACCAAAGGGGAAGGATTTGGTTTCTTTGACATAGGAGAAACAGGAGCCTAACAAAACTTCTTGCTGGGGGCCTACACTTGACTGATTGTTCCCACTGCTCTCGCCCCAAACTGCTGCTCCCCACAGATCCACTTGAATGCCGTCAGCCCCGGACAACCAGATCTGGGGCCACAAGCCCCCCTGCCATCCAGGGAGTGTCAGGAGTATGCAAGCAGCTCCACCCTGGCTGGAGTTTCAACATCAAGAACTGGCTCTGAGGAAGTTCGCTGACCACAGTGGCGGCTCACTCACGGCTGCGGGCAGGGCTTTGGCCCCAAATATATCTCTCTGTGCGCTTGGAATGCGATATTCCGGAAAGCCCCCCAGCCTCGACCACACAGAGCACTCGATGACAGCGAGTGTGGTGACAAGCTGGCAAAGCGGGAAGGGAAATGCAGCCCCAGGCAGACTCCTGCCCTGCAGGGCCTCACTGGAGACCCCAGTTGAGTCACTGACCCCTCTTGGGCCAAAATGTCCTCACATAGCCCAGAGGAGATGCACACCCAGTGAGATAAGAGGTTGAACATCTGGCTAGAAGGAAAGTGCGAGAGGGTGGAGAGAGCTGAGAGCACGGCCGTGTCTGGCAGCTCGTGGTCCTTCCTGCAGAAAGAACCCTACCCAGGCCTGAACGGAAGGGCCACTCATGCCCAGGGCCCTGAGGGCCCCTAACTGCACTGTCACCATCAAATTGGAGGGGACGACAGCCCCTCTCCAGGCTGTGATCCTGTCTCAGTGTCCCCTGCCCGCCCTCTCAGCAGGCGCTGACCGCACCCACATGGGTAGCATGGGGAATGAGAGCCCCTGCTATGGGACCAGGAAGCCCAGTGGTTGGGGAGCTTCCTAAGGGAGGTGGTGCCCGGGGGACTGGACCTTCAGGAGGAGCGAGGTTTTATGTGGAGGACGCTGTGGGGAGCGAGAAGCTCATTATCCAGACATCACTGTCCAGCACTGTGGGGTGCTGGGCCTTGGGGCACAGCTAGTCCGAGCCCTTCACTGTTCAGAGAACAACCCAATGTCCAGAAAGGAGGAGTCATACAAGGGCCAGTTAGTGGCAGAGACATTGGGACCCCAGGCCAGTGCTCTTTCCATACCCCACCACAGATGAAGCTTCCATCCCCCTGCCTGGCTACCTGCTGCTGCATAACAGATCACCCCAGAACCGAGTGACTAAAACCCGTCATTTTATAGCTTCTCACGGCCCCGTGGGTAGGGGGCCTGGGAAGGGCTCTGAGGGGTCTGTCCTGTGGTGTCAGTCAGAGGGTGGCTGGAGCTGGAGTGGCAGGGGCTGACTGGGCATCCATCTCCTCACGCGGTCTCAGGACCTCAGCCCTTGGTCTCTCCACGTGAGCAGCTATGTTGGACTTCTTCACAACATGGCAGCCTCTCGGCTGCAGCAGGAGTCTTCCAGCTGGCAAGGTGGAGGTTTTGTCATCTTTTCTGGCCTAGCCTTGAGAGTCATGCAGTGTTTCTGCCACTTTCTATTGGGTACAAGCAAGTCACACACCCTCCCAGATGCAAGGGGAGGGGGACTAGACTCCACCTCTTGACAGGGGTGTGGCAAGGTTCTAGAAAAACATGTAAGATGGGAGATTTTGTCATAGACATTTTGGGAAAATAACACCTGCCACTCATACCCCCTTGCCCCTGGCTCTGCTGTCCCCTCCTGAAGGGAGTGGGGCTGCAGAGGCTGGACTAAGGCTGTCAGGAGTGAGGAGGCCCCTGGAACTATAGACACAGGAAGAGAGAGGAGATGCTGAGCCTGTGAAATCCCGGGGTGGAGAGAGAATGGACAGTAGAGAAGAGATGGCCATGGGGAGGGACACCAGGTCAGCTGAATTCAGCCCCTTCCACCCCACCTCGGAGCTGCTGGACAAACAGAGGCACTGGCCTGGCAAGTAGAGAGGACGTTCCTGACCTCAGAACAGCCCAAGCTCAGGCAGGTGCCAGGTCTCAAAGTGTGCAGACCTGGGATCCCCCGACCTCCCCAAAAAAAGAAGCATTCAGAAAATTCTTTTGGTCAGCAAATGGATTGAAGAAGATAAATTGAGGCTATACTCTGGGAAGGCCACTCTCACGGCTGTGACCAGCCCAGTTCCCACCACACCAACACTGCTGTCCCACAGGCATCAGACAAGAGAAGCAGGGCTGTCTTGGAGCCCCCGTCTGGGATGTTGTCCACAGGCAGGGTCTGCGTGGGCTCTTCACACCTGCATGAGCCCCGAGCAGAAGAGTCTGAGGCTGCTAATGCAAGACCTGTGCTGCGTGCAGGAGGACCCAGATGGAGGAGGCTAGTCCTTGCCTCCGGGAGTTACGAGCCAGAGGCTGAGCCTGGCAGACTCACCACCAACAAATCCCCAAAGCAGGGACCATGGGAGAGGAGATGTGCTTGTGCCTGCTACTGGTGCAAAGTACACTTAATTACTTGAAGCACCAGCCGCAAGGGTCTCCCTCAGGCTGTCAGGGTCTGAGGAGATGCTCACGCCCAGTGAGTCCATAGGGGCAGCAAGGCAAGTACCAAGTCATCGTTACCGTGGGCTTCTGTACAGGGAGGGGCCCGCCTAGAGCTGGGTTTTAAAATATTACTCTTGGGAGAAGGATAGAGGGGGCTTCTTTCCATATGCTGTGCTCCCATGCCTCCCATCCCAGCCCCCAAGAACTAGACTCTTTTAGACAGAGGCTAAACCAGGCCTCTGTCTTAGCCTGGTTTCCCCTAAAAATGGATCTTGAGTGGGCTTCGGCCTGGGGTGCAGATAGTTTATTTGGGAAGTGATCACAGGGAGCAGGAGGGAGGGCTGAGCGCAGGGGACAGTGAGACAGGGAATGGGGGTCAGCCAGTACCAAGATGTTTTACCATATTAGCCATCCCTGTGGGTGACTGGTGACCTTGCAGGGACTTTTTTAAGAGCCTTATGAAATGTGCCTCAAAACTGTATGCCCAGGAGGACAAAAGGGGGAAGTATTTATCTGTTGGCTTCTGTCCCTCCATTGGGCAAAGGTGTCCCCACGGGCGTTCCTTCTGAGGTGTGCACACTGGCGGACCTCAGAGGTTCTCCACAGACATCCATGCACAGGACATCAGAGAAGCTTCGGGCAAGACATGGGAAGCTCTGGGCAAAGGCAAGGCACCACCTGATTGCACCTGAGCCCAGAAAGCCTGTGTGGAGCTGGCCGCCGCAGCAGGGGCTGGAGTAAGCCACAGGGCATGGAGGAACTTGGCCCCAAGTGTCCAGCACAGGTCTCCACCTTGCTGCCTTCACTGAGCCAGCAGCAGCAGCAGCAGCTTCCTGCAGGGCCAGCTCTCCAGAGCGTGAAAAATATTTTCCCGTAGCCAGAGAAAGCTCAGAGCTTGGACATCAGCGTGGAAGCGGGCAAGTTCTAAGTACACAGCACGGTTTCAAAGCCCTGCTCTGCTTTGTCCAGCTCAAGGACCAGCCTGGCTTCGCTCTTTAAGTGCTTCCCTCGCCCGGGGGCCTAGGTCCGGAAGGAAGCAGAGTCCATTCTGCCTGGCACTGCCTCCAAAGCCCTCCCCAAAGTGCCTGGCGGCTCCCAGCTCCCGCCAGCCTCTCCGCACGCATTTATTTCCTGCCCAGTCAGCCTCACTTCGTTTCTCAAACAGCTCATTCATGCTTCTCCACTTTCTCCTGGTCAGCGTCTCAGCTTTTTCCCTGGGCCACACCCCCAGCGCCCTCCTGCCCACCCACCAGACTCAGACATTGGCACTGGCTTCCCGGACCCCCCGTGGCTTGGCCCTCTCCCAGCCTGTTTGGGGCCCTGCCCAAATCAGCAATGACAAGTACCCACTTTTCCCCCTCGCTCGCACAAGGTAGCCATTGTCCACTGCACAAGGGAGGACCATCCGTGTTCATGCTGCGGTGGAGAAAGGATGTTTACCCAGGGTCGTCGGCACCACCTTCATGCTGCGTCCAGCCACTACGCATCACATGCCGGCCGAACACACCTCACAGAGGCCCACGCAGCAGGTGCAGAACACAGACGTGCAGGCTGCGAACGGGCTCAAAACGGGCACACAGGTGGCCCACCACTTGCAGAAACGAGGCCTCAGCAGGTCGGGTCCTTCCTCAGCTCTGGCTTCCCTCTGCTCAGGCCCTGAGATGCTCTCCTGCATCCCTCCCTCCCACCTCCTCATCTAATCCTCACGACCACCCTCCCTGGTGGGTATTACGATTCCCACTTGAGAAATAAGCACACTGAGGCTCAGAGACGTTCGTTAGCTCACATGAGGGGAGGAGAGAAGAAGGCAAGGTGGAAGGAGGGAGAGGAAAGAGAGAGAAGGAAGGAAGAAGGGAAGGAGGCACCTGTGAGCACCGCTTCTGCAGGGAATCCTAGGATGGCAGAGATGGGAGAGCCGGCCCTGAGCAAGTTTCTAGTCTTCCTCTTGGGAGACAGGGCAGTGAATTGCTCAAGGTCATCTGGAGAATGCCCCACTGAGCTAGGGCTTGGAGATCTGGACCCTGGGGCAGGATGGGGCCACCCAGAGGGGTGAAAGGAGTGGAGAGAGGCAGAGCATGACCTTGTGAAACGCCCTCTGCCGAAGAGAAGGAAGATTCTCAGCCGGGACGCACCTGCCCTGGAGGCAGGGAGATCCACAGGATGCCTCTCTCGGGGGCACGGCTGCCCACCCCACAGCCCATGACCACCCCGGTTGGGCTCCCAGTGGGGAAAGGGTTGGTGGGTGGATCACTTGTGTTGGGGCGGGGGCTGTTTCTTGACATTCACAGCAGCGTCCTGAAGCCCAGAAGCCTCCAGGAGGGGCCACAAGGACTTTGTCTTCAGAGGCCAAAGGGTAACTCAGGCAGCCTAGCTGGGCCTGCCTGACCACCAGAGCCCATGGTACAGGCCAGGCACTGTGTTTCTTGGGAAACCCTGCAACTGAGGTCCTGGGGATCCAAAGGGACCTCCAGGGTCACGTCTGTCACTACTCAGGCCCTAGTCAAACACTTCAACTGCCCTGAGGACGTGGGTCAGAAGTGGGGAGGCCCTTCCCTGTCCACCTCCCAGGCCAGTTAGCAGAACAGCTGGGGTGAACGTGGCCTCTAGGGGTCATCTAGGCTGGGTCCCTTGGCTGCAGGTTGTGGGGCTAGGGCACCTACTCCTTGCAGAGGCCCAGCCCACAAAGGCTCCAGCTGGGACCAAACTAGGGGAGGCTGAACGTGGGGATGTGGCTGGCTCTGCTCATCTCTCTGTGAGCAGAGCCGAGGCCACCTGTCCTGGGGGGCTGGTCCCAGAAGACCCCAGGTCTCCCCCTCCTCTTCTTCAAGGTGGTCCTTTGCATGGGTGCTGCGTTCTCACCACATTGAGCCCGTCTCAGCCAGCCCAGGCCTTGGGCAGCCAAGCCGGACCCCTGAAGACCCCCTACTCCCGCTCCTGAGCTGCTTGCTTTCATCTAATTTATTCACTTGGCCATTTGACAGTATTTACTGAGCACCTGCTATGTGCCAGGCCCTGTGCTCATCACTGGGGATGTACCAGTGAGCAAAGGAAACAAAAATCCCTGTCTTCTTGGAGCTCAGATTTGAGGCGGGAGTGTGTTTATAGATAATAAACAAAATAAGTGAGTAAATTGTAGAGGGTTGCATCTGTTTCCTATGGCTAACACAACAAATTACCACAAACTTGGTGGCTTAAACCAACAGAAGTTTATTCCCTTACAGTTCTGGAGGCTACAAGTCTGACATTAAGATGTTGGCAGGGCCACGCTCCCTCCAAGGGCTCCAGCAGGGGAAAATCGTGCCTCTTCCAGCTTCTGGTGGCTCCTGGCAATTCTCGGGAGTTTCAGAGCTTGTGGCTGCATATCCCTCCAGTTTCTACCTCCGTCCTCACACAGCTTTCTCGCCGGTGTCTCTGTGTGCCTGCTCCTCTTCTTATAAGGACACTAGTCATTGGATTTAGTGTCCACCCTAAATCCAGGACGATCTCATCTCAAGAGACTTAACTTAAGCACATCTGCAAAGACCCTATTTCCAATAAGGTCACATTCTGTGGTTCCAGGTGAAGGCGAATTTTTGGGGGACACTATTCAACCCGCGGTCATATTCACAGGTTCCAGGGGCTTGGACGTGGACATATCTTTTGTGGCTGCCACTCTTCAACTCACTGCCAATATATTAGAAGAAATATTACTTGGAGAAAAAGAAAGGGTGGTAGTACAGAAGGGAGGGGGCTGGGGCTGGGGTGGGGAGGGCGGGTTGCGGGATTAAATAGGGTGCTCAGGAAAAGCCTCACTGGGAAGGTGATGTTCAAGGACCTCAAGGAAGTGAGGGGGTGAGCCATGTAGATATCTGGGGGAAAAGCATCCAGGCAGAGGGAACGGGCAGTGCAAAGGCCCTGAGGCAGGAGTGTGCCCAGCTAATCTGAGGATGAGGAAGCCAGAGCAGAGGGAGGGAGGGGCAGAGCGGTGGTAGGGTGGGATCACATGGGGCCATGCAGGTCGCAGTAAGGACTTTGGCCTTGACTCTGAGTGATACAGAGCAGAGGAGAGACAGGAACTCACTGGTGTCACAGCATCACTCTGGTTGCTGGGTTGGGCATAGACTGTAGGGGGCCAGGGGCTGAAAGGTAACTCAGCCCCCCACTCCCCCACCCCCACCATGCTCCATCAGGCAACAGGCCCTCCTGGGCTCTGGAGTGGCTGCCCAGGACTCTGTCATAGAGAGGCGCCTCCGATCCCCTGCCGCCGGACCCCCTGCCTGCCCACAGGGCTCAGGTTTCCCCTGTCAGCTGTACCCACCAGAGCCTGGGAAAGTCAGCTTTCCAGAAAGATTTCATCATTTTCCATTTGGAAACATTTGCTGCTCCCATCACTCCCTCCCCTGCTTCCAAGGCTGAGTCCGAAGGGCTGAGACATTCTGGAGCTCAGAGGGGCCATGGGCTGGGGCAGAGGGGCTTCCAGCCTGCCCTTTGGCTACCTGGGACCAGCTGGCCAGGCTTCCACCTGGGGGACCCTCCCTGCCCCGCATACCTGCTCCCCCACCCCGATCATAGTCCTCCTGGCCCAGCACCTCTGCAGCCTGCTAAGGGGAAGGGCACCAGGCAGTGACACTGGAGAAGGCTGTGGAGGAGGGGAAAAGGGCTGGACGTCCTCCTCCAGGACTCCCTCACACAGGCACAAAGGCAGGGTAAGTGGAAACTTCCCTTAGCATCTCTGGACGACCACAAGGTTTTCTCCTCCATAATGTTTCTCACTCCCATTGCCATTACGGAGCCAATCAACACGTGAACCTGTCACTGCTTGCAGAGCCTGCAGCATTTGCAGAACGTGCTGTGGTTTGCAGAGCCTGTCAGTGTTTGCAGAGCCTGCTTGGTCAGAGAGCCGGTTGCTATTTGCTAAGATTGTTTCTTTTGTTCCTCCAGGTGGCCCCTACCCATTGCACAACGGTGGCTGGTAAAGTTCCCTCTCTCCTCCCTCCCCTGCCCTGCCCCACACCCCTCCCTGAGGTCTCCCCGAGTATCCACAGGGCATTTCCCCAAAGGCCCCAAGGCTCAGACCTCCAGAAACCTCACAGTCAATCCTCATACTCCCCAGTGAGACCGCCTAAGCTGAGGTGTGGGGGGCTGGATGGAGCTCTGTCCCTATATGAACAGAGGGCAACCCCCACCCAAGCTTGGGTCCTGAAAAGAACATACAATTTGAAGCAAAGCAGAACTGGGCCTCTGTCACTTCCTAGTTCTGGGGCTTCAGGCATCCTCTCAAGTTTCTAAGTCTTAGTTTCCTCATCAGTAAAATGGGGATGCATTATGATATGTGACTAGGAGAGACTCACCTGAAATAGTGGATGGGGAGAGACTGTGAAGAGTCAAATGGCTGCCAATGACAAGCGCCTGTGTGTTCCGGGCATGGGGCTTGGCTCTTCCACAAAAAATCTCCAGGGGCTAAAGAGGCCCCAGGCATTCCTGTTTAGCTCTGCGTGGTGAAAATAAGCCTGCAAGGGTCACCTCACTCTGGCCCTGGCTGAGGGCAGAAATCTGTCAGGAACTTGGAGAGAGTCAATCTGGGGGCCCTCAGCCACTGGCCTTCCTCCTCCCCCTGCTCTCGATGTTGCTTTAATAGGGACTGAAAGCTGAAGGGGTAGGTCTCCCCTTACTGACTGTGAGCTCCCCGAGGTAGGGGCTCTGCCTGCCCCCTCAGACTGGGGCTCCCTGAGGGCAGGGCTGTGTCTCCTCCCTCAGACTGGGGCTCCCCGAGGGCAGGGCTGTGTCCCCCCTCAGACTGGGGCTCCCTGAGGGCAGGGCTGTGTCTCCCCTCAGACTGGGGCTCCCTGAGGGCGGGGCTGTGTCTCTCCTCAGACTGGGGCTCCCTGAGGACAGGGCTGTGTGTCCCCCTCAAACTGGGGCTCCTTTCCCCTCTCAGCCCCCAGGGTGGGGTTGTAAGTATCAGCCTCTCCAGTTGTATTCCTGCACCACTGAGTGACCCAAGGGACCACACACCAAGGGTGGGGCCCTCCTGAGGAAGAGAGTGCTGATAAAGGGTCACTTCTCTGAGCACTTGGCACAGGACAAACCAGAGCTGCAATCAAAGGGTTCAGTTTGGAGCCATCAGCCAGCTGACTTTATTAAGTGCCTGCTGTATGCAATGCCCAGTGGCAGGTGCTTTGGAGAGACCAAGAGGACCTATATGTGGTGTCTGGACTCCTGGGAGCCAAGCCTGGGCACTGTGGGATGCTGAGTGCTGGGTGGGTGCACAGACACAGGGGTCTGGGGGAGACGGGAGGAGTGGGCTCTGCAGTCAGGCAGCCTCCTCAAAGGAGGTCCTGCTGGGACCAATCCCTGGGGTCAGGTTGAAGGCAGTGGACCTGTGGCCTCAGCTTTGGTCCTGGGAATCTGCTGATTCCCAGTACTGGGCTCCTGCTGATTCCCAGTACTGGGCTCCTCTCCAGTACTGCCCACCCCTCTCTTCCCTCTCCCCACTTATCTGGCAGCCTCGGTCCATGTTTTCCCAGAGCTTGTTCTCCCCTGTCCCCTTGACCCCACCCAAGGCTGAGCCCTCTCTCCTCCTGCTGCTGGACAGCAAGTCCTGGCTTGGGTGGGGCCAGGGGGACAAGGGAAGGAGCTTCGAACCCATGGACGGCCCCTCGGGATCCACCTCCTGGTTCCTGAGCCCCTCATCTCCCACCTTGAAGTCCTTCACAGCCTGGGAATTTCTCACAAGAGGAGTTCATGGAGTGTTTTAGAGAAGAAAGGAGGAGCTTTGGGGGAGGCCCTCTCTTCCATCCCCTGCCTCCAGGCTGGGCAGTCACAGCCAAAACCATTAGAGGAAGCAGATTCTTCTTTTTTTGGGGGGGGGGGAGGAAGATCAGCCCTGTGCTAACATCTGCCAATCCTCCTCTTTTTTTGCTGAGGAAGACTGGCCCTGGGCTAACATCCATGCCCATCTTCCTCCACTTTATATGGGACGCTGCCACAGCATGGCGTGACAAGAAGTGCGTTGGTGTGCGCCCGGGATCCGAACCGGCGAACCCCGGGCCGCTGCAGCGGAGCACATGCACTTAACCACTTGTGCCACTGGGCCAGCCCCAAGGAAGCAGATTCTATAGCCCACCAGGCAGTGGGCTCCAACCAGATCACGCCACTTCTGCTACCCACTAGCAAGGTGAAGCCAACTCATTTCTCTTCTCAGCCCTGCCCCAGGTTCCTGAGCAATGAGGGTCCTCAGAGGGGGCTCTGCGCTCACAGGAGCCACACTCAGCATATGCCAGCAGCCTGGGGCCCCTAGAGGTAACAATGGTGAGGGAAGGTCAGTGTTGACCCAACCTCAGGGAGCCCCAATCTGAGGGGAGACACAGCCCTGCCCTCAGGGAGCCCCAGTCTGAGGGGAGACACAGCCCTGCCCTCAGGGAGCCCCAGTCTGAGGGGAGGAGACATAGCCCTGCCCTCAGGGAGCCCCAGTCTGAGCAGAGAGACCCAGCCCCTGTCCCTTCAGGGTTGGTCTGACTCAGCCTTGAACCCCTCAAGCCCCATCCAGACAGTAAAGACCAAGACACGGCCATCTCCTGCCTTAGATCAGGGTCCTTCCCACCCACTCCAAGGACTACCAGCAGGACAGGCCTGGAGTGGGAAGGGAACTTAGAGACCCCTGCCCTAATTGGCCACTGGCAGGCAGACCCCTTCATTGTCACCTGGGCTCTGGGCCCCAGGCTCTCCCAGAATCCTGCTAAAAAGCATCCTCTCCATGCAGGGGTGGCCCCGGGGAGCGGCCTTGCCTTCTCCCATCAACCTCTTCCCTCACCCGAAACACTGATAGTGGTGGAAGGCCAGCCCATGGGGTGAGGGAGTAGGGGAGGCCCGATAAGCTGACCTTCCTCCAGCTCCTGTTTTGGCTGAGGCAGGCCAGTGCGCTGTTTGGTCTGTGGGCCCAGGGTGGGCAGGGGACCCTGTGGGGGAGGGGCTTCCAGGCCCAAGGCCCCACAGGGTTGGGACAGCCCATACCCTGGCAGGAGGGCCAGTGCATCAGAGCCCCTCTGATGTCCCCTACTCCAGGCCACGGCTCCTCTCAGGCCCCTCAGGACACCCACCTCACTCCACGGTCCCCACCCCAGGAGACAAGGGGCTCCCCTGAGCCTCTCCCACAGCTTCCACCACCCACCAAAGTCCCTCAGGTCCCTGTTACTCTGTCTAGAAACCTTGCCCCAAGCAAGGAGGAAAAGAGAAGGAAGGGATCCTCTCCCCAGGGGAAACTAAGAGACAGAATCTGGCAAAGATCTCCCCAAACCCCGTTCGCCCACTCCTCGGCAGTGGTGTGGGGGGTGATAAGAATCCAGGGAAGCTCATGTTCAGTTCGGGGGAGCTGAACACGGTCTGTGTATTACATGACAGGAGGAAATTGTTTGTTTTATTCAGTGTGAGAATGGCGTGCTGGTTTATGTAGAAAATTGGTTTTTTTTTTTTTAGAGATGCATTCTGAAGTGATTAAGGGTGACATGTCATAATGTCTGTAATTTACTTTAAAATATTTCAGCACAAAAAATGATAAAGAAAATCTGGCAAAATGTTCATTGTTCTATCTTGGTAATGGATGTTTGCAGGCTCATTGTACTATTCTCTCTACTTGTCTGAATGTTTAAAGTTTTTCATAATAAAATGTCAGAGAAAAAGGAAAAAGAATGAGAAAACAAACATTGTACTGACCTGGGTTTGAATACCAACTCCGCCACTCCTTGCTGTGTTACCTTAGGCAAGTCACTTAGCCTCTCAGGGCCTCATTCCCTCTACAGTTAAATGGTACAACTATACTCCTCTCAATAGGGTGTCGTGAGGATTAAGCATAGTGACTAGTGGGGAGCCCTAGCACAGCGCCTCGGACATAGGAAGTGCTCAATTAAAAATGGTTGTTTGTGAGATGAATGGAGTAGAGGCTGTGGGGGTCGAGGGAGGGGGGTGTTGTCTTCTCAAAATCTGACCCTCAGTTTCTCAGGCCTCAATAAGCAGAAAGTTGATGATATGACTTGGGGCAACAGCCACACCCCCAGCCCCTACTCCATGCCAGGGGTTGTGTTGGGTGCTGGGGAGGAGAGAAGGCTGGGGGTAGCAGGGACCCTCTTAACAGAACCACTGGACACTGCTTCCTTACAAGCAACACTGAAGTTAGTGGGTCCCCTCCGAATTTGTTACCCAGCCCAGGAGCAGAGCAACTGCCCTTTGGCCATATCCAGTCATCCAGCTCTGAGGACAGTCGGGGCTGGGGGTCAACCCCCTCAACATCCTCCACAGAGGAGCAGGGGGAGGAGGGAGAGCCCCACTCCGAGGACAAGGGCAGTGGGGCACGCAGCTGGTAACGGGAGAAGGCCAGCGCTTTCCTATTTTGGGAGGCAGGAGGCAGCAGGTGGCTGGCTGGTGCTGGGACATGTGAACCCTCCGGTCAGGGGCCATGTGGCCAGCAGCAGGGCAGCTGGCACTGCCAAGCATGGCCTAGGCCCCTCGTGAGCCCACCAGCCAGACGCACTTGTGGCCATGGACGGGAGGAAGATTCGGTTTCCCCATCACAAGGGCATTATCCCTAATACAGCCCAGAAGGAGGAAAAGGCCGCCTGGAACCCACCCACCCCCGAATTCTGCAGAGCAGCAGGCTCCAGAGACCCGAATGTTCTGAGAGCTCTCAGCAGGGAAATACCACCTTTGCACTCCAGGTGCTCCTAATCTGATGAGAGACACAGCCTCCGCCCTGAGGAAGCCCCCAACCTGAGGAAAGAGACACAGCCCCCGTATGGGAGGGCTCCAGTGTGAGAGGGGAGGCCCAATCTGAGGAGGGAGGCCGGACACAGTGGGGGCGCAGGGCCTTGAGGGCTCCATTAGGCCTATGGCAGCCCACGATGTTGCAGGTTCCTTTGGGATCCTGGTTATTTTGGGGTGGGCAGAAGGAGCAGGCAACTTTCCAAATTAAAATAGGCAACTTCCCAGATTAAAATAGCCTTCCCTGGGTGTCATTTCTGAGACATGCGCAGCTCCCAGCTGAATGCTTGTCACACGGCTGTGTTCCTCCTACCCCTCCCAGGCAGGCTGAGCAGAGCCAGAACGGCAATCTCACCCGGGGGAGGGGGGGGATGAGGAGCCTCATTTCCTAATCAGGGCAGTGTGGGAATGTAGCTCCAGCCTCCAGGGCCACCCAAAGCTGCCCACCACTTGCCCAACTCCTCCTTCCTAAAGGGGCTGCCAGCGCCATCCCTCATGAAGTCTTCCACACTGACTCCAGCTGTATGAAGCCCTCTGGCTCCACCTGCCTCCCCAGTGGTGCGTCCAGTTAGTAATTTCTCGTAGTCTGGGGCTCCTCCTCAGAGCGGGGCTCCCTGAGGGCGGGGCTGTATCTCCCCCATAGACTGGGGCTCCCTGAGGGCAGGGCTCTGTCTCCTCTCAGACTGGGGCTCCCTGAGGACAGGGCTGTGTCTCCCCCTCAGACTGGGGCTCCCTGAGGACAGGGCTGTGTCTCCCCCTCAGACTGGGGCTCCCTGAGGACAGGGCTGTGTCTCCCCCTCAGACTGGGGTTCCCTCGGGGCAGAGCTGGGTCTCCTCACCACGCTGTTTCTGGTACAGAGGGAAGAAAGTTGACCCAGGACTCAGGATCTCTGGGTTCTAGTGGTGACTCTGGTGTGACTTTGCCCTCAAGGGCAGTGGCCTGCCTGGCATGGCTTTTAAGAGCAGAGATACTTTGGTCACAGATCCAGGTTCCAACCCCAGGCTGGGCAATCCATGCTTCATCACCTCAGACCGCTTACTTACCCCTTGACCCTCCACAGGGTCATGAGGAGAGCAGCCGCTCCTGCCCCTAGCAGGTGGTAAGGCTTAAATGAGATAATGTGCACAAGAGACTTGGCACACTGCCTGGTGGAGGGTAGTGAAAAGGTAAACCAAAGAGAGGCCTAGCAGGCCAGTTCTCAGGCTAGTTGTGGGTTGGGCAGAGCCCTAAGATCCATGACCCCGGAGTCTCAGGCCAAGACGGGCCCTGGAAGGCCACAGAGTGACCCAGGTCACTGGCCAGGCCAGGGATATAAAGATTCTGACCTGCAGTTCTAGGAACAGGGCTCCGTGCTAACACTTGCTCTCCCTCCCTCCTTTGCAACTCTCCCTCTGGCCACACAGCTCCAGCTGTCTTTGGTCCCTGTCCCCCATTACCCCCCTGCCTATCGCTGCCCCCCACCACCAGCATGTGGAGGAATCCAGCTGCCCTTATGTGTGATGTCTGCCATGGCATGACCCCTCCGAGCTGGGCAGGGGACTGGGGCCAGGCCCAGACAACATAAATATATGCCGGGAGTTTACATTGTGGGGGCCGGGAGTACACACCGGTCAGCTGGCTGCTGCCCCTGTTTATTCCCTGGGGGTTCGTGGCCAGGGCCCCACTGTTGGAGGAGGGCGGAGGTAATCCTCAAGTGGCTGCAGCTGTGTGGACGTCAATATACTGGGGACCCCTGGAAAGGCTGCAGGCCGCCCAGGCCACCCCCTCTGCTGTGTCCCAGCTGCCCCCTCCCTTTCCATGGACCACGCTGAGGTGCAGGTGAGAGTCTGAGCAGAGTTGCCTCCCTGAGCCTGCAGTTAGGGGCCCCTTGGCCCTGCTCCCCTTTGGCCCCCATCCTGCTCCAGGAACCCAGCTCAGACCTCGGTGCGTTTTCTCAGGTGAGGCCAAGCTGGGCCTTGCCTGAGTTAATCATTATTAATGCTGTCCCTGGAACTTTTCCAGAGTATTTTACTTTTCTAAGCACTTTCCATCACTCAGCATCTTCTCTACCTACTCTGGGAATCAGGCTCTGCCAGGACATCCATTGTCTGCGTGAGAAGGTTGAGGCCCAAAGGGTATACCGGCCCTGAGTCCCACCCACAGCTAGCTGTGGCGCCTGCATTCAACATCCACAGAGATGATAGCCTCCCAGGGGACCTGAGCAGTGATCCACTTTACAGATGAGGAAACCGAGGCTTGAGGTGGTTAAGTGAGGGCTTGCCCACGGTGGCTCAGCTGGTGAAGTCAGGATTCAAACTCAGCTCTGCCTGGCATCACACCTCTGCCTACCTCCCTGCATGGTCCTTCCCAACCCATTGCCCACCCCTTATCCAGAGAGTTCAGGAACATTTTGGGAGCAGGCAGGGGTCCACACAGTTCTCGGAAAGGCTCACCACTTCCTTCCCTTCCAAGATGTTTACATTGGAAAGTCAGAGTGTATCCATTAATGTATTCATTCTCACTGACAGTGCAAAGCCCTGTGTCAAGCATTGCAGTAGGAAGGGCTAATAATAATACTAAACAATAGCTAATGTTTATGGAGCACTTGCTGTGAGCCTGCTTCTGTTCTAAGTGCTCTATATACAACATCTCAGGAAATCCACACTATAGCTCTGCGAGACAATTATTAACTCTATTATTAATCTAATTTACAGTTGGGAAGACTGAGGCACAAAGAAGGAAAGTGAATTGTCCCAGGTCACACAGCTAGAAAATGTCAGAGCCAGGATTGGGAGCCAGAGCCACTAGGCTACGTGTAGGAGATCTGAGTGGAGGCTGACCTTATGGACTAGTTTAAACAGCGTGGGTGTGAGTATTCACACACACATGCGGACACACATACACACACACACACACACACACACGCACAGAGCAACCAGGGTGGGGACAGGCGCAGCTGAGCCCCAGTGTACAGAAGTAGTTGGAGTAGCGCAGGGTAGATTAAGGAAGGGTTCCTGGCAGAGGTGGGTGGTGTGTCAGGGCTTAAGGGAAGGGAGAGATATAGGCCGTTCCCAATGTGTGGAACCCTGGGCAGAACTTATCTCCAAAGGGCGACTCACATGACCTTGAACATAGTAGGAGTTGAATAAGTGTTCTTGGAATGATGGAGTGATGATAACGTGGTGGTTGTGTTGGAAGGATCGATGAGGACAGCAGTGTGATGGTGCTGAAGACGAGAGGACGTGATGGTGGGAAGGAGATGGGGGTGTGACAGTGGAGGTGTTAGTGATGGTGGTGGCAGTGATAAAGATGGGAATGGAATTAGTGATAGAGGCAAGAACATAAATATTATTTACTTTACACTCTTGTACAGCCCTTTACAGTTTACACCAGCCATTACACATTCCTAATCCTCACAGCTACCTTCGGGTGGGCATTTTTATCCTCATTTTATAAGTGATGACAATGAGCCACAGACAAGTCATATTCTGCTTGCCCAAGGTCACAGGCCAGTAAGCTGGCCCAGGCTCTCTGCCTTCAGGGCTTCCCTCCACTCTATGTGGGGTGCCAGGGCAGGGTCAGGATGCCGTGGTGGGCGGCGAGGCAGAGGGCCACTCTGCATTCCCAACACAGCGGGCTTAGCCATCCTCAGTTTGGGGGAGCGAAGAGGAGAACTAGATGACAGAGGAAGCAGTTCTAATCCCGGCCCCACTACCGACAGGCGGTGACTTTCTCTGGGCAGCAGCCAAGGCAGATGTCAGCTGCCAGGTGACAGCAGGCCTGCTGGGCAGAGCCAGCGGAGCCTGGCGGGAGCCCCACACACCAAGGGGATGAAGTCAGGGGTGGGAAATAATCCTGGAGTCAGAGAAAGTCTTGCTTTGGGGTGACATTCCTGGAAAGTTCTGCTATGATTGGCTTCAGGTTGGGGCTTCTGCACAGGCCTTTCCAATCAGGAGCAAGCCTATTAATAAACCCTGTCCTGCCCCCGCCCTCTCCCTGGGTGGGGTGGTGAGTCCCATTGCAAGGGGTGGGGAGACAGAGACTGAGCCCTTAGATCTAGGCAGGGGGTGCAAATGCCCTGTAGCCCTCAGACTACATTCCCCACTCCCCTGCAGCCCCAAGGCTCCCCCAACTTCAGCCACAGACTCTGGGGCTTAAGAGAAATGGCAAACAGGGATAGGTGGTTTGTACGTGAGTGCAGAGGGCCACCAGTGAGGGCGCCTGCATGCGTGGATGGGTGTGCAGACGTGAGCTCCTGAACAGGGCTATGAGGGTGATAACGGGTTCCGGGCGGTGCACACGTGCACGGGTACATGTGGTAGGCCTGGAGGAGTGTAAACCATGTCTCGGCTGCCTGCGAGGGTGTTCTGTGCGTGCCCTGTGAACCCCGGGTGATGTGTGTGGGCGGCGGTGGGGGGACGACTGAGTGCAAGGGGCACTAAGGCCACAGCAGCAGGCGGCCTCCCACCTAGGCACTTCCTTCCGCCACTAATTAGCACCCAAGGCCTCAATTTACTGCCTTGGCTCCCCCACCCACTGGCTCTGACCTCATTAGGCTCCTGCCCCCTTCCTAGGGCAGTGGGGATGGGGGAGAGGAATGACTCCTGAATCTGCAGAGCAGGATTCCTGGGGGAGGAGGGAAAGTCCTGGGGCGGGGGAGAGGGAAGACCAGGTACAGAACCTAACATAGTCACAGGGCAGGCCGAGGAGGATGTCCGCTTCTATTACACCTGCCGCCTCACTCCCATCATATGACCCAGCTCCCGCTGGCACTGGCGAGGCGTGGGCAGGTGAGAAGCATCTGGTCCTAGGCAGTGCTGGGGGCCGCCGTGCGCTCTGCCCCTCCATACATCCTCAAATGGAGCCCATCTCCCAGCTGGTCCTCCGGGCAAGGGGCAGGGTCCAGCTCTCTGCTCAGTGTGCCTCTGGATGGCTCAGCTGGGCGGTCCTGACTCCCAGGGGGCCAGGCCAGAAAGGGAGCAGCGGGGTGGGAGCCTCCAGTGCTGATCCCAGCACAGCCACCAAAGGGACAGGTCCTTCTGATCCACACCTTCCCCACCTCCTCCCTCCCTCACCCCAGATCCATGGTCCCAAACTATGACACACCTGTGGGCAAAGCCCTAAGTTAGGCATGGGGTGAGAGCCAGGGTGAGAAAGAGCAGAGCAGCCAGGTCAGCAGCCCCTTTCCAGCCGCACCAGGAAAGCAATGCTGTATGCTATGAAAGTCAGGTTCAAGACAAGTCCTCCCCTATACCCCTCCTGCCCAGAAATCCCGGAGCCCAATCTGTAAGGGGCAGACACAGCCCTGCCCTCAGGGAGCCCCAGTCTGAGTGGAGACACAGCCCTGTCCTCAGGGAGCCCCAGTCTGAGGGGGAGACACAGCCCTGTCCTCAGGGAGCCCCAGTCTGAGGGGAGACACAGCCCTGTCCTCAGGGAGCCCCAGTCTGAGTGGAGACACAGCCCTGCCCTCAGGGAGCCCCAGTCTGAGGGGCAGACACAGCCCTGCCCTCAGGGAGCCCCAGTCTGAGGGGGAGACACAGCCCTGCCCTCAGGGAGCCCCAGTCTGAGGGGGAGACACAGCCCTGTCCTCAGAGAGCCCCAGTCTGAGGGGAGACACAGCCCTGTCCTCAGGGAGCCCCAGTCTGAGGGGGAGACACAGCCCTGCCCTCAGGGAGCCCCAGTCTGATGGGACTGTCTTGCCAAATCCCCTCTGTTGAGCTTCCTGTGTGACCTTGGGGATTTACTCAACATCTCGGAGCCTCAGTTTTCTTGTCTGTGAAATGGCAACACAGCCGTGTCCCTCAAAGGTACTTGGTGTATGCCCGGCAGATAACAAAAGCTGAATAAAATGTGGCTATTCTGCAATGTGGGCTTTTTGTGGAAGAAATCATATTTGTTCTTTAATTGGGGAAGTATATTGCAATAGGATCCTGTGCACCCCCCATTCCCACCCAGAGGTAAGACCTCTCTGGAGGGTCAGCCTTCGTTCACACCGCATGGTCTCCCCAGGCTGCCCCAGGCTCAACGTTGACAGTCAATGAATATCCTGGAAAGTCAATCACACAAGCGGCCCCAGGCCTGAGGACACCAGTGCGGCACGGAGACGAGGCGGGCCTGCAGGCGCCCACCCCAGAAGATGCTATCCGGTGGCTTCTGGTCATTGATTTCCTGGGAACCCAGTTTTTAAAACTTACTTTTTGTTGAGGTGTAAGTTTTGTGCATCAAATTGCACAAATCTTAAGAGTACAGCTTGGCGAACTTGTGCATAGGTATATGCCCATGTAACCGCCACTCAGATCACACACAGAGTATTCCAGCACCCCAGGAGGCTCCCTCAAGCTCCTCCCAGTCAATCCCCTCCCTCAGAGGTAACCACTATTCTGACTCATATCACCTACAGATTGGCTCTGCCTGTTCTTGTACCTCACGCACGTGGACTCCTAGAGCATGTACTCTGTATACGGCCCAGTGTGGTCAACAAGGGGTCTGTGAGGGTCGTTCATGCTGTTCCTGCAGCACTAGGTCTTCCTTTTTCATGGCTGAGTAGCCTTCCATTGAGTGGCCATGCCACAATTTATTTATCTATTTTGCTGTTGATGGGCATTTGGGTTGTTTCCAGTTTTTAATTAATAGGAGTAAAGCAGCCATAGCGTTCTTGGACATGTCTTTTGGTGCATATAAACATGGTGACCCATTCCTGAGAGCAGATTTAGAGGGAGATGCCTAGTTAAGAACTCAAGGGAGGCAAGGAGGGATTAAAATTATTGAGCTCCTGCCCTGGGCCATGAGCTTTTTTGGGTTCACCAGACCAGTCACAGGGGAAGGAGGACAGAGACAGAGCAGCCCCCAAGAGGAACTCCACCAACCTCATCGCTGAGCCTAGAGCCAGCAGTGTGTGTGTGTGTGGTGTGTGTGACTGTATTTATTTCCTAGAGCTGCCATAACAAATTACCACAGACTTGGTGGCTTAAAACAACAGAAATTTATTCTCCCATAGTTAAGGAGGCCAGAGTCCAAAATCAACGTGTCAGCAGGGTTTGTTCCTTCTGGAGGCTCTGAGGGAGAATCTGTTCCATGCTTCTCTTCTAGCTCCTGGTGTTTGCCGGCAATCCTTGGTGTTCCTTGGCTTATAGCTGCGTCATTCCAATCTCTGCCTCCCTCGTCCATGGCTCTCTTCTCTGTGTCTCTGTGTCTCTGTGTCTACAAATCTCTGTCTCCCTAAAAGGAAACCAGTCATTGGATTTAGGGCCCACCTTAATCCAGTAAGATCTCATCTTAACTTGATTACATCTACAAAGACCCTGTTTCCAACTAGGGTCACATTCCCAGGTACTGGGGGTTAGATGTCATCTCTTTTGGGGGACATAATTCACCCAACAACAGCAATTATGACTCTGCAAGTGTGGGTGTACATGAGTGTGGGTGTATGAAATTGTGAGTGTACATGAGTGTCTATGTGGGTGTGCACAAGTGTGAGGGAATACTGAGAGTGTGTGCATGTGCTTGTGAGACACGTCAGTGTCTCTGGTTGTGCTTATGTGGCCGTGGGCACATGTATATGAGAGTGTGTGTGCCCCTGTGTCCATGGCTTGGACACCCTGCTGGACAGGCTGAGAAGGGTAGCAAGGCAGCATGGTGACAGCAGCCTGGCTCCCTGTCATGGTTGAAGAGGCATTTGGAGCCAGCCGGGGCGGGCCAGCAGGGCCTTGCCTCATGAAGCCGGAGGGTGAGCTGTGAGAAGCAAGGACAAGGGTGTTTGCTGAGTTGGGCACAGGCAGGTAGTCTGAGGCGGTGGCTCCTGGCGGCAGCACCGGTTCCCAGGTCCTCTTCCAGGAACGTTCCTAGAAGGCCCCTCCACCCAAGCTCCCCTCCCCTGCACCCCATTTGCCTGGATGGGGCGGTGCTGGCTGACTCATTCCCTCCCAGGGTTGGAAGCCAGCACTCAGCTACCTGTTGTGCCAGCCAGGTAGGGGCGGGGCAGGTAGCCAGCCCCTCCCAGGCCCTGCCCCCAGGCCAATCCAGAGAGCACCCAATCACCGGCCACATCTCGGCTGGGGCTGGACCCCAGGAAGTGGAGAAACACAGAGGTGAGCACATGGTCCTGTAAGGCCCAGCGCAGCCTCTTTTAGGCCAACCCACCACCCAGAGACAGGATATTGGGAGGGTCTCCTCAATAGTAATGTCAGCTCAGGGCCTGCTCTGGCCAGTTATCTCATTTAAACTTCACAACCATGTTTAAATGGTGTTCTCATCATCCCCATTTTACCGATGCTATCACTGAGGGTCTAAGGAGTTAAACGAGCTGCCTAAGATTACACATATTTGTTTATATTTGTCAGAATTTTTTTATTATCTCTGGAAATCCACACCCTACTCCTTCCTCCAGACTCATCCCCAAGCTGCGCCCCCCGCAGCCCACCTGCCCACCATACGCACACCCTGGAAGGGCAGCCTTCCTTCCAGCCTTCCCCAGGAAGACCCTCTGGCCCATGGAGGGGGGGGGGGGCGCGCAGGTTTGGGGGTGGTCCCTCCTCTGGCCCCATCCTCTGGGCTCCTCCGTGGTGTCCTGGTTTTGTTTTTGGTGTGGTGGTGAGCTCATTGTCTCTGTGAGCAGGTCAGAGGGCACACGTCTGGAGGAAGGGGTGTCTGGGCATGTGGGTGCACCTCCAGGTGGGTCGCCCACCAGGGACCCAGGAGGGCATGGCTGCAGTGGGACATACATTGCACAGGGTATATCTGTGAGTGTGCCAAGGCACAGGGCTGTGAGCCTCTGTGGGTGTTCACGAAGAGCCTGCCCCCTGCATGTCTGGGCATCTGTAGAGTGCTTCCCCATTTCTCCCTCCTTATCAGATATCTGCCACCATCCTCAGTTCACAGACTCCCGGGCCCCAGGTGAGAAAGCCTGGTGAAAACTGCCTAGGACTGGGGACAGGGACACCTGAGTCTCAAGCCCCGCCCACTCCAGCCGCAGGTGCCCTTGAGCCGGCCCCGCCCCACCCAGGCAGCTGGAGTGTCCTCACCCAATGGGATGGGGTGACACGAGGGGAGGAGGCAGCAGCGTGGCTTCTCCCGCCCCCAGGAGCGCAGGGAGTGCCCAGCTCTTTGGATGAGAGGCTCATTACCCCAGCGCTCAGTAGATTGGGGGAGTCGAGCCAGGACTCGGCATTGACTACAAAGTGTGGGGGGGCACCCCTTAGCTCTCCGCAGGCGGCTGGCTGGGGGGGAGGGGCTGTGACGTGCAGTGGCCTCATGCAGCCGAGAGGAAGTAGCTAATTGCCGACCCGATGACTGGGCGGCCTGTGGAGTGGGGTGATGATGCCACTCGCGGAAGCAGGCGCCCCGGCCCAAGGAGGGGGCCCTGCAGGGACAGGGTGGGCCAGCCTGCGCTCTGCAGAGGCTGAGGTGGCTGTCGCCAAAGGAGCACGGGGGGGGGGGGGTGTTGTTGAGGCTGTGACCGTGGGAAAGGGCTCCTCCAGGGCTTCCCTCAGCTTCAGGGGAAAAGAGTTCAGAGGCCCAGAGGAGATGGGGGATTTGGGAAGGGGCTACCTGGGGGGGGGCCAGAGGGGGAGAAGATGGAGGCTGAGGCTTCTTCTTGCTTCCCCTCCAGCCAAACTACCCCCACCTTCCCATCTCCACCAACTCCCACCTTCGTCCCCTTTTTGGCGCCTGTGGCCCAGGTGGGTGAGGAAGGAGGTAGTAGATGGAGGGCTCTTTTCACCAGAAGACCCCCAGGCACAAGCAGCCTACTTGGGCATCCCTACCCTGCTGAAGGCCAGAGCATCCAGGAGAAGCAGTGAGACTCCAGCTGTCCTGATGGACCAGAAGAGAGGATGCATCAGGTAGAGAGACCAGCATAAGCAAAGGCTGGGCCTTTGGGGTTGAGTGTGGGTGATGGAGGACAGGGCTTGGCAGCTATGGTAATGGGGAGAGAGGAAGTGGGCACGGCCGTTCTCCACCAAGGGCCACACTGTCCCTTCCTGGCAGAAACCGTAGGTAACCAGACTCGGAGCTTCTCCCACATGTTGGCCACAGCCTCCGGCCAGGGCAGGCCTGGCCTCAACTGTCGGAGCAAGGGCCAGGACCAGGTCAGGAGCCACACAGGATGGGGACCCACCCCTCAAATCCCCAGGTGCACCAACACCAGAGAACCTGCAGACCTGAGTCCCAAGAAACAAGACCCATCCATCTGTGGGTCAGTTCTCTGGGCCCCTAGCGCCCCCTGTGGGCAGGAAGCTACACTAATAGGGGAGGGGCCTCTACCTGCCTGGGGGAAGAAAAGGAGACAGACTTGCACTCCTGGAAGCACACAGACTTTGCCTCAGGGAACCCCCAGTGTGACGAAGGAGACAGACATTGACCTCTGAACTCCAACCTGAAATTCAGCCCTTGTCCTCAGGAAGCTCCTAGTCTGATGGAGACGTGTACTGCCATCAGAGCTCCATTCTGAAGGGTGAAACACATAATCTGGCCTTAGGAAACTTACCGTCTGTGGGTAGGGACACACAGCCCCGTTGAATTTTTGGGGAACCTCCAATCTGTTGCAGATTAGACGTTTTGATGGCTGTAGGGCTCCTAGAAAAAAAATACAAGATGTCCAGTTAAATTTGAATTTCAAATAAACAACGAATACTTTGTTTAGTATAAGTATGCCCCATATGTTGTATGAGATATACTAAAATATTATTCGCTGTTTACTTGAAATTCAAATTTAACTGGACGTCCTGTATTTTAATTTGCCAAATCTGACAACCCTAGATGCCTCCCATCTGAGGGCGGAGGGAGGACCGTCAGACAGGGAAATGCAGGTAAACATCTCAGCGTGCTCGGGAAAGCAGTGGCGGGGTGGAGGGGAGTCTTGGAGCGCCGGCTTGCAGCAGTTAAAATTCCTTCCAAGCCAGAGCCCTAATCCCTCGATGCACAATGGCCGCCTTCTCCCCCGCCGCCAGTGCCCACGCCCTCCCCCGCGGGGCCGTGGCAGTGCCACCACGGGCCTCTTTAAGCCCCTTTGAAGCCGCCAGAGCCCCGCGCCGCGGGAGGCCCCGCCGCTATGCCAGCTATGCCAGCTATGTCCCCGCCGCCGCCGGCCACCACCGCTCCCCCATTAATGCTAGCTAATCTGGCTAATAAATAAACTCCCCTCCCAGCCTCAGTCCCCTGCTGGCTCCTCCCTGCTCCCCCAGAATTGCTTCCAGGGCTTTGCTAGATAGAACAAGCACCCCACTCCCTTCTGATGCCTCTGCTTTTTTCTCTATTGCTGTCCTACGTCTGTTGCCCCATCTCTGACGGGATTCGGGGGGTCTCTGCCTCGTGCACTGCATCTGCACGTCTTTCAGTCCACCTGCGCGCAGGGAGCAGGCCACACGGCTGGGTACAAGGGACCAGACTCGATGCCCCGGGAAGATCCGCTGGATCGAGGAGCGCCCCCTGGAGGCGGGAGGAGGTGCAGGCCACGCCACTCCTGGCCCCGCCCTTCTCTGTCCGCGGAAGTGGGGCGCCCGGCGAGCAGTCCCAGGACAGGTGACTTCGTGCTAGGGGAAGGCGCCGGCGCCTCCTGTGGTAGGAGTCCCTTCTCCGCGGCCTCGGCTGCCCGCTGCGTCCCCACCCGGGCTTCCGAGAGTCTGACTCAGAGCCGAGCCCGCATCGCTTCACCTCCTACAACACACCCGCAGCGCGCGGAGAAATTACAGGATTGCAGGGGCACGGCTAATGCGCTCTAATTACCCACCGCCGCTCTCATCCGCGGCGCTCTGCGGCGCTGGGCCAACGTGCCGTAATTAGGCCGCCCCTGCCCAGTCTCTGAACCTGTCCGCCGTCGCCAGGAGCGCGCGCATCGGCTCCGCCGGTCGCCGCCTCCTGCCGTCCTCCGGGACTGCCCTCCGGTCCCAGGAGAGAGCTCTCACTTAGGGTGGGCAGAGGGGAGGTGCGGAACTTGGAGACCAGCCCCTCCCTTCCCATAATCCTACAGTCCTCGAGATCTCTGCTAGAAGGAACTGGGAGAGGAGGAAGGGGGCAGGACCCATTTCGTTGACATGGACACTGATGCCTCTTGGAAAGCTAACCGTCCCGGGGAGGGGTGGGTAGGGCACCAGGGCCACAGTATCCCTATATTGCACATGAGGCCCAGAAAAGTAAAGGCTCTCAGGGAAGGCCACCCAGGCAGAACTTCCAGATCAGCTCATTTAAGGGTGGCTCTATCATGCCCCACTTTGCTCCTGCAAAGAAAGGGGATCCCCCATCACAGACCTGGAGCCCTTGGCAGCCTACCAGCAGTGGCCTGTTGGTCACAAAGGAGCTGGTGAGGGGTGGCTCGAGTCTCCCATCCCGGTGAGAGGAGGCTCTGAAGACACAGAAGCCAGGTCTGGCAGCCAGGACTAAGGGAGAGCAACTTGGCTGTCAACTTCATTCAAACCAGGCTCCAACCTCTCCTCTATCAGGAATCCTTCCCTGACGTCCGGGGGTCGCACACTTGCGGCCTTGGGCCAGGGTTAATCTTTAGTGAGGTGGTGTTTGGCCTGCAATGAGTATGTGGTTTTTATACTGACGGTGAGAGCCTAGCGACAATGTGGGCTCTCTGAGTGCCCTCCCCGTTGGCAACAGCCAGTGTGGCCAGACTAGTCCACGAGGGCATTTGAGTTTGAGACCCCTGATTTAGACCTGCCTGCTTGGCCTGTGCCTTTACCCTTCTCTTCCGCTGCTGGACCTCAGTCTGCACTATTGCCACCCCTTTGTCGTCTTTGCCTGTTTCTCAGTAAGCGTGTGAGGTGAGTGTCCCTGGGAGTCCCTCTTTATGCTCCTCGCATGTGGTGGCTCCACATGTAGGGAAACCCTCTGGTATGTCCTTTCTTCATCTTGAGTTTCAGTCTGTGCCTTGGGTATGCACTATATCTTCTCTAGCAGGGATGACAGCTATCCTTCTGCCATGAGACTAGAGGTTCCTTGAGGGCAGGTCTGTGTCCCCCCTCAGACTGGGACTCCCTGAGGGCGGGGCTGTGTCTCCCCTCAGACTGGGGCTCCCTGAGGACGGGGCTGTGTCTCCCCTCACACTGGGGCTCCTTGAAGGCGTCGGATTCTCCCCTCAGATGGGGCCTTTGCATCCCACCCCAGCCTCTGGCTCTCTGCAGGGCCCAGGCATTCCTCCCAGGACACCATTTGTCATGCTTTGATGAATGAAACCTACTAAGAATAACTCAGTCCTTGTAGTGTCTAAAGTACGGGGTAGGGGGGTGGGGGAGGCTGGTGATTGTGGAGGGGCTGGGGGAGGATGGACACAGCCATTCATTCAATAGCATTTTCCCAGATGCCCATCTGGACACTGAGGGGAGACACAGTGAGTGCCGCAGAGCCCCCTACTGTGCCATTTGTGCTGTAGACCCTAGGGGGACGTCCACAAGATCCCTGAGACTGAAATGCCCCCTTCTTTACAGCCTTCCCACGCCAGGAGTCATCACTTCAGGGCCAGCCAGCCCCCTCAATGCCTGGCACCAGCTCCCTCTGCTTGGAAGTCAGGTGCTGGGGGTAGGGGGCTGCTTCCAGTAGGACAGGGACTGTGGTGGGGGATGCCTGTGGAGAACTGTCAGAGTGACCATGGCAGAATGTAGAAGGAGTCTCAAACTGGCAGGAGGGCATTTGGTGCTTTAATTGGCTGAGGGAGTGGGAGTGACCCAGAGGATGAATCTCTGTCCCCTGCACCCCACCCCCAACTCTTTCTCCCTCATCCTGCCCCTTCCCACTCCGAAACCTCAAGCCTCCAGTTAAGAATTGAGTGACCTTTCGAATGCAACTATTTTCCCAGGCACTTCACAGAGGGCCCGTGGGGTGGGGAGGCTGTGACCTTAACCCACTTCTCTGGATGGGGCCTTCCTGGCACTCCGCCCCCACTTGCCACCTCCTGAGAGGGACATTTTGGCCTGGTCTTGGCAAAAACATCAGCCTATGAGCTAGGCGGCCTGGTATGGTACCAGCTCTGCCGCTGACCCCACTGGAACCTTGAGAAGACATTTGCTCCTCTGGGCCTCAGTTTCCCCATATGTAAAATGAGTTTTGTCTAGTTTTCAAACCTTTCTTTTTTAAAAATAGTAGATCCTTTTGTAACTTATGTGGAGTCTCGACTGGTAACACAAAGTTTGGGGTTTAATGGTCAAAAGAGGAGTGGGGGCCCAGAGCCCCAGTGTTTAGTTTATCACACGCATGTGCACATAGCTCAGCTCCGGGGCACTCCACAGAGCATACTTCACAAACCTCTGAACCCTGAAATCCTTCCCTGTACAAACATTCTGGGCCCCTGCCAGGGCTGGGAGCTCTAGAACTGGGGGTGCTGGCAGCTCTGAAGATGAGGCAGTGATTGTGGGCTGCCCGGGTATAGGGAGCAGGGCCGAGGGGTAATGGGATGGGGGGCTTGAGCTGGTAGGGGAAGTCCTTTCAACGCTGGGTAACCCCACTGAGGCTGGGCAGGGGCCTGGGTCCAAAGCTGGGTCCGTGCCAACCCTCACTGCCCTGCCTACCCACTGGAGCCAGAAGTCAAGTAGTCTTGTCTGGCACAGGGTCCCCTCAGCTGGGGGGAGAGGGGGACGAGTGGAGGCTGAGAGTGCCCTTCCTTCGGGGAGGGGGCAGCAGGTATGGGTGGGAGCCTCTGGCAGCTTTTCTGTGGGATCCCTCTCACTATGCCTAGACAAAGGCCAGAGGGGCAGGAGTGGGGGCTGGCAGGGGTCCGCAGTGGCTGAGGGGTGAGGGCTGAGCACCAGGCAGCCCAAGTGGGGCAGCGTGCCCCACCGCAGGAGATGCGGGGAGCCTCACAGCACCAGTAATGCTGGAAGTGGGGGAATTTGGTACCAACAGGGAGTGCAGGTGGGGGGGCCTGTCAGGCACTCATGGCAGGAAGGCAAAAGTGAGGAGAGGATGGGTGCCACACAGGGAAGAAAAATGGCACCTATGAGAGGCGGGCCTGGGACTGGGGTTCCAGCTTAGGGCAGCGAGGTGGGTCCCTCCAAAGTGGGGGAACAGCAGTATCCCAGTCCGTCCTTGCCCGCAGAGGGACTGTGCCCAGGGGTGCTGAGAAAGGCCCACGTTCAGCCCCAGCCACCCGGAGTCACCAGGCAAAGGAGTTGCTGCCCCTTCCCTTACGCCCCCAGGTGGCCTGCACAGCCCTGGAGAGACATCATTCCCCACTGCCCTCAGGGGACATGTTGGGGAGCACAGGAGTCTCCCCCAGTCCCCACCTCCCTGGGACGTGCAGTGCAGGAGGGGGAGAGCTACCTTACCATCCTCCATCTCAAACACGTGCGCGCACGCGCGCACACACACACACACACACACACACACACACACACACACACTGGTGCTGTCCCTTAGAGACTTAACAGCCTTGGCCGCAGAAACTCTTGGATCACTGCTCTGTGCCAGGAATGGAAAAGTCAGCGGAGGTCTCTGCCCTCATGGTGCTCACATTCTAGGGAGGGAATGACAGGTGATCAACGAGTCAACAAAACATAAAGTTCAGGTGGTGAAAAGACAACTACTGGCGTGGAGAGCGGGGGAGGGGGGCCCTTTTAGGTGTGGTGGTCAAAGATGTCTCTGGGAGGAGGTGACATCTGAGTGGAGACCTGAGCTACGGGAAGCCAGTCATGCTTTGAGGTCAAAAGGACTCCAAAATGTACAATATTTTTAAACTGAGAAGAATGTGTATGCATAAACATTAAAGGGCGGGGAACTTAGACCTGTCTCTGGAGCGTCTGGTGCATGTCCAGCAGTGACAGGAAAGCCACACACCTCATCTCCCACAGCCCTCTTCAGAACCTCGTGTGTCAAATGGTAGTATTTTCATTTTACAGATATGAAACATGAAACCCACAGAGGTTATTTTTCCTTTATTTAATAAGTTGTTTTGAGTTTTAGCCTCTGAAAACATTATACTAAATCCCACGTGGGCCCTGCCATCTTAGATCCTACAGTCTGTGAGAGCACAGAGGAGGATCAGGAGGGCTTCCTGGAGGAGTCCATGTCTAGGCTGAGTCTGAAAGGATGAGGAGGGGGTGACAGGGGAAGTGATGAGGAGAGGATGGGGGCCAGAGGTGGTGGCACCAGTGGCAGGGAGACCTGTGGGCAGAAGGAAAGGACTGAGGAGAGGGTCCTGCAGGGCTGCCTGGTCAGCTCTCTGAGGGGGCTGGGGTGCTGAATGAGGACCTTACAGGCAGTGGGGAGGGCAGGAGGGCAGATGGGGCCACCTGGTGTGGCTGTTAGGAAAAACAGGTCGGGTGGGACCTCTTCCAAGGCTCTGGTGACCTGGCCACCCCTGAGTGACGGGGTTAATAATGGCAAAGTGGGTGCCAGCCAACAGCAAGGCCTAGTCAGACAACTCACACAGGCCAACACGCTCCACACACACAGACACACAGGCAGACACGTGCACCACGCATGCACAAATGCACATGCAGCTGGCCTCCCTCCTGGATCTGTATTGATGAGGGCCTGGGGAGAGGCACAGGATGGGGTCAGAGGTCACAGAACAGCTTGACCCCAGCATAGCTCAGGCCTCAGGCTCTAGCCACCTCTTTCTGGAGCCCCAGGGCAGACGACCCTCCATAGCACCTTCCCAGGCTCTCAGGCCCCTTGCCCTCCTCTCCCCCATACGCTCGGAGACCTCACCTGCTGGCACATTGTCCAGGATGTGCAGACAGGACCGGTAGCCTTCTTGCCGGTCACGTTCACAGGGAATGCAGCCCTGGGCATTGCAGCCAGCAGCAGAATCCAGACTCAGAACAGACCCTGCTGGGCTGGAGTGAACAGGCCAGACCAGAGAGATGAGCATTCACAGGGTCAATGAATGGACTCGAACGTGAGGTCAGACACTCAACAGCTCAGACACAGGCTGGGGGAGGCCACGTGTAAGATCGGTTCCAGTGAGCATTCCTGGGAGGGGATTTTTCCCCTGGGGAGCAATGAGTGTGCAGACTTGGGTGGCACTCACGGGAGGGCAGCGGCTAGCCAGACAGAGGGGTGGCCCCCGGGCTCTGAGCTGGCTAGGCCCTCCGGGAGCAGTGGGTCCAGACCTGGGGATCTCCTTCTGAAGGGGACAATGACAAAGATAGTGGCAGGGTGGGGAACTCATCACCCCCACCCTCATATGACAGGTCACATGAGGAACTGTCACAAGGATGTTCAGCCCCAAGAACGAAGGGCCCAGGCACCTGGGAGGCCCACACTCCAGCCACGGCCTTTGCACGTGCCACATCTCCCACTGGCAACTTTCCTCCCTCCCCAGCTGGTTAAGCCCTGCATGCTCTTCCCGCCAGCTAAAGCCCCACTTCCTCACAGAAGCCTGTTCTGACGTCTCTGTGTAGTATGTCCCACTTTTCTATGCTCTGCCTCCCACCTTGGTCTTGGGGTAGCCTTACCAGAGGCAGCTTTACAGTTCTCTGCATGATTTCTCTGTCCAAGGTGTCTCCCTAACCAGACTGTAAGCTCCGGGAGGCCAGGGGCTGCATGCCCTGCTGCTCACTGTTGTTTTCATCGTGCCTGGCATACAATAGAAGCTCCACAACATAGAGAGAGGGTAGGAAGGAAGGAAGGGAGGGAGGGAGGAAGGAAGAGGAAAGAGGGAGGAGGGAAGGAAGAGAACTGAGCACGCCTTGAACTCTCCGAAGTCTGCCATGTAAAGGAGGGTTAAATTGGTTCTCGGGGCAGAAGGAACACCAGCAGAAGGTGAACTTAGGGAGTCCGATTTCAAATCATCAACAGTAAGGTTTTAAAAGTCAGATGGTCAGTGTGGATTGGGCTGCCCAATCAAAGCTGGAAGACTGAGCTGTTCAGGATGAGTTTAAACAGAACCAAGAGGAGCTCTTCTCAGAGGTACTATTACTTGAATGAATGAAGGAACTAACAAATGATGAATGAATGAATGAATGAAAAATGACTGATGACTACTACAGGGCATTTCACACACTGGGCTGAAAGCTGGAGACATCTGACCTTTGTCTGTGAGTCCAGCTGTGCCAGACCCCAGGTGGACAACGAGCCGAGGACCCTGTGCTGAGGAGCTCAGCCTGGTGAGAGATGCACGCAGCATGTAAAGGAAAGCACACTTCGAATCCATCCAGCAATGCCAGATGTGTCATACTGGATGACATTCGCAGCAGGGCAAGGAGAGAGGTGTCTTGGGGGCAGCTCAGCCCTGACTCCCCTCCTCACAGCTCCCAACTTTCCCAAGGAGGTCACATTCCGAAACCCCTTTTGGGCTACTTTTCCAGGGGGTGACCCCTTGGCACAGGTCTGTCCTGAGGTCAGTGACCCTCTGGCAGCTTCCTTCTCAGTATCAAGGGTAGGGTTGGGAAGGAGAAACTTGGCACTTGGCCTTACTCAGCAATGACCTGGCCTGCAGAGGCTGGAGGTGGGCAGGGGGCAGCTCCCTGGCTCTGACCACCCACCCCCCAGCAGGTTCAGAAGCCTGAGACATACGCCTAGCCCATGGGAGGCCCCAACCCCCTCCCCCAGGCTCCCTAAGAGGAAGGATCATAGTCTTATCTGCCTCTATCCCACCCCTGGCAGAGGAGGCGCCCACTGGTTGTGACGTGAGCAGCGCAGGGCCAGGGTTGGCAGAGCTGAGATAGAAAGGAGTGTTCTGCTCAAGGAAACAGAGATGGAACGCCTTCCTAGCTGGGGTACAGTAGCATCTAGACAGGGACTGGAAAGAACGCGTAGCTCCCTGGGACCCCTAAGGCTGGGACCTGGCTGGACTGTCTTCTGTCCATGCTCAGGGCCTGACCTGTCTCCAGCCCCACTGTGGCCCATGACCGGTCAGTGACTCACAGCCAGCTGTGGGCATGGAGTGGAGAAAGTGGCCCCTAGCTGAGCTCATGCACTCGCAATTAGCCCTCTACGCCCCCTCACCACGGAGAGCCTCCCAGCTTCCACGCACGCACGTCCCAGGCTGCCCTTTCCTGACCGCAGCGTGCCTCTCACTGCTTATTTTAGCCTGATGAAGCCTCTTGAAATGTCAGAGCTGGAACCGAGCTGGGGATCATGCAGTTCAACCCTTTCATTCACACAGGGAGAAAATGGGGATTCAGAGAGAATCGGTGACATGTTTCAGGTCACACAGCTAATGGGCGGTATGGCCAGAAATTGACTGCAGATGCAGGGAACCCAAATCTAGCTGTCCTTAACTCAGGGGGGCAGTCTGCTTCAGGCGGCCCCTCACCAGACTTCTGGAGCCTCTGGAGCCAGCATGCCTGGATTCAAATCTTGATTTGCCACTCATCAGCTGTGAGACTACAGGCAAGTTACTCAGCCACTCTGTACCTCTGTTTCCCCATCTGTAAAATGGGGCTAACATTTTAGCTATCTCCCAGGCTGCTGTGAGGACTGAATGAGTTACTATACCTGAATTGCTGAGAGCAGTGCCAGGCACAAAACAAGCAGTCAGAATATGTTAGCCAACACTCTTAGGTGGTTGGTGGAGTCACCAAGACTTGGTCCTTGGTGTGGAGAGTTCAAAAGTTTGGTTTTAGCAGTTAGTCCAAGAGTGAGCAGATTCCGGGAGGCTGGCCATATAACCAGGTTTATGGCAAACCGATGTGTGGTGTTACCGTGGGGACAGATGTTGCTGTCAGAAGGACCACAGTGGGCAAGAGCCCGCCTCTCCCTCTGGCAGCCGTCACCTGAGATCCAGAGATTGCAGGCATCACAGCAAGGGTGGTTGGAGATTCTCAGGGCTGTTCAAGGTGGGTGAGCCTGAAGAAACGCCCTTCTGAACTCAAGAACGGGCCTCTGTTCATCAGCAGAATGGGGGAAATCATAGCCTGTAACTCACGGGTGGTTGTGTGCGTGAGATCAGGTGACACAGTACCCGGCACAGTCCTTCCCAGCCCTCCTCCTCCCTGGCCCTCCACCCCACCCCCATCACCTGCTTGAGAACAGTCATCTTGATTCAGAGCAGCCTCCCCTGGATCCAGTCGGATAAATACTGACACAGTCTTCTCCTTCTAGGTTCCTCCTTTATCAGTCACCAAAGCTTTGACACCTCACACCGGATGAACTAAGGTCCCAGAACACGTACAAGACTGGGGTGGTCTCATTCCAGCCCAGAGACGCTTGTTGAATGAATGACTTGGTGAATCAATGAATGGAGCAATTTCCCAGAACCTCCTGCAAACTCACCCTGAGCTCTTAACGTTAGGCAACACTCTGGTTTCCCCAGGGCCCCAGCCATAAACTATCTCTGAGGGGAGGCTGCTCTGCCGTGGTCTTATCTTCCCTTGCCATCTTTCATCTCTCACTGACATGGCAACCTTTCTCTGCCCCCGCCCCACCCCCACTGTCCAGTCTAGACAACCAGGTGTGTTTGCAGACTCCCCCAGCAGGAGTGCTGTCACAACCATTCTGCTGCAGTAACCACTGTCCACACGCCTGGTGGTCAGTCCAAGCTCTCTCGTGCTCCCCAAGTCACAGCTGTCCCCCATTCACCCCACCCCACCTCCTATGATGGCCTGCATAAGAAAACTGACTTTTTTACTTGCTATTCCAGCTCCACTGATAGCCCATGATGCTGGCCAAGCTCGAGCCCTTGCCCTGCCAGCCCCAGCTGGCCCCCAGCCACAGAGTCCTATCGTAGGTGGCCCACTCCTCACCAGGAGCATCACCTGCTGTCTGGACTCATGTCTATCAGGGCAGACTGAAACTCCACAGACTAGGAGGCCAGCCAGAGCCAGCCAGGAGTCTGTGCCCCTTTGAAGGCTGGGATGCTGAGCACTAGTTCCATCCTCAGGTGCAGGACATGGCCTGGCCATTGTCTCCAGCTTGGTTCCAGCTGTTTCCCCATCATTGACCATGCCTCTGCATGGGTCTGGGCTACCAGTGGTCCCTACACACCAACCAGAGGATTCCAAGAGGATTTGAGCTTGGAAGATCCTAAGGAACCACACAGTCTGGTGGAGATGCTCCTAGAGTATTTGAAAATGTCTTAGAGTCTTTTTCATTGTAACAATGAGTAGAAATGTTCTGGCATTGGGTGCAGAGATGCTACACGTCCCACAATGCACAAGGCAGTCTGTGCAATGAAGAATTGTACCCCTTCCTTCCTTGGAGAAACACTGATTCTAGTCAAAAGTACCAACTCTGCAGTTGTAGTAACTAAGAGCTGAGGAGGATAAGGGACTGGCCCAAGATTACACAGCAGATGTGTCTTATAGGCAATCCAATGAGGGGGACCCAGGAGTTCTCGTTCTTGAGGATTTCAATGTGATCTGTTCTCAAAATCCACTAGCAGTCGCCAAGTTTGAGGCACTATGGGAGAGTCAAACACAAACGTGAGACGTCAGGAAGGCTTCACAGAGGTGACATTTGAGCTGAGCCTTGAAGGATAGCTCGTGGACTTGTGACTTCTGGAAGTGGGGGAAAGCATAACGAGCAATGGTGGGACATGAGGGCTGGTGCCTAGGAGTGAAGGTGGCTGAGAAATGAGCACAGGCTATGGAAAGAAAGCAGGAGAATGGGGAGTGACTGTAAGGTGAACTGAAGCTAGATCACAGGGGACTTCGCGTGTCAAGCAGAGTACTGGGATTCTCTGCTACAGCAATGGGAAGCCACTGAAGATATCCGAGTAGAAGGTGTGCAATGATGAGCTCTATGCATCACAGGAAGGTATTGAGGCTGTCCATGGAGAAGCAATGGGAGCAAAATGATGGGGGCAGGAAACCACTGTCAGAACGGTCCAGGTGAAAGACACGCATGAGGTGATGGATGAGGATAGGGTCCAGGGGACGCGCTGAGGAAAGGGAGATCACCTCAGAGCCAAGCAACAGTGTGGGGATTGGTGATGTCCTTATCATCAAAACAAGGGATATTATCTTGGTTTCAGTTCTCCTGGAAGTAGCCCCTAAGGAAAGGATTTGAATATAATTTATTTGGAAGATGATTTCAAGAAACAGCAAGGAAGTGGGGAAATCAGGCAGGAAAGGGAAGGTAGCCAAAAAAGGGTATTATATCAAGCCAGTTACCCCTATGGCAACTGGAGATCAATCTTGCTGGAGATCTCTGGAAGACAGTAGAGAACACACACCTCCAAGTTCATCCTTGAAGGGCAATGGAGTTGAGGGTATTTATCCACTGACTCACACCAGTCATTGTTTGAGGGTTGCTACTGGGAGCATTAACTCTCTGGCACTTTTGGAATGGCTCCCATGCAGAAGCAGGCTCTGCAGCCAGAAAAAGCCCTTAAGTATAGAGTCTCAGGTGCTTGCAATTGAAAGCTACTAGGTGGCTATGTAGGGAAATGGCGAGTACCTATAGTGGAGCAAGGCACTGATAGTACGTGCAGCATATACTCTTTACAAACAAGTGGAGTGAGTTAGCCAAGATGGCTCCCTGTCTAAAATGACTCCTTAAGTGAACCAGATAGGATATTTCTTTTTTTTTTTTTTTTTTTGTGAGGAAGATCAGCTCTGAGCTAATATCCATGCCAATCCTCCTCTTTTTGCTGAGGAAGACCGGCCCTGAGCTAACATCCATCGCCAATCCTCCTCCTTTTTTTTCCCCCAAAGCCCCAGCAGATAGGTTGTATGTCATAGCTGCATATCTTTCTAGTTGCTGTATGTGGGACGCAGCCTCAGCACGGCCCGAGAAGCGGTGCGTCGGTGCGCATCCGGGATCCGAAACCGGGCCGCCAGTAGCGGAGCTCAGGCACTTAACCGCTAAGCCACGGGGCCGGGCCCAGATAGGATATTTCTGAGAAAGGGCCCTGACAGCTGAAATGCCTAGCTTCTGTGACCCCAGGAAGGCAGAGAAGGAATCTTAAGTACAGTAATATGGTTCTGTCAATTTTTGCTTTATATATTTTGACACCAAATTATCAGGTGAATACAAATGTAGAATTATATCTTCCTAGTGAATTAAACTTTATATTATTATGAAGTATCTCTCTTTATACCTAGTGATGCTTTAAAATCTAGTCTTATTTTAATATAACTACACTAGCTTTTTGCTTTAGTGTTGTATATCTTTTCCCATCCTTTATCTTTCTTTGTCTCTATATTTCAGGTATATCTATGTAAACAATGTATAGTTGAATTTTGGTTCTTATCCAAAATAAATCTGAAAATATTTGCCTTTCAATGGAAAAATTTAGCAATTTGACATATAATAAAATTATTTTTATACTTAGGTTTAAATCTACCATCTTACTAAGTGCTTTTTTTTTTTTTTTGGTGAGGAAGATCAGCCCTGAGCTAACATCTGTGCTAATCCTCCTTTTTTTGCTGAGGAAGACTGGCTCTGAGCTAACATCTATGGCCCATCCTCCTCAGTTTTTCTCCCCCAAAGCCCCAGTAGATAGTTGTATGTCATAGTTGCACATCCTTCTGGTTGCTGTATGTGGGACACGGCCTCAGCATGGCTGGAGAAGTGGTGCGTTGGTGCGCGCCCGGGAGCCAAACCCAGGCCGCCAGTAGCAGATTGCGCACATGTAACTGCTAAGCCACGGGGCCGACCCACTAAGTGCTTTCTATATGTCCTACCTACTCTACGTTCCTTTTTCTCTCCTTTCTTTGCCTCATGTTAGAATTATTTTATTCACTTATCCTCCTTTATTAATTTGGAGGTTATTCACTCTTTTACAATTTTTTAGTAGCTACCCAGAGATTACAGAATGCATTTTAAACAAATCCTAATATTAACTGATTCTTTTACTCTCTTCCCTGAAAATCTAGGCAAGGACCTTAGGACCTTAACTCCCCCAAAACACTATCATAATGTTATTTTTCTGTACAGCAATATTATTTGATATTTATCCACGTTTGTCATTTTCATTGGTCTTCATTCCTTCCTGCATCTCTGACCTTTCATTTGGGATTATTTCCTTCTGCCTGAAAAATATCCTATATAATGCGGGTCTGCTGGTGATTAATTCTCCCATTTTTTATTAGCCTGAAAATTTATTTCCTCTTCCTCCTTGAATAATTTTTCTGAGTATTGAATAGCATGTTGGCCATTATGTTCTTTCAGCCCTCTGAAGAATTCTATTTCCTTCTGGCGTACATTGTTTCCACTAAGAAATCAGCTGTATATCTACTTGTTGCCCCTTTGAAGGCATTCCATGTTTTTTTCTGACTGTTAAGATCTTCCCCTTATCTCTGATTTTCAGCTTTTAGTTTTTTGTGCTAAAAAACTAAACGTACATAGTAAAGATGTACTTTTTAGTTTTACTCTGATAGGCCTAGGTGTAGATTCCTTTTTACTTCTCTTGATTTAGGTTCTTAGGGCTTACTGAATATATCAATTGACGTCTTTTATCAGTTTGTGAAAGATGTCAGCCATTATCCCTTCATTTATTGCTTCTGCCCTATACTCGTAAACCTCACTGTTTCCTCTGGTCTCTTAGAATCTCTTGTATATTTTCCATTCTTTTACCTTTCCATGCTTCATTCTGGATATTTTTTCTCACCTAGCTTCTAATTAACTAATTCTTTATTCAGCTTTGTCTAATATACTCTTTAACCTATCCTTTGAATTCTTAGTGTCAGGTTTTATAATTTTCAGTTCTAGAACTTCCATTTAGAAAAACAATAGTTTCAATTCTCTGTCAAAATTCTTAATCATGTCTTTTATCTCCTTGATCATGCTGTGTTGTATTTTTTTATTTTAAAATCTGTATGCATAACTCCAACATCTAGAGAGGATTTTATATACGTTTTTCTTATATATTTGTTCATGTTGTCTTGTCCCATCATGTGTGTGGTTTTTGTTTTTTAGTTTTGTTTTTTGGGGTTTTGTTTTTTGTGTGGTTCTGTTTCTTTGTGTGTGTATGCCCTGGATATTGCAGTGGCAAAATCATTTGTAGAAAATGTCTAACACCAGGATAATATCTTCTTCCACAGAGGATTTACAAGAGCCTGAGGGCACTAGCAATATTGGATCACCTTAATCCAATTTCAGGAATTGAGGTGAGTCAAGGCTGAGCTGGAGCCCCTGTGAGTAGCTTCCAGTTCATCCTTACTCCTCAGGGGTCCCAACCCAAAGCAAGGGGGTTCACCAAACACTCCCCTTGAAGGCCTTGTCTCTTATCCCCAGGAGACCCTCCAAAGCCCTGATCAACCCTTCAGCCTCTCAATCGCTTCCTCCATTCCCAAAGGAAAAGCATTTCCAAAGCCAGGCTTACCCCACTAGTCTCGGTCCTCTTCATATCTTAGCCCAATAATTCTCCACTACCTTATTTATCTTATTAGTGCTCAGGTGCTTCAAACAGTTTGTTGTTATATTGTTTTCATTTTTGTGGTTTTATTCTCTTTTTCTTTGCTGAGGAATAGTCACCCTGAGCTAACATCTGTTGCCAATCTTCCTCTTTTTGCTTGAAGAAGATTCACCCTGAGCTAATATCTGTGCCAATCTTCCTCTATTTTCTACGTGGGTCACCACCACAGCATGGCCACTGATGAGTGGTGTAGGTACACACTCAGAAACTGAACCTGGGCTGCCGAAGTGGAGCACACCAAACTTAACCACTAGGCCAAGCGGCCTGCTTGCATTTTTAATATATAGCTTTTCAGATTGCCTTCAGTAGGAAGGTTAATCCACATTACCTAGTCTACTGTTTCTGAAAGCAAGCACAATGATGTGTAGCACAAATGTCTGAGACATTTGCAACAGTGTTAAAAGGTGTTTTTTTAAAGCCAACAGTTTATACAACATAGATTAACATGTTAAGGTTTGCCATAACAGAGTTTATTTTTCTGAGTTAAAAAAAAGATCCAAGATTTATATGATTTATTGGCTTTAATACCAAAGAGAGTTAATCAGGATAATAAACTTAAAAGGAGCAAAGTTAAATGATGAGCTGGTTTCATGTTTTGCAAATAAAATTAGATTCTGTGTTCATTTTTAAAGAACCATGACCTGAGAAAATTAACAGGACTGGTGGGTGGGTGGGTGGAAACTTATATGAAGGGATGAGGAGCCAAGGGCTTGATCTGGGATGATAGGGAGGGGAGAGAGCAGGTAAATCTAGGGAGAGCATGTGAGTCAGCACTGGATGGCCTTCCTTGAACATGCTGGAGAGAGCCCAGCAAGAGAGGCCAGTCAGTGGCCAGAAGTGAGGTTCTGGCTGGGTGATCTGAGAAACGGAATTGGGAGCAGCTTGTGCACAGACTGGATTCAGAACCAGAGGAGCTAAATGACTCTGAGGTCGAGGGTACAGAGAGAGGAGGATGCTACCAGAGCACTGACCTTTGGGAGCAGAGGAGGCAGAACAAGTTCCAGGTGGTGGGGAGGTGGAACATGCAGGTCCTGAAGGCCCTAAGAAGAGGCTCTCTCGAAGCCTTGGGGGTCGTAGGGCAATTTCCCCCAAGAGGTGGAGGCTGAGATGTGGGGGAGGCCTCTGGTGAATTTGAGAGTGGTTTCCTTAGTGTCGGGAACCTGGAGGCTACTGAGAAGGGGTTCGGGATGGAGTGGGAGGCCAGGAAGCAGAGGCAGTGTGTATAGACTTCTTTTTTAGAATGTGTGGGGCTCTGAAGGAAGGAATTGAGATGGTGATTAAGGGAAGAGCCAGTGGGAACCACTGGAGGAAATTTGTGGGCAGAAGGGAAGGAGCTAGGACAGAAGGAGGGACCAAAGAACCCCAGAGATGCAGCAGAACTGAGGGAATCAGCTCCCACCCCAGGGGGCCCTGAACTCCACCAATAGCTCTTAGTATTCCCATTTTTCAGACGAGGAAAGTGAGACTCTGAGAGGCTGACTTGCCCAAGTAACTACTAGAGAAAGATGGGGGTGGGATGGGACCCAGGTGTGTCAGGTTACAAAGCCCACCCCTCGATCCCACCCCAGCCCCACTGTGATTTCAGGGTTTCCATGACCATGACCACCCCCGTCACCACCACACTGCCACCGTCATCACGCCCACCATGGCCTCCACCACTGTGACCACCACCGTCACTGTCCACCCCAGCACAATAATTATGCTCACCAGTACAAGATTTCCTGTGCCGGACACATGCAGTTCCTGTCTTTGGGGTCTCCTATTCTGAGAACATGCACACAACAGAACAAACTGGCGAGACAGTCAGCCAGAGCCTTTTGATCACGTGGCCGGTCAGCCTGTGCTGGTCCTCTATTCAGACAGCCTGCATTCCTGGCTTCTTCCTGGGGGAGGGGGCATGTCAGAAACTGGTTTTCCCATTTGCCCATCTCTTCCCATGGCAAGCTCCACGGGCCTCCGCCATCACCCATCCTCACCCCACTCTGAATCCCCCATTCATTGTCTCTGAGCTGGGAAAATTAAACAGATTTTTTCTGAGGGAAAATCCTTAGGGAAGGGAGTGTGTGCAGAGGGATTAGTGCTGGGTTGAGGCCCAGTCATTCTTGGTCATCCTCTGAGACTCTTGGCTTCCTGCAGGGACATGCTCCCCACTCACCAGGGCTCCCTCCCCTCCCCCAACTCACCACACCCCCTCTTTGGTACAAGCAGGATGGGAGGCCCACGGATGCAGCCTGGGCCCAACACCCTCATGTGCCCATGGGCCCCAGACCCTCCCCAACTCTGCCCACAGTCCCTCTCCCCTGGATCCCCAGCCTCCGGCCTGGAGAGACAGAGGTTTAGGATGCAAAGGGAGGCCAGATGGGGTGGAGGCAGGCCTGGGGATGCTGAGAGACAGTTTCCACGCCGAGTGGCTCATTCTGAGCTGCTCTGCAAATTCCCCCTCCTCACTAATCCCAGGATTAGAGCAAGTGGAGTCCAGGAATACAGGAGCCAGAGTCTGGGAATGGGGTGCAGTGTGGTGAAGGGAACCAGGCAGGCTTGCCTTTGAACTCTGGCTCAGCCCCTCGCACGCACCCACTGTGTGGTCTAGGCAGGCCATTGACCTCTCTTAGCTCCACTTCCTCACTTGTCAAAAGAGGATCATCAAGTCTGACCACGACTGGAGAGGATGTGTGTAAGATGTGGTGTTCAGTCGGCGGTGGCTGGCTGACTATTACTGCCGTTGTTATGAGCTCTAAGTGCAGGGGGAGTGCGGAAGAATGAGTATTTCCTGCCCCTGACTCTCGGGCCCTGGAAGGCAGAGAGGTTCAGTGGGAGAACGTGGCATTGGCATCCGATAGGCCGGGTTGGACCTCGGCTCCACTGTGTGAGCCCAGTAATGATTCATCCTTGCCAGGCCGCCACTTCCACGTTGATATGCCAGATGTCTTATAGGTCTGCTTCAGGGACCAAGTGAGATTTAATACAGCATGGGGCTAGCATGGTGTCTGTTGTGTCTGCCCTGTTTCCCTTTTGCCTCTGTCTGAAGCCAGCAAGTCCAGTCCCCTGGTTCCATCCTCCGCACTCCTCACGGGGTCCCGACCATCCTTGTCTTGCCTGACTTTTGCCATACTCCCTTGCTTCTCTTCTCCAAAATCATATTCACCTGTCACTTCCCTTGCTCAAGAGCCTACCATAGCTCCCTATTACTGATCACATCTAAATCAGCCTTCTCAGCCTGGCATTCGAGGCCCCTACACCTCACCTTCCAGCCCCATTTTCTCTCCCTTGTCTCATCAGATGCCCCTTGCCCTGAGCTGACTTGGCCCTGGCTGACCTCCTGCTCCCCAACATGTCCCCACAGTGCTCATCTCCTGTGGCCTCCCTCCACCCTCCATCCTAGACTTCCAAGCTGCACCCAGCTCATCCATCTCTGAGCTTCAATGGATACAACAAGTTACAGACAAACCAAATCTCAAGCAGCAGCCAAGAGGAAGCCTTTCAATAATGGGCCATAATACGGTTACTGGCGGATCGGCTTTGGGAAGAAGCAGGTAATCGAATCTCCCTCCGGGTGCCATCTGTCTCTATTGCCCCTGCCTCGCCTGCGAGATGCCCGCCCTGCATCCGGCAGCCTGAGCAAGCAGGTCCCAGCCATAATGTGATTCCATTAGAGAGAATGTGGGTTCTTTGGGGACAAGGGAAGGTTTTCAGAAGGACGAGGAGGAAAGGACAAAGCCAGAGTCAGAGGGGACAAGTACAGAACAGCAGCCACCCCAAGACTGATCTGGGAAAGGTAGCGTGGAAAAGAGCCTGTTGTCTTCAATATTCTTGTTCCTTTTGTATTTTTATTCATATTTTCTTCAAGTTTCTGGAACGGTGGCTTTGTGGGAGGGTTCCGAGTACATAGAAGGTACTTAGATGCAAAACTACACAGTGGGGCAGAGGGGCTCGGCCCCAGACTCTGGCATCAGGCTCCCTCGGGTGGGGTCCCCACTCTGTCCCTGGCCACGTATGCAACCTGGGAGGGGCTGTTTAACCTTTCTGTGTCTGAGCTGGCCCCTCTGTGAAACGCAGATGGTGGGAGTAATACCCAGCTCACAGCTGGCTGTGAGGACTAAGTGAATGGAGCCAGGTAAAGCCTTAGAGCAGAGCCTGACCTGTAGGACTCCTCCCACCATCTTAACTCTCGCAGGTACCACGCTAGGCAGAATGGGAGGGCTGCTCCCCAGGGCCTGCCTTCAGGGGCCGCCCACACCCTCCCTGTGTGCAGCAAAATGGTGTGGGGATGAGAGCTGTTCAGCCGGCAGCGGCTGGCAGCAGGCAAGATCCACTTTCAGGATCATAACTGAGCCCCGCTCCTCGCTGTGCCGCACGGGAAGTGCACAGGGGCTGCAGGCAGCCTGGTCCCCGCATTCAAAGCCAGCCCACCCGGAGCCTCTCATTCCGCTGGTGTCGGTTGAGGCAGGTGAGGCTCACAGGCAGCCAGGAGTGGGGACCAGCGCATCTGGCCTGGGAGACCACCCGAATGTGGTCATTCCGGCAGAGAACCAGAGGGACAGTTCAGCAGGACCAGGAAACACGAGGGCTGGAGGTCCACCCAGACCCTCACAGGGAGCAATGGTGGCATCGAGTCTCTGGCTGCCACTTCCCCATTCATTTATTCCACAAATGTTTACTGTGTGCCTGCTCTGTGCTGGGGCTGAGGCGAGGCCTTGGGGCTCCAGAGAGGAAGACACAGTGCCTGGCCTCCAGGCCACAAGTTGTAGTAAGCGAAGCAGTGACAGTTGACATAAGAGCAGCAGCTGCTGGGCGCATTCTGAGAGAGCTGGAGTCAGGGAGAAGGAGGTCGGATATGCGTATTTTTGCCAAAGTTGGAACTATACTGAGCATGCTCATAATTTATATGTTTTAGCAATAACTTCCCACCTTAATAAACAGTCATCCACACATGACTTCACTAGGCTACGTCATATTGTGTAATGTGGACGTGCTATAATTTACTTAGCCATTCCTCTGCTCTTGGGTATTTAGTTTTTGTCTAGTTTCCACTGACACACAGAGTGCCGTGGTGAATGAATGTTCTCATACACAAATAGCTGTTCATTTCTTTGATTATTATTTTAAAACAAAGTCCTAGAAGCAGAATTGCCAGGCCCAAAGGGAGGGACATTTTTTCAAGTCTTGCTCCGTAGAGCGGGACATCCTGCTTCAGGACACGCAGGTGACGAGCCCAGCAGAGGAGGGGCCCGCCTCCCTAGGACCCTTTCGGGAATGTCCAGCTGGGATTGGTTGGAGCCTGTGTTTATCCATCACAGGAGCATCAACCCCCGTTGCCTCCCAGGGACACTACAAAATCTTACAGCCTTGAAGCTTGTTGAGCCTCATGAAAAATGGGACTAAAACCCAAGCTGCTCCTGCCTGAGGAATAGGATCTGCTACAGAAGCTTGGGTCATTGTACCGGTTAGGATTGCGTTAGGCTGCAGGTGTCAGAGACTTGACCTCAGAGGCTAACAAGGAGGGCTTATTTTCCTCACACAACGAGCAGCGTTGGCGGTAGTGTCAGCCGGAGACTGGTGTTGTGCATCCACACTGCACTCCATGACCCAGGCTCCTCTAGCTTTCCTTCCCTCCAGTCTGAGCATGTTGCTTTCCCCCTCATGCTCAGAAGATGGTTGCTGGACCTCCAGCCATCACATCCACATTACAGACAGGCAAAGAGGGAAGAGGGAAGGGTGGAGCACACAGCCTGCTGAAAATCCTCTCCCTTTTTAATCAGAAAAACCACCCAGTCTGTCTCCACTTACAGCTCATTGGCCACAAGCATGTGCCAAGGCCCAGCCTAGTCATGAAGAAGCCTGGAGAGTCTTGCTTTGGCTGGGCACACTGCTGCCCTGAAGTGGGACTGGAATTGCATAAGTAAGGAGGGTGGGGAAGATAGGCATCGGGTGGGCCCTAACCCTGTCTGCCCCCTTCCTCACATGGCATGACAGCTGTAGGGTGCCTGACTACCTCACTCAGGAATCTGCGGCCTGGAGGCAGTGAGTCTCCCAGGCCCAGAGACGGTCAAACGAAAGTTAAATGATAACTTGGCCAAAAGGCCATGGAGGGGATTCAAACAACAGAAAGAAATCAGGAGACTCCTCAGCTCTCTCTAGCCTTAGGGTTTGGGGGTCGAGTCCCTCACCCTTAATTAGGTTATTAAGTTCGTTTAATGCAGAAAGTATCGTGAATCAAAATCCCAGATTCAAACCTCACTCCCCGTTACCATGTACCCTTTAGCAAAATCCTAAATTTCCTCAGCTTCAAATTCCTCTACTATAAAATGGGAATAAACAAGCTTGTAATTATTTAGTGATTAATAGGTTCCAGGCACTAAGCAATCTATTTGCTTGAATTATCTTATTTAGTTTTGACAACAATCCTATGAGATGGTTATTACTGCGGATGAGAAAACTACGGCACAAAAGGGCTAACAGTGAGGCAGATAAGCAGACGGTATCCCTGTACCGTCCTACCTGTCAGAGTCTTGGAGGCGAAGTGAGATCTACACTGTAAGCTGTAAGGCGCTTCACAGATAGTCCACGTGGGAGCCTTATGCGCTGGCTCAGGACTGTAGGCTAGAAGAAAAATACCAACTCCATTTACTCATTCAGCAAATATTTATCCAGTGCCTGCTGTTCCCAGAATTTTTTAGGGGATTCATCAGTGAACCAAACAGATGAAGCTTCCCACCTCAAAGAGCTCGCATTTTAGTGGGAGGAGACAGACAATAAACAAAATAAATGAGTTTCATATTTATATATATTTGACAGAGATGATATGAGCTATGGAGAAAAGTAAAGTAGAAATGGGGTTTCCGAGTGGCTAGGGGTTGTCATTTTACATGGGGGAGGATCAGAGAAGGCTTCACTGAGGAGACATTTGACCTGAGACCTGAGGAGGCGAGGGAGCACATCATATGGACAGCTGGGAAAGGCGGTCCAGGCAGAGGACAGCTGGTGCGATGGCGCAAGGTGGGCACTTGCCTGAAATGTTTGAGAAACAGCAAGAAGCCTCCAGTGGCCCGAATGGATTAGGTAAGCAGAGAGTGGGGAGAGGAGGTCGGAGAGGCGGTGGGGAGGGGTTGGTTAAGGTTTTGCAGACCACTATAAGGATGTTGGCTTATTGAGGGAGATGCGAGCCACTGGAGGGTTCTGAGCAGAGGAATGATGTTTATGGCCGCTGTTGTGAGTAGACTAAACAAGGGAGGATGTAGAGAGGCCAGTTACAAGGCTGTTGCAATGACCCAGCCGAGAGAGGACGGCACCTTGGACCAGGGCGTGATGGTGGACTGAGAAGTGGTCAGATTACGGATGTATTCTGCAGTTAGAGCCAATAGCGTTTGCCCATGGATTGGACAAAGGGTGTGAGAAAAAGAGGCATCAAGGATGACTACCAGGTTTTTTTGGTCTGAGCAATTCGGAGGAAGGAGTTGTCATTAACTGAGATGGGGAAGACTGTGGGGGAGCAGATTGGGAGGAAAGCCCAGGGGTTCAGTTTTGGACATGCTGATTTTGATATGCCCATTAGGGATCCAGTTTGGGGTGTTGAGTGGGCAGTTTGAATACACAAGTCTGGAGTTCAAGGGAAAGGCTTGGGTCTAAGATATAAATGAGGAGTCGTCAGCATACAAATAGTATTTAAAACAATGAGAGTGGATTAACGTACCAAGGGAATAAGCGTAGATAAAAAAGAGAAGTGGTGCAGGGACTGAGTTCCAGGGGTCTCTCCACTGGTTAGAGGTCAGAGAGATGAGAAGGAACCAGTCAAGAAGACAGAGAAGGCACAGCTGGAGATGTGGGAGGAGAACCGGGGGAATGCAGTGTCCTGGGGAAAAAGGTAAAAAACACAGTTGACCTATCTGGAAATATGCATAAAAGCTTGCAAAAAGTTAATGTCCTGTAACTAAAAATTGCACGTCAAGAATATATTCTAAGTAAATAGTCTTGGCAGTGCACTAAGATTCATGGCCAAGAATGTTCTTGACAGTGTGGGTTATAAAAGTGAAAAACAGGAAATAACCTAAACGTTTAACAACAGAGCGTTGCTTAAATAAATTATGATACATCCATATGATGGGCTAGCACGCAGCCATAGAAACCCATGTTTTAAAAAACATTTTTAAAAGGTTGAATGACCTGTGGACAGATTTATCTTTGTTTTCACTTAATAATAGATCACGAACAGGTTATAAATTGTTATGGTCAACAAGATCCCTGTATCAGCCAGCTAGGAACATGGAAACCACTCTAGGCATTTCAAGCAGAAAGGGATCTAGTACAGAGAAGTAGGTGTTTACAAAGCTGTGGAAGGGCTGGCTGTCAGGTTCATTGCTAGCTTTTAGGACGTCAGGGAGTTGCTGGAACCACCTGACACCTGAGCCTCCAGCACCAAAATAGAGAAAATGCCTGAAGGCTGCTCCCAAATCTCCTATCTGCTGAAGCCCACACACCTGCCCTCGGCTGCCAGGAAAACAATGCTGTGATTTATGCTGTCTCCACCTGCCAGATCTCATGGACGTGCCTCTCGCTGGCTGGTGGGAATTCTGAGAACTGTAGTTCCCTGGCTTCCAGCCCCTGCTGGGCAGAGGAAAGCATAGACCAGGGGGAGGAAATGATACTGAGTTGCCAGCAAACAAAACTGCACACTTTTACAAATATTTCTTTACAAAGATAATATGCCTGGAGCATAAACACCGTAGTAGGCCAAATAACACCTCCCCAAAGATGTCTACGCCCTAATGCCCGGAACTTGGGTATATATTAGGTTACCTAGCAAAAAGGACTTTGCAGATGTGGCTAAGGTTACAGACGTTAAAACAAGGAGATCGTCCTGGATAATCTAGGAGGACCCAATCTAATCACAGGAGAACATTCTCTGGCTGGAAGTAGAAGAAATATGTGGCAAAAGAGGAAGGCAAGAGAGGTCTGACAGAAGGAAGTCAGAGGAAGTCCAAGCATGAAAAGCATACTTTGCCGGTTCTGAGATGTTCAGGGACCACGTGCAAGAACCAAGGAGAGGCCTCTAGGAGCTGGGGACTCGGGGCGACAGCCAGCAAGGAAACAGTCCTACCTGCAACAAACTGGATTCTGCCGACAACCTGAATGAGCCTGGACGTGGGTTCATTCCCAGAGCCTCTAGAGAGGAAAGCAGCCCTGCAGATGCCCTGATTTCAGTCTTGTGAGACCCTAAGCGGAGAGCCCGGTCAAGCTCACCTGAACTTCGGACCTACAGAAACGGTGAGATAATCAAGGGGTGTCGATTTCAGCTGCTAAGTCTGGTCGTTTGTTATGGCTGCATAGAAAGCCAGTACAAGTACCAAGATGCAGCATATGGTTTTCTCTGGGTAACTGGACAGTGGTCATTTCTTTTTATATTTTTTCTTTCCTTTTATTCTTTCCTTTCTTTTTTTTCCTTTTCTTTGATTTTCTGAATTTTTCCTCTTTTCTGTAAAAAACATGAAGCCCCTTCAGGCTGACTAGACGGAGTGAGCAGAGTGGCCTTTGCCTAAAAAGGGAGGCTGGTCAGAACAGGCGTCCTGGAGAGGCAGTGAGCTAGGCCCATTCCTGGGGGCTGGCAGGTAGGATAACGCTATTGATAATAGCTAATGCTATGTGCTACACGCTTACCTTAAACAACTTTCTTAACTGTCACAACAACCTATTTTACCGCTCAGGAAACTGAGGCATGGATGGAATTAAGTAGCCTGCCCAAGGTCCCAGAGCTGGTAAATGGCATCTTCGGGAGGATGACCCAGCGCAGCCAGCTGCAGATCCTAGCTTCTTGACCTAGATGGAGCACAGCATCCCATAGCTGAGGCACAGACCCCACGGTGCAGGGCCCCCTGGGCCATCCCAGGACCTTTCCAACGTATTTTAAGATTCAGAACTCACTGTATAAAGGACTCTTACTCTTAAAGCCTCTTATGTACAACGGATCAAAGCAGAGGCAGGTCTTCGGTGTCGCCGGGGTGGGGAGGATTGGGGTGGTGCCCAACCCCTTCCTGCTCAGCCTTCGAACCCACCTCAGGGGGCTCCACAGAACACCCATCGTTCCCTGGAGCACAGTTTAGAAAGGGTCCCTCCAACCCTGAGGGTCTCTGGCCCTGGGGAGGGGAGGGAGAGCTCTTCGGGTGTCCCCAAGCTGCTAACGCCAGGTCTGCCCAAAGGAGAAGGCTTTTCTGAGAAAACTGCATTGTGACTCCCAGTCAACTCGCCGTCTTGGCTCCGTCTCACACAGCACATCTGGGATGTGTTTTCTAGCAGCTCCCCCCAGGGGCCTGGGCCGAGTACAGAAATTGAGAAGACTGGAAATGAGTAAGACTCATCCAGGGCACTTAACAGGACCACCAGTGGCACCTCCTTTTCCACAGGAAGCTGCAACAGTCAAGAACCCATCATGATTTTGCAAGACGGTTCTAGGGAAAGCCCTCTTGTGTTGTAACTGGTAGAGGCCAACTCAAATGCCCTGAGGGTTCCTCGTTCTGCCGTGCACCCCTCCTTGTTCCAGAAGTCCAGGTCCAAACTCCAGGGCCCATCTCGCCTATTTCTATCTAAGCCCCTGCCTCGAGTGCCCACCCAGGGTCCTGACTCCCCCAAGGCTGGGGTCTCCCTTGCTCTTGCCATCTTGCCAGAAGCTGGATTTCTGCCCCGAGCCCCAGTCTGATGGCAGGAGTCCTCTTTCTGCTGACCAACGTCTGCGCTCTAGGCCCAGCCTCCCAGGGCTGGGAAATGGGGTTAGCTGCTGTTGCCCCTACTGGGATGAGCCAAAGTAGCAGGAAAAGATTCAAGAATCCTTTAATCCTCACAGTATCATCAGCATCCAGAGATCATCGCATTCAATCCCTGCCTCCGGGCAGGGTGCTTACTATTCACTCTCGCTGGCCTCCTGTCAATGGCTGACCATGCTCGTCCTCACTCTGCCTGAAACTCGGTTTACCCCCACACTTGTCTGTTTGCTCTTGATCTTCTCTCATGAGAAAGAGTAGGGGACGTGTCTACACCCACACGGGTCATATAAACACAGCCACAGTCACCTCCCTTCCTTTTAAATGAGTACATTACTTAAGGGCCAGAGGGGGGTCGTGGGCCTGGAGGATGTAGAGATTCTAGGTCAAGGCCTTGTTCCTTCTGTGCTCCTGGAGCTGACAGTTGTGGCAAGGAGAGGGAGGCCAGCCCAGAAAAGACATCTGAAGGGTCCACTTGTCACTTTCTGGCCACCTGGCTTCAGCCCATCACCTACCGAGGTGCCCTTGGCCACCTTGATGCCCGGCACCTGTTGTGGCCCACACTGGAAAGTCTCCTTCCTTTCTCCCCCAACCCTCTCCTCTCTCCAGCAAGCCCTGGGCACAGCAACATTCACTCAAGAGGGATGATGAAGTCAGCCAGGTTCCTAACAAAGAGTCATGGCCAGAGGACCCCCAACTGCATTAGGAAATGGAGGGAAGGTGGAGGAGGGTCATATGTTCAGGACAAAAGAACAGCCCTCAGGACTCTGGAGGAGGTGGGTGGAGGGGAGGAGTGGTCATTGTTCTCAGAAGCTGCTGAGTGAAGTCCAAATGTTGAGAAGCAATCAAACCACTGGACATCTTCCTTCATCTCCCAGAGCTTCAGAGGACTCCTTTAGCCTGCCTCACCTCCCCTAGTGTGGGGATATCCACTGGTACCTAGGTCGATTCCATCCAGCTAGGAGGAGCCCAAAGTTCAAAACCACGTCTACCCCAGAAGACTAGGGCTCAAGATAGCCATGAGGGTGATAGAGGGGCAGGAAATCTTCAGGGATGAACAAAAGGGTCCCGATTTTCTTCCAAGGCCCCTTGCCCCCACTCCTTAGTCCTCACTGGGCTTCCTCTCTTCCCTGGCCCTCCTCACTCACTGCTCAGCTCTGTTTCCTCTCTCACTCTGGGGTGGGAGTGCCTCTCATGGATCCTCCCTCCTTTGGGGACAGAAAGCTGAGAGCTCTTCCCCATGGCCGTGCCTCCACCTCACACTTCCATCCCTAGCCTTGTGTCTCTACTTCCAAGGGAGGGATGATCAGCTAAGGAGAAAGTTCTGAGCTAAGGAAGGGTGTATTGATTACGATTGTGTTAATAAAAGCAAAATACATTAAGGCTAAGTGTGGTTCCTTCCAGAAGAGCCAGAGGGACAAATACTGGGAAATTCAATATAACCCATGATCTTAACATATAAAATAAAGAGATGAATTTTCCCAACATGTTTCATGGGGAGACTTTAGAAATAGTCCCATATTAAAGACGGATGTCAGCTGTCACCATAAACTATCACCATTAGTATTTAACATTGTTCTGGAATTACTTGACAATGCAATTAGATAAAAGAATACAATAAGAAAGATAAATATTGTAAGGAGAAAGCATAATTATTATCATTGGATGATATTCTATACTTGGATATTCCAAGAGATTCAGCTAAAGAACTTTTACTAATATTCAGAGAATTTAGCAAGGTAGCTAGTTTAAAAACAAGATTTCCTAAGCACACAAGAAATAACTAGAAATATAGAAATAAGGTCCCATCTACAAAGGCAATAAAAACATAACATGTTGGAAAAAATGTGTAGGTATACATGGAAAGAGCTATAAACCCCAAATGAGGGACTTAAACATAGACTTGAATAAATGGAGAGAGAGAGACCTTGCTCTTGGATAAAAAGCCAATAATATTGTAAGCATGTCAGGGTCCTCATAATAAATCCATAAATTCAGTGGACTTCTGTACAAAATATCAGCTGCTTTTTTTGAGAAAACTTGACAAAATGATTATAAATTCATCAGGAAAAACAAATATAAAAGAATAGCCAGAAAATTCCTAGAGGGAAAAAAGTAAACTAAGAAGGGAAGAGGAGCCCTATAAAACACTTTTTTAAATATGATAGGAGCCGGCCCCGTGGCGTAGCGGTTAAACGCGCGCTCCGTTGCTGGAGGCCCGGGTTCGCACCGCTTGTCAGGCCATGCTGTGGCAGCGTCCCACATAAAGTGGAGGAAGATGGGCATGAATGTTAGCCCAGGGCTGATCTTCCTCACAATAAATAAATAAATAAATAAATAAATAAATAAATAAATAAATATTATAGAGCTAGAATAATTAAAATAGTATGGGGCTGGTACAGGCAGAACGCTCAGGAGTAAAGAATAAAGGAATCTGAAATTGACCTAAATAAACATGCAAATTCAATAAATTGAGACACTAGCCAGCTATTTGGGACAAAAATAAATCTGAAATCCCTCCCTAACACTGAAATAAATTCCAACTGGATCAAAGATTTAAAGAAAAAAACATTTGAAAAATAAGACATTTGAAAAATAAAGCCATAAAAGTGCCAGAAGAAAATGTGTGTAAATGTTTTTATGATTCTGGGATAGCAAAGGCTTTTCTAGTCAAGGGACAAAACAGAAGTCATAACAGAAAAGATTAATAAATGTATCCATGTAGAAATTAAAAGGAAAAACTCCATAAACAAAATCAAAGGACAAAACAAGAGAAAGTATACCTGCAAGATGTAGGACAAAATGTTCATTTTCCCAATTGAAAAAAAAAGACAGGGGCTGGCCCAGTGGTGCAAGTGGTTAAGTGTACACACTCTGCTGTGGCGGCTGGGGGTTCACCGGTTCGGATCCCGGGCACGCACTGATGTACTGCTTGTCGAGCCATGCTGTGGCAGCATCCCATATAAAGTGGAGGAAGATGGGCATGGATGTTAGCCCAGGGCCAATATTCCTCAGCAAAAAAAAAAAGACTTTTTTAAAAAAAACTTGAAACAACAACAAAAAGACATATTTTACAAAACAATAAAGACAACAATCCAGTGGAAAAAATAGGTCATTCACAAAAAGCACAACTGGCTAATAAAAATATACAAAATGTTCCACCTCACTAGTAATTTTAAATGCAAATGAAAATAAGATATAATTTTTCACTTATCTGATTGGCAAAGATCAAGAAGATTCATAATGCACAGTGTTGTGGAAAGTGGGGGCTACACAGGTCATCTCATACAATGCTAATGAAAGGAAAATTAGTACATTCTGTGGAGCAATGAGACATTATCTATTAAATTTTAAGTGTTCACACTCTGACCTAGCAGTTTATCTTCTAGGATTTTATCCTGCATTTATGTAAGTGCTAGAGGGTAAATGTACAAAGATGTTCATTGCAGCATTGTTTATAATTTTTGTTAAAAAAAGGAACAATCCAGAGGTTCATTTATAGGGAATTGGTTAAATAAATTATAGTATATCCATAGCATGAAATACTATGTAGCTATTAGAAAGAATAAGAAAGCTTTCTGTATGTTCTACTAGGAAAAGATGCCTAATATAATAAGTGAAAAAACAAGTTGCTAAATTTACATATAATATAACCTACAATTGTAAAATAAAATTTAAAATAATATGCTTTAATCATGCCTTGGCCCAGCCCCTTCTCCCCCTTCAGAGGTCCGTAAGGAAGCTTAATGCATAAGAACAGTAGTAAAGGGAGGCAAAATATTACTTTATTATTAGCTGGGGCCCTGGCCGCAAACTTGAACTCCGGTGAGTGGACAAAGACCCCTCTGACTCGCACAAGGCAGAGGACCCAGTGGTTCAGGGGCTTCTGCTCCCTCTACCTGCGCACCATCTCTCCACCTGGGGCCACGTGCTTGATCCTGAGGAGGGCCCATCACACATGCACACACAGACGCATCCGCTTTGGATAGAAGACCCTTACGCGCTAGTGGCTCCTGCATCTCTCCCTTTGGGGTGTGAGGGCAGAGGGAGGTGGATGCGGGCAGGCAGGGAAAGGGGTTGACCCACCTTCTGGGGTCAGAGGTGATGAGCCCTCCCGGATGCAGGGGGTGGACCAGGGCCAGGAATTGCAACAGCCGGTGGCTGGGTTTGAGGCTGAGTGGGCAGGCGGCCTGCTGTGGTGAGGAGGGGAAGGGTTTGTGGGAAACATGGTTGGCAGAAATAGCCGGGATAGCGTGCACCGGCAGCCTCTGGGGAGGGGACCCTCGCCCTCAGCCAACTCCCCCAGGGTCTGTCCCAGGGCACCAAGGCCACCTGTCTGCCCTCTGGGCCTTGAGTCACTTCCTGTGTTTTTCTTTTTCCCCAGGTAGGCTCCTGACTCACAGCCCTCCTTCTTTCCTTCCTGTCCCTCAGTGACTCAGGGGCAAGGACAAAACCCACCTGAGGCCCAGGAGAAAGGGGTCCTTGCCTGGGGATAGGTGCCCCCCAACCTCTGCACCTCCTACGCCTTGGTCTCCCCATCCCTGGCATGGAGCTGGCCCCAGCACGAGGGGAAGCCCAGATCAAGGGGCATCTCAGTCAGTCCCCTGCCTCCAATCCAGCCCAAACAGGGACTCCTCAACTCCTGCCCTCAGCGAGAAGGGCTGGAGCACTTCCTGTCTCCAGTTTCAGCAGATTCAGCGCCCCCCCACACACACCCTCCTCTCCTGCATTACAGCAAACTCCCTCAAGGGTGAAACCATATCTCCTTCTCTCCACAAATGTTTTCTAATTGAATCAGAGTCAAGCTAAGTCTCCAGGGCAGGAGCCACAGGCCCCGCTGATCAGAAACACAGAAATGGAGTCCTCCCCATTGGGAGACTTTCTCTACCAGCCTGCGTGATAGACACTGTGGGTTGTCCACTCAGCCCCTGGCCCCGTACCCATTTTCTCCTTTAAAACCCACCCCACTCTTTCACACAGCCCCATGCCTCACCCACCAGGGAAGCCTCATTCTCCCTACTAAGAGTTAACAAAGGAATGAACATATGCCATAACCTCGGCCTGTGAGAACTGAGGGTATGTTTGCTAGGGGCACTTCAAGGAAAAGTTTTCTTGATCTTAAAAACAGACCCATAGAAAGAGATGGCCCATCTTCAACCTCCAGACACATCATGTCTGGATGTGATGTCTGGAACTTCAGCAGCCATCTTGCAACCACGAGGGGAGCTCTAGCACCACAGGAGCAAGCCAACACCTCAAGAGGGCAAAGCAGAAAGACAGAAAGAACCTGGATGCCTGATGATGTGGTAGAGCCACTCAATTAACTGCCCTGGAGCTGCCCTGCCTCAGGACTTTTTCTTATGAAATAAACACTTCCTGTATTGTCTAGACTATTTCAAGTTGGGTTTCTGTTACTTGCAGTCAAAGTGTCCTTATGATACAGCTGGATTTTTGAAAAGCCTGGCTGAAGAAACCAAATGAGTCGTTAGGAGAAAGGCGGGTATGTGGCGCGAAGTGGAAGGAGATCACAGTTTCCAAACCTCTGGCTCATGTGTAGCCCCATGACATGAGACCCAACCAGCTGGGGGCTGAGAGGAGCAGGAGGAATGTGGACCATGTATGAATGAAGACGTGAGAAATAGGAGGTAGAGAGAGGGAATCTCTGGGAATCAGTAGCTCGGATGCAGTGGGGGAGAGGTACAAAGAAGTTCATTGCAGCCTTGTTTCTAATTGTTTATAATTCCAAAGAAAAAAAAAAGTTGAAACCACCCAGAAGTTCATGTATAGAGAATTGATTAAATAAATTGTAGTACATCCTGAGAGTGGGAGCAGTGAATCAACAGAGCCCTAAAAGAGGAGGTGACAGCTAAGCAGGGACCCTGGATGGGGTCATGTGGCTCCCCCCATCATGGGGGGCCAAGGGGAACCAGGTCCTCTCCTGGCCCAGCCCCGGGGGAGGGGCCTTTGGCTGGGTTCTGGGCTCAGTTCCTAGCACATATTCTTTGATACTATGCATTCCATTCCCTGACCCCCCAGTACAGCTCTGACCCCCAGTACCCCTCTCCTTTCTTGAGGGCAGGGCCCCTTGTTCTGCATCTGGTGGCTGCCCTGGGCCCAGCACAGCACTTGGGGCCTAATTACATGGGGCCCAGGAGGTAGGGAGCATCTGGGGAAGGTGAGGGAGGAGGAGGACTGTCCAGAAAAAAGAAACAGGCAAACGGAAGGGCCAAGGTCTCCGGAGCAGGATCACTGCCCTGGAACCAGGAGAGGCCCCGAGATGGCCAGAGGAGGACACGAAGAAGCGGACTCGAGAGGGAGGGAAACAAGGAGCTCGGGTGGGGACAGCAGCGTCAGAGAGCAGACTCGGTCCACACAGCACAGTGGGGAGGGGCACCTGACCACAACGCACAGTCATAGGTCTCCTCCCAACCCAGGGCCAGCACACGTGTGTGCATACACCTGAAATAAACATCTCACAAAACCACACTTCCCTGCTACATGTAAGGGGCTCTATTTTCTATCCTGTTGTATTTCATGTTTTTAAAATGCTGGTTACTGAATTAATTTCCCACCCAACTAACAGGTCATGACCTGCAGCTTGAAAACTCTGCTCCAAGGCGGTGACTCTGCTCCAAGGAGTGACCCCCCCCACCAGGCCTGTCCATGGTCGCTTACAACCAGCCTGGGACAGCGTAGGTACAGAGACCAAGCACAGGCATTTAGAATCTTTAACAGCAATTGAACAGTGATTTCATGTCCGCTGAATACAACAATTAAAAATTGCGGCTTTGTATGTCTTATTTTATTTTTCTAATAATTCTTTTGTATTGTATTTTATACTATTATTGGTCTATGACAAATTGGAATTAAAAAAGAAAAACTGGTCCTTCCCGCAGGTAGTCTGAAAATGCTGCTGTAGAGGACACAGGCCCTGCCCAGAAGCTCCTAGTCCAAGATGATAAACTCCTCTGGACTTTCCACACGGGGAGCGGCCACCAGATCAGCACACGATGCCCTCTTCTCTGTCGTTGGAATCCTTTGAGGTCCAGCTCCATGCCATCACTGCAGGACAGTTTCCAAGATGGCACACACCCACCCGCGTTCACTGTTCCTTCCTGAGCTCCCATAGTGCATTGCTTGGACTCCTGTTACATTACTTTATGTTTTTATCTGGTTGGCTGTTGATGGACCCACTTACCATGGATTCAGGCCCTGAGTCTGACACAAGCACAGTGCTTTGCACATGGTAGGCACCCTGAAGTTAAGAGAGAGTGAAGGAAGAGAGGAAGAAAAGCAGAGACAGGGTGGGAAAAGGAGGGATGGGCTCTGTGTATGGTCACGGGGATGGGAGTGTGAATCCAGGCTCCTCTGACACCTCAAAGCTAGAAGAGGGCCCTGGATGGAGATCCTGGGTGAATCCTAACCAAGGTGGTCTGGGGAAGAGGGCGGGGAAGGGGGCAGGGTGGGGGGCCACTGGAGCAGGGAACAAACAGGCTGCTCGGAACCAGGCCTCCCCAGGCATCTTGGGGCCACCCCTGCAGAAGGGAGCCAGACCCGGGTCTGGGGTAAACCGGGAGGGCCGGGGAGCTGCTCAGTATTTGCTCTCCTGGGAGAGCAAGTGGGGTGAGCCCTATGAAGGAGGTGCTGGGAGGTCTTCACAGGGAGGGCAAATGGAGGGGACTAAACCCAGGCAAGCTCTCAAGGGGTCATTTCACCCATCCTCTTGCCTCTGCCCAAACTCTGGTAGCAACACCTGGACTTTCTATCCCAACACACCTGGGAGCAGAGACATGCCCACTCCTTTGTTGGGGGGCCTGTTTCCCTCTACCTTGGAAGCCCCTGCCATTCATTTTGAGAGTGTCTTAGTTTGGGAGTTTTGTTGTGTGACCTCAGGCAAGTTGGTCGGTCTCTCAGAGCCTCAGTTTTCTCGTCTGTCAAATGGGAATAATAAACTCTGAGAGGGCTGCCATGTGGATGAAGTTAATAATGCACAGGAAGTGCCTGGCAGATGGTGGGCAGTAGCTGGTGCCTTCCCCTTCCCCAGGTGTTCCCTTGAAGGCGCTCGGCCAGCAACTTGGATATCAGTCATGCAGTGTGTCTGCTGTGGGCCCAGCAATCTGGCAGGGCCAAGGAGGAATGGGCTATCTGAGATGGAAAGGGGGCAATCAAAGAAGGCTTCCCAGAGGAGGCAAGTTGCAGCCAGGAATTGAAGCCTGAGAAATGGAGTGAAGGAAGGGTGAGCTGACCACGCAAGAGACCCGGCCTCTGCAAAGACTTGTGGGAAAGAACAATCTGGGATGGGATGCAGGGCAGATCAGCTTGGCCACCTCCTGGAACGGAGCAAGGTGTGTAGAGTGGGCAGCTAGCAGGGATGGCTTTTCTTGAGTGTCAGCAGGCCCAACATGCATGTCCCTGCCCCAGAGTTGCCCCTGTCCCTGCCCTGCCTGGGGACAACAGATAAGCAAGGAATGAACCCCCACCCAGCCAGGTGGGCAGTCCTGGCCTCAGACACGAGGCTGCCAGCATGCCACCAGGAACTGGCAATAAAGTTTACAGGGACAGAGGCAAAGGCCTAGGGAGTGGAACAACATGCTTTGTGTGTGCTGGCCACCGTGGGGCTGGCTCTCATAATTTTCCTAGAATGAGTGGGGGCCCAGCGGCAGGGCTGCAGCTGCCTCTGCCTAGAAAGTCTAACTCTGCCCAACGCCCAGAGGGACAGGAGTGCCCTCCTCCCCGGACCTCACCCCCTCCACCTCAGCCAGACCCTCCATAGCCTACTCCATCTTGACTCAACCAGCAGCGCATTCACACATACATGTACAGACACACAACCCTCACCCTGTGCTCAGCACATGCACATACTCACACACACACACACACACACACACAGAGGCAGGGGTCACCCAGAGTCCAGTGGAGAGAGGGGGCTCTCCTGGTACCAGACAGCACAGAGAGGCCAAAGTGTGGGGGCTGAAAAGAAACACACAGAGAAAGACAGGAGGGCCTGACAAGAGAGTCAGGGCCTAAGAGAGACAGGAGGACAAGAGAAAGAAGAAAAGGACAGAGACAGAGAAGGGGGGACGGGGAGAGAGAACAACAAGGAGAGACAGAGGCAGTGAGAGGAAGACCCTCTGGAGTGGAGCAGGACACCACCCTGTGGGGTCCTGAGGCACCGGTGGGGGACAGGGGTGTCTTCCACTATCAGCCATGCAGAACGGAGGTCCCATTTTCTCTATCCCAGCACCATACGGGGCCTGCCACCAGGAAAGTTCCTAACTCTCCTCCTTCCAGATGAGACTGCAGGGCCCCACCAACATTTGTCCACCCCTCGGTCTGAGAAGACCTCACGAGAGGCTCATCAGACCTCCAGGGGCACCGAGCATCTGGCCAGCATAGCTCCATGTTCCCCTAAAATGCATTGCCTTCCATTTGGAGAAAACTCCCCTTCCTCTGCTTTCCTGGCCCCCCACACCACCCCAGGACACTCTAGAAATCTGTTCCCATTGTCCTGGCTTGTCTCTTCTCCAGGATCTTAATTTCCTCTGCAGACTCAGAGCTTTCCATCTCCTGCCTCCTTCAGATGCCCATAGAGAGGCCTGGGCACACCCAGCCCAGCTCCGATGCCCAGAGGAGCTGCTGACTGGCCAGAGAAGAGGCTGATCACCTTCCTGCTTTGTTTCCTGCCTCTAACCCATCCTCTCTCCAAGACAAAACAGTGTGTCCAATCCCACCAAGAGTTTGGAGGTGGCAACTTTGCAGGGAGGCTTGAAGTCCAACCACTGCATATTCTTCCTTCCCTCCACTGGGTGGGCAGGTCTTCCCTCTTGGAGAAGCAACCATACCACCTTTCTTCTAGAAAGCTAAAGCTCTCAGGGCTTCAGGCCTGGCCCTTTTTTATGAATTCCTCCAGTGGGCATGGTATGGAAGCCAGGCTGCTGATCTGAGACCTGGCCCTCCAGATCTCCTCTAGCTCTGGTGAGGAAGAGGGTAACCACACACAATGCCCCTTGCCAGGCCACCTGTACACTGCTGCACACAGATGTGCCTGCAGCCCACAATTCCGCCTTCTTGTCCTCCAGCACTGCCAGGGGACCATCAGAAGGAGAGCGGGCCAGGAGGACAGTGACTGAGACCTAGAGGGAGGGAGAGCGGCAGAGACAAAAGGAGGAGGGAGGTGGAGAGAGGACCAAGGAAAGACAGAGAGAAAGAGAGAGAGAGAAAGGGGGAAGGGGTGAAGAGGGAGAGGGGGAGAGAGAGAGACAGATAGGAAAAAAGATAAAGAGACAGGAATAGAGCACAGGCTTCCACCCCCTCCAGCCCTCTCAGCATGGTCTAAGACCCCAGCCAACCCTAGAGATCAAGGTGGAGGCTTGGCTGGGGCTGAGGGCAAAGCTATCTCCCAGGAACTAACCCCATGCCCTGGACCCAGCCCCAGTGGCCCAGGACAGTACCTGGGGCAGGTAAGGGGATGGGAAGGGCCTCTGCCAGGGCCTGGGGAAATGGAGCAGAGAGACTACAGGCCCCAGTTGTGGTCCATCTCCACCAAGGACACACAAGAATGCAGCAGGAGAGACTATGATTAGACAACAGGGAGAACATGATGACAGCTAGGGCCCCGGGATGCATTCTCTACAGGGCAGGGAGGTTGAGGAGCCAGGGGGAGGAGTCTGTGAGGAGGGAGCTGACGTCCTCCTGGAAGGCCTTCTCCCACCTCCCTCCACCCTCAGCGATGAGTCAGGGATTCTGCAGAATTTTGAATTCCTGTCTCCCTTTGGGCAATGATACTTGACACTCTCCTGGGTTCTCTCTCCTGACACAGCAGTGAAATCTCCAACCATCCTCCAAGACTGCTTTCTCCATGGCTCCGGGGGCAAACTCTGCATTCCCCTTGAGTCACTGCCACTGCAAAACCCCCTCCTACCCCAGCCCAGGGCCAGCCTCCAATCGCTCTCAGGCTCGCGTGCTGCTCCCTCCGCCTGGAACCCCCTACCCAGAACCAGCTTCTTCTCTTCCCTGGGAACCAGTTTAGACAGCATCTGCACAGCCGGCCAATTCACAAGAGCCTGGCACATAGCAAGCACCCGCTGAGTGACTGAATGAAAGAACCAACGAATCAATCAGTGCAGGAGATCCTGTGAGGGGGAGACACCTCAGGCGCTACCCTCAGGGAGCCCCCATTTGAGCAGAGCTGGGGAACTCAAAGAAAAGAAAGCTCTGCATGGGTCCTGCAGCAGGGGTCCCTCTGGACCTCAGAGCAGGGTGAGCCTTCATTTACTGCCAGGGCCTAGCACATGCCTGCTACAATGGAGGGCTCAGTAAACACTTGTTGGAGGGAGGGAGAGAGGGAGGAAGGAAGGAAGCTCGTGGCCCTTGACTTCTCTTTGAGGGATGTTCTCTGGTCAAGTTGCTCCGTGGTGACCAAGACCACCTGGGCCTTTTCTATCCCTGCCCCACAGTGCCCAGCACAGGAGAGCACAGAGGGGGTCCTTGTGACAGACTTGAGAACCCTGAGTTGAGCTGGAAGACTGAGCACCAAGAAGCTGGGCTTCAGGCAGACCCCAGACCCAGGGACAAAGCTGCCTCAGCATCAGCCTCACTCTCCAGCCCCACAGTGAGCACAAGAGTCGGGTGGACAGGGAGGCTGCCATGGGGCCAGGCAGAGGCGGCTGGGCAGTGTGGGGCACTGGGCTAGGGGTCATGGCAGGGCAAGACTCTGCTTGGCCCTCAAGGAGAAGGAGGGGTACAGGGGAGACCAGGCAAGGCTGAGGTCCACCCCTCTGGTAAGATCTGAGCCTTTGGAGGAGGGAGAAGCTGGGGGAGGGGTGCTGGGAGGACAGAGAATCCTTCCAGCACCCCCGCAAGGCGGAGCGCAGCCCCCACGCTACTGCCCCAGTGCAGCATAAGCATCTGGTAATGGGTCAGGATGGTTGTCTCAGGAAGGTGAGTGAGTTTCCATGAGTGAATCTTTTCCATCCTCAAACCAAAACCTACATCTCCAGCCCAGGAGGCAAAGCTGCCACTTCCTCTCCAGAATGCAAAGCCGCTGGGTGGGGAGAGACCCGCTGCATGGACACCTCTTCTTCCTTCAGGTCACCTCAGGTGATGACTGCTGTGGCCGAAGAGCAGAGGAGAGAGGGTCAGGGTGAGAGAGACTTTCTCCTGAGCCTCCTTCCAGCTCCACGTCCTGCTGTGACATCCCTGCCCCAGGAGATGAAGTGCTGGGTCAGGGCAACATGGTGGGGATGAGACTTCAACGCTGCAGAAGGGGGCAAAAGTCAGAGACTTCTTGCGTCCATGTAGGGTAGGAGCCAATTACCAGGACTGGGGTAAGTGCCAAGGCACGAAGCTAGGGGTTAGCGGGTCAGTGACCCACCCATCCACCTATTCCTTAGCTCGCCAACATTTGGGGAAGTGATGTTTTTGGTTAACCAACACTTGGTATAGTGTGAGATAAAGCACAAGTCCCTTACAAATATTAACTCATTGAATCCCCAGAACAAACCAATAAAGACGGCACTATTATCATCCTCAGTTACAGATGGGGAAACTGAGGCTCAGAAAGGGTAAGTGACTTGCCCAACATCACATAGCTGGAAAGTGGCTGAACCAGGACTCAAATCCAGGCATAATGCTGCCGCAAGGGATCCCTGCTGCTACCATGGTTTCGAGGCCTGGCAGGAGTCAGGGACAGTTAAAGGCCAGGAGGCTGGGGCAAGGATGCAATCCCTCCTTTGGGATGAACAGGCCTTCAGGGAACAGTCCGACACCTCTCCCAGAGAGGGCTGGAGCCAGAGAGAGAGCAGCTGATGTAATTGCTCCCCCTTGTGGGGGGGTGGGGGTGGAGCTGGCCCAGGCCCAGACCCAGGGGGTGTGCCTGTGATGACAGGGTCCTGGGCCAATGGCAGGGCCCCAGCCTCCCCCAGCTGGCCAGGGAGGAAAGGAACCCCTCCCGGGTATGTATTTCTATTATCTTGAGGAGAAAGGGAGGAGGGAAGAAAAGTTGGCCGGAAGGCAGACTGAACTTGCAACTTGGTTTAATAACCAAATCCCAGTTCTCCTATGGGCCAGAGCTCCCTCCCGCCGTCCCCTCTAGGGAAATCCAGGCCAGTCCAGGAGCTGGGAACAGGGAAGCCTGTCCTCACAATGCCCCCAGCCTAAGGCCCCAGAAGTGGGGTCCATCTCCCTTGGAACCTGCAATGACCCCTCCCCGGCCCTGAACCCCACTCTGGCTGGCCAGGTAGAGAGAACGTGGGGTCCTCCTCCAGCCCTAGAGAAGGAGGCTCCCAGAGATGGGGGCTGCATTTTCCACCCTGAATACAAAGTTGCATGGCTGGGAAAAATAAATGGCACTAGTGGGGCAGGGGGCTAAACCATGTGAAGGAAGGCTGTCCTCAGAAATGCCGAGCCTGCACGCCTGGATGGGAGGTCAGGGCACCCACTGCGCAGTCAGAATGGCGAGGGGTGGGGCAGGCAAGAGTGGGCACAGCTTCTGTGTCCTCACTGCCTCCCCACCACTCACACACACACACACACACACTCACAAACATTCATATACACATTCACACACATAGACACACACATACACTTGTAGGTACACTCACACACGTATACACACTCACATACACACACACTCATACACACACACATGCTTATATATATACTCACACACACATATACACCCACCCATGGAGACACACTCAGACACTTATATATACACATACACACTGAGGCACACTCAGGCATATACACACACACACACACACACACACACACACACACTCATCCCTTAGGGGGTTAAAAATGGGCTGGGTAGGAGAGGGGTCTTCTGGGAGGATGGCATGGCTGGTAGCTGCTAAGGGGTGGGTGGGCAGAAGCCTGGGACGGGGCGGGGAGCCCAAGAGTGGGGGGTGGCGCTGTGGGCCGCCGTTTGGTGCCAGAGCCAGGACTGTGAATGGAGTGGGCACTGCTCCTGGTCCCTCCCGGGCCGCCTCTGGTCAGGCCAGCCTCCATTCCCGGCATTGTCTCCAGTGCCTCGGGCAGGGTTCCCAGGCCTGGCTGAACTGGGGGCCTGGCCAAACAGCCCTCTCTGCCCTTCCATTCCCCTCTCCCCTTGAGAGGGAGGGTTGTGTGGGGAAGTGGGGGAGAAGGAAGCTTCCTGAATCACTGGCATCCCATCCCCTAGCCCACACAGACTGCTGGCAGAGGAGCTAGGTGCAGGGTATGGCCCCAAAGCCCCAGGCTCCACAACCTCCATCCTTCCTGGGGCAGGCAGCCTTGAAGTCCAGCCCACCCCACCTGTCACCTCCACCATGACATTCATTTCCACCCCCATCCCTGGGGTCCGTCCACCCTCCTCACAGGCTGAGTTTAGTCTGGGGCAACCTATCTCCCTCCCTACACCCACCCCCAAGCAATAGGAACCACATGGGTTTTACCCTTAAGGCCAAATGAATCACCTGGGGCGAGAGGATGCAGGCATTAATGGATAAATCCAAAGAGGCTCCTTCTCTGAGAACTGGCTCTTCCCTGCCCCCTCCAAGAGGTTCCCCACCTTCTCCTGGCAGCCTTCACCCAGAATGGGGCCCCTCATCTCTCCCTGATGGTGCCAGACAGCTGTGCCACCATCACAGTGGCTGCACCTCAGCCAGGGGAAGGGACTCTATGGACAAAAAGACCAGCCATCGTCCAGGACCCCACGTGGCCCTCCCTTAGAGGCACTTGGGCACCACTCCCCCCGGGGCCCTGTGGGGTAACAGCAAGAAGACAGCCACCATCCCACCTTCACAGGGCTTGTGTCCAGGAGGAGCTCTCCCTGGCCTGGAGCTGAACCTGGTACAGGACTTCCCTCAGACGCCCTCCAACCTGATCCCCACCTGAGCCAAAGGGATTTTTCCAAAACACAAATTGGACCCCATCCAGCCCTTCCTTAAAACCTTTCAAAGTTTTCCTAGTGCCCTCGAGATAATTCCTTAACTTGGCACAACACATGAGATCTGGTCCCCCACCGCCACTGCGCCTCATGCCATGATCTTTACCCGCTGAAGGGAACAACCCCCCTCCCCAACTTCCGAGATGCTCTCTTCTCCTTCCAGGCCTCTCTCCCAGCTCTACTCATCATCCTGTAGGTCTCTGCTCCACCTCCCCCAGGCTCTGAAGCGGAAGCCTTCCTCTCTGCTCTCAGCCCCTGCATCTCTTCTCTCCGGGCGCTGATCAGTGTTTTGGGCTGGCCTGTTTGCTCATCAGCCTTCCCATCTAAACAGGAGCTCCAGGAGGGAAGGAACACATCTGTCCTCCTGGTCATTAAGCCCTCAGTCCCAAGCACAGCACTGGGCACAGAGGAGGTACTGGATAAATGCAAATGAATGAATGAGTGAGTGAATGAATGAATGAACAAATGAACAGCCCATAACCACCCAGCCTTTCGAGCCATCATGCACACCTCTTCCAGAGCTGCCCAGGGCAAGCAAGCCACACCCCTCTGCTCTTCCGCCCTTCAACCCACTGCTGGGTACAGCTCAGTAAGGTGGCTCCCACCCTCTGGGAAGAATCCCCTGGATAGTCCCCTCCCCTATCCAGCCTCAGATCTAGTCAGGGACCCCACCCCTGGAAGTCCCTGACTGCCTGCACTCCTGCTGCAAGACTTCACTGCTCCAAACCCCTGCAAAGCCTTCTGCTGGGGCGGCCCTTGGACTTATATTATGATGTGCTTTTTCAGTGGGTTCCCCGTCGGTGGCCCTACGGCTCCTGGATTCTCCTGGAGAGTAGCGCCCCGGCAGACACCACCAACAGATGCTACCTGGGCTGTGGCGAGAGGCAGGCCCTGGGCTGAGTCCCCTGGAAAGGCAGACCACCTGGCCTGGTCTAGCGGGCAGGGGGCAGGGCTCAGGAAGCCAGGGCTCTACTGTTTCCTTCCCCACTCTGGGGAAGCCCTGCTGGGAAACTCCAGGACCTGGAAAATGAACATCAGAGGAAGAAGCTCCCAGTGTGCAAGGGAGAGCGGGTATCAGCCAAGCAGGCAGGATCCCAAGAGAGGAAAGAGCTAAGATTGGGGCGTCAGAAGCCAGACTCCCAGGCCTGGGGCAGGAACCCAGAGGAGAGGGGGAGGAGCCCGGCAGGGGAGGAAAAGCAAACGGAGGCTTCTCCCCATCCTCCTTGGCTGCTGCTCAGCGGGAGGGCTTCTAGGGAGGCGAAGGGCTTATTGTAAGGACAGAGCTGTGTGTGGGCCCACCCCACTCCCTGGAGCCCTGCCTGCCCCCTGCACCGTCTGGCAGTGGCTCAGAAGTGGCACTGTGGCACTGCATGCTAGGTGGGCTGGCCCCTGGCAGTAGGCCAGAAGTGCAGCAGACCCAGTGCCGGTCTGACAGGGGAGTGGGGTGGGGCTTCTTGCACAAACATCCTCATCGCCCCCCACAACACACACACACACTTATGGGCCTGCCAAGCCCTAAAGACTGGGCAGAAGCCACCTGACAAGAGAGGACTAATGGGGCTTGAGAAGGTGTTCCAGGTCCCCTGGGCAGCCATGGGATGGGAACTTACATCCCTCCTGGCTGCTGGGTGCCCTGGGATGAGCCTCATCCTCCTATCTGTCGAGTGAAGGTGATAATCTCTGCTCACCTCACCTCTCCGGGATGCCATGTGATCAGACTATGTGTGCTCATGAAAACACTCAGTGGACTTTATAATCTACAAAAGGAAAGCTTTCTTATTATATTCTTATTGTTTTTATCATCTAGGGAAACTAACCCTGCTGCCTCATTTAAATACAGCAGCTTCATCTCCCTGCAGGATCCCCTTGCTCAACAACAGTCTGTGTCCCCCCTTTGCTTATAAGATAAAGGCCACATCCTATGGCCTAGGAGTTCATCTGGCTTAAGCCCACTTTCCAGTTTCATCTCCTTCAGTCTCTCTGGTCCTCTCAGAGTTCCCTCAATACCTTTTTACTTCTGGCCTCCTCGCCCTGGCTCATGCTGTTCCCTTCTCTGGAGCTGCCCTCCCCCATTGCTACCTATTGTATTTAGCTCCATCCCTCAAGACCAAACTGTGGTACCAACTCTCCCACGAAGCCTCTTTCCTCAGCCAAGCCAGAAGTGATCTCTCTCCTTCCCTGTGAGGGATTTGGTTTACACCAGATGCCATGACAGTTCCTGGCACAGAGCTGGTGCTCATGAAATGAAAGCTGTAATGACCACGCCCTGGGCTCTAAACACTTTACATTCACTGACTCATTTAATCCTCACCACAACCCCGTGGTTGTGGGACTATTAGTCTCCCCATTTTACAGATGGAGAAACCAAAATACAGAGATGCTAAGTACCTTGCCCAAGTGAGCGGCAGACCAGGGTTTGAACCTGGCAGAGCGATGACAGAGCCCAAGCACGTGCCTCTAAGCCCCACGAGGAACTGAGCCACGTGTGCCTATTCGTCTTGGTCATCTCCCTGCCTGGCTCAGAACCCGGCTCCGAGCAGGGCTTGGGAAATATGTGATGGTGGCAGCACTCACATGCCTCGAGCTTCCTGTACGTGCTCACCTCACGATGCTGGGAACCCCTTTAGTGAGGCCCAGAAGCTGGCTCAGAGGGGTCCCAGGAAATGTGGCTGAGCAGCCCCACGGGCCTATATGTCCACACTGCCCTCAGGCGTTGGAGTGCCTGACGAGGGCTGGAAGAGATGGGGCAGCAGCCCCTCGGCTGGCAGCATGTGGCTGCCTGGTGGCACACTTGCTGACCGCACTGGCTGCTGGCCGAGGCCGTAATTAACCCACCCATTGTCATCATGACAGGGTGTTGGGAGAGCCCAGAGCTGGGGGGCGGTGTGGGAGAAGCAAGCAGGAGCATCCAAGTGAAAGTGCAAGGGACTTTAGTGACCACCTAACCCAATTGTTCCCTCCCATTTAACAGATGAGGAAACTAAGGCCCAGGAGTTGGAATGACTTGCCTGAAGCTGAAGAGCACAGTAAAGGCTTGCAAAGGCATTTCTGGATCTTTCCTCCTCACCCGGCATGCAGACCTGGGCCCCTGTCTCCCCCTGAAGAGCTTGATAATCAGCCCCGTGCAGCCCAGTGACCAAGAGGCCTGAACTCATCAGTGATCCCAGCAGAGGAAGGGGTGCCCTCAGACAGCTTCCCCAGGCCGCCGTGCCCAGCCAGCAGCAGACCCTGCAAAGAGAACTGGGAGAGAAGTTGGGAGAAGGCCAGCTGCTAATTGTGGAAAATAAATCATGGACATCTAAACCACGCAGCTGAAGAAGGGCCAGTCGCACGTAGACGTGTTTCCTTTTGTGATCTTGCTCACCAGCTCTAATTGTTAATTCAAAGCCACGAGTTATGTAAGTTACATGGATACCAAAGAAGGAGCTGGGTGAGCACTTGAAAGGAACCCAGCTGCTGAAGGGTTTTCAAGATGAAGAGGGGTCTGAGAAAAGCAGGCGGCTGAGGAGGGCAGCTAACCCAAAGAGGGCAACCAGGACACACTGTCTCCCGGTGACAGCTCTCTGGATCTGCAGACAGCGTTCCTGGGGTTTTAGAACACAAGGATGTGATCGAGTTGCTGATTCTTCACAAAATCACACAGATGTCAAAAATGGTGTCATTATATTGATTTCTCAGCTTAAAAAGGAGACACAACCTCCCCCATCTCTGACCCTGAGCTAAGTGAGGGAAGGGCTGTGTCTCCCCCTCAGACGGAGGCTCCCTGAGGCAGGATTGTGTCCCCCCTCAGACTGGGGCTCCCTGAGGGCAGGGCTGTGTCTCCCCCCTCAGACTGGGGCTCCCTGAGGGCAGGGCTGTGTCTCCCCTCAGACTGGGGCTCCCTGAGGGCAGGGCTGTGTCTCCCCTCAGACTGGGGGTCCCTGAGGGCAGGGCTGTGTCTCCCTTCAGACTGGGGCTCCTGAGGGCAGGGCTGTGTCTCCCCTCAGACTGGGGGTCCCTGAGGGCAGGGCTGTGTCTCCCTTCAGACTGGGGCTCCTGAGGGTAGGGCTGTGTCTCCCCTCAGACGGGGGCTCCCTGAGGGCAGGGCTGCGTCTCCCCCTCAGACTGGGGCTCCCTGAGGCAGGGCTGTGTCTGCCCCTCAGACTAGGTCTGAGCTGCATTTTCCCCATAAGACTAAGGTCTCCCTGAAGCAGGGTCTATGTTCTTTCCCTTCAGACGAGGGGCTCCCTTCAGGCAGGGGCAGGGTTTCTCCACTAAATCAACCCCTTCCCCCTCCCACCAACCTGGGTTGAACAACCAGGGACCTGGAGCCACCTGTCAGTGTGGGAAAATCTCAGGACACACCCTGGTGACGGAGTGGGAAGGGTTAAGAAGAGGCTTACAACTGCAGCTCGCAGGGACACCTTTCTCATTAGCCGCCCTCCCCCTCCCGCCTGCCCACTGCCAGGGCTTGGTTTGCCTCTGATGGGTTCCAGCTGACAGCTGGGCCTCCTCCATTCTGACCCTCTGGCGCTGTGTCCTATAATGACCCCACCACGGGTACCCCCGGCCTCCCAAGCTGGAGAGGGCTGGCATCACAGAGTGGGATGCAGGGAGGGAGGGGCAGCCCCGCCTAGCAGAGCACAAGGAGGGCTGGAGGAGGGCATGGGGAGAGGCTTGGGGCTTCCACGGACTCCTCTGACGGCCGGGTCCTGTTGCCCGGAGGCCCGTGGTGGTGTGACTGGGGCTGCCCTGCCCATATGGGCTAGTTTCTTCTGCTGCCACCACCCCTGGGGGCAAGGCCTCCACAAATCCTCCAGCCTGGGCAGCGGCCCCTGGCTCCCCCAGCCCCTCCTCGACAGTGAGTCATTCCCGGCAGTCTGTGCGAGCGGAGGCAGCAAACCCATCCCGCTGCCTGAGGAGAGCAGGGACACACTGCAGGACCAGCCAGATGCAGGAGCCCTGTGCAGGAACACCAGCCTGGGCTGGATGAGGAGGCTGATCTTGGACCTTGAGAAATCCCTGGTTTGGTTTCTCAAACACGGTCCCTGCCCCACCCACATCCCTTCTTGCCCCCCTCTCTGAGATGCTGGTGCCTTTCTCACCTAGGCCTCCTCTCAGCATCCTGGAGCCTTTCAGGACTCGTCTCAAATGTCACCTCTCCTGGAAAGCACCCCTGCTCTCTCAGATCCATTTTCCTCTGTGCACCCAGCGCCATGGGCATCCTTTTACCTGCTTTCCACGTCTTTTCTTTGGCAAGACAAGGAGCCACAAACGGCAGCCAGGACTGCATTCCATTCCTCTCTGTATTCCCAACACCCGCACAGTGCCTGGCACATCATAGGTGCCCATGGTAGTGTTTCCAAAGAGGGATCCAGCCAGGAGTTAAACAAAATCCCTCAGACCCTCATAACCAATCTTCGCTGGTCCCAGCTGCTTCCCAAGTTCTACCAACTCCTCCCAGACAGGCCTAGGAGGTTTCTCACCTGGTGCCAAAACTCCCCTGGACCACCCATTAAGGGCACCAGTGAGCCCTCAAGGTACCAGAGCTGTGCAGTGGTCTGTGGTAAAGAGGGGAGAATGCATCTCCCCGTCCATTCTCCTCCAAAAGAATCCGAAACAGAGCTGCATGTGCCCGGCATCTTATAGAAGTTTAGGAGACAGTGTGTAGTGGATGCAGTGGACTGGCTCTCATGATCCATTCCACCCTCTGCTAGGTGCCTTTCTGCAGAGACAAGAAAAGTGAAAAAAACTACGTTTCTTGGTGTCCCTTGCTGTTAGGATTCAGGCAGTAATTCAGACTTAGCTACTCAGATGCACTTGCATGTGATTTGCAAGACTGCTTCTGCAGCTCCTGCTGCTTTCTGGGAATGGGGAGAGGGAGACTATTTTTTCTTCTTGTTGATGCTGTTTTGCTGCGGTGCTGGTAGAGGGGGTCAAGATGGCAAGGCCCAGTGCACCCACCTACCAGTGTGGATCACAGTGGGTGCCGTGTGGAGCTGACGGCGGCAGTAGTGTCCCGATCGTGGTACTGCATGTGGTTCCGGAGCTGTCACTTCATGATTACCAAAGAGGCAGCAGCTCCCTTAGTGGCCCAGCTCTGCAGTGTGGCCTGGTGGATTGTTCCTGAAAGCTCAACCTGAGCCTACGTCTTTGGCCTCCCAATAGTTCAGTAGCCTTTTCATACTCTGCAATAAATCCCTTCCATTTAAACTCACCAGAGTGGATTCTGTTCTCTGCAGTAGAATCCTGATGCACAGTGCTTTATATTCTACTTCCAGTTCTCTCTCTTGCTCTCTCTCAGACTCAGGTATGAGTCTACCAGAGAGCTGGACCAGAGCAAATCTAGTGACAATCACCCACCCAGCTTAGAACTGCCCTTGCTTGCCCTTTGACAGTGAAGCATTGTCACTTGGCCAAGATTGTCTCCCAACCCCCTTCCCTTTGCATGAATTTTCTTCTAGAAGTTTCTTTAGACCCTTGTGCATGTCTGAATCCCAGTCCAGGGTGGTAAATAGATTTTCATTTCATCTGTCAACTCTGATCAGTTAGTAGTAATGGCCTGGACCAGTGTGTGGGAAAAAGTGTGAGGCTGCTTCTGGACTTAGAAGGAAAGAGTGCTGTGATCAGCTAGTGATGCCTGCCATGGCACAGAAGTGGACACTGATGATGTGCATGCTGTGTAATTGCTCACATATTTGAGGGAGAAGTGGATGAAGGTGCTTTCTGCTTAAGCCAGACTGGAGTCCATTCAGCCATTTAGTCCCCAGGCAGCTACCCAACCCTGATGCCACCCCACAGGTCCCTGACACTACCCACTGATTACCCCAACTCAGCATTTGTTCCTTGACCCATTTTACCAACTATTCCTCATGCTTCTTGATTCCAATCCCCCAACTTAATCCCTCTCCAACTTACATCCCCAGGCCAGCACTCCGGTGTTCCCACTAGCTCTCTCGTTCACCATGGTTCAAACCTTGGGAGTTGACCTCAGGACAGAGCTGGAGCTGAAATGAGCTAGTTCCATGAACTAAAGTAAGTCCACACCTCCTCCAGGAAGAGATCTGACCTCTAGGCTCCCCAAAGGCCCTCCCTCACACATCTCTGTGCCCAATCAGTGCTGGGCCCTCAGGAAGTGCTTCATAAACCCACAGATCAATGGAGGAATTTGCGGATTGCTCAGGAATGACCTCACCAACCACCGGCTTCCCTTTTCCCATCCTTGCTGCCTGCCCATTCCCGTACTCTAATACCTTTGTTGACACTGACATCTGGCCTCCCAAATCTCCAGGAAGCCCGCACGCAATGGGGCGCTGCAACCCCTCTGAGTCACCATTGAACCCAAATCCAGCCTGCTGCAGAAGCTAGCTGCTGTGGGACAAAAACTTGTGCCCTTTGGGGGCTCCCAGGCTCCCCTTTCAGGGAGGGGAGCTACCTTCTGGGCCGATAGAGGTCGGGGTGGGTGATAAGTCATTTTTAAGGGAAGAAAACAACCCCTGAGCCCACCCCACAGCATCCCCACTCTGGGCTCTTGCTCACCAGCCACACTGTTTCCACTAAAGGGAAACAGATGGTGTGGTTAATTGGGGTGTCGTAGCGGGCTCTGGCCCTCATTAAGGAGGGTGGGGACAAGGGATGATTTACCGGCTCATAAACAGCAGCTCAAGGGGAGCCAGTGCCGTCATGCCCACAGCCCCTGAGGACTGAGGGAACAGTGGACAGAGGCCACTGGTCTTGGGCCGTGGGGTCAGGCTGGAGCTCAGACGGGAGGCTCCTCACCTCTCCCTGATCGCTGGGCTCTGAGCTGAGGCAGCCTGGAGCAGACAGAGGCCAGTGACAGCTCCTGGGGGGTCCAGATGCTCACAGCTGGAGAAAGTGAACACTGACCTGGGAGGGCGGGAAGGAGGAGTGGGGTGGAGGCGGCAACTACAGAGGAGCAGAGAAACCCAGGGGAAGATGGACAGGAGCTGCTGGAGTCTGGGAGACCCCCAGAGGTGCAACTGGGGCCTGCCTCTTCCCACCAGAGCACCACAGCCCTATGCAGACAGCCCAACCCCAGAATCCCCCCACAGAGGGACGTGAAGGAAAGGCAAGTCCATCCCCCTCCCCAGGGAGCCCTGTGCCAGAGAGAGGCAGTGGTTAACAGCCAGGCTGCCTGGGTTCAAGCCCCAGCCCTGCCAATCACTGGCCTGTGTGACCTTGAGCAGCTTCCTTAACCCCTCTGTGCCTCGACTTCCTCATCTGTAGAATGGGATAACATTTCCTCATGAGAATCGCACTAGTTAATGGACTCAGAACAGCGCCTGGCACATAGTGCTGTGTGTTTGATTTAGGTTATAATTTTTAAGGTGAGAGTCTCTGTGTTGGTGAACTGGGAGGATTCTCACTCTTCCCTGTCACCAGCAGCAGCAGCCTCTGGGCAGCGTCTCCTTGCACATCCATTATTCCCAACCTCTGAATCCCCTCCCTCTCCCCACCAGGATCCTCAAGTGGCGGGAGGGACAAGGGGCTCCCACCCTGCCCAGAAAGTGACTGAGCCAGTTGCATTCTGAAGATAGCCTGGATAAGTAACAAGAATGAACATTGTGTAGTGGGCACCTGCTACGCTACGTGCCAGGCCTGATGCTGGCACTTTATCTGCACTTGCCCAGTTAGTCTTGAAGGTAGGTACCACTGTCCCACTATACAGAGGAGAAAGCCAAGGCCTCGAGAATAAGTGTCCAAAGTCACTCAAAGAACAAGAGCCAGAGCTGGGTCAGAATTCAAGACCTCCTGCCTCCAGAATCTGAGCTGTTTCCTCACAAGCGCCATTGATGTCACAAACACTGCGAGTCCTAAGATCCTTACAGACTCAAAGAATCAGAGTCTCTGTGAGTGGGACCAAGAGTCTATACTTAAATACAATAGGGCTGGCCCGTGGTGTAGCGGTTAAGTGCGCGCGCTCCTCTGCTGGTGGCCTGGCTTCAGATCCCAGGCGCGCACCAATGCACCGCTTGTCAGGCCATGCTGTGGCGGCGTCCCATATAAAGTGGAGGAAGATGGGCACGGATGTTAGCCCAGGGCCAGTCTTCCTCGGCAAAAAGAGGAGGATTAGCATGGATGTTAGCTCAGGGCTGATCTTTCTCACAAAAAAAAAAAAAAAAAAAAAATACAATAGCTGTCCCTGGCTTTGGACCTCCTCCACCCAGCGCAGCCCCATCTCAGACAACAGGACCCCCACAGAAGGAGAAAAGGAGACGGGGCCCAGCCAATCTGCATTGGTGTTTTCTGGGGGGATGGAAGCATCCGTGCCTCTGGGCCCCCTTTTATCCCTAGGATTCCTCACTCTCTCTCTCCTGGAACTGGGGCCTAACCAGGCAGAGTGGGGCAAAAGAGGGCAAGAAAGCATGTCTCCAACATGTCCTGGAGTGGGAGGTCCAGAGCATGGGGGCTGAGAGGAGCAGCAGGGTCAACGGAGCCACCTCCTCTGTCCCTGGCAGGGTGCAGGTGGAATGCAGTGCCAGGGTCCCCCTCAGCAGGGGGTAGAAGACCAGCTCTGTGCGGGGGACATTCTTTTAGGCTGGCCCCTCCACCTGCAGCACAAGGGAACCCTCTCCCCACTCCGACATCTCCCACAAACACCCCCGGCCGTGATGGGAGAGCATCCCAGGCTCCCTGTGCTGCGGGGGCAGCACATGCTGGTCTTCAGGAAGGAGTGGAGAGGGATCAGCACACATCACATCACTCTTGGCATGGCCCCCATTGGCGGGCACCGTGCCACCATGTCAGCCAGGCATCTCTCTGCAGAACCTTTGTCGGCAGGGGAGGGGCTGCCAGGGGACTCAGCGCCCACCAGGAGTGGCTCAGCCCCGGGAAGCCCCCTGACCACCACCCCCACCCCCAGGCCCTCCCCTCCCTGGGCCCAGTTTGTAATTCTTTTTTATTTGCGTGACCATTTGCTCTCCTCCAGGCTCTATAAGAGCAGGACTGAGTCTTTGGGGTTTGCCAGTGTATCCTGAGCACCTGGCACTTGCGTTGAATGAATGAATGACTTGAATGAAGGTGCCACATTCCTGCCCACACCCTCGCCCCTAGCACAGAACCTGTTGGTGCTCAGTGCTCGGACTTGGCGGGATGGTAAAGTAAAGAGGAGCCCATCTTGCCAGAGCTGGGAAGTCAAGGTCAACCCCAGAACAATTCCAAGGCAGTTAATAGAAGACTTCCTGGTGGAGAAGGGCAGGGAGCAGGGGCTTCCAGTCTCACATCTGTTCTTCCCACTCATCACCTGTTTCCTGTGGGAACTCCCGGAGGGCAGAGGTCATGTCTGGGTCTCAGGGCCATCCCAGCACACCCCCACTGGAGCCACGTGCATGGCCTGCCCCACTGTTGACTGCCAGCTGTGACTCACAGCTCATGAGCCTTTCCTCTTGGCCAGAGACCGGGAGCAGATATTACTGCAATATTACTAACTACATGTCGCGGCTGTGACCACTCTTACGCTCAGAGCATGCCCCCACACCTCCCTCCCCCACCGAGGCCAGAGCAATGACCTCACTCTCAGGGGTCAGCAGCAAGCATGGACAGTCCATCCCAGAGGCTCAGGGAGGAACTGGATGGCCCTGGTCTGCCTGAGAAGCCCAGAATCTGGCCCCTCCCCCTCAGAGCTGGGTAGGCAACCTCCCTCCCTCCTCCTGAAGCACCCAGCTGGGGTAGGGGCTCAGCCCTTGCTGCCCCCGCCCCCACCAGAGCAGGCAGGAGGGAGAAAAAGGGAGAAAGGGGAAGTGGTGGAGGCGGCCCTATCCCTGCCCTTCCTCACCGCTAGGCCAGGATGCTCATGCCGGCGAAAGTGGCGTCTGAGGATGTGGCTGCAGTGGGCAGCTCCCGGCGCCAGCAGAAATCCCCAAGCCTGTCAGGAGACCCTGCTCAGACGCGTCTGCTGACCGTGCCTCTGAGTAAGTGGTGAGAAGACACCTGCAGACTGAAGCCACGCCCCCGCCTGCCCTCTCCGCCCAGACAGGCCACTCCGGGAGACCAGACCATTCCAGTTCCTCCTGTCAGGCCCTGAGAGGGCCCAGGGCATCCACCCCTGCAGGAAGGCTCGACAGGAAAGAAAGGAGCCCAGCTGGGTGCCCTTAGCAAACTTCTCCAACCTCTCTAGGCCTCACTTTCCTCAACTGTAAAAAGAGGCTGAGACTAGCCGCCCCTCAGGCTGTCGTGAGCATCACTGAGCACAGTGGCCTGGATCTGTGGTAGGTGGACAACGGCTGTGGCAGCCCGTCTCGGCTTTGTGCTGCTGCCGTTAACAGCTCAGTGTCAGGGAAGAACTGAGGCTTCAGAGAAGGGACAGAACCAGGTTTGCTTGAGGAAGGGAGTTGAGAAGTTCACCCCTGCCCTCTGCAAACTAAAGGGAACAAGAGCCTCGTGGCAGACACTGTCTCCCAACACCCATTCTTCCCTCTTCCACAGTGTCAGCCAGACCCCCATGGTAGAAGGACTCTACTGCCAGGCCTCCCTCGCAGCTCGGTATGGCTGGGTGACTGCGTTCTGGCCAACGGGATGTAAGCAGTGTGTGTGATTTCCAAGAAGTTTCCTTAAAGGGAGGGGCATGCCCTTCTTCACCGCTTTCTTCCTCCTTCCTACTGGCTGGAGCTCCAGCAGCTGTCTTGAGCAGTGAAGTGACCTTGGAAATGGAAACTATATCCAACAGATCAATAAGATAGAAGGATCCTGGGTCTCTGACATCATGTAGCTGTCAAATCAGCTCAGGGATGTTCGCCTCCAGACTTCAAGTACATGAGCAAAAAATGCACGTTTATCTTATGTAAACCAAACTTAACTCTGATCAGGCCCCTCCTCTAGTGGAATCACCTCAAGACTCATGTGTGGCTGGGTGGGGTGGGAAGAATGGGTGCCTGGGGAAGAGAAGAGTTGCCAGGCATGTGATATCCTCTCAAGGAGCACTTCCTTCTCTATGCCCTGCAAGGCCAGGAGGAGCACTGGGGAGGTCTTAGCTTCTTAGTTGAGAGGAGCTGGGGATAGATGGAAGGATGGATGGATGGACAGATGGATGGATAGATGGATGGATGGATGGATGGATTGGGTGAAAAAAAGGAAGGAAGGAAGGAAAGAAGAAAGGGAGGAAGGAAAGAGTCAGGTAAAGGACTGAGATGAGAAGAGATATCCAGAAGGAAGGAAATACCCAGAAAAAATGCATCAGCCAGTCTGGGGGGTGCGGGGAGAGCAGGATGGCCGACATAACCCACTGTCCAGATCTGACTCTCGGTTTTCCTATCTATGCTTTGGGATGGGTCTTACTGCCCCACTACTCAAAGGAAGTGTGAAGCAATTTTTTAAACAACACACATAACACAGCATCAGGGTAGCACTATGCCAATATAGCCTCCAGCCCAGAGACCACCTCTGTGTCTGAGACTCCTCACCTGTAAAATGGGGTAAGAGTAGAACCCCTCTCACCCAGTTGTCATGAGGATGCAGTGACAGAACTCCAGCAATGTGCTCTCACAGTGTGCAGCACAAGGCACGTGCTCAGGAAAGTCAGTAAGGAACAAAGAGCTGCCGTCGATTGGCCTGTGGTGTGAGCTTAGAGAAAGAGACCTGGGCTCCTCGCCCCACAACAACACCCCCAGCCCTTGGGGATCCTAAAAATCAAGTAACGTAAATGTCCCGGGAAAACCACACCTTCCACACCATCAGGATCCCAAGGGCACAGGCGGGGGTGGGAGTAGTGGGGAGACCTGGCAGGGTGGCGATGGCCAAGGTGTAACCTGCTGTCCCACTGTAGTCAGGCTAGGGGGAGGTCTTTATTTGGTCACAAGAAGCTGGCGAGAGGCCAGGCAGGGCAGCAGAGGCCACCTGGAGGGCAAATAGGCCTGATGGGGAAGGAAAAGGAATTGGCTTGTCCTGCCCAGGGAAGGGAAGCCTCAGGGTTGACTTCAACGCTATCCTCAGTGGTTAGATGAGATAATGCACAGGGATGCCCTTCCTAAAGCTCCCTAGAAAAAGCAGGGGGTTACATTATTAGCCAGACTGCTGTTAAGGATAAGAAGAGGCTTTACCAGGGGAACTGAGGGCTGTCATGTCTCTTTGGAGCAGCAATTAAGAAAAAATAATCTTATGTTAAATCACCATGATTCCAGGTGTCCTAGTGAAGAATTTTGACTGCCCACTAGATTAGCTCTGATATGGGGGGAGCTGTGGACAGAGTCAGAAATAAAAGGGTCCTGAAATCCCAAGCGTGACCTCCAACTAGTAGCCAAATCTCTGAGCCTTCGCTCCCACCTCTGGAATTGGAAAAGGATGAGGGAATGATTCTGGGTATGGGTTTGGAAATCATACAGAGGTGAGTTTGAAACTACCTTGGAGAAAGTTACCTAATTGCTCTGTGCCTTTGTTTCTTCTTCTGTTTTTATTTTTTATTTATTTTTTTACCATAAGGTTTTTTTTCCGGCTGGGAAAGATTTGCTCTGAGCTAACATCTGTTGCCAATCTTCTTCTCTTTTTTTCTCCCCAAAGCCCCAGTACATAGTTGTATATTCTAGTTGCAAGTCCTTCTAGTGCTTCTATGTGAGCCGTCACCGCAGCATGGCTACTGACAGACGAGTGGTTATGGTTCCACACCCGGGCACCGAACTCGGGCCGCCCAAGTGGAGCATGTCTAACTTTAACCAACCACTAGGCCATCAAGGCCGGCTCTCGTCTTCTGTTTTTATTTTTATTTTTATTTTTTTTAAAGATTTTATTTATTTATTTTTTCCCCCAAAGCCCCAGCAGATAGTTGTATGTCATAGCTGTACATCCCTCTAGTTGCTGTATGTGGGACGCGGCCTCAGCATGGCCGGAGAAGCGGTGCGTCGGTGCACGCCCGGGATCCGAACCCGGGCCGCCAGCAGCGGAGCGCGTGCACTTAACCGCTAAGCCACCGGGCCGGCCCTCGTCTTCTGTTTTTAAACAGAAAAACCAGAGCTGGGCTCAGAGGGCCGCTGAGAGAATTAATTCAGTGGCTGCCAGCTGAGAGCCTGGCACCCAGGACAAGATCCATAAATATTCTATAGTGAGCTGCTATTTTTCTCCTTTCTGGGTAGAGGTTGAACTGCAAGTATCTCCAAGTTCAAGTATAGAATTCCTTGATTCCACAGTCCTGTGACTCCTGGGACCTGAGGACTGTGGATGACATAGTGACACAGCTCTGCCCGGCCCAGCCCTCGCCCAGCACCTGACAGCCCAGACTGCAGCCTGTATGATTTTATTTCCACAAGTGGGCCTCACCCTGCCCATCATGTGCCCCTAGCCCTGTGGCAGCTGTCTCTGACCCTGCACTGCAGCTTCACCTGGAGTCGGGGCAGCACAAGCCCCTCCAGCTGACTTCCTCACACCTATGGTCCCCTGACAATGTCACATGCTGTGGAAGTTGGCAGGGCCAGAGGGGCCACAGATGCCAACACAAACACCATTCCTGCGGAGGGAGAAGATCCCATGGGGGTTATTTTTAACCTGTTGACCAGAGGCCACAGCTCTGGTCCTGGGAGGCACAGGGCTGGGAGCTCTGAGGGGGAAGTGAGCTGTCAGGCCTCACCTCAGTGACTCCCAAGGGCATTGGGCTGCAGGGACCCTTACCCTCACTGCACTTTGATGGAGAAAGGGAGAGGGAGACACAGATCAGGAGATGCTCCATCTTGTGCACTGGTCTCCACTGGGGTTGAGCTCAGCCAGGAAGAGCAAGGGCACCCCGTATCACAGAACACTGAACCTGGAGATGGGTCCTTTCCAATCCCTGCATTGTACAGCTAAGGAAACTGAGACCTGAGAGGGCAGGCCAAGGTCATACGCTGGTTAGCACCAGCTCCCTGCCCCCCAGATCCCGCAGATCTGAAGTCTGACATGGGCATTTCAATAACTCTCCAAAGCTGCATCCAGGGGTCACCTTGCCCCACCCCCGTGCCCAGAAGACCACCTTTCCTCTGCCCTTTTCCAAGTCTGTCCCACCCAGGTGGACTGAGCCCCTGACAACCCCAAGATGAGGCCCCCAGGCCTCACCCTGTGAGGACTTCCCAGGTGCCCAAGCAGTGCCCCCCGGAGGCCAGCAGCAACAGTGGCCAGAGCAGTGGGCAGCACCATGGTGGCTGGAAGCCCAGGCGAGGACGTGCGGGCCAGGGCGTGCCTGCGTGGGGGGAGCAGGACCAAGCTTCTGCCAAGAGCCCGCTGCCGCTGCTGCTGAGCCTGTGCCCGCCGGGGGGGGCGGAGAGGCAAGCAGACAATGGACCCCACAGCCCAGCCTCCCGGCCTTGGCCCCTTGAGCTGGGCAGGCAGCTGCTGGCCAAAGCAGCCGCCTCCGCTGGCCCCTCACGTAGCCCACGTCCTGCCTGCTGGGTGGCCTTATCACCGGGTACGTGCCAGGAGCCCACATGCCCACACTGCAGTGGGGAGGGGACTGGAGGCCCGGGAAGGATGGAACCAGTGGGGAGTAAGGCTTTCTGCTCCCTGATCCCACTCCCAAGGAGGTGCCTGAGCAGGCCCTGAGTCCCCCTTGGGGGCGGGATGTCCCATCCCCAGAGAGACCTTAGCCCCATCTTGCCAAGTCCCAGCTCTCAACTACTCTTCTCCTCTTGGACTGAGGGGATTGGGGTAGGAGAGAAGGAAAAGGCTGACATCTTCCTGTGATTACTCTGGGTCACCTGCTCACAAATACCAATTATACCTCAATATGATAAGTACTATACATTATACCCATTTAATACATGAGGAAACAGAGGCACAGAGAGGTCAAGTAACTTACCCATACCACACAGTTGGTAGGGTCAGAGTCAGGATTCAAACGTAAGCAGGCTGAGTCAAGAGCCGAATCACTCCCCAATAGAACACAGCAGGAGCAGGGACGAGACTGGGCATTCTACCTCCTCCTACCACACAGGAATGATGGCTTTTGGGTCTGACCGACATGGGCTCAAGTCCTGCAACTGTGCGCTATAGGCCAAGCGAAGTCCCTCCCCAGGCCAATGTGTCCTCGTCTGCGAAATGGGCGCAGTGACGTAGGGAGGAAGAGCAGCAGCGGGTGCCTCACACGTAGAAGGTGCTACTCCCCTTCACCTAGCAGAGCTCAAAGCTTCCTTCTATGCAATGATCAGAATGTCCTCCGTCTGCCCCGTGGAAGCCCACCATCCTGGCCTCCACTCCCTGGGGCCAAACCCACAGAGCGGCTCCTTCCCTGGCACTCGGGCTCTGCTGCAAGCCACTATCAAGCCCAGCCAGGTGACCCTGATGGCATGACTGGCTCAGCCCAAGCACTGTCATTTACCCCTCCATGGGCATTGGCTTCTTCCCATCCTCTCCCCAGGAAGACTGTCAGTGCCTGCAGTGGAGCCGAGGAGGACGGGCTGAGGGCAGCGTCTCCCCCATCAGATTTGAGGGTCTGAAGGAAGACAGGAAATGTGTCAGCACACAAATGCACAGCGCTCACTCAAGCATGTGCCCCCTCAGACACAGACGCCCCAAGTGGGGGCTCCCTGAGAGCAGAGGTTGAGCGAGTCATGCTGTCCCGGCTACCTGGCTGGGCACACATGCATAGTCAGGCCCTGCTCCCGGTCCCAGTCTGCTACCCAGAAGCTGTGCGACCCTGAGCTGGTCCCTTAACCTTTCTGAGCCCCAGTTTCCTCCCTTGCCAAATAGAGATCACATTCCCTATCAACATCCGAGGCTTGTGAAGATAGAATGTATGACACACTTCCTCCTCACGATCTGCGAGTGGATTAAGACTACAGTGTGTGTGTGAGCAAGGAGGGGGCTGTCCTGACTGGGAGGACACGGGAGACAGGCATAGACGTCAGGGAAGGAGGGAAGCAGAGGGGTTTCCCCACTGTGATGTGGGGCCTGAGGCTGCCCAGGCAGGGGGAGAAAGGCTGAGGGGGCTGAGTCACCGGCCATGTCAAAGATGCTGGGAATCTGCTGCCTTCCCAGCCACTGAGAGTGAAGTGACCACAGGAGGGACCACAGGAGACACCGGGAAGCCTCAAGGAATGGGGAGGTGGCCAAATAGGACAAGGAAGGGACCTGGGGCAGACCTTAGCTCCAAGACTCCAGAGGAAGCCGCCCAAGGGGCAAGCCCCAGCCCTGCCCTCAGCGATCCGCAGTCTGACAGGCAGAGAAGGAAGTCTGCCTTCAGGGAGCCCCCATCTGATGGGGAAGTTGTATTGACATCTGCCTGAGGGAACTTACAGGGTGACAGGGGGACCCAGCCTTAGCTCTGTCTGAGGGCTATGCACCCATGAGCACTCAGGCTTAAGCGAAGGTGTGCAGGCATGTGTGAATGTGTGGAGCCCTGTTCTTACCCCCTCAGGGACCCCACTTGATGGGGCGAGATATCTGCTCACAGCAGGGAGAAAGGATCCCTGGCTGAGCCCAGGGCAGGGGATCTTCCCCGGAAGTGCTTCTGAGAGCCTGGGAGACCGAGGGTGGAGGGAGACAGAAGTGCCGCCACATCTGCTCTGGGGGTGGCTGGGCTCGCTGCCCTGAACAGCTGGGCCACATCTGGCTTCCAGACATCCACCTCTTGCTCCGTGATTCACTCCAGCCTCACGTCTGCCGAGATGCGGAGAGACAGGCTTCGAGGGGCACATGCTCTACCCACGCATGCGCAGCCCGGCGCACGTAGACGAGGGTGGCTGCGGCTGCAGCTGGGAATCAGCAGGCGCCCCTTCTTTTACTATCCCTGGCCCTGGTGTCGCCGCTCACACACTGTAGGGGGGACACTGTTCTCGGGGGTAGGAGGGTCCAATCCACCCTTGAGTCACCATGACTCAGTCTCCCCTCCTGGAACCCTCACACTCAGGCTTCACAGGCTTTATGCAGGACCGGTGAGCAGGCTTGGAGTCAGCAAGGAGGAGGCGGCAGAGCCAGACAGGGGCTCCCGATGCCCCCCACCCAATCCTTCCTGGAGAAGAAACCCTCCAGGAGAGCAGAGGATGGGGCTAGGGAGGAAAAATAACACGCCAGGGAGGGAGATTCATGGAGCAAGAGGTGGATGTCTGGAAGGAAGTAGGGAGCATAGGGCATTTCCCCATCAAGTGGGAGCTCCCTGAAGACAGGGCCCTGTCTCCCCCCTCAGACTGGGGCTCCCTGAGGGAGGGGCTGTGTCTCCCCTCAGACTGGGGCTCCCTGAGGACGGGGCTGTGTCTCCCCTCAGACTGGGGCTCCCTGAGGACAAGGCGGTGTGCCCCCTTCAGATCGGGGCTCCCTGAGGGCAGGGCTGGTCTCCCCTCAGACTGTGATTTCCATGAAAGCAGGGCCTGTGTCTTTTCCAATAAACTGGATCTCCTCTAGCTCTAGAACAGGTGACTCATCCACTATCTTCATCATTCCGGGTTTTCAGGCTCCTTGGAGGCGGCAGGGATCAACTTCCCAAAAAAACCCCATCCTGAGGGAGGACAGTTATAATCACTGGCAGGAGGGGCTCCCTCAGTGCACAGCTTGCTCCCAGTTTACCCACTCACCTCTCTGGGTGGTCCCTCCCACAGTCTAGCCTCAGTCTCTTGGGCTAAATCATCTGCTGGGCAGGGTGGACCCACAGGACATGTGTGCAGGACCAGCTGAGAGAGCTGGCATTCTCTGACACCATCATCTCACATCCCACCACCCTCAGCTGGAGGGGCTGCAGGCCCAGTTCTTCCCAGGTCCACAGTTGAGCGTGGGGAGGGGCAGACAAGTCTGAGCATCTGTGGCCTGGGGAGGCAGGGCTAGGCAGGCTCCTGCTTCCATGAGTCCAAATCAGCACAGGAAGTGGGTCCCAACCCCTACCAGCTCGTCCTTATCGTGTGCACCAGCCCCCTGGATTAGAGGAGACGAGAGGCCTCCTTCCCCCATGGATCACTGTGAGGGCCAGCCCTACTCTGAAGTGGACACACTTGGCAGTGAAGGAAGCAGGAAGCAGGCTGGACAGGCCTTTTTAACCTTTTCACCTTTTCATACCAGGAGCAGAGCTTTCCCCAGCCCTCTGCCCCCACTCCTCCCTGTCTCCTCCTCACCTCCTGCACCTCTTTCAAGCAAATGAACCACAAAGCCATGCAGCACTGGGGCTGACATGGCCACAGCAAAAGCAAAGACTTCTGGGCCCTCCTTGTTCCATTGACAACCCCACCTCCAGGCTGGCGGGGTCCGAGAGCCTGTGTCTCCCCACCTAGCACTGGGCATTGGGCATCACCGTGGCTGACAGTGCCCTGAGATATCAACCCCACTGTACGGATGGGGAGACTGAGGCCTGTGACTGTTGCAGAGCCAGGGTAGATCCAGCCCTGGAGTGAGCCAGCCAGGCATGTGGTGGGCACCCACCCTGCCTGAGTCAGGGTAGCCCCTCTCCCAGTCGGACTATGAGCTCCCTGAGGTCAGGGACTGGTCTCCACCTTCCTGAAAGGAGCTTGCTAAATGGGGGCAGGCTGAGTGCAGAGCCCAGGCTGGCCCTGGGGGGGATTTAGGCAGGAAGCCTCCAATCTCATTGGTGTCTCCTGCCCTAGTCCTAGGGAATGCACAGAAACTCAGAAGATTCTCCAGATCCTCTCCCCCTTCCCTTCGCTTTGCACTGCCCCCTCAGCCTAACCATGTTGGCTGCAGGGCCTCCTCACCTCTGGACTCCTCCTTGGCCACAAGCCCCCCTGCTTGCTTCCCAGCAGCCCCAGATGCCTGGTGCCTGGGGAGGGAGGGTCCAGGATGTGTAAGCAGATGTGTATCCAGGTTGGAATGGGCTACCTGGAGAAGTCCCCAGAGCCTGATACAGGAGCCCTCTCCCCCAAGCTGGCAGAATGGTGGGGGGGTGGGGGGAAGCCCACGTACCATCCTCTACCCCTTGGCCCCAGTTGGTTGTGCTAGGTCCAGTTTGGCCAGTGCCCCCTTCCCTCTTACCCTCCACCCTAGCATCATCCCTCTTTCAGGCACAGTCCTTGCTCCAGCCAGATGTCTGAGCACAGACTTGTCCCCAGGAAACCCATGCCCGACCCTACCAGTTTCTGCTCATCTTGCCCTCTCTCCCTCCTCTCCCCACAGAAGCCATCTCCCCTGGGCCACTGGGCTCACCACTCTGCAGAGCTCTGACCCACGTGGAGAGCCAGCCCCTTCCTAGCCCAGGGAAGGGTCTCAGCAGAGGCAGCAGGGAATGGGCAATGGCCCGGCCACCCCAATAACCTCGCATGCCTCTGTCTTGCACCCAAACCACTCTCCTATCTGTCCCTATTGCCAGCCTATGGCATCTCTCAAGGCAGCAAGTTCGTTAGGTCTGCTTCCTATTGTGTGGGCGAGGATGTGGTCTCTCTCTTATCGGCTGCCAAGACTTGCTGCAACCCGACTCTGCAGCAGAAAGAGTTGTCATCGTGCCCAACCCTCAAGTTCATACTCAGTAATCTAGACAGAGGCTCTCACAGAACCTGTCGGCTTCAATCACTATCTCTACTTTACATACCTTTTTGGTCAGGTAGCTGGGTTTGTGTGTGTTTTTTTTTTTTTAACATTCATTTAATTGTGGTAGAATACAAAGAACATAAAATTCACCATCTTAACCATTTTTAAGTGCACAGTTCAGTGGAATTAAGTAATTCACATTGTTGTGCAACCATTGCCGCCATCCATCTCCAGAAGTCTTTTCATCTTCCCCAACTGAAACTCTGTTCCAATTAAACACTAACTCCTCATTCTTCCCTCCCCCCAGCCCCTGGCAACCACCATTCTACTTTCTGTTTCTATGAATTTGATACCTCATTAAAGTGGAGTCATACAGTATCTGTCCTTTCGTGACTGGCCTGGCTGATTTCACTTAACATAACGTCCTCAAGGTTCATCCACATTGTAGCATGTGTCAGAATTTCCTTCCTCTTTAAGGCTGAATAATATTCCATTGTATGTACATACCACATTTGCGTAGCTTGTTTATTAACTACTTTTTTAGGAAATCAAAGTAATATATTCTCAGGGTAAAACATCTGAAGAGTTCAGTAGCAGATAAAGTGAAAAGTGCAAGTTCACCTCAGCCCCACCTCATTCTGCTCAGAGTGAATCCCTGAAATTTTCTAAGCAGAGGGCAGATAGATTTATATCCATTTTTTACACAAATAGTGACATACTCCTCACCTCTACTTCCCAAACATGAGTGTGCATCAGAATTCCCTAGAAATCATGTTAAAACAGACTGCTGGGCCCCAGCCCCTGGGTTTCTGACCCAGTTGTTCTGAGGTCACCCAAGATTCTGGCTCTCTAACAGTCTTCGTGGGATGCCGATGCTGCCCAAGGGCATACCCTTTGTTGACTAGTGTGGTCCAAGCAACGCCCTGCCTCTTGCTTTTAGTAACTATCAATGCATAAAGCTGGACCTCATTCATTTTAACCACTGCACACTACTCTGGTGTTTGGATGCCCCATAATGTAGCTAATCCCCCCCCATTGATGAACTTGACATTGCTTCCAGTTTTCCAGATTTGGAAACAAAATTGCAATGAACATACTTGGATGTATACTTTGAACACCTGTGATATTTGTGACATGTATCTGATAAATTCCTAAATATGGGACCCCTGAGCCAACGATTTGTGAATTAATTCTTCTCATGTATCACCAACCCCCATCACAGGTGCAGTTGCCTTCCCACCAACTCGGAGGAGGCCTGCGTCCACAAAGTAAGGGGTCGCCCATTTCAGTTGTTGTCAACCAGATCACAGAAAAAAGAATCATATTGTTTTCTTAATTTTGATTTCTTATTATTCTGACTGAGGGTGGGCATTTTCACCCGTTTATTGGCCACTAATATTCCTTTTTCTGTTGATGTGCTTTGCCCATTTTTCTATTTGTTTTTCTTTTCCTTATTGATTTGTAAGAACTCATCTGTCATTTATACTGAAAATATTTCTTCTGGTTTGTTATTTGCCTTTGGACTTTAGGATATTACATTTTTATGTAGCCAACTTTAAAAAATCTTTCCCTTTGTGACTCCCATGTTTTGTGCCATACTTTCCCCAATCCAAGAATATATACTTAAAATCTTTTGTTCATGTTTTCTTCTAGTAATTTTATGATTTCCTTTTCACATTTAAATACTTCATCCATCTGGGACTTATTTCAGAATAAGGAATGAAGTGTAGAACTGATTTGATTATATTTTTCCTAAACAGCCAGCCAGTTGTCCAATTTGATTGAATAATTCTTCTTTTCTCCTCTGATCTAAAATGTCACTTTATCATATATTCAATTTCCATTTGTTCATGGATGTGTGTCTGGACTCTCTTCTGTTCCTTTGATCTGTCTGTCTTTTCTTGTGCCAGGACCCAACTGTTTTATTACTGGAGCTTTATACAACATTTTAGTAGGTCTAGTTGCCCCTTATAATGCCTCTTTTTCAGAATTTTCCAAGCTCTTTTAGCATGTTTATTTTTCCAGATGAATTTTAATATAACCTGTCAAGTTCAAAAAATCTTGTTGTTTTTCACATCTTCTAACATGTGATTTTCTGATTTCTCAGCCCACAGCAGAACAGAAACAAGTCAAGAAGAATGAGGTGGGGTGGTCAGCCTGAAGTGGTTGGCCTGAGGCAGGCAAGGTGATGGTAGTGGAAGGGACAACTAACAGGGAGGGAGTTGACGAGGTGATGAAGAACCATAACAAGTAGACACAAGAACTACCGAAATATAGCCACCATAGAATGGGCCTTTAGTGTGGGGCCAAACAAGACTCTGGATTTTCACTGCATTACAACCAGGATAGTGATGGACACTTGTAACCACAACTCTGAGTCATAAAGACTCACATGTTCTGTAACCTCTGATTAAGAAAGCAGGAAAGTGTGTAATACCCACTAGTGATTTCCATCCAAAATATCTCTTTTTAAGGTCTCAGATATTAATGTCTGGAAAACTAGTGTGAAATGGTTCATTCTTGAATGATGACAGAAGTATGACATATTACTGGTTTCTCTACAGTTTTCTCAAAACCCACCTCCAAATTCCAAGGAGCTGCCAGCTCTGGGATTTGAATTCACTCTCTCTGTGGAAACACATCCTCAGCCTTTCAGCCAGTCCACACGCGATAATAAAAAAAAGATTTAGCTCTTACTGAGCATCTGCCTCCAACACGTGAGGCTTTATATGCTGACTACATTTTAAGCCTCAACAGCCCCACTAGGTGAATGGTGTACTCCCATTAGATGGGAAACAGAGGCTCAAAGAGATCAGACTTGGGCAAGTTCAAGTTAACGTGTGACAAAGAACCCTCAGTCACCTTCACCCCCACATGCCACTAACCAGTCCCGTTCAACACACTCCCAACCACTATAGGAGGTCCAAAAGGCCACCAATCCTATTCAGACATCCCTGTGTAAGGCCCTGCACCTGCCTTGCCCAAAGCCCACAGAGCCAGAAGAGGCCTCATCCCTGCCTCTGAGTGTCAGGGACGTTGGAGCGAGGTGCCAACCTGGGCCATCTAGGAAAGGAAAGGGAAGCCCCCAGGCTGCCCACTTACCAACCCCTCAGATCAGAGGCTCAGGAAGTGGGGAGGGTGCCCTTGGGACTCAGGAGACAACTCCAAGGTGAGCACTGTCGGCCACAGCCTGGCATGGCCTCTCTGCACTCCTGGTTATGCCAGGACAGACTCTGTATTCACCATACCACACTTATGCCAGCAGTATGAGCAGAGCCGGGTCCTGTCCTGGACGCTCCAGGGAGTGGGAGTTGTGCAGGTGACATGCAGAGGGAGGAGGCAGCAGGGAAAGGCATTTCCTTGGGAGTTCCCCACCCAAGAGATAAAGGTCAACGCATTCGAATGTTTTTCCTTGACAGCCATTTAGGCCCTCTAGTGTCTTAATGGGGCCTGCCCTGGATTCAGGTAGAGAGGTGGGCAGGTGAGGGCCTCCAGACTGACAGCTCCTGGGCAAAGGTGGGACTACAGGGTCATGAATCTAGTGTCATCGCCTCCCTCTCCCCCTACCACAGTTTTCAGCCCTCTGTGACCCCAGCCCAGGACCTAGCTGACTGTAGAGTAGTGACCCAGGTGAAGAGGAGGGCGACGGAACCAATTCATTCCAGCACCCAGTCATCATGAAGCGCCTACTACGCACAAAGGACAGTGCTATTGGGGTGGAAGATGAAAAGGCGCCTGGGCAGAGGTGGAGTTCGCTGGAAGGGGGAGAGTGCCATGGGAGGACCTTGGAGCAGCTGAGGTCCCAAGGCCCAGCTCCCCCAACTTCGGCGCGGAGGGGAGCCGCGCGCTCCGGAGCTCGGCGCGCGCGCTCAGGGTCGGCGCCGCACGCGCACGCGCGCCCGCAGCCGCTCCCCCGCCCGCGCAGCTCTGGCTCCCGCGCGCGCGCACTTGAGGCGTCCCTTGTGCGTCTCCTCCATTCGCTACGTGCAGAATGGTCCGTCGGCAGCAGCTGCAACGCCGGGTGGGAGGGGGAGGAGGAGGAGGAGGGGAGGAGGAGGGGAGGGGGAGGCGGCGCCCAGGTCTGGAGGAGGGGCCGCGGCCGGCCGGGCGGGGGAGAGGTGGGGGAGACGGACTGGGGGAGAGCCCTGGTGGGCGCAACGCTCCCCCCCACTCCTCCCGCCTTCGCTGTCGCTCCCCTCTGCAAGGCTATTACGGCCATCCCCCTGTTCCCTGTCCTAGGCGTCCTGGAGCCTAGCCGACCAAGAGGGTTTTTCTCCGTGTGATCTCTTTTCCAAAACCAAGAAGCCAAACCCAAGAAAGAACCACTCCTGCTGTCCCCTCTCCCCTCCTCCCGTCCCAATGACATTCCCAGGCTTTTGTGTGAGATGACCCAAGAGCAAGTCCTTCCCCACTCCTTCATGCAGTGAGGTCCCTAAAAGATACTGTAGCCTCACTCCCTTTCTCCTCTAAGTCTTACCCACCTGGAGGAGGGGGAATGGACACCAGAGCCTCCTATTTCCCAGCATTTCCACATGGGGAAGGCCAGCATCTCACCATGCGCACTGCGACAGGATGGCGGAAAGGTGGGGTGGCGCAGAAGAGCAGGCTGCTGCCCAGGCCCCTAGGCTACATCCAAAGGATGTGTGTCAGGACCCTCCTAGACTGTCATGAATTCACCCACATTACAGGGCTGGGTCCTATACACCTGTTTGTAAAGAGCTCCCCAGGAATGGAATGGTGAGAGGCCACCAAGGGGCGGCTGGTATATCCCTGGAGGATCCCAAATAGACAAGCTCCCTGTCCTGCCAGGAATCCAGATGTGGCCCAGATGTCCACAGCAGCCCCTCCCACAGGGTGGGACACCAGCTATTCCGTGCAGCCCCTCCCAACCCATCTCCCCTGGTCAGGGGAGGAAAGCTGGCAACCTCCAGTGCCCCTTCCCCATTCGGGCTGCCTGGAGGGGGCAGCTCCCTCATCCTGGGTTCACCTCCAAGACAGCCACCTGAGTTCAGCCTGTGGTCTAAGCTCTAGCCCTCGGCTGACAGGTTAAGTCTAGATGCCCAGGAAGGAAAGCATCATGGGTCAGTTTCATTTCACACAAACGGACCCGTCAGCCTGAGCTTTGCACAGTGCCTGGATCCAGGGGAGCAGATTCCCCTGCTTCCTCCCTGGAGCCTCGGTCCTTTTTGGAGGCGCCCTCTGCTGGCCACTGGGAAGTGCAGGAAAGAACGGAGTCCTGCAGACTCACTCACAGAGGGTCTAGAGAAGGGGACAAGTGGCAGAGAAAACCAGGAGTCAGCTGAGAGTGGTGGCCCGGCTGGCCACAAATAAGGGAGGCATGCTGAAGCCTTCTTGGAGGTGGGGAGTTCTGAGCCAGCTTTCAGTGGGCAGAGGAGGGCAAGCCAAGCTGGCAGATGGGGGTCAGGACACCCCAGGGGCAGCCCTTCCTGTGAGCAGAGCCCTGCCCTGGATGGGTCACACACCCACTGACTCTGATGGCTGCTCTGCCTTGTCAGGGGGCCCTCACTGTCAGTCTCTATTGGGGTGGTGAGCTGGGAGGAACAGCCAGGGCTGGAAGTCCTGAACCTTCTAGTCATGGCCCGGCTCTTCGGGGCTGGGAGAGAAGGTGACCCGGGAGAGAAGCCTGCAATTGACAAATCCTTGCCCCAACCCCACCCCACATACACAAGGATGGCCCAAGCCCAGGTCCTTCACATGGTGGGGCCCAAGGTGGGGTAGGGGTCTGAGTCACAGCCTGGTGTGGTACTGCCCTGGCTCAGGAGAGGCCAGCTCGCTGAGAGGTAAGACCCGGGTCAACAACCCATCACCCTGCCTCCAGCTGCCAGGCATCCTCCCCATCACGTCTCACACGTGGGACCAGGGCAGTGCCAGGGTGGGGCCAGGGCGATGTGGGCCGAGGAGGGCTAGGGCCTGTGCCTCAGGGCCACCAAGGGGCAGGAGGAAAAGAATGAAGGGGTTCTCACTGCTGCAGCAGGAAGAGCTGGGGTGAGAGAGAGAAGGAACTGGATGGACCCCCAGGCATCTGAAGTCTCTCCCGGTGTGTTGGGCAAGGGAGGCAGCAGGTGCCACCAAGGACTGGCAGCTTCTAGGACCTGCCCCTCATTGCTTCTCCTGAGCAGGGCCGCCCTCAGGCCATCAGCATCTGCACAGGCCCTTTGCCCAGGTCTCATCTCCAAAGGCAGCCCCTGCTCCCAGTCTTCGCAGGCCCCACAAGGGCCCAAGTCCCCAGACCCCCAGGAAGGCAGAGGACCTGGCTGCCTGGAACACTCCCAAGAAGTAAATGGCACTGTAGGCTTCCCCCGGCCCCCCCTTGCTCCACTCACCGATTCACTGACTTCCACCTTACTGGCCAGGCCCCTTCCAGACCCAGCCTGGGTGAAGAGGACTTCCAGGGGCGGGGATTGAGGCCCAGGAGGGAACAGAGAGCATCCTGCTTTAATTGGAGGTAATTAGTTAATTTACTCTGAAAGCAGTGGGAGAGGGGAGGGGATAGGGTCTGTGGCCTAATAGGGCTCAAACTCTCAAACTCTGATGAGTCTCTTTCCAGACCAGAGCTGGCCTGAGTGAGCCCACCCACCCAGGAGATGCACTCTTTGGCCCCAGGCCAGAGCAAGGCCCAGAGCAGACTGGGGTGGCCCAGCAGAAAAAAAGCAGGCGCCCCACCTGGCAGGAACAGGCCTTTTGAGGTTAGGCAGGTGGGAACTGGCATGAGAAGGACTGGGGAGGTGCAGGGGGTTCTGGGATGGGAACTCCCCTCTCACGGATAATTTCATCCCTCCCAAGGTCATTGCCCCCCTCCCCAAGTTAGGGGCCCACCCCCCTCCTGAGTCAGTGAAGGGCTGCCCATCCTAAGGGAAACAGGGCACGAAGGCTGACTTCATTCACGCCCTCCTGCTTCAGGAAACCATTCCAATAACCGGAGGATAGAGCCCCCGCCGGGCCCCCGGGGGCGTGTCGTCGGCCCGACGCGTCGCCGGCCGGCGGCGTGGCGAGGACTCTGGCCGGCAGCCTCCCGCGCCGTCAGGAGCAGCTGACTCGCTGGCGGCGGGCCAGGTCGCGGCGGGGCCGGGAAGCAGCAACGTGCGGCGCGGCATGTCGCGGGCGCAGCGGCGGGGAAACGTGGGGGCGGGCCCGGCGCGCCGCCCCCCCACCCCACGCAGGCCCATTCATAAAACCCCCAGGCGCTGCCCGGGCCTGGCAGCCTCGACTCCTAATTGCAAACTCATTAAGGAGTTTGCATCTCATTTGCATGGAAATCATTTCCTGGCCATAAACAGAGAAACTCCCCCTTCTTTCAGCTCCCTCTGCCCAGCTCTACCCATCCACAGTCTGGGAGAGGAGAAGGGCCGATCTCTGCCCCGCGCCCCCTCCCTTGCCTCACCCCTCCCATCATCCTGGTGAAGAGTGGTGCAGGGCGGTTGGCTGAGCACCCACCTAGCTGGGAGCCCTGCTTGTGTCCCAGGTGAGCTGGCCCTGCCCCAGTGGGTCCAAGAGAGGGGAGGTGCCAGCCAAGTCATTTGCCCCCCGGCCTGGCCGTGCCCAGGGAAGGGAGGAGGCGGACGACGGCTGGCCGCAGCAGCTGGTTGTACCTGGCAGGACTAGGGCTGGTGGGTGAGGCTGTTCATGCCCAGCCTCACGTACGTGCTTAGCCACAGGCTGTGCTCCCACCCCCACACCCCTCACCCTACAGAACAAGGGCCCAATGACGACAGAAACAGACACCCAGTCACGGCGCACAAAGGCACCCACACCGGGCTGGCCATCATGGCTGCCGACCTGGCAGCCACCCTCCGTGCCAGCAGATGCCTTCACAAGCGGTTTGGTCCTTCTCTAGCGCCAGGGTTGGGGAGAGGGGTATCTCTTGAGACTTCTCTGAGTAAGGGGGCCTCCTAGAGGGACTCCCTTCTGTACCCCAGATGCAGCCTCTTGCCCCTCCTCCTCTGCAACCCATATTCATGGAGGCCCCCAAGTACTGGTCGCTGCCGGAGGACCTGCCAAGGCAAGGGACTACAGGGGCCTCCAACCCAGGAGGGACAGCGGAGGGTGAAGCCCCTGAGGAAGGGGCACCTAGGTGCCTCCCCAGCCAGGCCCTGTCCTTCTTGTCTGAAGTGTGTGTGGTAGGGGGAGTGCTCCCCAACTTCCAGGAGGGGGACACATTTTAAACTGTTGGAAATGGACTAGAATTACCTAAAGTACGTGAAATCAGACCCACCAGGGACACAATGCCCTGGTTCTATGTGTCCTGAGACAGTCTAAAAAGTAATCACAAAACTTTCAGCATTAGGGTCTAAACAAAAATCTGCTTCTTGTCCAGATCATCAGTCCCTCCCCGTGCTTATGCTTCCTGTCTGCCCACACTCCCACCTGCTGTCCCTGAAGTTTCTCCCTTCCATTGCTAGAGCATGAAGGGGTGGGCAAGGATGTTCTGGAACACTGACCACAGTCCATCCCGAGTGGGGTTGGACTGACTCGACTCTCCCATCTCCTGGAGCAGTTGGGTCTAGAGTGTGTGTGCATGGGTGCAGAGGTGCAGGAGGAAAATGTTAGGACATCTGTTTTGTTTTTTTAAATTTCATCTCTTTTTCATTTAGTGTGTGTTTTACAAGGTAATATAAAAATATGCTTATGTTACAGGTGCATGCTCAACAACTTTTTTTGCTGGGGGCACCATCAAAAGAACTTTGGAGACCACTGGTCTAGGCTTACGGAGGGGCTGTCATGGATGGGGGATGGCCTATCTTGTTTATCTTAGTATCTGTCCTGAGAAATGGTCAGCTTAGAGCCTGGCAGGGGGCAGGCGGCAGGGACAGGGTGTTGAATGAACAAAGTCCACCCCTAGAACTGACAGGTGAGCAAACTGAAATAACTCTGGGTGGGGAGTTTGCTCAGAGGAGCACACGGGCAGGTGGAGAGAGCCACTCATTGCTGCTGCGTCTGCAGCCTGCCCATGCCCAACACCCAGCAAGCACAATCCCACTTCCAGCCACCCTGGTGAGCGCAGCGCCCTCCTCTGCCTGCTGGCAGCGTGGCCTGTCTGAGCGCCTCACTAGCTCCTGATGAGCAGAGCCAGGCAGGGTTGCCACCTGCCACATCCTCTCCCAACCTGGTGGGAAGCCTGTTGCAGGTTTCCTATCCTAGAACTCGCTGGAAGTTAACCTGGCATAGGCGAAAGAATTTAGGCTCCAGACAGGACTCAGTCCTTGTCCAGCTGGGCCACCTTTGGCCCAACACATAACCGGTATGAGCCTTGGTTTCCCCATCTGTAACATGGGCCTCATAATCGTACTCACTATACAGAGTTGTTGTGCATATTGAATGGCCTATCGTGTATACAGGGTCTGGCACATAGTAGGTGTTCAGTAAGATTCTTACCTCTTCTGTGGAGCAGGTGCCCTATAAAGCACCTGTTGAATTGTGATTTGCCATCGGCATGGGAAGGAGAATTCAGAAGGCAGACCAATGAACCTCTGAAGAGCACCTTCCTGCAGAAATTAACAGCCACCCCAGCAGCCTGGGGCCCTCTCCAGGCTCACCCAGTCCCTGGGGGGCATTCCGCCCCACTCCCCCTTTTCTCTGCCCAGCTCCTTTCCCTCTTTCTGTGCTGCCTTCACTTCAAGTATGAGCTGAGGGTGACACCTGGTGGCCATTTCTGGTAGCTGCAGAACCCAGACCAGTGACACCTCCCAAAGGGAAGGGCATGAGGTCCAGCGGGTGAGGGAACAATTCTTTCCAGCACTTTCCCTGCACCTCCCAACTCCCTCTCAGGGTCCAGGGAACCTCCAGGACGCCCACTCCTCATTCTGCCTCAGAGCAGCCACTCCTCACTCCCCTGCGTGAGCTCTGAGGGCTGCACCTGCCTGATGGACAGGGTGATCAAGGAGGCCTCTGCCTAGACCCTGCCCTGGCCCCCGGCAGAAGGACAAAGGCTACCCTTCCCCATGTGCTGCGGGGCCCCGCCTGATAGGCATCATCTCATTCAAATCTTATCACCAGGGCCTATTATCACAACAGGGAAACCAGGCACAGCAAGGTTAAGCAACTTGCTCCGGGTCACACAGTTCCTAAGTGCCCAAATGATGAAATGAATGGAACACCTGGCAAGCCTCTGGGGGACAGAGGAGGCCACAAGGAAGTGGCCCGCAATCAGGTTAGAAGCCCCGCAATTCCAATCCAGCCTTGCCCAACTAGTAGAGTGACCTCCCTCAAGGGCCTTCTGCTGGCTGAGTGTAGGCTCCTGGATGGCACCCTGGGGCGCTGGATGGAGCAGTGATTCTCAAACTGGCTGTGCACGAGAATCACCTGGGGAGGATGTTTCAAATACCGTTGCTTGCCCCTGCCCTGGCTGATGAAATCAAAACCCGTAGGAGTGGGACTGAGATATGGGTATTTAAAAAATCTTTCTAAGTGATTCTACATGAAGCCAGGGTTGAGGATGAGGCCTCTGGGAGTTTCCTATCTTCAGATTTCCCTGCACTCCCAAGGTCAGCTCCCCAGGGCTCCCTGCTGTCCTAAGGGGTCTCTAGAGAAACCACTCCTCCCTCCCCCAGCATTCCCTGGACATCTTAACTGGTCCACCCAGACCCCCAGAACAACCTGCCTCCCCACTCGCCTGGGGTCCCCAGGGAGAATACTGGCCATCAGTCCTTCCCAGAGGGGGTCTCAGCAGGCTTGAGCCTCCTGAATCTCTGACCCCAGGCCTGGCCTCGGGTGGGGGCAGGGAAGGCCACTGGGAGCTTAACCCCAACAGGATGAAGGCACCATAATTAGGGTCAGGCGGTTGGCTCAGCCTGCGGAAATCCCCAGCTTAGTTGGGATGGGGGTGCTTCAGCCTGGGAGGGGGGTTAGGGCAGAAGGGAGGGGGCAGAGGAGCTTAGGCACATGGAGACCCCAGGGCCTAGCCCCTAGCCACCTCCTGAGAGGGCTCAACGGAAGCTCAACACAGTTCACCCCCACGCTGGGGTCGCTGACAGCCAGGGAGGGAGGGAAGGAGTGACCAGCCCCCGAACCCCAGAAGCCCTGCTGCTCCTTCAGGCTGGGGTGTGCCAGGATCATCGCCCTACCCCGGCCTATGGTGAGATGATGAGGGCACTGGTGGGAAAGCACTAAGTGAGCGTTCCCAGGGCAACGCAGACTTCTCTCCAGCCTGTAATCCTCAGGGCTTGAGTGAGGGATCACTTTCCTCTGTGGAATGTAACACCGAGGGGACAAAATGGGGCAGAGGGACCTGGCGGATGCCACAGAATAAACTCTGCTGGGGGTACTTTCCAGCCCCAAAAAGGCCCTTCAGGAGGTGGCAGCTGCAAAGAGAGAAGTCACCCCCATCCTGGCTCACCCCAGGGCACAAGGTCTCAGGCTGGGCTGACCAGGTAGCCCCCAGCAGACCCCCACCCCGAGTCCTAACACTGAGGGGCCTGGATGACCACCTTTGCTAACCACTCATCTGCAGAGGAGGAAATGGTTCTGAGAGATTAGAACCGGCCAAGGTCACGCAGCTTCCGAGCCACACCTAGCAGGCCCAGGTTCCCAAGAGACTGCCGGGTCAGCCATCCATTGAGGACTGAAACCTGCAGGCTCAGGAGTTCCCACGCTTGCCCGGGCCCGAGTCCCTCTGCCCCCACAGCAGGGCACCCCTCCCACCTGCCCTCCAGGGTCATGGGCTGGGCATGGCGGGACAAGCAGAGGGCAGGTGCATACTAGTCACCACAAGCCTGTGATGGCTGGGGCCAGGGGCTAGCCCAGTGACTCCCACATGGAGATTCCACACTGATTCCTCCAGGAAGCCTTCCAGGCTGATCCCCAAAGGGCTGCCAGTGCCCCCCATACCCAGCCTTGACCTCCCAAAGGATGTCCTCCCCTCTCCTGCCTCACCTCTGGCCCATCACATAGGCTCTGCATGGGCCTCGGTTCTGCTAGCTGTGGGCTGTCTCCATACCTTGACCCAGGAATCCAAGGGCAGCACCATGTGGGCAGAGAAGGCACTGTGCCAAGCCCAGCACCAGCCGCAGGGAGGCTTGGGAGCTAGAGGCTCTTGGAAAGGGGGCAGAACTCAACTCAAGTCACAGAACCTGGAAAGGACCCACAGTGGGAAGTCACTTTAAAAATCAACTGGGGGCCGGTCCCATGGCTTAGCGGTAAAGTGTGTGCGCTCCGCTACTGGCGGCCCGGGTTCAGATCCCGGGCGTGCACCAATGCACTGCTCGTCTGGCCATGCTGAGGCCGTGTCCCACATACAGCAACTAGAAGGATGTGCAACTGTGACATACACCTATCTACTGGGGCTTTGGGGAGAAAAAGGAGGAGGATTGGCAATAGATGTCAGCTCAGAGCCGGTCTTCCTCAGCAAAAAGAGGAGGATTGGCATGGATGTTAGCTCAGGGCTGATCTTCCTCACCAAAAAAAAAAAAAAAAAAGACTTTTAAAAATCATCTGGTTCAGCCCCCCATGACCTCCCAGTAGGGGGTCAGCCTTCTGCCTCAACACCTGGAGAGATGGACGCCTCCTCATGTATTCATTCACTCATTCATCCTTCCAACGAACCTCAGCCAACCACCTCCCACATCTCGGGGGCCGAGGCAAGGGCATGGGCTAAATCCTTAACAAGTAGAGCTGGAGGCCCATCGATCACCCTTCCTGGGCTTAGTACTAAGTGGAAGTTAAAGACGCCAATCAGCAACACACCTGCACACATTTATGTCGCACTGTGGCATTTACACACGGTTAGCAGACCCTGCATTCCCTGTCAGCCTCGTAACAGCCATCCCAGGTAGTGTTGGTCCTCCTTGATGGGCAAGCTGCGGCTCAGAGAGGTGGAGTGGCTACAGCTGGAAGAGAGGTGAGGCCAGGACTCCCCCGGGTCGCTGCACCTCAGCCCGGCGCTCACTTTACATGGCCCTCCCGGCCCTCCACCGGTGGGGGTTTCACTGGAAGACAGGCCTTGCCCAGGGGGAAAGAAAATGTGAGCTAGGCTCCTAACTATAAAAATAATAACAGTGACGACGAGTCAGGGGCCTGCTGGGTCCCAGACACTGTACCGAGTTTGTTAAATGCAGGGGAGTTGAACCCAGAACTCCCACCACCCCTCCTCTGGGGCCAGTGCAATGCCCTCGGCTACACAGCCGGCACGTGCACACTCGGACAGACACACACACGCCCCCAGGTGGTATGAGTCCCTGCAAGTCCCAGGAGACAGAGTGTCCCGGCCCCTTCACTCCCCTCTGATAACCCAGCGGCTTCCAGGAGGACAGGCACGTACCCCTCAGGCTGACCACATTGGGCACGTGCCAGGCCAGCTGCCAGGGACCAGGTCTCCAGTCCTGCTGGGCCCTAGAGGGTGACCTCCTCGAGGGCTGACCCTGCTCAACCTCAGGAAGGGAGGTGACTCCCCAGGATGTGAGGTCCAGAGCCCCCAGCCAAGCCTCTCCTCAAAGCCAGCGTGTGCTGCGGGGCTGGGGCCTAATGAGACGTCTCAGGGATCCCCCGGGCACACTCCAGGGAGTTGCAAAGAAACAAGGAGAGGCTCCAGAGGGGCCGACAGGGCTCCAGCAGGAAAGGGGGCGGTGGGGCAGGTGGCAGAGGGGGAAGCAGGAGTGGATCTGAGAAAGGTGGAGGTGTCTGCGTGAGGTCGAGGTTTGGAATCAAGGAGAAGTATGGAGAGGGCTTGGCCAAGGAATGCTAACAGGGCAGCTGGAATTTAGGAAAGGGAAGACCCCTGGGGGCACGGAAAGAGGCCATCAGTAAACAGCCCCTGGAGCAGGCAGAGCTGGGTTGTAATCCTTGTCCTGCCACTTATAAACTGATGACCTTGGGCTGGTGGCTTACTTTCTCTGAGCCCCTCAGTATCATCTGCAAAGCAGGGATAATAATCATGCCCACTTCAGAGACTTGTGGGAAGTAAACGAGGTCTTGGGTGTACAAGACCCAGGACTGCTCAGTTCACAGGAGCTGTAATGAGGAAAGTCCACAACGGCCCTGAGAGCAAACCCTGAAACATAGGCCGCGCCTGCCCTGGGGCTGTTAGAAAAGGGTTTACAGAGCAGAGAGGCGGGGGGCCTGGGGCCATGGACTCGGGGCAACCTCTGCCCTCAATGCCCTTGTCCCATGAAGGGTGTGAGGGGCAAAGAAGAGGGTAAGACAGACCCTGCTGCCATGCTGGCAGTGTTCCGGGGGATTCCGGAGGGGCCTGGGAGAGCTGCTCTCCACCCCATGCCCTCTTCGTTCATACGAGGGGGCCGAGGTCCAGAGAGGAAAAGGGACTTGCCCAAGGTCACTCCGAGAGTGAAGACAGAAGGCAGGTCTGCTAAGCCCAAGCCAGCCTCCTCTTGTCTGTGAGGCACCCTGGCTCCTGTCCAGAAGGAGAAGCCAGGTGCAAAGACCCCTCAACTCCATGAAAGAGAAAGACCTAGAAACCACGTTCCCTGGAAATGGAGATTCACACTCAGGGCTTTAACTAAGACCTTGCTGAGGCCTGGTGATCACTCGTGCTTCCTCCAAAGCCCAGACCAAATACACCTCCTCTGGGAAGCCCTCCCTGACCAGCAATGGCAATACTCCAAGCTATGTCCAGCAGTGGCCTCTCTCTGAGGCTTCAGCGTAGCCACCACCCTGGTCAGTGGACGTGTTGTTTCCCCCCACTGAGCTGGAGTTTTTGAGGCCAGGGGCAGGACCTTAATCAAGTTGGAGGCCCCAGATCCGACACCATGATCCAGCCTAGCACTGGTGTGTGTGGAATGAAGGAATCCTGACCAGTTGGGCCTAGACCTGCCAGGGGCAAGCTCTGGGACAGCTACCATCCTGCCCTGGCCAGTCCCTCCCTCCCCCATGCCTGAGTCCTGTGCTAAGAGCAAGTTCCTGGTGCAGGCTGTACCCTGTCCCGGACGTCTGGCATTTACCAAAAGGGCAGAGACAGTGAGAAGGGCCTCACCTGTGCCATCCACTCAGAAAGGAGCCAGGCAGCAGGCAAGAGGGAGAGTGGTTAGGTTTCAAAGTACCCGAAGATGACAGAGCAACGGTGGATGCTCACCATGTTAAAACCCACAAAGGATTAATATCTAGACTAGATGATACAAGGAACGTCTGCAGAGCAACACAAGGACAGCAACCCTACCCCAAAAGGGACAAGAGATATGAACAGGCAGTTCAAGGAGACAGGACCCAAAGCTAACAAGCATGAGAAGAGGTGCTGAAAATCACCACTTTACCTCTGGGAGATGGGCAAAAATGAGATAGCTAGATGAAGCCCAGCGCTGGCGGGATGTGGGGACACAGGAGCCCTTTGCTCAGCAGGTGTAGGCTAGGCGGCCACTGTGGACTTGGGTTGGCCACGCTTAGTCAAATGAAATACAGTGAGCCCTGTGACCCATCCATGACCCACCCATGATTGCATCCCGGGAATCTCCGCCTGGTCCCTACAAGCCAGGCAGGGGGAGTCATGCAGCTCGTTCATGGGGGGAGGGGGGACAGAAAATTGTGGGGCTGCTCATCACAGGGTATGATGCAGCAGTCTGAAGCAATAAGACTAGATTTTTAAAACAGTGATGAGTGAAGGAGACCTATAACACAATGACATTTCCCAAAGTGAAAAAAAAAAGTGCATGTTTACGAAACAGCAGTACCCATTTGCAGAAAGATCGGCATCAAATACTATGCGGGGAGAGGGGAACAGGGTGGGAAGAGGGTGAAAAGGAAAAAGTACACAAATAAAACAAGAAAGGCCAGCAATGCCCGTGAGCCTGCTGTGACCTGAGGGAGGCCAACTCTGCACCTGAGGGCCAGGAAGGGGAACCATCCCCAAGGCCCTCAGTGCAGGCTCACAGGTGGACACTGGAGCCATGTGCATGAGGGGCAGAGCCGGGCTGACCTCAGAGGTCACCTCTCCCACAGCACCCCCACCACCAGGGGAGGGTCTTGGCCAAAGTCAGTCCACTGCAGACTCAGAGTCCCGCCCAGCTTGTCTGCTTTCGTGCCCTGGAAATGGAAGCAGAAGGAACCTCAAACCCGGAGGAATGGGCTCACCTGAGCTGGATGCAAGGAGGAAATGAGAAGCAAGTCCTTGCCTTCACAAAAGTCTCTGTAATTAAGCATTTTTCTTTCTTTTCTTTAGGGAGAGTCCTTATCTTTAGACACACATTCAGAAATGTCTGTGAAATGATATGCTGTCTGCAGTGCGCTTCAAAATAAGCCAGAGATGGGGCAGGGGAGAGTGGGTGGGGGGATTGATGAAACCAGATTGGCCATGAATTGACAGCTGCTGAGTCTGGGAATGGGTGCACGGGAGTTCATTATGCTTTATTCTCTACTTATGTGTCTGTCTGAAAGTTTCTATACTAGAAACTTAAAAAAGAAAAAGATTCCAGTAGGAAAGTCTCCCATGTGAGGAGGCTAGCTCCTGACCTCAGGGAGCCCCCAGTCTGATGGGGAGACACACCCTTCTGCCCTCTGTGTAGCCAAGTCTCCCTGCATCTTCTCAGCCCACCCAGGCGGCCACGGGCCACACATGGGACAGAGGCATGATCCCGGCTCCAAGGGCTGACCCCCCAGGCCTTTGTCACTGAGGCCCGAGGGTCAGGCGCTGGAACCACATCTAGGGAGATCTGGTTCCAGTTCCAGCTCCACCTGCACGTGGCCCCGGGCTCCCCACCTTAACTGCACCTGCCTGGAACAGAGGAAACGCCCAGCGAGTCCAGCTGTTATCAGTGGGGAGAAGTCCTCGCTGGCCCAGCCCCTCCCCAACCAAGTCTCTCTGTTCTTCTGGTTACTCACGTCTGGCTGCCTCTGCCTCCATGTCTGTATCATGAGGGCCAGAATCACCGGGTGAGTTTGAGGATTACATGAGGCACTGTTTCCTAAATGCTCATGCTCTCACCAGGACTAGGCAAGGGAGCTGGCCAAGGCCACATAGCCAGGTAGTGGCAGAGCTGGCTTATTCACAGGTGCAGGACACTGAGCCAGCTGCCAACCCCCTGTCACGATGAGGCCTGTGGGCTGGTAGACACAATCCAGGGTGGTGTCCCTGGGACCATCCCCTCTAGCCCCTAGTCCCACTCCTGGAGCCTCCGGTTCAGAGGAGCACCAGGGACCCTGCATGGGCAAGATACAAGCCAGGGAGTGGAGGGCTGGGGAAAGAGGGAGGCAGAAGCCTTTATCCTGCCCCCCAGGAACACAGAGGGGTTCAGGGACATCTGTCTGGGAGAGTGTGTCCAGACTCAGGGGCTCTCTCAGGGGGCTGCTGGGTGACTCCTAAGTCAGGAGCCTTAGCCTGGCCTGGACTCTCCTTTCATGACAATAGTAATAATAATAGCCGACGCTTGTATAGTTCCTGCTACGTACCAGGCAGTGTTCTATCTCCCTTATGTATATTATCTCAATTAATTCTCACAACAATCCTAAGAAGCCAATGCTATTATTGTCCCTATTTTACAGATGGGGAAACTGAGGCATAGAGAGGGTCAGTAACTGTCCCAAAGCCACTCAGCTTGTAACCAGCAGAGCTAGGATTTGATCCCAAGTAGTCTGCCTTGAGTTTGTGCTCTCAACCACCCCAATACACTCTCAGAGAGAGACAGACTGCCTTCTCCTAAGACAGTACTTCTGCTTTCTGAGGAATCTGGTGGTTGTTACGTGTGTGTGTGTGTGTGTGTGTGTGTGTGTGTGTGTGTGTGTGTGTGTGTTGGGGGGGCTCAATCACAAAAGGACACAGGCCAATGGCCACGCCTCCTTCCCCCATGGGAGCCTGAGGCACCCGCTCCCCATCTGCCTCCTGGGAGCTCAGAGGGTGGGGAGACCAGGCAAGGCTGCAGCTGGTACCCTGTTTACCCCAAAACATGTGGGACAGGGTCTTCACCCGGGGCAGCCAGCGCTGGCACATGGGCAGGACCTTCATGTGTCTCTTGCTCCAGAAGGTAAGTGAACGACAGGATCAGGGACAGGCATGAATTCACCCTTTCTTTTTCTTCTTAATTTAAATCTTTCACAGAAAGTTGACCAAGATAAGTAACAAATTACCTGTGAAACACCCTCCCAAGCAGTCACAGCACGGCCCTAGAGAATCTCTGTCCTCTACTGAATGGGAGCAGCTGGGACATCCCCTGCTCCCTCCCCCTGAAGCCTGTCCCTCTGCTAAGAAATGGCGTCTAGTACAGAGGTCGGGAGCGTGGTCTTTGGAGGCAGACAGAATTGAGCTCAGGGTGAGTGTTGTCTCTTCCAAGCTGTGCAACCCCCGACCACGTATTAGTTAACCTCTCTGGGCCTCAGTGTTCTCATCTGTAAAGTGGGGGTGATAACTGCATCCCCTCACAGAACTGTTACAAAATTTAAAGGAAGTAATGTATGTCAAGTGTTCAGCCTGGTGCCTGGCACATAGTAGGTGTACAACGTTAGCTGTTAGCTTCACTACTGCTGTCAGGACCAGCCCCAACCAAGCTGTGAGCTCCTTTGGGGAAGGAACCGTGCCTTGTTTCTCTTTGTCTATCTCAGCATTTTCCACAGGGCCTGGCAGCCAGCAGGTGCTTGTGTCTTAGGTCCAGTTTCCCAGAAGCAGATCCTGAGATGGGAATCTTCTGGCTAAGTGCTCCCAGGGGACACGAGAGGGACTGGGGCAAGCAGACAGGAGAGGAAGAGGCCAACCAGGGTGCAGAGGATGGCTTCCGCCTGTCCCACAGGGACTCTGGAGTGTAAGTTACACCTCAGGGTTGTCCCCATGCCAGGTACGGGAACTGGACCTTCTCTTCCCTGCACCCCAGTCATTGGCTAAGGGCCACCTTGGAGGATAAACTTCCAGGCACTTCCGCTATGCTCCAGTAGCTGAATGCAGTCTGCAGAGAGAGCGCGCACAGAAGGGAAGCTGCACGGATGGCAGGGAGGGTGCATAGAAATGGAATAGGGGTCTCAGGGGGTCTGCTACACTCTATAAGTGTCTTCTGGGTTGAACAGAATCAGTCCCGCCCAGCTTCTGAAGGGTCCTGGTTCCCTGTGGAGCCCCCAGTGGTAGAGGCAGAGGGGCGGGGGCTGCCTGGCAGAGGGGAGCAGCGCTAACTTACCCCGCAGAGTCCCAGCTAGTCAGAGCCAGGAGGGTCCCCCAAGTGGCCAGCCTCTCCCCTGGCTAAGCAAGGGTGGGCCTGAGGCTGCCCAAGATGGTCTTGAGAGCCCTGACTCTGTGCCTGGCACAGATGCTGAGTCCTTCGCATGACTCACTCAGTTCATCCTCATAACCCCCGGAGATAGTATCCTGATTCAGACATGAGGAAATGGAGGCATGGAGAGTGAGAAGGGCCTGCTGGAGGCCCCACAGAGAGTTAAGGGCAAAGAGGACCGATGTCATTAGTCATTAGGGAAATGCAAACAAAAACCACAATGAGATACCATTTCACACCCAGTAGGATGGCTATAAAAAGGAAAATAACAAGCGTTGGCAAGGAGGAGGAGAAATTGGAACCCTCACACACTGCTGCTGAGAATGTATAATGATGCAGCTGCTGTGGAAAACAGTTTGGCTGTTCCCCAGTAAGTTAAACATAGAGTTACCATATGACCCAGCAATTCCACTCCTTGTATGTACCAAAAAAATTGAAAACAGGTGTTCAGACAAACCTTGGACAAGAATGTTCATAGTAGCACTATCACAATAGCTAAAAGGTAGAAACAACTTAAATATGCAGCAACTGATGAATGGATAAACAAAATGTGGCCTACCCACACAATGGAATATTATTCAGCCATTACAAAGGAATGGAGTACTGATAACATGCTACAACATGGATGAACCTGGAAAACATCACACTGAGTAAAAGCAGCCAGACACTAAAGGCCACGTATTGTAAGATTCCATTTATACGAAATGTCCAAAATAGGCAAATTTGTAGAGATAGAAAGTAGATTGGTGGTTGCCAGAAGTTGGGGGAGGAAGAACAGGGAGTGACCACTTAATGGGTGCTGGAACTAAATAGTGGTGACGGTTGCACTGAAATACACTGAATTGTACACTTTTTAAGTGGTTAAAATGGTAAATTTCATGCTATATGTATTTTACCACAAATTTTTAAAAAGTTAAAAAAAAAAAGTGACTTAAGGGCAGAGCCTGGACCAGACCAGTTCTTGACCCTTCCTTCCACCGGCCTGGGAGCAGCTGACACAGAGTCAGCAATGGTGTTTCAGGATGGACGGAACAAATAAAACACAAGTCTAGGGGCCGCCCCATGGTGTAGTGGTTGAGTTCAGCGTGCTCTGCTTTGGCGGCCCGGGTTTGCTGGTTCGGATCCTGGGCATGGACCGGATCCACTTGTCAGCCACGCTATGGCGGCGACCCACATACAAAGTAGAGGAAGACTGGCACAGATGTTAGCTCAGGGCTAATCTTCCACAGCAAAAAAAAAAACCACAAGTCTACTGGACGCTATGCTGACACAGATATGGGACTCAAGTTGTTTTTAAACACTTCTGTCCTTTGGTCTTCTGGAGAAATAAAAGCTCTGGCCTTGAGTTCTGACACAGCTGGATATAAATGCTGGCTCCATCACCAGCTGTGTGACCTTGGACACACAATGTGCCTCTCTGGACCTCAGTTTTCTCGTCTGGAAAAGGGAGATAAGAAGAAGAAGCCCTCCAAGTTGTTGGGAGAATTCAATGGGTTTACACACGTGGAAAAGCCCTGAGCACATCACCTGACACGGTGAGGGCTCAGCAAAGGCTGGTCCCTTTCCTCCCTCTCCTTTACCCACACACCCCCTTGACCTTTATCCCAACCAGATTTCACCTGGACAAACACCTTCCCAGAGGTCAGACACACACAGCAGCACTTGTCCAGGTTCCCTAATGGACGCTGCCCATGGGACATTTGCAAATTCCAAAGAGAAACCTAGTTAATCTGTGGAAAGCCTAAATTGTATAGAGAAGTGAAGAATTTCTGGATTAATCCAAGAAACATTTGGGGTGGGGGAGCACTCCCTTTTCCCTCCAGTCACATCACCTAGGCAGCTACCTGCTTCCACACCATTTTCCTGCACACACACACACACACACACACACACACCCCTAAGCCAACAATTCCCAAGAGCTGATCCCTGAGCGTGTTCTCACCTGTCCACGGCTCAAAATGTCAGTGTAAGAATGCCTATCAACCTTTCTAGGGAAAGAGTATTCTTTCTTTCTTTTTTTTTTTGGTATTAAAATATAACTTTTTTAGGATGGAAATTAATAGGAACTTAATTTTGTGTGTGTGTTTGAGGAAGATTAGCCCTGAGCCAACATCTGCGCCAATCTTCCTCTTTTTTGTATTTGGGTCACTGCCTCAGCATGGCTGAGAAGTGGTGTAGGTCCACACCTGGGATCCAAACCTGCAAACTTGGGCCGCCAAAGCAGAGCACGCCAAACTTAACCACTAAACCATGGGGCCGGCCCCAGGAAAGTAATTTTTTCAATTATCCTATGTCCTTACTTGACAAAAGAAGATGCCAGCAACTCTTACATCAGTTCCCAAAATGACTTTGAAATTCTATTGATCAATCCTCAAATCCGAGGACCATGGCTCTCCCTCTTCCTGCAGGGGGTGAATCCTGCCCCACTTGCTCAGTGGGTGGGAGGAGGGTGGAGCCCTGGGGTCCATCCCTGCCAGGGTGGCTGTCTCCAGCCCCTCTCCCTTGTCCCCACAGCAGCAGAATGATTCCAGGCTGGGCACCACAGGCTCACAGGCCAGCGTCTGTATACCAACAGACTGGTTCCTGTGTCCTGGTGCCAGGGGTCCATCCTCCAGCAGTGGAGTGGGTGACATGGAGTCATGGCACTCTCCCATTTAGAAGACCTCTAGTTTGGCTTAAGAAGGGACAAGCCGGGGCTGGCCCGGTGGCACAGCAGTTAGGTGCGCGCGCTCCACTGCGGCGGCCCAGGGTTCACAGGTTCAGATCCCAGGCACACACCGACGCACCGCTTGTCATGCCATGCTGTGGCGGAGTCTCATATAAAGTAGAGGAAGATGGGCACGCATGATAGCCCAGGGCCAATCTTCCTCAGCAAAAAAAAGAGGAGGATTGGCATCAGATGTTAGCTCAGGGCTAGTCTTCCTCACAAAAAAAAAAAAAAAGGGAACAAGCCACGTTCAGGGACCAATTTTCCTGGGAACCAAATGAGGCTTCATTAGACTGTGTGGACCCCACTCATCCTGGGCAACTTACAGCCCAGGCTCCCTGACCTGAGAGGGGCCTGTGGGCATCATTAGGACCTCCTGGCCCTCTCCAAGTCTCTCGAGTTAGACCAGATCATTCTAGGTCACTGTCCTACCACCCAGGGCGATGCTCAGGGCATGGCCAAGGCCTCTAATACTACAGCCAGGAATGTACCTCAAATCCCAACTTAAAATCCTGTCTTGGGCTTGGAAGCAAAGTAAGTTGGCAGAGACCTGGGGCCTGCCCCTAGGACGCTCCCACTCTGGGAGATGCCAGGCTCAGCCTGACATGCATTAGAAGCCATCAAGAGACCACAGGGAGCTGTGAAGGTAAAGAAGGAGGAAGAACAAAGATGGGGAGGCAGGCAGCAAATACAGACTAAGGGCCCACTCTGGGCCAGGCACAGTGCTGGGTGCTAAGAATGCAGACATGCAAGAGCCACAGCCCCTGCCCTGAGGGGCTCCCAGATGAGCAGATGGAAGAGGCGAGGCCAGGATTTATGGAGTCTGTTCATCTCCCATAATCACAGAGACAAGAGCCCCATCCTCAGGGAGCTGACAACCAAGTCAAAGTAGGAAAGTCACAGATTGGGGTAAGCCCTAGAAGAAAATAAACAGAAGGTGAGACAAAGCAGAAGGGGGCCAGCAATTTAGCGGGAGGTGGCCAAGGGCCTCTCTTTGGGGGGAGGAATTTGGGTTGTATAATAAGAGCTTTATCCCCACTTAGCAGATAAGAAAACCGTGTCTGAGAGAGGTTAACTACCTTGCCCAAGGCCATACAGCGGATGAGTGGCCAGGCTGAGAGTCCACCATGCAATCTGACGTCAAAGCCCGCATGTTTTCTTTCCTCTACCCACTGTTCCAAACTGTGGCAACTGTAAGAGATTAACAATAACTGATTTAATGACAGGGGCATGGGAGTGGCCAGTTTGCTGGGGAATTCTTCATGGAGGAGATAACAACTGAACCAGGCCTCGAAGCATGAGGAGAGTAGAAGTCATGGTGTGAGAGGGCAGGTTGGGCCTGATTTTAAGGGACCCTGAATGCCTGTCAAAGGTGTCTGATTGACTCGCAGGCGATGAAATGCTGAGGAAGGTTCTTGAATAGGCTAAACTGCTCTGTGTTTTAGGAAGATAACTCTGGTGCAGGAGCCAGGAGAGGCTGGGGATGGGAGGAGGGACAGGTAAAATAAATGAGCAGCAGAGAGAAGGGAGAAGGAGGGAAGTGATGAGTCATGAACTGAAGGGGGGCAGGGCAGGGCCCCTCAATCCCCAGAGATAACCAGCATTGCTAGTTCCCCCTGGACAGCAGCATGTTTATCCTGAACACACATAACCTTGACAACCCAGCAGGTGGGTGTTCAGGAGAGCAGAGGAGCTCAGACAGTAGAGAAGGAGGTACTTTTGCAGACCCCAAGAATGGGGTGCCACAGCCTGGGACCCCACCCTGCTTCACTCTACCCACCCCACCCCACCCCCGGGCCTGGCTTGGGTCTGTGGTCCCTTCCTAGCCAATAGACTTAGGCCCTGCTGCCAGTGACCACCATCAGCCCAGGGCTTTCTATCCATGCCCCAGGGCCCCCAGGCCCATCACCTTCCCTCCCTCCGAGTCCCCAGCCCCCGTTCTCTGGGGAGTATAGAAGACGAGGTGTCAGTTTTACAGGGCTGGGTGACCCTCAGATACTGACAGCAGCCAACGCTTAGCCCTCATTCCGAGAGGAGCCTATTCTAAGGGCTGTATTTTTACTCATTTCATCCTCACAACATCCCTCCAAGGTAGATACTATGGTGTTCCAACGAGGGGAAACCGAGGCACGAGAGACTTGCTCAAGGGCTTTGAACGCTGGCGATCTGGTGCCAGGGTCTGTGCTTGCAGACTCTTTGTGCTGGGTCTTCAGTCAGTCATGGCTCTCTGGACTCGGAGCGTCTCTGTCCTCTCTCCTCTCTGCTTTCCTCACGATCCTGCCAGATGCTCCGATTCCTGCCAGGAGCGAGGCTGTGTGTGGGGATTTGGCATCTGGGCCTCAGCCTCTGCCCCCTCTGGAACCACCTACCTGCCTGCAGCAGTGGGTGTGAGGAGCTCGCCGGATGTCGGAGGGCCCCTCTGGCAAGCAGGGCAAGTCTGTCTGAACCCTCCCTACCCCTACACCAGTGCAGGGCCTACCCGCTCTGGACCTGGAACGCCACCCACAGCCAACCCCAGCCTCCTGCCCCCCTCCCCTCTGCTCCAGGGGCCCAGCCAGGCAGCCCCTGCCCGGGGAGTCTGCGTGCCAGTGTCGTGCACTAACTCCCCGACTGAGAGAGCTGGGAGCCGTCATGCCCTCTAGGTGGCACAACGCTTGTAAAAATGTGGATTTGACTGCTAGCCTCCACTCTCACCTGCAGAGGGACTGAATTTTCACCACACTCTTTGGAGTTATCTCATTTTTTGCCCATTCCTCACTCTCATCCCATAACCAACCATTTGTATGTGTTCTTGCAAAACATGCTCACATATTTTTCAGGTTCATACTTAGTATATTATATATTTCTTACTTGGTTGACTCAGCACCAAATTTTTAAAACCCATCCCTGGTGCTATGGGCACATTTAGTCCCTAGAGGGCACCCTCCACATTTATTTACCCACTCTGAGGCTGACGGGCACACACATTCCCTCCAACACCCCTCAACAATCCTGCCATGAGCGTCTTTGCACATGGCCCCTGTGGCCCTGCCTGAGAACTTAGGGAGCAGAATTGCTGGCTCACAGGGTACATGTTGACTTAATTTGACGCAGCACTGCGAGCCAGCTCTCAACTCACCCGTTCTTGGAGGGATCCTGGGGAAAAGATTTCCAGCCTCTGGGGACGGCACAGGCTGGCATCTCTCTCTGTGGGCTGGCCCAAATCCTCTCCACTTAGGCTTTGGGGGAGTTGGAGAGCTGCTAGCCAGTGTCCTCTGTCAAGAGCATCTTGCAAGAGCATCTTCAGATCCTGCTGTCTCCCCTGGGCCTGCCCTGCCCACCCTTACTGAGCGCTCGCCAAGGCCACAATGGCCCATTGAATGCCCCACATCCCTGTGTCCAGGAGTCTTTCTGGTGCCAAAGTCAATTCTTCCCCTCTTCCCTCTCCCACAGAACTACCCCAGTTTTCTGCATTTTCCCAAGTTCTCTTCCTCAGCCCATCACTTCTGTGTGATCAGTTCTGTGCTTCCTAGCTATGTGTCTATGGGCAACTTACTGAGACTCTCCAAAGATCCTTGTCTATAATATAAAGATAAGTAAAATCATTACTAATAGTGGCCACACAGATATAATCCCTCCCGGCCCCTGCACACAGCCCTCTGTCTGACTCACTGCTGCTATGCTTCAAGTAGCTCGAACTCTTCCTCCTCCAGGAAGTCATCTCTGATTGAACCAGATATGGCTCCAAAGCCCTTAACCTGTCACCTAGTAAGAGCTCAAATATTTTGGAGGCTGAGAGTTGAAATAAAAATAATGGCTATGATTCATTGAGGACCTACTATGTGCTACGAGTTCTTTCTCCTACTTCAGCCTCACAAGAGCTCTGGAAGGCAGACATTACCATCCCCATTGAACAGAAGAGGAAGCTGAGGCTCAGAGAGTTAAGGTGACTTGACCAAGGTCACTGGCAGGTGATTGTCAAGGTCAGGAGTGGAATACAGTGTTGTCTGACATGGAGGCTTTCCCCTACCCCACACCACCTCCTGCCCTCCTTCCCCCACACACTCAGTGTGGGCACTGCATTTTAAATTAGTTTTACGTACACAAGTACTACAGGGATATATTCTCCTCATAAAAAAGAGCACTATAGATAGGGCTGTGTCACCTTTAAGGAGGACTCTCTACCCTTCCCAAAGTACCCCCACCACTAGCAGTGTCCTGGATTTCAATCCAGTCCTTTGTCCGTGCATTTCCACAGATTTTTCTACATGTGTAGGAAATAGGTAACATCGTTGAGTGTTTTTGTTTTATTTTACATAGATGACGTGTGTATATCACTCTTCAACATGCTTTTTCCCACTCGATGATATGTCTTGAAGAGCTACATCTATTTATACCTATGCTGCCCTTCCTTGGAACTGTCCTGTGGCATGGACGGGCCTTGCTTGCTGAACCAGCCACTACTGATGGCCACTCAGGTTGTCTCCAGTTCTCACTATTAAAAACGAGGCTGAAATGAACATACACACACAGACCTCCTTGTGCACTGTGATCTGTGTCCTGTGCCAGGTGTGGACAGTCACCTCTCCTCATCTGTCACACAGCTAAGGAACACCTCTAACTGGGGAGCCACTGGAGGCCTCGGGAGGACCCAAATCCCTGAAATCATACCCGAAGTTGTCTATGCGTGCCTCTGGGTGTATGGACTATTCCAGGGAGAGGGTCCATAACCCTCACCAGGTTTCAGGTTTTCAGAGGGCCCCATAAAGGCTTAGAAGCCCTGACCCATGTTAACTTTTGTGCCTGTATGCAATACCGTGTTACGTGCTCAAAAGGATAAGGCGGCAGCACAAAGCCCCTTCCCTCCCAGCGGTTTTGCCAACAAGGATTCCATCTAGTGCTGAGAGGCCCTTTGGAGCCAGACCAAGGCCAAAATCCTGGTTCCATCCCTCGCTGAGGGCAACTAATTAACACTGAGCCTCAGTTTCCATCTTACAGTGAGGTGAGCAATACCTGCTTCTCAGGGTTGTTGTGAAGAGTGAATGAAACCACCTGTGCCGAGCACCCGGCACACACAGTAGGCGCTGCTACGTGTCCCTGCCCTCGGCCTTCTTCACTTCTGGCCAAGCTCTTTAGGCAACCAGGACCTTCTCAAGGGCAGGGACCAAGGCTCATGCAGAGTCTGCAACCCCCTTAGGCTCAGAGCCTAAATCTGCCATGGACAAATATAGGAGCGATTATGCTGTGAGCAGAATCCCCACCCAGCCTGTCTGGTCACACCACAGCGATGCCACTGGGAGGCCCCAGGACAGGCTCTACACCTAAATCCCTGAGTGAAGTCGTATGTGTGCACGCATGCACATTCATGTGAGTGTGAGTTAATGTATGTGTGTGTTCATATGTGTGTTTGTATGTGTTTGTGAGTATGTGTTTGTGTGTGTACATGTTTGTGTGTGTACAGATGTGTTGGGAGAGGCAGAGACCAAAGGCGGCCAGGGTTTCCTGAGAGGCAGGAGCCCCAGCACCTTCCCCTGAGAAGTTTCCAGGATGATGGAACAAATATGCAATCACCTACTATGCACCGAGCTATGCCCCTGTCCTTTGAGGAACTCCTAGGGGACAGAAACAAGACAGTTGGGTTCAAGCAACATTTCCACAGTACCAAGTGCTGGAGATAGAAGAAGATGCATTCCCCCTCTTTGAAGTCAGAGGTGACACTCCTCTGGAGTCAGACTCGTAATTCAACGAGCACACCCCACACGTGGCACCCAGGAACAGAAATGTGTTCAAGGCCCAGAGAGAGGAGAGGAGGGCAGAGTTAACTCAGTCCTGGGGCCACAAACCCACTGGGAGAGAGGGGGCACTTCCCCTGTCAGGCCCTGCAGACCCTGACCCAGGATGTCCCCAGCCATCTTCTCTCCTCCCTCACCCCCACACGGCCACCGAGCCCCGCTGAACAGACCCCTCCACTGCACAGGCGGGAAACCAGGGGGGCCCAGCACCCTAGTGCACTGACAACCCTTTCTCCATCCTCAGCCCTCTCCTTCCCTCTGGGCAGCTGATCCCCGCCTTTCCCACCATGCGCCCCCCACTCTCAGTGGACAGCCTCCCTCTCCCAAGGTCTTCAGGAGTGAACAACTTCAGGGTCCTGCCCTGCACCCCCTTGCACACAAACTGACCTCCCTAAGCGCCCAGTCTGCCACCAGGCTCAGGGATCTCAGTGTCCTTCGCTTGTTCAGGCTCTCCTGCTACGCCCTCTGCTGGAGGCTCCTACCGTCAGGCACCACCACCTCCTGCCTCCAGCAGCACTGCAGAGGCTGAGCACCCCAGCGCCACCATCTCCTGGCCCTGGCACCCTAGACAGTTACTCCACCAATCTGAGCTTTGGTTCCCGCATCCCAGGCCAGGGCAGAACCCAGTAAGACTGACAGAACCTACCTCCGAAGGCACTGGGCAGAGGAGATCTCAGCCCACACGGTGCTCAGAAGCAGCCAGCAGGCAGGGAGTGTTCACTAAACACAATTGTGGTTGCTCTAACCCCTAAGCCACACCCACCACATCTGCAGGGGCACAAAGGCACCATTACATGATTGTTAGGTGACCAGGAATGAGAGTCCAGGGGATGGCACCAAATGGTTGTTTACTTTCCCCATCAAATCATCTTTCAGTCTGTCAGATGAACCCCCAAATCTGTCCCCCCTGGGGGCTCTGCCTACCTCCACCCAGGGCCCAGCTCTCCATCAGGCAGTTTTATTCCACTCTCCTCCCAGGGAGTTAGCTTCCTTGGGTCTGGGCGTAACTGGAGGGCCTTCAGGGTGAAATACAGACCAGACCACGCTAAAAGGTCTCCTCATGCCGCTAATTGTGAATACTTAGTACTTAGTACTTACATGTGTCAAAAGTTCAGAAATAACAGAAGTCAAACTAATGAACCACCAAAATAGTAATTAGTAAAGTTTATTGCACACACACCAAAAAGACAGTTTGCAAACCAGAGGAACTCAAACCAAAACGTGGAATGAGGCTCAGGGGTATACTGCTATAAAGCAGCTTATACGGTGAGAAGGCAGGGACTGTTCATTCTTCACCGAGACTGATCATATTATTAGAATTTTCTTAAATGATAGGGAATTGGTCAGTGGTTACTTCACACCAACCTTGGGAAATGGTTTAAATTTTGCGTATGGTTTGCAGAGGTATAAACAAGAGATGACCCAGGTCAAGTTAGTCTTTCAAAATAAACTAAATTAAGCCTCGCTTGTATGACTAAACTGGTCTTGTCTGCTAAGGGAATTGTCAAGGCTGGTCTCTGTTTTTTATTTTAACACATGCCCACACCTTCTTACCAAAGACCCCCTGACAGCAACAAGGGAGCAGCCGCCCGTCTACAAAAAGTTGCTCAGGTCTCTCCCAGCCTAAAAGCTCCTTCTGTCATCCTCTAGCTACAGCCCACTTCTGAAGAAGTCCTCCACATTCCCGGTCACCGTCCATTGCCCCCATCCCCTTCTCACCCCACTGCGGGCTGCTTCTGACCTGGTTCCCCACAAGGGACAGCCATGTGGTCACCTCACCTGTCCCTATGCAGACCTCACTTCAAAGGGCCCCTGCCACATCTGGCCAGGGTGACCCCTTCCTCCTCGCACCTTGCCTCCCTGCCTCCGGGACTCCACTCCCCAGTCCTTCTGCTCCCACCACTTCTCCTTGATCTCCTGCCCAGCTTCCTCCTGCTCCCCATCGCCTCTTAAGCATCAGTGTTCTCCAGTGCTCTGTCCTTGGCTTACTAATCCTCTCTCCTTCTCCTCTCCTCAGGTGACCTTATGGTTTGAAGAACCAAGTATGTCCCGATGCCTCCGAAATCTCCCACTCTCTTCCCTCCCCTGACTTTGTGTTTAATGTAGCCCACTGTCCCCAAAACACATGCAACTCAACAACTAGAAGAGAGCTCCCTTCTTCTCTCCTCTCCCAGGATCCTGGACTCCATGAGGAGCCCCACAAGCCCCTCAGGCCGGCAGACCTAGAAGGCACCCTCGCCTCCTTTTACCTCCAAACATTCACCAGATCTTGCCCGTTCCACCTTTGGGGCAGTTTAACAATTGGGTGGCCCAGCAGGTTTAAGACTCAAGGTGCAGGATGCACGAATGTGCTTTATTTCAAGGACGTGGCTCAGAGGAGGGCAGCTCCTGACTCCAGGGCAGGGCAGAGAAGCAGCTGAGGGCAGCGGGGGTGGGGATAGCAAGCCGCATGGCTGGAGTCGCATGGCAGTCTGACCAGGCCTTCCTGCAGGCCCCAGCTGTAGCATCCCTGGCCCATCTCCCCCTCCCTCTCAGCCTAGGCCACCAGTCACCCCCCTGAGCTGGCCAAGCTCCCCTCCACAGGCACAGCCTGCAGCTTGCCCCATGCTCGGCTCCTCCCCTCCCACCCGCCTCCCACCCTGTTCCCCACCATAGTGCCTCTGAATACAAAGCTCATCCCTCAATAACCTATCCCAAAATAGCTGGGTTGTGCTACCTTGAATTTCTGGACCCCTGCCCTGTCCCCCAACATGACTTTTCTCTTTTTCTCTATGCCAAGCTACCTCAACCTGCTAAATACCTATTTTCCCCAAAATATCTCTTGACTCCCACCCTCCTCCCTTGCCTTGCCCCACTCTCCTGCTCTTATCATCTCTTGAATTTACTGATTTCCCTACCACCTGCCTGGCCCCTCACACCATCCCTTCTGAGGGTCCTTTGCACAGCAGCAAGGCCATCTTGATAAACACACATCTGGGATGCAGAGCCATTGGGCATTTAAAGCAGGGCAGTGCCGAGATCTAAGGCACCAGGCCCTTGCCTGCCTTCTCACTCACTGCCACCCTCTAGGACCCCCAAATTGCTGGCAGGTCCTGGTACATCCCACTCAGTGTTGCACCTCTGGTTTTGGCTGGGACAAAAGGCGCTCCCGCCTTAGACTGTCACTTGGCTAACTCTAATCTCTCAGCTTCCAGGAATCTCCTCGGGAAGCCGTTCTGAATCTCCCAGGCAATGGCTGCCGTGGCACACAGGCATCTGACACTTACCGTAGAGGGAACTGATTGCGTCACCTCCCAGGAGCTTCTCCAGGGCAGGAACCATATTGTGACCACCTGGGTTCACAGTAAACGTTTGTATCAGGCAGAGTCCAAGCAGGTAAGAGGTGAGCTACTCCAGCAGACAACTCAGGAGGGTTGAACAGAGTGACTATCTACAAAGGTGTGGGCCGGTACAGTGGGTACTGCAGTGCCCTGGGGCGAAAGTCCCGGGAAGACGAGCGTGGCACAAGAGCTGCCCTGAGAGGAGCTGTGACATACGACTGAGGGATGTGGCCAGCCCTGCAGGGAGAACGGGGGGCAGCAGTGACAAATACCCCAAACTTTCTCTTTCCTCCTGTCCTTCAAACTCCTGCTGGTGCCTCCCACTGGCCAAACCCAACTGGAAGTCAGAGGGCAGGAGAGCCCCCGATGCAGTTCGTACAGGCCAGCCTCCAGGGCACAGAGCAGGGCTGAAAGAGGCAAGAGGGACCCTGAGAGGCAAATTAAGATGTCCAGCCTGGGGCTCAGTCAACGTCACTTGACCAGAATTTAGCTGATGAGACGTCTGAGCAGGGCTCCATAGGATGGCTGACCGCCTCTCCAAGAGAGAAGGACATTCCAAGCCAAACCTGTGCCAAGGCACAGCCAGGGGCTCAAAAGGGCTTACGCTGGGCAGAAAGGCAGCAGTCAAGCGGACGGGGCTGGAGAAACAGAGTGGGGAGAGGTCTATGAGCGGGACAAAACCCCACCTCCATGGGACCAGTGAGCAGCGCTGTTTAGCCGGCCTATACAGGGCTTCCTTGGCCTGGGTTTTCCAGCTGAGGAATGGGTTTGGAGAAGCAGAGAGGCAGCCTTTCGTGGGGACGGGGAAGGATCTGTGTGCTTCGTTTGAGAACGCATTCAGCAAACACTGAGAACCCACTGGGTACTGGGTGCTGAGAGCTGCACAGTGAGCTGAGACAAGGCACCAGCCCCAGGGAGCCCACGGTTGGCTGGGTACACAGAGTGGAAGGCGGAGCCCCTTGGCCAGTGTAGCACCCAGGTTGTGAGGGACAGGAAACTGCTGTTAAATAGGGCAGGGAGCAGGCCTCCAGCAGGAAGCGGTGCCTGTGGCTGGCTGGAAGCAGCTGACCTAAGAGGCAACTGGAAGCAACTGCGAGTATCCAAAGTGGTCATCCAACTGATGCTTCCGGAAGATGATTTTAATAGCTGAGGGAGGGCACACTACCAAGAAATATTTCCACCACAGGTCATGCAGCAGAGAGAGCAGGATGAGGTCAGATGGGCCTGACTTCAAATCCCAGCCTGCCACTCTGACTCTTCCCAGCCTGAGTTTTCTCACTTGTACATCAGGACAACAAGGATCACGGTGTCATTGTGAGCACTACTTGGAACAGCATATGTAAAGTGCCTGGCACAAAGTAAGCCTTCAATACACTGGTTTCTCCTCTCTGCTCCCACTACCATGTGCTAGAGACCCCAGGCTGAGAGAGATGTGGTTTCTACACCGAGAGCTCCCTCCAGGGGGTGGCTGGATTGTCACTCGGCAAGTAATTGGGCAGCAGCGTGCTAAGACTGGGTGCGGGCCCTGGGAAGGAGGAGGAGGAGTACTGTTCTACTGTAGGAGAACGGACAGCACTTTGTGAAAACCAAAAATGGACAGGGAAAAGCGAGCAAACCCAAAAGTGACTCCCAAGTTGTAAGATCTATAAGGTAGGAAGGTTGCTGGTGCCACTGCTAGGACAGTCATGGAGAAGGAGGGCGGGGGAAGAAGCCAAAGCTCCAAGAAAAGTGACTAGCCAAGGTGACTAAACCCATGAGCAAGTGGCTAAGCCCAACCTACAGCCTTGACCTCTACTCTCAGCCCAGAGCCCTTGTGCATGCTCTCCCTTGTGTGGACCGAGTCCCTCCATCTGCACTCTGTGAACCAAACGCCCCAGTCCCCTGGTGGCCTTGACTCTGTTGGTCTATTCTCAACCCTTTGGTAAGCTACAGCCTTTCTGAACTCCCCATTACCTGCTCCACCTCTAGGCCTCAAGGCAGGGCAATGGGCAGAAGAACAAAGATCAAGTGCAGAGGTTCATGGATTTCAATGTGAGTTTCATTCCTAGAATTTTATACTATTATTTAGGAACCAACAGTTCACTCTGATTCCCAGATGTCCCGTCCCCTTACATACAACAGGTTGCACCTAGTCTCATCCCAGGGTTTCTCATCCTTGGCACTGTCAACACTTGGGGCTGGAAGGTTCTCAGTTGTTGGGGCTGTCTTGTACATTGTAGCATGTCTAGCAGCATTCCTGGTCTCTACCCACTAGATGTCACCCCCAGCTGTGACAACCAACAATGTCTCCAGACATTGCCAATGTCCCCAGTTGAAAACCACTGCCTTATTAGTAGTGATTAGTAGCTTTCTTTTCTCCTAAACATGGTGGAGATTAAAAAATTCAACTTTAGTCCATTAGTAAGCTTGCCTATTCAACACCCTTCTGGGTGGGGCTGGTGGAAAAGCTTTGTCAACAAGAAGTAACCAACAGCCTGAAGCCAATCTATGGCTTCATAGTGACACACTGTCACTCCCCGTCACCTGCATCTCTTCCTCTTTCTTTTCTACTCTTACTCCCTTTCTTTCTGTCCCCCCGCCTAAGCCAGACATTGCCCGCTGATTGCTTCCAAGGACATCACTTAAACCCAATGAACTTGAGCCAAGGATTGAACTGTTCAAGTTCATCTTACTCCTTCCATCCACCCCATAGATGTTCACCCAGCCTGAAGGGATCGCTGCCCTCTGAAAACCTGTAGAAATAACTGTCTCATAAGCCACCTTGTAACTATCTTTTTTATTGTTGCCTAAACACTTGAAGGTATTAAAATTTTTGTGTGATTGAAAGCAAGTTTAGGGTAGGGTACAGTATTTTATACAGCAGTCCCCCCTTATCCGTAGGGGATGTGTTCCAAGAACCCCAGTGGATGCCTGAAACCATGGATAGTACCGAGCCCTATATCTACTATGTTTTTTCCTATACATACCTATCTACGATAAAGTTTAATTTATAAATTAGGCACAGTAAGAGATTAACAACTAATAGTAAAATAGAACAATTTTAACAATATATTGTAATAAAAGTACCATAGGTCTCAGCAACCTCAGCATATGATTTTTTTCTCTCCTTACTAAGTCAAGAACTTTTACCTTTTCACTTAAAGGAAGCACTCGATGGCTTATCTTAGGCATATCTGAATTGCCAGCATCACTACTATTGTGTTTTGGGGCCATTATTAAGTAAAATAAGGGTTACTTGAACATAAGAACTGCCATACCACGACAGTTGATCTGATAACCAAGACAGCTACTAAGTGATTAACAGGTGGGTAGCATATTCAATGTAGATATGCTGGACAAAGGGATGATTCATGTCCCAGGTGGGACAGAGCAGGACAGTATGAGATTTCATCACACTACTCAGAATGGAGAGCAATTTAAAACTTATGAATTGTTTATTTCTGGAATTTTCCATTTAATATTTTCAGACTGCAGTTGACATGGGTAACTGAAACCACGGAAAGCAAAACCATGGATACGGGGGGACTACCGTATTTGGAAAAGAAAGAAACCAAGTTCCAGTTAAGGGCTCCTTCTTCAACCTGGCTAGTCCTGGAAAGAGACATCAAAGGTATGGCCAAAATCCACACCTCATCATGGGTTCTCTCCAAGAAAGCACACATTGATTCTTTGGACATGAATCTAACAGGTTTAACAGGGTTATCAGCCTAGACTTGGCATGAGAAGACATCCTATGAGCAGGAAACACTGGGCATCTGGCCAGTACGGGTGAAGTCCATTGGGTAAGAATCTACACAGATATATGCAACCCTGTCCAGAGCTGGTCCTTGGAAATATTCCGTAAATGTCTTAATTTTTGCCAACTTCTATACTAGACATCTGTAGACAGATTCCTAAATTGAGAATCCAAATTTTAACCTTTGAATTCTCAATATTTTTTGTGCACCTACTGAGCACCAGGAAGACAGCTGTGAACAAGATGGACACTGCTCCTGAGCCCATGGGGCTTGCCCAATTACAAAGCGGTGTGAAAAGTGCTATGCTGGGGAGGGATACCAGGCACAGCAGGGGCCTCACAGAGTAATGGAAAGAACACCAGGCCCAACTCCACTACAGACTTACTATCTATACTACAGAGTCTTCTATCTACAAAATAAGGACATCAGGGACCGGCCCAGTGACGTAGAGGTTAAGTTGGCGCACTCGGCTTCGGCAGCCCCAGGTTCCTGGGTTCAGATCCTGGGCATGGACCTAGGCACTGCTCATCAAGCCATGCTGTGGCAGCGTCCCACATACAAAATAGAGGAAGACTGGCACGGATGTTAGCTCAGTAACAATCTTCCTCAAGCAAAAGGAGGAAGATTGGCAACAGATGTCAGCTCAGGTGCTGGCCCAGTGGCATAGTGGTTAAGTTTGTGTGCTCCACTTCGGCGGTCTATAGGGTTCACAGGTTCAGATGCCAGGCGCGGACCTATGCACCGCTTATCAAGCCATGCTGTGGCAGGCGTCCTGCATATAAAGTAGAGGAAGATGGGCATGGATGTTAGCCCAGGGCCTATCCTCCTCAGCAAAAAGAGGAGGATTGGCAACAGATATTAGTTAGCTCAGGGCTAATCTTCCTCACCAAAAAAATAATAAAAAAAAAAATTAAAAATTTTTTTACAAATAAGGACATCAGCCCTACCCACCATCCAGAGTTGTCACCAAGGCTGGAGTCACAGAAGTTCAGGCTGGAGGAAATCTTAGCAGTAGGCATGAGTTAAGATAAGAAAGGTGAAAGCATTCTGCAAAGTGGACCTGCTCCGCAGAGGCAGAGGTCTGCCAGCAGTGGTATTCAGAAATCACGTGGATCCCAATGAGGAAGCATTCTGCTACTTGGGAGAAGGAAGAGAAGGCCGTGACGGGGGCTCTGAAGCTCTTGGACCTGGTGGGGGATGAAGGGGACAGAGGGGAGGCTTCAGACTACAGCAGCACAAACGCCCTGCCCCTCCCAGTCCCATCACCACTGCACACCCAAGCCTCCAGTCACCACACCTCCGGAAATCGCACGCTCGTCAGGGCAGCTGAGATTCTCCCAACTCCTCATCAGCAACGCTGCTTTCTACCCCTACAGGCTGGGTCGGTATGGCCCCATCCAAAGTGTTTTTCAGAAAGACTCAGTGGTAGAAGAAAGTGCTCAGCAATGCTGTGAGGTGCAGTGAAAAGAACTGGCCTGGGAACCAGAGAATTCAAGTTCTCATCCTGAATCTGCTAATTTCAACTGTGAAATTTGGGGTGGTCCTCAGTCCCCCATAGTGAAAGGTTCAAACCATACCAGTTTTGTTTTGAAATAAACTCAAGCCACAGGCGGGTTAGCGCTGACATGCCCTTGCCCTTGGTGGGAAAGGCCCCCTATGCATTCTCGACCATGTGTCACGAAAGGGTAAACTCAGAGCACAGAGCCAACAGTACTTACTCAGGAAGCACACAGCAATCTTTTCCCTTAAAAACTCACCACAATCTTGAACAGAAGTGATCTATTCATTCAACATGACCACATACCTACTATGTACCAGATGTTGGGAACACAGACTTAATAAGACAGCTGCAATTCTAAACTGGAAGAAGCAAAGACTACAGCCGGAGCCCAGGCCCCGGGCGGCGGGCAGGCGCGGTGAGAAAGGCTGAGCCAGAAGCTGGAGTGTGGGCGGCAGGGAGCGGACCTGGGCAGCTCCAGCCCCTGCCCTCTGAACTGTCCAGTCCCCATCAGCCAGTGCAGAGCCACAAGCGCAGGGCTCCAGTGTGGACAGTGGCCAGTGGGAACACACTTCAAACATAAGTTTGGTTTTATCATCAGAATTTTTTTTAAAAAAAGCATAATTCCTTTTTATTCTTTTTATCCCTAATATTATTTTGAAACTGTCAAACCTAAAAAAAAAGTTGAAAGAATAGTACAACCACCATGTACTCCTCATTTAGATTCATCAATTGATCATTTTTTGCAGACATCATGACATTTCACTCCTAAGTACTTCAGCATCAGTCTTTTTAAAAACATAAATACATGATCTTATAAAGAGAATGAGTAAGACTAAAATTAATTTTTATATGTAGCAAAAGGAAGAAAAAGTATACATACATATACTGTCTCTCCGCGAGCAGTTACCTACCAAAAAGCAATTTAATTAGGTACGAAGGGTAGGCTGTGGGACAAAATTCACAGATAACTCTAAAATCTCATTTCAAGAAAGGATTTCATTCTTCTTCACCAGCAAACCTTTAACCAGAGCTGGCAGCAAAACAATAAGTCAACACAGCTGGTTAAGAACAGTGCCAGTGAGGGTCGTGGACAGAGAAAAGCTCCGCTCCCTGGCCCATGTGTGCCAGCCAGGAATGGCACTGGGTAACTGTGGGCACAGGGTAGCACAGCCCACTCCCAGCCCAGGAAATCCACCAGAGACTGGTGCAGCATCCCTTGAAAAGAGCAGCAGTAGGAGAGGTCTCTTCCTCTCCTCTTCCTGCCCTCAGAAGTGGTACAAATCAACAGGGAGCCCAGGGCAAGGAGTGGGGAGCAGGGAGGACAGCTCTGATCAAACACCGGATTGTCAGTCCCAACTGACCCCGAGTTGCCTCTATTTGGCATACAAACATCTGGCCTAAAATCAACTGCCAATCGAGGTTTCATAATATCCAAGGGTATCCCAATTATTCAAGAGTTCTTGTGAAATTCTCAAAATAAAATAAGTTTAAATTCATTTTCATTAAAAAAAAAAAAGCTTTGTGGTATGTCTTCTGAGATAGCCTATCATAATTTCAAGCAAAGGAGAACAGATTATTGCTGTTCCTGAATCTGGCGTGATGCTGAAAGTTGAGAAGCAAACTCACGACCACTTTGAGCCTAGGAAGCCCAAATAATTTGGAAAATTACTAATATTTGTCAAAACAATTCAGCAAGTGTCCAAAATGCTCAGAGGAACTGAACTGTCATCTATAACCACCCTCCAGGTGGGAAAGAATAAAACAAAACCCTGAAACTTTTTGACACAGATTGAATTACAAAGTTAGAGGAAGGAAAGAAATACAGCTGCCAGGACAGAGCTGAATTTCAGTTAAGCATTCAATTCCAATATCACACAATTTTCACCAAAAACAACAATTCTCAGCAGCTGAGAAAGAACAAGAGCGAACATGAGAAGCCGAGAGAGACAATGAGAGGATGGAGCAAGGAAGCTAAGAGGCTGTGCCCAGGTGAGGCCCAAGCGTGGAGAAGCTACGGGCCGCAGGGGAACCCCGCCCAGCCCCAGGGGGCTTGCTCCCCAGCTGAAGGAGGGGCTCCCCTTCACTCTGACACAGGAGGAGGCGTGCCTTAGATGAATTCTGCCTAACAGCGGGCTCTCTCGCGGCCCTCACTAAAACAAGGCCTGACTTGAGTTTCAGGAGGAAACTGCCTGTCATCCAGCAAGTGGCCTGGCTACCTCTGCCAGAGATAGTTGGCTTCTGTTTTTCCAGGAGTGTTGATGGTGACAGGATGATCTCTGCACGTTCTTTGGCCAGGTCCCCATCTGTAACCAAGGACACACCCTTCAAGGTGGCTGGGGCGAGGGCTGCAGTCAGAGCCATGCCTGGTCTACTCCAGAGGCACCCCCACTGCTGGGTCCCCTGAGCACCAAGCCCCATGCAACTCCCTGAGGCTGTGGCTTGCCCAAAGTCACGCAGCTAGTTAGCGGCACAGGCCCAACTGGAACCCAGGTCTCCCAGCCACGACCACTGATCAACAGCCCTTTCTACCATAGTTCTTCGGCAGTGGTGGAGCCGGACACCAGCAGACACTGCGATGAAGTCTATGAACCCAGAGAGATGAGGCTCTTTGACCTGTCAGGGGCAGCTTCTGAAGGGCACAAAGGGAAAAAAAACAAAAGCAAGTTTATACTCGTAGGGAAACATGATCTGTCATTATAAATATTTCATGAGCAAAGAAAGCAGTGCTGGTGGAGAGACTGGGGTGGGAAGGGTGGACAGCAAATTAGATCCCAGTTTGCAAAGTGATAGGGCAGCTGGAAAAGCAGCAATGCTGAGGCTATTCTGGGCTGTGTGCTGCGAGTCCTGCGTCACAGTTGGAGAGCGGGCTTCGGCCACCCAGCTCTGTGGAAACCACAGCCTTCCAGCGGTCAGCACAGAACACCTTGAGAGGAGTGTTTAAGCCATGGAAGCCCAGGCGAGGGGACAGCGAGGACAGGCATCTGAATGACTTAGGTAAACCTCAACAGAGGGAGGTGGGTGAGGGGATGCAGCAAAGCAGCCAGTACTCCGCAAACTCGTGAAAGGATGAACGTACCTTCTGCTGACTAAGTGCAGAGGAAGAAGTGGTGCCGACCCCAGAAAGCAAGTGCCCTGCGAAGCTGGAGGGCAGCTCAGGTCAAGCTGCCCGGGTCAGAGCAAAGGCCCAGCCCAAGTAGGTGGTGCCAGGCTGAGAATAACAATTTTTTACCACCTCTCCTTTACCTCAGGACAGGGGTCTCTTCTTCCCACAGCCTTTGGGAAGCAGCCCAGAAAGCAGAGAAATGAAGAGCTTGCTGAGTACCTGCTGCTGTGGCTGGAGGCAGCTATTCACAAAGCAGGCCCCAGTTTGGGCCTGATCCTCCGCCCTGGCCCTGGTCAGCTACTGCAGCAGAGCATGGCAGCCACAGAGTCTACTGGCCCTTCCGAGGGCCAGATGGAGAGGGATGTTAGCTCCTAAAATACCCAGAGGTACCCTGAATCAAGCTTAGCCAGAGGAGGCCCAGGGAGTGGTACACTCCTCAACCTCAACTGGGAAGACAGAAAACTAAGAGCCTTCACTTCCTTGCAGTCAAGGCCTAGCGAGCAACAGGCTCCAACGTGTACCCCCTGAATTCAGGAAAATCAGATCATCCTCCTCCAGGATCACAGCTAGTGAGAATCAACTCAAGATGGAGAGGACTCATCAACCACACAAGATAAGACCCCATAACATTGTGGGAAGACCCCTGAGTTGGAAGTCACAGGATCTGGCTTTGAGACCAGCTTTACCACCTACTAGTTGTAGGACCCTGAGAAATCACGTCACCTCTGAAACTCAGCGTCCTCATCTAAAAAATGGGACCAGCATCTGCCAAACCTGAAGACTGTAGGGAACATCAAAAATATATGTATACATAAATGCTTTCAAAATAGATACAAAGTGCTCTTCGAATTTAACAGGTTATTTATATCTGGCCACCTACTCGACGTTTCTTGGACGTCTCAAAGGCACCTCTATTCAGATGCCCCCACTGCTCTTCCCCACTCTCTGGCCTCTCCTCGAGTGCCCCAGCTCAGTAGAACCAACCATCCAGGGACGGAAGCCAGAAACCTAGGACTCATTCTTGGTGCGTCCCCACCCTATTAACGCATTACCAAGCCCAGTCAACTGTGCCTCCTAAAGGCTTCTACTTCCCTCCTTTACCACCATCCTAGTCCGACATGTGTCATCTTGTACATAGTCTGCAAAGCCTGCACTCATCCATTCTGGCCTCCCTTGGCCCCTCTCCACAAAGAAAATCTAATCATGTCTCCCCTCCCACCACCCCCCACCCCACCTGCTAAATACCCTACATCAGTATCCCAATGCCCTCAGGATAAGGAAACCTCCTTCCCAGGCTCACAAGGCTCTGCACCGCCTGGCCCTGCTCCTCTTCCAACCTCATCCTCACCACGCTCCCTTGCTCTCCCTACTTCAGCCACACTGGCTTTTTCCGAGTCCCTGGTACTTATCCCATTTCCTCCTGCCACAGAGTTTTTGCACATGCTCTTCCCTCTCCCTGGAACATTTTCCGCTCCTCTCTCCCCTAGCTAATGCCTATCCATTTATTTTTACTAAGGTATGAAGTACATAAAGTGCACTAAAGTGTACAGCTCCATAATTACAGATGCATATACTCATGTAGCTCCCACCCAGATCTAGATTTAGAACGTTTGCAACACTCAAAGTTTCCCTCTTGCCCCTTTCCAGTCTACACTCCTCTCCAGCCGCCAGGTAACCGCTATTCCATCTTTTATCACAGTGTATATTAGGTTCTCAGAATGCAGCTGATGCAACCCTTTCTCAGGGCAGTGGCCTACAATCCCATGAAAAGGTCTAACCCCTGTATCATAGGCACTTGTTACACTTGGGGATTTGCATCTGTTGGAGTAATTAGGTGATTTGGGTTGACGTCCCCAGGACGCTGTAAGCTCCACGAGGGCAAGGACCGTATCTGCTCACACTCACCTTTGTTGCCCAGCCCTGGGACACACATGGCAATGACAACAGAAAATAGCTAATACTTCTCGAGTGCTCATAATTGCCAGGCACTTACAGGTCCTGCCTCAGTCAATTCTCACATCAACCCTATCACGTAGGTACCATTATTATATTCTCATTTTACAGTTGAGGAAACTGAGGGACAGAGAAGCTAAATAACTTGCCCAAAGTCAGTAAGCGGTAAGTGTTGGAGTCAGGATTCAAACCAGGCAGTGGCTACAGAGCCTGTGTTCTTAACCATTATGCTACTCCGCCTCTCAGAGGCCTCCGGAATATTTAATGAGTATGTGCCCAGGATATTTTGAATGAATAAATGAATGAATTTATGAATGGGTTGATGAGATTCCATTAAAGGAACTAAGGGAGCCCCCAAACCTCCCCAAGGAGACCAGCAAATAAACGGAAGATAAATTGTCACTGAATCACCTGCAAGGCCCAAGATTAAGTCATCTGCAAACTACAAGGGCTAGTCCACTTCCTGGCAGTTGAAGGAGGAAGCTTTCTGCTGTGGGCACAGAGGAACATTTTGGTCCCTAGTAGAAGGTAATCCACAGTAGAGAAAAGATTACTGCTGGGTTCTATCGAAACCTAAAGGCAATGTCCCACTAGATTACATGAGTCCCTCTGCTCCTATTCATGCTAACCCAGTAATCTTCATAACCATTTACTATCTTAAGCCCTCTGACACGGGAAAAGGATACTTCGGATGGCCAAAAAAAAACAGTTTGCCTGGTTAGAAAGTGACAGATTCCTCTGTACATTTATAAACTTGCATTCAGTTTGTACCTCAATTTTCCAAAGCCTGATAATCCTGGATGCTCACAGGCTACCCCATACAAAGACTGCCATCTCATGTGGCCAGACATGGGTGGGCCACCTTTTAACTGTTTCAGTGCCATTTACCTCACAACCACATCCCAGAAAGCTCAGGAAGAAACATACATGAATATGTTTATTTTCTCATAGGAGGCTGTTCCCCAGCCCCAGGGCCCCAAGCTCCTCTCAGCAAAGGTACAGTTCTCAGGACTGCTCCATTCATGAGCCCCACTGCAGCTGGCAGCCTGGGCTCTGCTCACACAAAGTTCTGAGCAATGGCTAGCACCTTGGAAAACTCGCCTTCCCTCTGGCGTAGGCTGGTGGGGATGGGTGTCTTAATTCGGGTCCCCACAGGGTTCCCATTGTCCTCAATGAGGACTACGTTGTTGGAATCGAACCTGGGGGTCATCCGGGGACCAGGCATGCGATGCCCCACAATGAGTGCCTTTTTCTTCTGTCCCTTGATGGCCAGCAGTATCCGGTCGCCCACCTTGCCCACCCCATTCTTGTTGTAGACGTGGATGCAACGAGGTGGGCGATGGTACGGGGTGTTCCCCAGTGCACTGTTGTCCACCACACGCACCCGCGTCATCTTCTGAATCGCACCGAGGCTCCCAGTGGTGCTGGTGGGAGAGAAAAAGAAGCCTGAGGTTGGTCTCTCCTGCTGAGGGTGCAGAGGCCTCTGAAGGCAAGGCTTGGGAGAGCGCGCACATCAGCAACCACACTCTGAGCAGAGCGCAAGCCAGGGCCCCAACAGAGAGTCAGGTGCATGCAGACTTCCCTGTACTCAAGATGGCTTCCTTACAGCCAAAAGCTTCTACTGCCAGGTCAAGATCTCACTTAGGACAGGTTTTAAAGAGAACTCGATTTTCTGTTACAACAAACTTCATGGCAGCCTTAACTTAAAGCCTTTGGTTTCCAAAAGGACTCTGAGGATGAAGGAAATACCTGTAGGCCAAACCTACCCACTGCCTAGCCTGCAAAACCTGCTCCCCCAGAACACACTGATTCCCAAATTTTCTCAGCTCTGTGTTGCTGGGAACCAGAAGACGTGCATGAGTAGGTTCGCTAAGGGAGTCCCTTGACACAACATAGAAGAAACCAGAAATAATTCAAGGTAACAATGTTTGTTTTAATGCATTTTCCCCCCCAGAAAGGATTTTTTTTTAAAGAGTACCTATTAACGGTAGCTAAGCTATTATTAAGCAATCTGATGTCAGCGGGATTTCTATCTTCCTGATGCTAGCACTTTAAGCACTAGTGTTCTCTAGGGTAATCCTAGGTCCTCTCCTCTCACTCCACATTCCTACTCTGGGCAATTTATCCATTCCCACTGCTTCCAACTAGTAAATTCCATCTCCAGCCCTACTGCTCTCCTATATCCTAGTCCTGTATTTCCCCTCTAAACTCCCCACAACGTGTCCTACAGATATTGCAAACTCAGTAGGTGCCACACTGACCTCACTGCCTCCCCCTGCAAACCTCTTCCCACCGCTGCATTTCCTAGCCAGACAATGGCTTCCTCAGGAACTCCAGCTCCTGAGCCATAAAGTTCTCTTTTCATCAACATCTACTGGCTGCCAAGTCCTACTGATCTACCTCCCAAGCACCTCTGTCCTTTCCCTCCACCCCCATCGACACTTCCTGAATCCAGGAGCTCATCTCTTCCACCAAGACTATTATGTTACTGTCTTAACTGGTTCCCAGTGTGCCTGACTGCTGCATACAAAGAGCTCTTTTTAGAATATAAAACTGAGGCCACTCCCCTGTTGAGAATTGTGCAATGGTTTCCCACTGTGTCCACTGTCAACAACCTGGCTCCAATTTACCTGCCTTCTGAGGACCATCATCTTCTACCACGCACACACCCATTCTGTGCCCCAGTGGCTGGGAACCCCTGGAGCTCTCCAAGCATGCCACGCCTCTCAGCCATCCTTGGAGGCCTGGACAGGGCTGCTCCCACTTCCCTTCTGGGAAGGCCGCCTCCACTCTCCTTTCCTCCTCCATTAGCAGCTCCTGTCTCAGGCCTTCCAAAGCACCACACAAAGCTCTATTATTATACTTGTCACATTTTCTCAGTTATTTGTTTCCAAGTTTGCTCCCGTGGCCAACTCTGAGAACTCTTCCAGGGCAGGAAGCAATTCTTATTCATCTCTCTATGACCAACTCAGTCAAGTGCTCGTGCGATGAGTGCACGAACGGGGCCAAAAGGCATCTTTGCCAACAGGAATGCAACCCATGCTCTCCGTCCTGGCTCAGCATCTAAAAGGAGGGGAGGTTGTCACATCTCTTTCATGTTTGAGTTTTTGGTAACAAGCATGTAATTTTCAAAAAAAAAGATTCCTTTTTTTTTTTTTTGTGAGGAAGATCAGCCCTGAGCTAACATCCGTGCTAATCCCCCTCTTTTTGCTGAAGAAGACCGGCTCTGAGCTAACATCTATTGCCAATCCTCCTCCTCCTTTTTTTTTCCCCCCAAAGCCCCAGTAGATAGTTGTACATCCTTCTAGTTGCTGTATGTGGGACGTGGCCTCAGCATGGCCGGACAAGCGGTGCGTCGGTGCGCGGCCGGGATCCAAACCCGGGCCGCCAGTAGTGGAGCGCGTACTTAACCGCTAAGCCACGGGGCCGGCCCAAAAGATTCCATTTTTAAAAGACGTTTTAATGCACTGGGGGAATAGGGTCAAGACATCAGATTCACTACGAGAGTCTGGCAGGGACTGAAAAGTTTCATTTTCTCCCATGTGCCATTCCCTATCCCACCTCCCACAGCAACGTCACCCCTTACCTGTCCCCTCACCTGGCCTGACCAAAGCCCAGCTCAGTCTGATTCCTTAGCTTTCCCTGACCCTAAACCCACCTCCCTGAGTTCCCACTCTTGTTCTAGTCACCATAATATCCAGCCCTGCTGGGAGGCTTACTCAATGACACAGCTTTGAGAACTTATTGGGAAAGTTACCTGAAACAGCGCTGGCCGAGTACTCTGCTTACATGGGTGAAGGGGCCCCAGAGCCCAGGAAAGAAAGCCATGGGATCCCAAGATGGCAAATCCTGCAGAAGAAGAGGGGGAAAAGGCTTTATTTCTAAGTCAGCATCCTTACTCAGAGCCAGTGTTTTTTGTAAATGACTGTTGGGGGCTTGTGTGGGAGATGGCACTTCTAGCACAGATCATCAGTCACTAAATATAAATCTTAGTGGTTAAAAGATACACAGATGATTAGATGGACGTTCAGCCACAATTTTGCTGATTCATATTCTAACTGGGGTCAGAGAACGGGAATGGCCCCCAACAGTTCTTGCCGTAAGTCACACGACAGCACAGAGAATGCCTTCATCGAGACATCACTCCCACAGGCAGGAGGAAAGCAGGAATCCTCTGGTACACATCCGGCCAGTGACCACTCGCCAAGTCCTCCACAGAGGAAAACTTGCACACTATCGCCCCTGTTGACACTCGTGCCTCCTGAAACCAGAACTTTTACTCCCTGAAAGAAAGCAGATTATCCGAGCAACCGCCCAAGTTGTCTGTCACCACATCACCTTTCCCCTACATGTAAAAGCCAGAGCATCGGATAGCTCAAGGCTGGCAAAGGAGAGCCAAAGGATTCCCTTGCCAAGTCACGGACCAAGGTCTCTATCTGGGTCATGGGTCAGTCTCCCAAACAACATTATAACACAGAAAAACTACCTATCCCATACTGCAGCTGAAAGTGGGGTTTAGAACAAGCCGGAAATAAAAGAACACACACCAACCCAACACTGATGACTCCAACTTGCAGAACCTCAACCCTGTGGCTCCCTGGCACCGACAAATATAGCAACTCCCAGTTTCCTGCAACACCTGGGCATCAGTTAGGGGCATGTTTAAGAAAAACCTACAGCGAGCTGGTAATTCCGGCTGCAAAACACACCTGTTCTTCAATTCAAATGTTTGGCTGCAGAGGGCCTCATTCGAGAGCTGTGTTGAGAAAGGCCTCTACGACTGTAGTGTTTACACACAGCTTTGCCTTGCATAAGTTCAAAGCACATCAGATAAGATTTTTTTTAATAAAGGTGATGGGAAAACCCACTATTTATTTCCACAGGAATATCTAGACACTCCAGAAATGCTTATTAACTACAATTTAGCCTCAAATCACCAGCTTACTCTCCAGTGTTTTCCTTAAGACAACTCAGGAAGCACTGGCCAAAATATAATTATGAGCAGAAAACTAAATGCAGAAGGCAGCTAACTTATGGAACTATGAACACCTGACATACAGAATGGAAGACTATCAGGTGAGGCCAACTTTACCTTTACAGCTAGGTGATCCGGACAAGTAACTACGAGCTTCAGTTTCCCATCCGCGACACCTACTCACAAGGTGGTCATGAGCGTAGCCGTGCAAGCACCGTGCCTGGCACTCAACACCTATCATCTGTCTTCATCACCATCATTGCCGTCATCCAGTCACATCTCCTTTCACAGATTAGGAAACCGAGATACAGAGAGAGGAAGTGACTTGTGTAAAGCCCCACAACTAGCCAAGGGCAGAACCAGAAGTGGACCCAGCTTCAGTCCAAGGGTCTTCCCACCACACCCTACAGCCTCACTCTGCTGTACAAAGCTCACTTCACACAAGGGAGCTCAGGGTGAGAAGCAGCTTTAAGGGGCATCTGGTCTCTTTCCGTTTTCTTTCTTATGGAAATGTATCAAGTATATCAGGACCGGGCCAAGTGCTGTACGCCATCATCTCATTTAAGCCTCCCAAAAACTCTATGAAATAGGACTATTATTAGCCCCATTTTATATACGAGGAAACAAGACCCAGAGAGGTTAGATAATTTGGCCAAGGTCACACAGCTAGGAGTGACAAAGCTGAAATTTGAACCCCAGTAGTCAGCTTCCTGAGCCCCTGCTCTTACTCAACAGTTAACACGGTAACTTTAATTTAAATATTAATATTTTTCCAACTGTTAAATCATCCTTGTTCCATCAAGAATACTGATGTCACATGCACATTTTACTCATACCCAAATCAGTGCTTGCTGAATCAACTGAAATGTAGACAAACACCAGGTGAAAATTATTCACTTTAATCCAATTCAAGTTTTGAAGACAATTCATAGTGTAGATGGCAAGAAGAGCTCCACACTCTGAGCAATAACTAAAAATTGGCTTAAAGGGGAAAAAAAAGCTCTAAAAGCAGTCCTTCTGGTCCAGGCTGCAGTTCCCTGCCATCTGAGCCAAGCTTTCCCATCTGACGCTGGCGGGCCATGCTCTGCTCCCTGGGAGACAAGAGGCTCCTCAGCTCCTCCACAGAACCCTCAAGATTAGCCAGCACCACCCACACCTCTCTCCTGAGCACAGCGACATCCTGCCTCTCCACACTGCACGCTTCCTCAATAACACTTATGTTAGTCCAAGGACTGCAGAAGGGCCTGGGGCTTCCCACAACTTTCCTGACTTGGGTATAACAAACCCCACCACTCAAGGCACCTCCCTAAAATCCGCAGGGCAGTCTGTGCACAAACCCAAACCAGGCCTCCTCTCTGCGCCTTGCTCACAAGTCACCCCCACAACCTACGCCTGTCTCTGCTCAGCCAAATCTGACCCAGCTCCCAATGCAGCTCCTCCGAGAAGACTTGTGTAAAACTGCAGCATCAGTTGCTACCCCTCCCGACACTGAGGACACCTAGGTATCACGTGCCAAAGGCACTCTCATTGCTCCAACGTTCACTGTCCAAATGCAGACACTGAATAAATCTGCACACTTTTTTGAGATAAGGTTGATATCCCTTAACATTCTAGTTCCTGCTACTCAATATCCAAAACTCAGAAATCATAGGCATCTCGATAGCATGGCATCTGGACTCACTGTGGGAAATCAGGAACAGAGACTCAGGTGGTGAGAATGACTTGTACTGCCCTCAGACACAAGAGGAACACAACCCATCTCCAGGGAGCACTTCCATTTTCACAGGAAAAGGCCCGATTCAAAGACTTCTCACTAACTCTTTGGTGGATCTGACAGTGACCTCCAGACCCAAAGAACTTAAGACATCGATGGACAACAGTAAGCATTCCTATGAACTTGAAAGCACAAAAGAACCAAACATATTCACTTCTCGTACATATGTCCCTATTCCTCCAAAAAAAATCTGTGGTCCCCTCCACTCCCACCCCAGCAAAAGACCCCAGCAGGTCCCGACAGAGCAGGAGTGCAATAAACATTTGTTGAATAAAACAAATGAGGTAAATGAGGCAGCCAAGGGAAAGACAGGTCCCCACCCATGGCTCCAGGCCCCGTGGAGCTCTCCTCCCTACCTCAGGAACCAGGACTTCACATGCACCCTGCTTTATGAGAACCATGGCGCTGGCGTGGGAGGGTTAGGCCTGCTATGTTTACAGGCCCCTGGAATCATCTCCTGGGCCTGGTGCCCACACTGCCCAATGTGGAAAAACACCTCATCCCCCCACTAAATAACTGGTTCAGAACAGGGAAGAGTAATGGAAGCAGCACTTCAGTTCAAAGCAACTCTGAGTGACCCTGATGTTATTTCCTAGCATAAATCCACCCTGTAGACACAGGCCCTGATTCACTTCAGATGTAGTCAACACATAATGCTTTGTTTCACAAGTAATGTTATTCTGAGTCTTGTGTTTGCACAGAAAGTAATCCCAGTGATATTTCCTCCTCTACAACACTCTCACTCAGAAGACGCCAGGTATTCAGAAGATTCCAGTGCCAAAGATGGCTTCTCATGTCACTTCCTGGTCAGTGCTGAGTACTGCCCTCCAGGTTTAGAGTATGAATCACAATCTCTCCAGAGAAAGGGGAGGGGAGAGAGGAGGAGAGAGAAAAGAGGGAGGGAGAGAGGAATGGAAGGAGGGAAGGAGGGAAAAAGAAAAAGAAACTACTTAATACACTCCAAGAGCCATGCTCATTTTCCATCCTGGTTTAACTTTAAGATCTGCCTTCAGTTGGGGAGGCCAGGGAGGACTGCAGATTTCAAGGACACACAGATGAGTTTTTCACTTGGCATCACCTTATAGGTCCCATTGGAAGTATACACTCCGTGAGGGCAGGGACCTGCCTGCCTGCCCTGTACAGTGCCTGGCACACAAACAGAGCTCAGTGAGTAGCTGTTAAATGAATAAAATTAATCTGCAATTGCAATTCATCCTCCAGCTCCAGAGAGGCCCATGTTGGGGAGTTGGTGGTCTTTTTTTGTGCCCTTCACCCAAGCTCCCAGAGACTTAGGGGAGCCTCCTAAGCACTGGGAGCTCATTTTAAGCTAATTTTAATACACAGAGACTGAGCTGGAAAAGCAGACAGAAAGAGCCTACACCTCTGATGCTTTCTGGAAAGCTGGAAAGTACCATTACTTGAGCCTTACGGATCATCAAAATGTTATACTTAGTATCACAGACCTATACATAATTATATATTGTTTCCACTTGAACAATTTCCATCTTTAGGTGCCTAGCATGTTACATACATTTTAAAGGCCTTTCAAGAGAAATGAGTTCTAAAGAAAAGAGACAAAACAAACAAAAAGCTCAGCACAATCACAAACCAGTGTTTAAAGGAGATTTTGTTAGTAAGTAACAGAAGCAAAAAGAAACACTGAGAGAAACCAAATGCTCACCCAGCCACAAAAATGACAAACTTTGCCTGGTGTAGGGTGTAAACGTCCTTCTTCAAAAGCAGAGGCCTGGCAGCTTCCAGGCGTCAAAAAAAAGAACTCCCTGGGCCCTGTCATGCAGACACAATCCCTCCCATCTTCTGCAGGTTTCCCCCCAATCATTCCGGACCCATAAGTACTCTTATTTCTTGCTTAACAACTCATTACTGTTTTGTTGTCAAACGATTCTCTTTCAGGAAGTTTTGGGGTTTTTTTTAACCTAACACAGTAAACAACATGTTACGATTCTCAAAGGACTTCCCCACAGATCACTTTCTTGGATGATTTCATTCCTGAGCACCCACTGGAAACACAAATAACAAAGAGCAACAGTATGCAGGGGGTTGAATCTGCTAAGGATTTTGAACAGTTCTGGGGGTTCAACAGAGTAAGTACCGTTTTGCAGATGCAGAAATGAAGTCTGAATTGCTAAATGACTTGTTGACTTGTCCAAGGTTAGAAGGCTGTTCCCTTATTGTCTGCACAGCTGAGATTCTGCTTTAAGCACTAATAAACTTCATGGAAACAAACACACCACACGCTGGGCAAGTACTCTTTCTCCTCTGTCAAGGCTGCCACATAATCTTTAAAAACTCAGAAATTAAAAGGCTGTCTTTTCAATAAATATCTGCAGTACACCCAGCATAGCCTAGGACCAACGCTGACGCTGATCTGATTCATCTGCCAATGTGTGAGTTTTCACAGCATCACTATCGATAGGTTAAGCAAAGCATCCCTCAACAGCACGATGGACTGTTTCTACCGCGGCTGCCACTGAGGACCCCATTTCTCAATATGATTCACAAAAGAAAAACATTTCCAGGGTTCTTGTCCTATACTTGTTTATTTATTTATCTTATGCCCCACCTTGTTACAAAAGTATTTAAAGCAGTGGTTCCTAAATATATCTGACAATTCTCAATTATTCAAGCTGGTTTTTCAATGCATAGAGTTGATCTATTCTAGCTTTGCTCCCCTTCTATCCCCACCTCACAGGCATGCAAATACCTATAGTCCAGAAATAAGTTTGTAATAATCAGTATGGTCAAACTCAGAGAAACTGCACAAAGTTAAGTTCTACTCAATCGCATACATATTTTCTTCCTATTAATACCTCTAGTGGGCCAGTGGCAAGGAGCCAAGTTTATGGAGCTGTCAGCTGGGCAGACGGGCAGTGGGGAAAAGGAGAAGCCTAGGGGAGTCCCTCGACTGGAAGAGGGAACACTGCTGACAGAAAGCATAGCTCCTCCATCCCACCCCCCCTTCTTTTCCCGCTAAGTCCGTGATTTTGGAATCAACTTCTCCAGGCCCCAATGACTCGCTGTCAAGCAGGGGTAACTGGGAAGAGCAAAAAGGCATGGAAGTGAAAGTGCTTTAGCTTCACTCATGTAAGTGATCATTTTACAGTGGGGAATCCCTCTCTGAATTAACCAGCAGGGACCAGGTCTGCAGGATAAGCAGTTTGTTTCCCAGATCCTGACCAGGGAGAAGAGCCGCACTCCCTGATTCTCAGGGCAGCACCGTGGGTGTGTCTTTAAGATCACTCAGTCCTGAAAGTGTTTTTCAGTTTAAAGTAGACATGGAAAAGTGCTCCCTCTTTTCTAAAGACATAGACGAGTTTTTAAAAAGTTTTTGACAGGGAGACTTTCCCACTCTGAGTTGTGTTTCACTAGTGAATAAGCTACCTAGCACCTTTCTTAATAAGAGAGCATATTACGCGACCCACAGCAACATTTCCAGGATCTGAATCATAGTCCTCCCTTACACGCTGGTTGTCATCGTTAATACAGTAAAAGTGCACCAGGGTGAGCTACAACCCACAACAAACCATCAGCCTCTAAAAAGGAAGGCTAGAGTCAGCCCTGACGGCCTAATGGCTAAAGTTCGGTGCTCACCGCTTCAGTGGCCCGGGTTTGTTTCCCAGTTGCAGAACCACACTACCATCTGTCAGTTGCCATGCTGTGGGCAGTTCAGTTCTAGAAGAATTAGAACAACTCACAACCAGGATATACAACTATGAACTGGGGCTTTGTGGAGGGGAAAAAAAAAAAAGAGGAAGATTGGCAACAAATGTTAGCTCAGGGCAAATCTTTCCCAGCAAAAAAAATAATAATAAAAATTAAAAAAAATAAAACAGAAGACTAAATCCTAACCTGGTTTTTGAGCCCCCCCCACAAGCCCCCACATAACCATAAGAACTAAACAACAAGAAAATTCATCTTATGTGGGTTCAGGTGTCATAATCCCCCAAGACAAGAGTGGGGTAAGATAGGCTTTAAAGGACTCTTACATTATTTAAGATTCTAGATGCTGAGGAGAGTCTAAATAATCATGTTCAGTGCCCCTGAAAAATGGACTCCTGGGAAGGTTTTTACCCTTGATATTCTGGGGCAATAATAAAACATTTGGCCACTGTTCCTTCATGGATTCCACAGTGCACTTAATTCAATTCTCATTTCAGGCCTTCGGAAATGTTTCCTCTTCTCTCTGTCTGTTAATATGTGTGACTCTAATTAGGCACAGGCAGAAATAGATTAGGAATCCACCACATGTTCAGATTCATAACTGTATTATTAAAATAATAATAATAATACGTAAGAAACACCTTCTAGTGATCCTCAGAGGTCCAAAAACCCGGTAACTACGGCCTCCATTTCCACTTTCCAGATATCCATCACAGGTGCTACCTGGCAATGGATCACACTGGCTTTACAATCATCAAGTCAACACAGTACGTAACAAGTTCCACAGGAAATATACACCCAAGAAGCTCTAAGGGTAAATAAAACGGACAATTCCATCCAAGGAAAAAAAACAACTAAAGCAGATCCCTTTTCATCTCAACGGCTTGCTCCCACCCAAAACAACTCCCAGAATCCAAACTTACAAAGACTCTCCCATCTGGCAGTCTACCAAGGAGAGCTTCCCCCCTTCTTCCTTTCTGTTCTTCTGAAGCAAGCCAATCTACTTAAACCCCCCACAAAATCCTGTTCTTCAACTGTACATATTTCTAATGAGTGAAGAGTGAACTGTCTTTCTTTTGGGGCAGTAACCTCCCCGAAGAAAGAGATCCACTGTTCTTTACTGTATATTCGTGGTGTGCTAACTGCATCCTCGTGGACAATATTTAATTGAAAATTCAGGCTGAGGAAGGCAAGAGGGCAAACAGGAGGATACAGGAGACCAATACGTTTTGAACTTTTCTGTGACACACAGAAAGAAACACATTGTCTAACACCTTCTAACATACTTGCACATGTGTGTACACCTGAAGCAAATGTCAAGCAACAATGCTTACCCTTACTAAGTATAATGCACTCTATCTTAGTCCATTTTTTTAATGATAGCTGTGTTTCACTAAACTGATTTCTGACTAACCAACGGGACTCAGTTTGAATGCAAGTTCAGTTTGAACTGCAATAAATCAAACTTTACAGCTGCATTCCACAAGTTACTAATGAACCCTTTAAAAAGCCAGCAGACAGCAGAGACACTGACCAATCACCAGAACCAGACACGCCCAGGTAGGCAGTGCCCTTCCTCTGTCCAGCACCCCAGGTTTAAGAATCTCCCAACCTCCCAGCTTTTCCCAAGTAACCCAAGGTGACTCTGTTAACGTCTTTATAAATTCAGTCCATTCATCTCTTAGGGTGGCAAAGTTCATTTACTGTCCACTGTGGAAGGCAATAGTATTTCCTTCTTGTCCCCAAACCACCCCCTTCAAGCTCGAAGGGAAGAGAGCCTTCCAGGAACCCAAAATCAGATGAACAAGTTGGTACTCCACGTGCCTTTGTGATCTATCTGTGAGTGATATACAGGAGTATGCACACACCTCTCTCTCTCTCATCATCTTTCCAGTCTTAATCCCTGGCAGATGCAGCCTCTGGTGAAATGAGAAACCAGAGAACCCCCTGGAGCCGGGGGAGCCACTCATCAGCAAGACAGTCAAAGCAGTGGACTGACTCTCCACACCACAGAAGCGCCTGGCAAACGAGTCACGGTCATCTCCAGACCCAAGCTGGGAAAGGGGCGGGAGGACGAGACGTAGACAAACTCGAGGAGCCGCGCCAAAGGGACCGGCCGAGGCCACCTCGCCAAGGCCTGGCCGCAGCCAGCCCCTCCTCAGGCCGGCCTCACATCCCCGGGAAGGCAGGTGAGCGCGAGCCCGGGGCGCGGGGTGGCAGAGGCCACGGGAGCCCCGGCCGCCCTCGGGGAGGCGGGGGATGGAGGAGGGTCCAGCTCAGAGGGCTTCCCTCCCCGCCCCGGGGCCCTCCCACTGCTCCTCTGCCGCTAAGGGCCACCACCATCCTCCCACTCCGGCCTCTCCTCGCCACCCCGGGGAGAGCCGCCCTCTACCGCTGGAGGAAAGGGAGAGGAGAAGTAGAGTTAGAGGCGCGACGCCCCCTCCCCGCCCCCTCCATACCGCTCCGGCCGCCCGGGAATATCGCGCCGCAGGGCGCACCGGCCAAGCGCCACCTCCCCCCACGCGGCCTTCCCCCGCGCCTGCGCGCCGGCCCGGCCTGGCGGCGGCGATCTGAGCGTGCGCGCGCCTTGCGTGTGCCGGCGTGGGGGTGGGGCCTGCGCGGCCCCGCCCCTCCCCCTCCCCCTCCCTCTCCTGCTCCCCCTCCCCCAGACGCTGCCGCGGCCGCCGCAGGAGCCCGGAGCTCGAGCCGCCCAGCGACTCCCCCTCCCCCTCCCCCGGCCCCGCCCCGCCCCAACCCGGGGCTCCGAGCCGGAGCCGAGTCTGCGCCTGGGGGTGAGTACGCGACCCTTTCCCAGCCCCCTCTTTTCTTTGAGGATCCCACCACCACCCAAAGAAAAACCCCGGACTCAGCTGCGCGTCCCCTCCCTTCAGCCTCCTGCGGGACCCGGAGGTGCCCGGGCCCGCGGGACCCAGCGGTGCCGCGCGCTGCCCCCAACCCCGCACCATCCTGAGCCAAATAGGAGTCCCCCGAGCCCTCTCAGGGGTCTAGATGTGCGCTGCCCTCTGTCCCCACCCCTCGGGAGGTTCTGAGAGGTGGGACCCCCGCCCCCGGCCCTCTAGCGCCACTCTTCTCCCACCTGCCCGGTCCAGGTGCGCGTCCCCTCCGCGCCCCTCCGCGGTTCCAGCTGCGCCCCATCAGCCCGTCGCCGCTATGGGAACCTGCCGCCCCCGCCCCCGAGTTTTGGATTCCAGGGTCTGCAAGTCCGATGGCCTCGGTCTCTTTTATCTTGTCTCTTGCTCCCGGGGCCAAGTACCCCCGAGGCTGGCCCGGAGCAGGGGTTCGAGCTCGGGCAAGGGCAGGGTTCGCAAGGGCTGGCACGAGGCCGGCCGCTGCCCCTGGCCGGTCTGGGGACTGGTCGGCGGGCTGGGGAGGCGGCGGGCCCCAGGAGCGGTGTCCTCTCCTTGCGCCCCACACAGTGCAGTTCATTCATGAGCCGCGCGGGCCTGCGTCGGAGGGTGCGGTGGGGAAAGGATTCAGACGGGGGACTGGGAGTAGGGCAAAGGCCCTGTTGGGGGGAGGGGGCGCGCTTTGTCCCTCCTGGCCTTCTTGACCGCTTAGGGAGGACAGTCCCAAAGCTTTGGCGCCTTGTTCCCCAGAAGAGAAGGACGCTTGGGAAGTGGAGAGGAGAGGTCAGAGGGGCCGGCTGCCCTTGGGGCTCTGTGC